>NC_088378.1:112102500-112727500 GCF_037993035.2 Macaca fascicularis
AGAAGATGGATAAATTCCTGGAAATATGCAACCCTTGTAGAATAAACCAGGAATAAATAGAAACTGTAAACAGACCAATAACAAGCCACAAGATTGAAAGGATAATTTAAAAATTGCCAAAAAAAAAAAAAAAAAAAAAAAAATCCAGGACCAGATGGATTCAGAGCTGATTTCTATCAGACATTCAAAGAAGATTTGGTACCAACCCTATTGAAACTATTATAAAAGATAAAAAATCCTCCTTAAGTAATTCTATGAAGCCATTATTATTCCTATACTAAAAACAAGAAAGGTCATAGCAAACAAACAAACAAACAAACAAAAACTACAGACCATTATCCCTGATAAACATAGATGAAAAATCCTCTACAAAATGCTATCTAATCAAATCCAATAACATAGTAGAAAGGTAATTTGCCATGATCAAGTGTGTTTCATACCAGGGATGCAGGGATAGTTCAACATACACAAGTCAACAAATGTGAAATATCACATAAACAGAATTAAAAGCAAAAATCATATAATGATCTCAATAGGTGTAGGAAAAGCATTTGACAAAATACAGCATCCCTTTATGATTAAAACGGTCAGCAAAATTGGCAAGAAGGGACATACCTTAAGGTAAAAAAAGCCATCTATGACAAACCTACAACCAACGTTATACTGAATAGGGAAAAGTTAATAGCATTCCCCCTGAGAACTGGAACAGAAAAAGATGCCCAGTTTTACCACGTCTATTCAACATAGTACTGGAAGTGTAGCCAGAGCCTTCAGACAAGAGAAAGAAATGGCATCCAAATCACTAATGAAGAAGTCAAACTGTCACTGTTCACTAATGATATGATGTATACCTAGAAAATTCTAAAGACTCATCTATAAAGCTTCTAGATGGGATAACTGAATTCAGTGAAGTTTCAGGATACAAATTCAATGCAAACAAATCAGTAGCTCTGCTATACACAAACAGCAATCAAGCTGAGAATCAAACCAAGAACCCAATCCCTTTCACAATAGCTAAAAATAAAATAATAAAATAAAGTGAAATAAAATACTTAGCAATATACCTAACCAAGGAAGTGAAAGACCTATACAAGGAAAACTACAAAAAATAAAAATAAAAACTGCTGAAAGAAATCATAGATGAAGCAAACATATGGAAACATATCCCATGCTCATGGATGGATATAATCAATGTTGTGATAATGATAATGACCATACTTCCAAAAGCAACCTACAAATTCCACACAATTCCAATAAAAATACCATCATCATTCTGTACAGAACTAGAAAAAATAGTCCTATAATTCGCATGGAACCCAAAAAGAGCCCACATAGCCAAAGCAAGACTAAGCAAAAAGAACAAATCTAGAGACATCACCTTCCCTGAATTTAAACTATACTATAAGGCCATAGTCACCAAAACAGCATGGTACTGATATAAAAGTAGACACATAGACTAAGGGAAGAGAATAGAGAACCCAGAAATAAACTCAAATGCTTACAGCCAATTGACAAAAACATAAAGTGGGGAAATGACACCCTATCCAACAAATGATGCTGTGATAATTGGCAAGCCCAGTTAGAAGAATGAAACTAGACCTTTATCTCTCACCTTATACAAAAATCAATTCAAGGTGGATCAAAGACTTAAATTGAAGAATGAAACCATAAACATTCTATTATAGAAGAGAACATTGAAAATACCCTTCTAGGCATTAGCATAGGCAAAAACTTCATGACCAAGAACTCAAAAGCAAATGCAACAAAAACAAAGATAAATAGATGGGGCTTAATTAAATTAAAAAGCTTCTGCACAGCCAAAGAAATAGTCAGCAAAGTAAACAGGTCACCCACAGACTGGGAGAAAATTTTCACAATCTATCCCTCTAATTATATCCCTCTGGAAATAACTAATATCCAGAATTTACGAGGAACTCAAACAAATCAGTAAGAAAGCAACAAATAACCCAATCAAAAAGTGGGCTAAGGACATGAACAGACAATTCTCAAAGGAAGATATACAAATGGCCAACAAACTTGAAAAAGTGCTTAAAATCACTAATTATCAGGAAAATGCAAATCAAAACCGCAATGTAATACCACCTTGCTCCTGCAAGAATGGCCATAGTTAAAAAATAAAAATAAAAATAAATTTTAAAAGAAAGCTCAACTATAAAAAGGAATCAAGTAATAGCATTCCTAGCAACCTGGATTGACTTTGACTTGCAGTTGGAGACCATTATTCTAAGTGAAGTAACTCAGGAATGAAAAAACAAACATTGTATATTCTCACTTAAAAGTGGGAGCTAAGCTACAAGGACACAAAGGCGTAAGAATGATACGATGGACTTTGGAGACAGACTCAGAGGGAAGGTTGGGAGTGGGGTGAGGAATAAAAGACTACACACTGGGTACGGTGTACACTTCTCGGGTAATGGGCACACCAAAATCTCGGAAATCACCACTGAAGAACTTATTTATGTAACAAAACACCACTTGTTCCCAAAAACCTACTGAAATAAAAATAAATAAATGAATAAAATAAATATGAATAAAGTAGACTTTTTATAGTCAGTATATAATTGAATATTGTTTATTTATCCCAACTAACAGGTTTAATTCATGTCTTTAGATAATTTACATTTAAGTAATTGATATGGTTTAGGTCTGTGTCCCCACCCAAGTCTCATGTCAAATTGTAATCCCCAGTATTGGAGGCAGAATCTGATGGGAGGTGATTGAATCATGGGAATGGATTTCTCATGAATGGTTTAACACCATCTTCTTGGTGCTGTTATCATGATAATGAGTGAGTTCTCAGGAGATCTGTTTGTTAAAGTGTGTAGCACCTCTCCCCTCTCTCTTGCTCCTACTCCTGCCATGTGAGACACTTGCTCCTTCTTTGCATTACACCATGATTGTAAGTTTCCTGAGGCCTCCCCAGAAGATGAGTATATACCAGCATCAAGCTTCCTGTACAGTCTGTGGAACCATGGACCAATTAAACCTCTTTTTTTGTGGATTACCCAGTCTCAGGTATTTCTTTATAGCAATGTGAAAAATAATTAATAGGGTAATTATTGATATATTTGGATTAAAGGTATATTTTGCTATCTGTATCCTAGTTATTCTCTTTGCCTTTTGTTTCTTTTTCCTTCTTGGTTTGCTTTCTCTAGATTTAGTTAGATACTTTTCTGTTATTCAGATTTATATTCACTCAGCTTATTTATATTATGTTTTGTATACACTTTGTGTTTATAAGACACATCTTTAATTAATGAGATGCTACCTTCAATTATTTTTTTATTTCTTCACATGCTATGTAAGAACTTTACAAATTATATTCACAATCTACCCTACCATTTTTGCACTATTGTTGCCATGCATTTTATGCTATAAACACAAAATATATTGCTACCATTTTCACTTTAGTTTTTAAGGATAATTAAAAATAAAAAGGAATATTATTTTTAATGTTTTTATTACATTTATACATATCTTTATTTCCTTGTGTTGATTAGCTTCTCTCTGGTACATGCATTTTTCCAAAACTTCTTTTAAGCATCTTGTAGCATATGTCTGCTGGTGATAAATTCTTCGTTGTTGTTTCAGAAATTCTTTGTTTTTCCTGTATTTTTGAAAACTGTTTTTGTTGAGTACAGAATTCTGGTTTGACAGACGTTTTTCTTTTAATATTTTAAAGATTCTACACCATTTCCTTTTGGTATAAGACAAGAATTCTGCTCTATTGATTATCATTTGTTTTTTCTCTGCCTGTGATGCGTCTTTTTATTCTGGATGCATTTACATGTATACATACATGCATACACATACACATACACATACACATACACACATACACACCTAGGGTTATGATATTTAAACCACAAAAACAAAATAAACAGATAAAATTTTGTTACTATAAGGTATTCATACTTCCTGTGAAATGGTATAATGTTTTTTGAAAGTTAACTTGTTTTAGTTGTAAATCTATATTGCAAACTCTAGAGTAACTACAAAAAAAAGGTAAAAGAAAGAAAAAAATACAACTGATATGTAAAAAGGAAGAGAAAATAAAATCATACAAAATTACTCAACTAAAACCATAAAAGACAGACAAAGAGTGAAAGACAAAAATAAGAACAAAAAACAAGGCCAACAAATATAAAACAGTAATAAATATGATAGATATTGTTTATATTCCACTTTGTAGGATCCTATTATTGAATTATGCTCCAGTGCTATGATTAAGCCTCAAATTTTAGAAAGGGATTGCATTTCCTGCATCTCAGGTGTATAAAATTCACAAGTACCCCTCCTCCTCCTCCACCTTTAGTTTGGGGCCCATCACATGCTCTAATCCCTCTCCCAGTAGGGAACTTTTATTTTGTTTTTTCCCTCTGTTCTTATGCACTGAATGCAAATGAATTATCAGCAATATCCTAAAGGTGAGGTTTTTTTTTAGTTGCTTTTTCATCACAGATTAAGAAGTTTATCCCATGAAAGAGAAAAGGGAGAAAGGTCTGGACAGTTTCATGCACATCTTGTGATGGCTTCTGTTTATTCACCTGGTCTGTATCTAGAGGCAATTTTTCCCAGGATTCTCCTTAGGTTTCCTTGTGAGAAACTGGAAAGGTTTGTGGGGGAAAAGGGTTTGACCTGCTCCTTATATTTGGTTCACAGGGACTTTACACTCTCCCATCAGCTTACGCTCAGCCTTTCTCAATATGTTATCTTTTAAAAATCAGTGTACAGAGATATCTCTTCCAATCATTTGCATGTAATCTTGGCCTGTAGGTGCCTGCACTCCTACGATTTTGGGTTACTTGTTTGTCCTACAATTGCAGCTCTCTGAAAGTTTCTAAAAACATCATGAACTTGCATTTTACTCAGATATTTTTTTTTTTTTTTGAAGCAAGGATGAAACTAATGAATTTTCAAGCTCTCTACTTCCCTGAGCAAAAACCCAGAAGTCTTCCTTGTTGTTTAAATCCAGTATTTTTCCTGTACTCTGAAACTCATTTCTAATAACCGCCCCTGGGATTTCCCTTTAAACATTACCTTATTTTTACTTGCAGATCCACCACCTCTCTTTACAGGCTATCCTCCTACCATTTAAAAATATTCCTGGGGCTCCCTTTTCCTAATAACAACCAATTTTGAAACTACCTGCTTTATTTTCCTGATATTATTGAATCTCTTCATTCATTATGAATTACTAACATCTGATTTCTACCCTATTCACTCCTTTATGGATACTAATATCTGGTTTATTTATGTTTACTGGCCAAATGTTTTAAAATATTCTTCTTTTGAAATTTCTAGACATGGCACCTACCAGATTAGTCTCTTTTTTCCAACTGTTACTTTTTCTGCCTTACTCCAGACTCTTTGCTTGATTTTCTAATTTTTTTTCTCTCTCAGAAAATTCTTACCTTTGTAGTCTCTATTTTCATCATTATTTGGTGCATGCTAGATTCAGGTGAAATCAGACTTTGAGACTGAGATATACTTTTAGGCATTTATTATGGGAGGGTCTTGAGATCAAAACTCATGGGGGAAGAGTAAAAATTAAGTTTGGACAGAATGAGAAGTTGGGCTGTAGCATAGATTTCACAAAGACATCCGCATTCTATATGGCTCTAGCAAAGATAATTGTTTAGGATTGTCTCTCAATGTGGAAAGTGGAGCCAGGCCTTTGGCACCACCTTTATCTTTTCTCCACCTCACCAAAAACATCCCCAAACCCCACAGCCTAGGCAAATTCATTAACCAGTCATTTTATTTTATATGCTCCAGAGAAGAAGCTATGACCCTGTGTATGGCAGTTCTCTTTAGCCAAAGGCAATCTGTGACTGAGGTCATTTTTCTATAATCTCTTAGTTGTCAATAGCCTCAGAAGCTGGAGGTATTAACGTTTTACTCTGAAAATAGAATTTGGATGCACACCACATTGTCCATTCAGGTGGATGACCTCAAATCTACATAACAAAGACTTATCCCTCACCTGATTTCTTGTTTCATGCTTTCTATATGTTACATGGAACAACTACTGAAGGTATAATATACACATAATGAAAATATTAGAAGAGAGAAAGTAACATAAAAAAATTGGAACAATTATGACTGAAAATTTCCCCCATATAATATGAGACACCAAACCACAGATCAAAAAAGCTCAGAGAATCTCAGGGTGGATAAATGCCAAGAAAACTACAACTAGGCATGTCATTTCAAATTACACAAAACCAAAAATAAAGAAAACCATAATGAAAGCCAGAGGAAAAAACACCTTACCCATAGAGGAGCAAAAATAAACATAGCATCCAACTTCTCTTCAAAAACTATGTACGCAAAAAGTATGTCGAGTGACATATTTTGAAGCATTGAGAAAGAGAAAAAAATCGAACTTAAATTCATGTTACTAAGTAAAAGCAGCTAATCTGAAAAGAACACATACCCTGTGACTACAACTCTATGACATACTGGAAAATGTAAAATTATGGAGACAGTTAAAAGATCAGTGGTTAAGGGTTAGGGGAAGGATAAATAGATGGAGCATAGAGGATTTTCGAGCTAATGAAACTATTCTGCATGATACTGTTATGGTAGGTACATGTCATTGCACATTTTTCAAAACCCATAGAATGTACAATACCATGATTGAACCCTAATGTAAACTACGGACTTTGTATAATGACATGTCAATGTTGATTAGTCAATTGTAACACATGTATCATTCTAGTGGAAGACTCTGATAATTGTGAAGGCTATACATGTGTTGGGTATATATGGGTATATAGGAAATCTCTGTAACTTCTGCTCAAATTTGCTGTGAAACTGAACTGCTCTAAAAATATAACCTATTAAAATATATATAGATATATTTACTATAAAGCAACAGTATTCAACACAATTTGTACAATGTGAAATCGACAACAGAATGCATGAATCTTTTTCTCACTTTCTCTTTCAGATTAGAAAATTTTTCAGATGAGATTTGATCAATATTATTAAGTTTACTCTAGAGTCATATTCCTGATTTTAAAGTATTTAATCCTTTAAATATTCTCGGTAATTTGTTTTGGTTTAATAAATAAAGAAAGCACCTAAATTGCAACTCAGTAGTTTTTCGTTGCTTCAATGCCATTAATTTCATAATTCTCACCATCTTCATACATTTATAATGTTTAGTTAATGATATAAAAGTTATATACACAAGTGTAGAAAACTGAACTGCTAGTGATATATGTCTTGGTCATATCCTTGTCAGAAAGAATAGCCCACTGAGACATACTGATATTTCTGACATCCACCTGCTTCCAGGATGAACTATATTTGTGAAGTATGTTTAACTATGTTTCTTTTTTCTTTTTCTTTTTCTTTTTTTTTTTTTTTTTGAGAAGGAGTCTGGCTCTGTAGCCCAGGCTGGAGTGCAGTGGCGCTATCTCGGCTCACTGCAAGCTCCATCTCCCAGGTTCATGCCATTCTCCTGCCTCAGCCTCCTGAATAGCTGGGACTACAGGCGCCCGCCACCATGCTCGGCTAATTTTTCGTATTTTGGTAGAGACAGGGTTTCACCGTGTTAGCCAGGATGGTCTCGATCATCTGACCTCATGATCCGCCCGCCTCAGCCTCCCAAAGTGCTGGGATTACAGGCGTGAGCCACCCTGCCCGGCCTAACTATGTTTCTTAAAGAAAGTTTTCATTGTTGAAGCACAAATGTTTAATAAAAGTTATCCTATTTGTTTACAGGATCAAAAAAGGAAAGTCTTAAACTGCAGTATGGAATACTAGATACTCACTGTCTTCCGTTCCTGCAGGAGAGTAAGATAAATTCTGATGTATGTGTATGTAGACTTGGGAGTGTTATGGGCTGAATTGCATTCCCTCAAAAATTTGCATGTGGAGACCCTAACTCCAGTACCTCAGAATATGACTTTCATTTGGAGAAAAGGCCTTTGAATAAGTAATTAAGTTAAAATCATGTTGTTAGGATCAGCTTTAAACTGGTATGACTGGTGTCCTTATAAGAAGATATTAGCACACAGAGAGACACCAGGTCTGAGCATGCACAGACCAAGGGACCACCATGTGAGGTTACAGCAAGAAAATGGATATTGGATATTTCCGGGACAACAAGAGAGACATCAGAACAAATTAAGCCTGCCAATATCTTGATCTTGGACTTCTAGCCTCAAGCATTATGAGAAAATTAATTTCTATTGTTTAAGCCACTCAATCTGTGGTGTTTTGTTATAGCAGCACTAGAAACTAACAGGGAGTCTGAATGAATATATTATTAACATAATTCAGGAGAAGTACTTACTTGTTCTAAATCATCTGGTATTAGGCAAGGTGAGATAAAATAGGTGCTATACTTATAATCATGCCTGGCACATAAAAACATTCAATAAAATTGTTTCTATCATTACAATTAATATTACCTTCATTTCAAAGGTGATTAGTGAGCTGTGTTGTTAATCTCAACAAGGAAGGCAGCTGTGTTTAGTGAGCTAGCATTGTCCAAAGGACAATAACAGACCATTCAAAACAGTGAATCTGAATGGAAGCAAAAGGTAATATCTACAATGGCACTGTTGCTTTCCTCTGTAGCATTTATCAGACAATCTCCCCTTTGCTTTGTGAAACCTCACCTGCATAGGATTCTCAGAGAGTATATGTATAGGGCAGACAAATGGAGATGTCATTGGACTTGTTTCATCATGTGGGCCTTGAGAGGGTTTTAAATAATTTGGAGAAATAAGTCATGTAACTGAGGGCATCTCTGAGCCTTAGGTAGGTTCATATTAGTTTGACTGATGTCTATTTGGGAGCCATTTTTAATAGATTTTTATTGATCTTTTATTAATATATAATTCCTTGGTGGGTTACTGATAAAATTAATAAATCTTAACTTACATCAAGGACTGAAAGAACATTTGGTGGATATTTTAAATAATATATTAAACTGTAGACAGAAAAATGTGATTCCTTATAATTTATAATGCTTTCATTATGAATCAGAACTGCTGATATCAGAACATTTCTTTGTATTATGTATCACTAAAATTAAACTTCTGTTAAATAAATACTAGCAAAATGAAAGCATGTTATATTGAAACTTATTTTGGTTATTTTCTTCTGAAATATTATACATAAAATGGACATTACTAAGCTAATGTGATGATTCCATATGTTCAGAAAAAATAAGCTTTTCATTCCTTTTCTTAGTAGAAAGGGTCTAGAAATGCCAGGTTTAATCTAATATAACTAACTTTTATTATTAAAGGAGCTTAAACTTCAAAGAAATGAAACAATTAAATAGATTAAGAAACAATATGTGAATTGAATCTCATTTGAGGTTAAACAACTGCTTTGGGTTACATACATTAGCTATTTCACCTATTTCTTACTTAGGAATGGGCTTGCCTAATTCATTTTTTTTTTTTTTTTTTTTTTTTTTTGCAATCGCCAAAAATGTGACAGGAAAACAATTAATTTTACTTTAATGTCTCTTCATTACTGTCGATCCTATCAAAGCATTATGCAACATTTGGAAATATTTCAAATGCCCATGGATATTGTAGAATCTATTTGCGTTTTATCATGAGACAAAAGTAATTGACTAAAATACTCGGCTAAGGGAATTATTAACTTTTTCTCTCAACACTTATTTAATTTCATTTGGTTATTCATGACTCAACTGTTAAACAGCTACATAACTCTAAAGCTTTCTGACCCTGGATCTAGATCATTTGTTAACAGGTAAAATAGGAAAGAAGAAATATCTATGACTGGCCAGTGGCCTGGAAGAATTAGCCAATCACATCATTTTCTGGGGTTGCATTTCTAAGTGAAAGGTGGCATGTCTATAATGGCTAGGATGTATCGTACACAGGATGATGTCTCCAAAGCACTTCTGCCACAACTCTAATACTTGGTTTGACTGTCATCTTCAGGAGTTGCTATGACTTTAGAGAGCAACAGTAATACAAAAATAATAACCCGAACTAAGATTTATAATTGTCATTTCCTGTCACTGCCATTTTGAAGAACTGATGTCACAATAAAGAATGAAACATTATCTAAATGACATATTTCTCAGTATAGGTGAATATATAATAATCACAGATATTGATTGGGCACCTAACACCAATTTTATGATTATTAATGGAAACTTTTTATGTAAACTCAGCAAACAGTTTGAAAAGAAAAATAAAGGATTTTAACATTCAATTTCTGGTATCAATTTTAGCTTGCTCCTAGGTCTGTTTGTATGCGATCATCTTTATTTTACCCTTGGTCTAAGAAAAACTTAGAGCTTTTCATATAGAAGCTTTTATATACATAAATGAAATGGCATTTAACATAGTAGCTGCAACTTTTTTTGTCCTGGAAGAAAATTTGTATAAATAAGTAGAATAAACCATTTGGTTAACCTCCCTGAAAATCATAGCTACTCCAGGAATGTTCACTGTGCACAATGGTGCCAGAAAAACAAGTTGTTTGCACAAAAGTGTGACAGCATCATCCAATTCTCCATAACAAAGCAAACTATTTGCTTTCAAGCAAACATTAAATAAAGAGAATGTCGAATTTTCCATTTCAAGAATAAAGGTTTGAAAGTTACAACAAATTATTCCATGTCAAGATAGAATTTTAACATTTCTCCCTAATTTGTATATATAAAAGGAATTTTGGAGTGTATCTGACAAAATATGGCTTAAAAAGTGAAGAATTCATTACCTGACAAAAGTGTCAATTTAGAGACATCATACATTAAGATTTTTGTGTATTTTAGATTTGCTTTCTTTATTTTTATCTTATTCCACTCGTTTTCTCCTCATTTCTTTCATTTAACAAAATATTTTGAGAGCCTAGAACTAAGGTAATATTTTTGGAGAAGATATATAAAACCATGGTGTACTGGATATTATTGCCGTGTAATAAATTACCCCGAAACCTAGCAGCTTAGCACATATTTATCATTTTCCTGTTTCTGTGTGTCAGGAATCTGGGCATGGCCTAGGTGAGTGCCTCTGTTACAGTTCTGTCATATGATTGCAGTCAAGCTATGGGCTGAGGCTGTAAACCCCAGAAAATGATGTGATTGGCTAATTCTTCCAGGCCACTGGCCAGTCATAGATATTTCTTCTTTCCCATTTTACCTGTTAACAAATGATCCTTTCTTCTGAAGGCTCAACTTCAGGAAAGACTCATTTCCAACTTCACCATATGTTTGTTGCCAGGTCTTAATTCCTGACCTAGTGGTCTTCTTTGGTAGTTGGAGTCTCCTAGGGCAGGTGACCCAAGACAGAGTGAGATAGATTATAGTGTGCCTGTGAGAGAAGGCACAGTTTTCTTGTAATCTATAGATGGAGTGACATTCTATATAACTTTTATTGTTTTCTGTTATTTGAAACAAGTCCTTAAACCCGGAGACCACGGTAAGGGCAAGGTACTACGTAAGGGCATGAATACCAATAGGTGGGGATCACTCACAGCCGTTTTAGCATCTGCCTGACTATAACGAGCTTATCCATTAGATATTTTCAGCTTTAGGTTCCTTGGTACCTAAATTACCATGTACACAGGATAATATTAATAAGTAAATTAATGAACATATATAAAATATATAATAATAATATATTATATAATATATCTATATATTTTGCCCAGACCTCTCAGGGATGAACAAATAAATGTTTTATACTGCAGCATTTTTAAAAAGTAGGCATTAAATATGTCTTAAGATATTTATTTCCTGCAATATCATACTCAAAATTCCTTATCATCTTTCCATTTCCAAGTCTTGCTTGGGGTTCAAATGTCACACTGCACTAGCTACACGGAAGAGAAAGGAGAGGAGTACTACACAGAGTGCTTTAGGAAAAAAATTTGTTCTCTTTCATTTGTGTTGAAGCTTTCCATTCTATTCTACTATGGTTGATGTTAGAGAATAATAGTTTGTCTTCATGCTCCTGACATTTTCCTTCCTTCCATTGAACACAATAATCACTCCAGTGTCGGTTTATTATCTTGGTACTTTGGGAAAAATGGGTTTTGTAATTGGAAGGAAGTTGGATAGGTGTGTTGAGAGGATATGTTGGGGTTAGGACTGATATTAATTTCTCTTCTGTGTGGAAGGTCATGGACTTATACTGTGATCTGCCTTGACTAAAAAAGTAAAGAAAAGTGGTATTTTTGCACATTCTGAGCTTGTGGTTTAATGTTCATACTCACGATACAGCCTTAAACCTGGCCCCCCTTAGCTTTCCAAGAATGAGACTGCAACACAAATAAGAGAAAATTCTAGACATTTGTTCTATAACATCAGATACCTTGGAAGAATGGAAAGTTTCAGCTACGAAAATAGTTGAAAAACATAAAGTTGCCTTCTCCAGTTCTCTTTTTTATAAAACTGTCCTTCCTTCTAATAAAATTCCACTTATTTATTATAATAAGTAGTATGCTATCTTTGTGACTTGAGGATAATAATTATGTTATATGAAGAAAATACATGTTGCTTTCTTCTAGAAATTAATTGAATAAAAAAGTCAAGCAATGTTTTTTTCCACACAATTACATCAATTGTATTTTTTATGGTTGCACAGTAATCCAATAATTTTAAGTGCTATATTTACTTAAAAATCTCTCCTACTGCTGAGCATTTTAGGTTATGGGATTTATTTTGAAAGAGCTGACTGATACATAAGAAAGAATAAGTGTGGGTTTGCATGGTGGGGAGATATCAATCTTTAAAATTTTTTAGAACAATTCAAATGTCATATGTTTCTGCTGATGAGTGTTCATTTCCTTAAATGATTTTTCTATGACTATGTGGATTTAATTTGCCTGATACATTTCTTTGATAAACTCAAAGGAGTATAAGTTAAGGTGAAGAGACCTGAAATCTCAAGCAAAAAGAAAATAAAAAATAATGTAACTTTTTTCTTTGTACCCAGTCTAAATTTAGGTGAAATGTGTCATTGGGGGGTTAAAAAATAACTTGGTATTAAAATAAAAACAGATATATATCAAAGGCAAAAATTTGAATACAGATCTCCACAAGGTTTCCAGAAAAAGCTGCTTAAACTTAGTTAAGCATGAAACAAGCACATGTCCAAACATAAGATGGTCTTAGCTGTTATAAGACGTTGTCCAACCAAGGACTGTGCAATGAGTATTCTGTTCTGAATGTATTAGTGTAATCAAAGGAATGACAAATATTATTGATTCTGTTCACTTTTTCCAAAAATCACAAGCATTCTTATACACCAGTAACAGACAAACAGACAGCCAAATCAGGAATGAACTTCCATTCACAATTGCTTCAAAGAGAATAAAATACCTAGGAATCCAACTTACAAGGGATGTAAAGGACCTCTTCAAGGAGAACTACAAACCACTGCTCAGTGAAATAAAAGAGGACACAAACAAATGGAAGAACATACCATGCTCATGGATAGGAAGAATCAATATTGTGAAAATGGCCATACTGCCCAAGGTTATTTATAGATTCAATGCCATCCCCATCAAGCTACCAATGAGTTTCTTCACAGAATTGGAAAAAAAACTGCTTTAAAGTTCATATGGAACCAAAAAAGAGCCCGCATTGCCAAGACAATCCTAAGTCAAAAGAACAAAGCTGGAGGCATCACGCTACCTGACGTCAAACTATACTACAAGGCTACAGTAAACAAAACAGCATGGTACTGGTACCAAAACAGAGATATAGACCAATGGAACAGAACAGAGTCCTCAGAAATAATACCACACATCTACAGCCATCTGATCTTTGACAAACCTGAGAGAAACAAGAAATGGGGAAAGGATTCCCTATTTAATAAATGGTGCTGGGAAAATTGGCTAGCCATAAGTAGAAAGCTGAAACTGGATCCTTTCCTTACTCCTTATACGAAAATTAATTCAAGATGGATTAGAGACTTAAATGTTAGACCTAATACCATAAAAACCCTAGAAGAAAACCTAGGTAATACCATTCAGGACATAGGCATGGGCAAGGACTTCATGTCTAAAACACCAAAAGCAACGGCAACAGAAGCCAAAATTGACAAATGGGATCTAATTAAACTAAAGAGCTTCTGCACAGCAAAAGAAACTACCATCAGAGTGAACAGGCAACCTACAGAATGGGAGAAAATTTTTGCAGTCTACTTATCTGACAAAGGGCTAATATCCAGAAGCTACAAAGAACTCAAACAAATTTACAAGAAAAAAACAAACAACCCCATCAAAAAGTGGGCAAAGGATATGAACAGACATTTCTCAAAAGAAGACATTCATACAGCCAACAGACACATGAAAAAATGCTCATCATCACTGGCCATCAGAGAAATGCAAATCAAAACCACAATGAGATATCATCTCACACCAGTTAGAATGGCGATCATTAAAAAGTCAGGAAACAACAGGTGCTGGAGAGGATGTGGAGAAATAGGAACACTTTTACACTATTGGTGGGATTGTAAACTAGTTCAACCATTATGGAAAACAGTATGGCAATTCCTCAAGGATCTAGAACTAGATGTACCATATGACCCAGCCATTCCATTACTGGGTATATACCCAAAGGATTATAAATCATGCTGCTATAAAGACACATGCACACGTGTGTTTACTGCGGCACTATTCACAATAGCAAAGACTTGGAATCAACCCAAATGTCCATCAGTGACAGACTGGATTAAGAAAATGTGGCACATCTACACCATGGAATACTATGCAGCCATAAAAAAGAATGAGTTTGTGTCCTTTGTAGGGACATGGATGCAGCCGGAAACCATCATTCTTAGCAAACTATCACAGGAACAGAAAACCAAACACCGCATGTTCTCACTCATAGGTGGGAATGAACAATGAGATCACTTGGACTCGGGAAGGGGAACTTCACACACTGGGGCCTATCATGGGGAGGAGGGAGGGGGGAATGATTGCATTGGGAGTTATACCTGATATAAATGACGAGTTGATGGGTGCTGACGAGTTGATGGGTGCAGCACACCAACATGGCACAAGTATACATATGTAACAAACCTGCACCTTATGCACATGTACCCTAGAACTTAAAGTATAATAATAATAAATAAATAAATAAAATGACTAATTCAGAATATTAGAAAAATACCATTTAATAAAATTAAAATTACAAATATGATTTTGAAAAATGTAAATCAAATTATAAAACATACAATGTACAACACTTAACAATTGCTCACTAGGTAGTCCTCAAGAACCAGACACATACTACATTCTCTTTGTATTCCCTGCATAAAGTAAATACAGGACATAAAACAAGCATCAGATAAATATTTAGTGAAATCAAGAGTAAGATGGCATCCAGAAGATCCAAAGATGTATAAATTGTAATAGTCACAACTGCCATTTAAGAGATCATTCTGATTACAGTGACTGTGCTCTGCATTTTAGAGGTTTCATCCCATTTCATCATCATCCCAATTAGAGTAGGCATTATTATTCCTATTTTAATAATAGAAAAGTTGAGCCTCGAATAGATAAAGTAACTCAACAGGGTGATGTAATAAGTTTAGGTACAGAGATTCAAATGTAGGTATCTGAGTCGAAGCCAGCACACTGGAGTATGCCATGTGGCCCAATATGTAGGGTCCTTATCCTGTAGGCAGTATAGTCTTGCAGATGACCAGTTTTTTCAGTTCTTGCTTCTAGTTTCTAAGTTATGAAAAATTTTCTCTATGCAATTTGTTATAACCCTTTATAGGTTTATTAGAAAGCTGAGAGTGGAATATTATGTCATTTTAGTATATAAATAAATCAAACATAGATGAATTCAGAGTAAATAATACTGAATAGGCAGCAGAAGCAAATTATTTAACCTAGTACAAAAACTTTTGCTATTTAGGAATTTCTTCCCTTCATTTAGATTTGGTTAAACCAAATTAGGACTAAACTCATTTTGAATTGTGTTTAATCTGCCCCTGAAAAGTTGACATGTATGTGAGTAGATAGGCCATGACAAACGGTCAAGAACTAAGTTTCCAGGTACCCATTCCAAACACTAAATCTCATTAACTTGAAAACGTCTATACAAAAGTGTGGTCCTTGTTTCTGAGTCTCAAATAAAAAAATATGAATGGGAAAAAGCTATAAAAGGATCTTTTAACACAGACATTTATAATTTCAGAATTTAAATTTCAGTTTCATTTTTAAATACTTGTTTTGCAAAACATGGTCCTAACATAGGAGTCCTGTCACTGTAATTATTAATATAGTAGTACAAAAAGAGAATCTTAGAATAACAAGAATATTTGTGTGCATGGAACTAATGCCTAATTTCATGGGTTGATCTTTCCTTTAAACATTTGTAAAAATTTCCAAAAATTATGTCTTCTTCATTATAAAAATATAAAGACCCCTCTTCTTCATATCATATTTAGCTGAGTTAGTTATGTAAATTGATGAACTCTCAGTTAACTGTCTTTGGTTGGCTTAATGATTCCAGTTTATATCAGAACACATTTAATTAAAACTAATTATAACCACTGCAACACTATTACAAAGGTTCTGAGGCAGTCTTATCAGTTTCTTTCTTGAATTATTCCTTGGATCATAAAATAGGAATTCCTCTTAAACGTATGCAGATTATCTAAATTTAAATAGATACCTTTTAATAAAGCATATCCATGTAAAGATTGTCCTATATTGGGCTGCACACATTTTTTTAAACCATATTCATTGTCCTCCACATTAAATATGGGGAAGACAAGGGAAAAGCGATTGAATTTTTTCTCTTCATCTTTTCAAATCCCTTCTTCAAGGAAAATAATGGACATACTGCATTAGGTGTGTATTATTTCCTCTGCACTGGAAGAAACATTTTTCACAGATGCAAGAAAGGCTTTTTTCTAAAACTGCACATCCCTGAAACAATACTGAAGCCTAATTTTGGAGCTGCAAAAATGGGTCTACCATACATTTGGCAGTATTGCCTAAAGCCTATTAACCTTAAAACCTGTGTTCAGGTGACTACACATCTCCACTTTCCAAACATTCAGTAGTCCCCTACTGATAAGATATTTGAAAGAGGGTAATGAAAATTAACTTCATAATAATGACCTGGAGACTAACATATGCCTGAAGAAGAGGGCTTTAAAAAAATTACACACATGCCAGGTGCAGTGGCTCATGCCTGTAATCCCAGCACTTTGGGAGGCCAAGGTGGGCGGATCACGAGGTCAGGAGATCGAGACCATCCTGGCTAACACGGTGAAACCCCGTCTCTACTAAAAAAAAAAAAATACAAAAAACTAGCTGGGCATGGTGGCGGGCGCCTGTGGTCCCAGCTATTCGGGAGGCTGAGGCAGGAGAATGGCGTAAACCCGGGAGGCGGAGCTTGCAGTGAGCTGAGATCCGGCCACTGCACTCCAGCCTGGGTGACAGAGTGAGATTCCGTCTCAAAACAACAACAACAACAACAAATAATTAGCCAGGCGTGGTGGCGGGCACCTGTAGTCCCAGCTGCTCGGGAGGCTGAGGCAGGAGAATGGCACGAACCCGGGAGGCGGAACTTGCAGTGAGCCGAGATCATGCCACTGCACTCCAGCCTGGGCAACAGAGCAAGACTCTGTCTCAAAAATAAATAAATAATAAAATAAAATTATATGCAAACATTTGTACATTTTATGTTTACTGGACAGAAGAAATAGTCTTAAATAATTATCAGGGTTTTACTTCCTCATTGCCTTTCTCAAACACTAGCAGCCAAGGGTTGATTAGGCTACTGCTAAGTATGGCTAGAAGTGTTAAACATGAGCATGGACATTTGTTGAAGACTTGTTGCTACTCTGAAGCATTTCTAGAATCTACTTATTTTAATGAAGAATTATTCAGAATGTGTCTTAAAGACTATGCCATCATTTATTTGCTTTCAACAATGTATTATTTGTGTGAGTAGGGAGGAAAATTGTTCAAATAACTCCTGCTGAAGAGTAGGAAACATCTCCAGGGACTTTGAAATGTCTGTAGCTTTAACTTTGATTTTACTCCAGCCATTCTGAAAATGAGCAAACTTCTTAACTGAAAGAAAAGAACATAATAACAATCGTTTATGTTTATCCAGATACACTTTTAACCAAGGAAGAGAGACTCCAAAGTAGTAATTGGCTTACTAAACAGTAATGTTGATCGATAATTCAGCTTCACATGCCAGATACAGACTGCTTTTGCTTAAGTCTTGACTTTTCCACTTATTTGGCTCTGTGCCCTGGTGATTTATTTTATTGCTATATCTCTATTTCTCAAATGAATACTTAGTGTGGATTTCTCATGTTTCAGGCTATTGCTTTAAGCACTTTATCTCAAGTAATTTAACTGACAAAACAATGCAAGAATAGAGGTAGTATCTTTATGCTGGCTTTACAGACGGGGAACTCAAACTCGGAAGTTGTAAGTAACTTGTGAGAGTCACATAGCTGTGAAATAGGAAAGTAGAGATTCTAACTCTAGAAACTAAGGTGCTAGGGCAAAGTCTGTGATCTTAACATTTTCATAGAGTACCTATCAAGCTCTTAGCTTAGATCTGACACAAAATGTATGCCCAATCAATTTCTTATAAGGACAATATTTAAAAAAAAAATTCATTGGAAATAGCATAGGCTGCCTTATTCTATATTTTGTTCCAAGATGAAACTGTTTACAAACCAACAAAATGACAAAGTATAATAAAATATCAAGAAAAGGTTAGCAATTTTTTTTCACTAGATTATGCAGTTTAAGATAGATTGGGGGGGTAATAAAAATTCCCAGCAACTAAGTCACAATTGTTAAAAAATTTCATGTATGAATCCCTTAATTTGAAGGAGAAAGGATTGTATGCTGGAAATAAGATGGGTTCTGGTATTAAACCTATTTAGGCTCCAATCTCTCTCTTTTTTTTTTTTTTTTCTTTCTGAGACAGAGTCTTTCACTGCCACCCAGGCTGGAGTGCAATGGCACAATCTTGGCTCACTGCAACCTCTGCCTCCCGGGTTCAAGCTATTCTGATTCTCCTGCCTCAGCCTCCCAAGTAGCTGAAATTACAGGCACCTGCCACTACACCTGGCTATTTTTTTGTAATTTTAGTAGAGATGGGGTTTCACTATGTTAGCCAGGCTGGTGTCAAACTCCTGACCTCGTGTTCTGCCCACCTTGGCCTCCCAAAGTATTGGGATTATAGGCGTGAGCCACCATGCCCAGCCTAGGCTCCAATCTTAATTTACTAATTGTGTGACTTGGGAAAGTTATGCAGTCTACATGAGACTTGGTTTCATCATCTGAAAAATGGGATTAATAACACTTAACTAATGGACTGATTTAGTGATCTAATGCATAGTATGGAAGATAATGTATACAGAATCGATCCTAAGTATGTCCTAAGGGGCAGAGAAATAAACACTCTAGCAGGGCCATACATTTTCATAAACACAAAGTGAATTTTATGATCTGTGTTACAATGTTTAATTTGAAAGACAAAATGAAAAGCAAAAACACAAAGAATCTTCACATGGAAGCCCTGTATATCTCTTCCCAAATTCTTTTTTAGAGTTTCCTTTGTTTAATTTCCGCTTTCATAATTTGTCATCTTTCCAGCTCTTTTATCTCCTCTTTAAATGTAATTAGGACACCACAGAGCTTGGACTACATAGCCGTGGAGTTAATTTGATTGCAGCTCACATAGGCCTACTGGAGTTCACTCAGCGCACCTCCAACTGGTAGCAAAATGCCCACTGCAAGCTAAGAGGCCCGTAGTGGTTTCCAGGAAAGACAGAGATTTTCAATAATAACGTCCTTAATATAATTCAATTACTAAGATATTTTAATGGAGAAACAATCTCAGTTATAGCTATCTTCAAATTTGTGGCACAGACATTTTTTCCTTGTTTACTTTCTTGACTACTTGTCTCCTTCCAAATTAATGAGAGTTTTCAAGTGTTAACCACCAGAGGGAGCCATGCATTGTTATCAATATATTTCAAACTTTTTTATGCTGACAGGGAAAATGAAATCAGTTGAATGTTTTATTTACAGTACTATATAGTCCTATATCCAAAATAAAGTCACTGCTAATTTATTTCAAACACTGAATTCATGCAAAATTGAACAATTAACATGAAGTCTTTTTATTGTTCCATGTTTACCGTTTCATCCAAAAGAGAAAGTCCCCTAAGGTACTATTTTGTGCTTGAATAAATGAAATATTTCTGGAAAGAAGAAAGATACAAGAGAATATTACTTTCCATTTATAAATTCATTGAAAAAACATTCACATGTAAGAGAATAAACTCTAATGAAAGGGAACCTAGGATGACTGTTAGCAGGAAGTCAGATATTTGTGTCTGTCCTGTTAGAGCAAAGTCATTTATTTGGAGCTACGAAAGAAATAAAAGAACGTGGTTCACTACCATTATTTACAGCGTCCATGAAAGAAGGGAAATTGGGCAGATATAAAGCCACTTAGGGAAACATTCCATGTTTTTACGAGGGAGGAAAAGAGGATACATAACTCTCTCCCAACCCCCTATCTCTACCTTATGCTCTCTATCATCCAACCTTTCCCCTTCCTCTCACCTTGCACAGAAACACTTTAGGGATGTTGTGCAGAAAGGTCTGATGTTTTTCTTTGCCATCGACATATAGCACCAAAAAGTATGTGAACAGCAGATGCCTCCATGTAAACTCATTTTTTCTGTCACTCACAAAATGCTCTTTGACTCCCTGAGTTGAAGCTTAGACCTAATAATTGTGAAACTTGTATAATGGAGTTTATCCGTCAGTCACCCCATAGTGCTCCTGCAGCAATGCATCCCTTCAATTCTTTTCTGCCAGCAGTAAGAAAGACATAGATGGAGGACTATATTTTTCTGTTTACAGAGCTCTTATCATTATGAAGAACTGGAGACAATTAGGAATAATTTAACACACAAATATAAATTTTCATATTTATTAAAAACAATGTTTTGGTGGGGTGTGATGGCTCATGTCTGTAATCCCAGCACTTTGGGAGGCCACGGTCGGGGGATCACGAGGTCAGGAGATCAAGACCATCCTGGCTAACACGGTAAAACCCAGTCTCTACTAAAAAAATACAAAAAAATTAGCCGGGCGAGGTGGCGGGCACCTGTAGTCCCAGCTACTCAGGAGGCTGAGGCAGGAGAATGGTGCGAACCTGGGAGGCGGAGCTTGCAGTGAGCCGAGATCGTGCCACTGCACTCCAGCCTGGGCGACAGAGCGAGACTCTGTCTCAAAAATAAATAAATAAAAATAAAATAAATAAATAAATAAACAAACAATGTTTCAACCAAAAATAGATGTTAAATAATTTCTTAAAAGTGAACTGAATTGAAATTGCATTATCAAAGTTAAGGGAACATGTTACATGGACTAGGTAAGTATTATCTCACTAAAGAGGAATACATAATTTAAACAATTATTTTTGGAATGTTAACAGAAGAGAAAATATATTTAGAGTACTCTCATCTTGTTTGGCAGGGGTGGAGCAGTATTTAATCTAAATATCTTCTCTTGGACTAAGTATACAAGTTTAATTACTTATTAAAATTATCAGCTATACTGATTATGTAAGTCTGTAGGTACAAGTGAATCACAATATTGCATCTTATAAAACCTTCCAAGCTGATCATCCTTCGCTTTAATTCATGAATAATTAGCTGAAACTTGTAAGTAAAATAAAATGCAACTTATAACAAGAAAACCAGTTTCTGTTTCCTAAAATAAGTAGAGCAGTATATAAGTTTTGTTTTCTCTCTCAGGTAAAGTAGCAATTGAAGTGCATAACTATTAAATGGGGACTCTCTATTTCTCTTTAGGGGTGTCTGTATAGCCATATTAGCTATTTGTGTTATCTTGCATAGTAAATTATAAAAATAGCTTTTATTGTTGAGCTCAACTTGGAAGACATTTACTTCCAAACTTGTGAAATTTCCTCTTTCCATAAAAAAGTCATTTTGGTTAGATATTTGTCAAAGTTATCTTTTCCTAACCTGCCTGGTATTAGTTCTGTTACCCCTCATTTAAAAAAAACAAAACAAAAACAAAAACAGAGATTGTGTTTTGTTAAAATTAACTTGTGGTTGGTGTTGACTTGTGGAACAACTGTGAAAGGTGTCAGCACACCTTCGAGTCCGGATAAGACAATATAAATAAAATCCATACATTGAATAGTTATTTTTCCCAGTTGGAATAATTTTTTAAAATCTTATTTTTTTCACTTAGGATTTGTTATTACACTTTATTTCTTTTATCTTTTATATTTATTTTGAATGAGAACATATACCATTATTTCCTTGTTCTGTTATCTGAGGAGCAGATTGTCATATACTTGTTTTGGAGGAAAGGATACTAACAGATTACTTCGGGGAATAGATATCACAGACAACAAAGATGGGCTCTTTGACAAGAAAGTCTACATATTTTTAAAAAAACAGCCCATTTTTAAAAACTCAGTAAATAAAAGTTTATGAAGTATCATCTTAGATTGGATTTCAAACTTAAAGCCTCATCTCCCGCCTGATAGATATTTTAAGTGTTGTTTAGATTTCAACAGTTTAACAATTTTGGCTATGAGGAAAATGCATACATTAAAGTTACAGTTCTCCCTTATAAATTAGTGGAAAACACTGAGATAGGAAATTAACATAGAAAGCCACAATTACCTGAGAAATTATAACTGAAGAAACATCCTTGTCTGTTTTAGAAGTCTGTCATTGTTTTATAAATCCAATTCATAGCTTCCAAAGGAATTAAAATGCAGTCTTGGAGATGAGAAAAAATGCTTTCATATAAACCTGAACCCTGATTTTCAATGAGATGGAGATGTAGTAGTCAGATTATATACATATTCAGTACTAATAAATATGTGGGACATAGGTTTCTGTTAATTTATAAAAAACTATCTCTTTTTATTAATATTATTTTTAATTGATAAATCATAATTGTATGCATTTATGGGGTGCAGTGTGGCATGTTGAATTTCTATATAATGTGCAATGATTATCAACAGATGACTGGATTTTAAAAAGTCATATACACATATATGTATACAATGGAATACTATTCTGCCTTACAAAAGAGGAAAATTCTGTCATTTCAGACAACATGAATGAACCTAGAAGATATTATGCTAAGTGAAACAAGCCAGGCACAGAAAGACAAATACGTCATGATCTCACTTATATGTGGACTCTAGTAAAGTCAAACTCATGGAAGTAGAGAGTAGAACAGTGATTACCAGAGACTGGGGATGGAGGAGAGTGAAGGATTGAGGAAATGTTGTTCAAAGGGTATAGATTTCCAGTTAGATAAATATTTTCTCAAAAGCATTATTGATAGGCGATTTTCAGGTTACACGGAGGCTAAAGGGAAAAGTGAATAGTTGGAGAAGTAAAATTTCAGTAAATTCTGCATTGACAGGGAGTTGGCACTGGTTGGAATCTTGTTATAGATGAACAGTAGATCAAATAACCTAAAATGAGTGTCCTAATTGGTGTGACTAGTAGTAGCTTGATGTCAGACAGAATGAGGATTGGGAAAAGTGAGTATTTCTTTGGGAATGTAGCAGAGAATTCATGTCCAGATAATCAATACCTCATAGAGTATCTATCTATCTATTTATCTGTCTATCTATCTATCTATCATCTATCTATCTATCTAATATTTATATATATGAAAGACTTAGCAAAAAGTCTGACACACACTAAATTATAAATATTAAAAGAATAGTAATAAAATACAGGTATTTTTATCATGGGTATTATTATTTAAAGAGCCTCTCTCTCTCTCTCTCTCTCTCTCTCTCTCTCTCTGCCACCCAGGCTAGAGTGTGGTGGCTTGATCATAGCTCACCGTAACCTCAAACTGCTGACCTCAAGCAATCCTCACACTTCAGCCTCCTGAGTAACTGGGACTACATGCATGCACCACTATGCCCAGCTAATTTTACTTTATTTTATTTTTGTAGAAACAGGGTCTTGCCATCTTGCCCAAGCTGATCTTGAATTCCTAGGTTCAAGCAATCCTCTTGCCTCAGCCTCCCAAAGGACTTGGATTACAGTTGTGAGCCACCATGCCTGGCCTATTATGGATATTATTTAATGGTAAGTTCAAAACTAAATATAGAAGTCCAAAGTACCTTCCTTCAAGAGAATAAATACTTTGATAACTGTTCAAGTACTGGGGAATAAAGAATAAAGAGGTAAAGTTTAGGTTTAGGTACTAACTCTGAAATTTACTAGATCTATGGTTGGTCATTAATTTGCAAAAATCCTCTGAACCTCACGTTCTTCATTTGTGAATTGTAAATAGAATTTCACAAAATAATTCACAAAGAAAGCAGTTTATTGTGAGAACTCAATGACATATCATTTGTGAAAGGTCTCAATACAAGTTAAAGCTCTGTACAAAAAAAAATGATCTTCTTCATTTTTATTACTATACAAAAGTGCCATCTTGACATAAATTAGCTGATATAAGCACTGTGGTCCTTTTCTGACAGTCTTGAAAATCTGTTGTTCAACATGGTCAGGATCATATCCATTTTTTATTCTTTCCTTCATTCCATGTAAGGCCATATGAATCCATAAAAAGGCCAAGTAAGTAATTTCACACTTAGAACATTTCTTTGTGTTGCTGTATAAATATGGCACCATCTGAAGAGAAGACAGGAAATAAGAAAAGTGGATATTCTTCCTATGGAAGTAACATTGTAATGTTTTATGAAAAAATGTACCTCTTAACAATTGCCTGCATTGTTTATTTCAATCATGATTCCTATCAGAAATACCTTACCTTTCATTCCTCCTTGATATCACTGATTTAAAACTTGCCTTATCAGTTCTCTGCCATCTTCCTCTTTAAATGTAATTAAATATACAGGGTATGTTAGTGAACACTATCTTCAGTTATCTTTGAGATGTTTCCTGTATTGTTTATTCCTGGGGAAGGACATCACATCTGTTTTAGTTAGCTTGGGCTGCCATAACGAAACACCATAAATTAGGTGACTTCAACAACAGAAATTTACTTTTCACAGTTCTGAAGGATGGAAGTCTGGGATGAGGGTGCCAGGATGCCTGGGTTCTGATGAGAGCTCTTTTTGACTTGCATATGGACACCTTCTTGCTGTATCCTCACATGGCAGAGAGAGAATGAGCAAGCTGTCTTGTGTCTCTTCTTATAAGGAAACTAATCCTATCATGTAGGTCTCCTACTCATAACCTCATCGAAACCTGATTACCTTCCAAAGGTCCCATCTCCAAATATAATCACATAGAAGGTTAGGTCTTCAACATATGAATTTGAGGAATTCAGTCAATAGCATTCTGTTTTGGGCCCCAAATTCATGTCCTTCTCACATGCAAAGTCTATTAATTCCACCACGACGTCACTAAAACTCTTAACTTGTTTCAGCATCAACTCTAAAGTCTAAAGTCCAAAGATTCATCCAAATATCATCTAAATCAGACATGAGTGAGACTCAAGGTAAATTCATTCTGAGGCAAGATTTCTCTCCAGCTGTGAACCTGTGAAACTAGATAAATTATGTGCTTCCAAACTTCCATGGTAGGAAAGGCATAGAGAAGACATTTCCAGTCCAAATGAGAGAAATATGGAAGAAGGAAGAGGTGACGTCTCAAGCAAACCCAAAACTTAGTAAGACAAGTTTCATTAGCTCTTAAGGTTGCATAATACCCTTTTTTGGTTAGATGCTCTGCACTCCAGTCCAGCTAGGTTGGCATAATTATCCCCTTGGCTCTTCTGAGGCAGACCCACCCCTTAGCCTTGGTGGGGAAACTCCATCCACAGCATTGGTCCTGCTCTTTTAAAACCAAGATGGAGGATGAAGCCTTGCTCCTGGGGTCTGTATACTCTGGTTTGTGGTGGAATCAGTAGTCGTGATGATTTCTAAATGACCATTGGGGTACTACTTCCTTTGACTGAATTCAGTCCATAGTACCATATTCCATACCTTCTTCTCCTGATCACAACTCCTTACTTCAGATCAGTATCTGGGTTAAAATTTTTATTAAATTTCTGATTAAAATATTTTTATTCTTTTAGGAGTGTGCCACATTATCACTGTTAAAAATGCTATTTGTTCTAATCAAGGACTCATGAAGAATCTATGAAAGAAGTTAACTATGAATAACCTCTTCCCACCTATAGGGAAAGCAAGTCAAGCCAACCTACAACAAGATGATGTGGTAGGTTTTTTTAATTTAAAATTCTAATATTATTTTTAGAGAGATTAAATATATGTTGTATAGTATAAGCAATACAATATGATCACCATACCATGGTATATATTGTTTCAGTTGTAAAATTAAATCTGAAGTCTAAATTTTTTTTTAATGACACATTGTAATCCCAGTAGTGAGCTGGGGTTGATGGGTCATATGATAGCCCTGTTTTTAATTTTTTGAGGAAATTCCTTAGTATTTTCCATAATGGCTGTACTAATTTACAATCCCACCAACAGTGTGCAAGTGTTCCCTTTTCTCCACATCCTCACCAATGCTTGCTTTCTTTTTTCCCTATGGTAATTACCATTCTAACTAGAGCAAGGTATTATCTGATTGTAGTTTTGATTTGCATTTTCCTGATGACTAGTAATGTTGAGCAATTTTTAATATATCTGTTGGTCATTTTTATGCCTTCCTTTGAGAAATGTCTGTTAAGCCCTTTTGACCATTTTTTTAATATTTGTCTTTTTGTTGTTGAGTTGTTAAAATTCTTATATATTCCAAAAATTAAACCCTTATCAAATGTAAAGTTTGCAACTATTTTCTCGCATTCCGTAGGTTGCCTGTTTATTCTGTTAATTGTTTCCTTTGCTGTGCAAAAGCTTTTTATTTTGATGTAACCCTATTTGTCTATTTTTTCTTTTAATTGTCTGTGCTTTTGAGGTCTTATTTTAAAAATCCTTGCACATGAACAACACTTCAAGGCCATGAAGCATTTCCCCTGTAATTTCTTCTTGTGTTTTCATAGATTTTTGGTTTTACATTCAAGTTTTTAACCCATTTTTAGTTGAGTTTTTTATATGGTAAGAGTAAGGATCTAAACTCATTCTTCTGCATGTCAATATCTGATTTTCTCATAACCTTTTACCGAAGAGACTATCTTTCCTTCACTGTGTATTCATGGCATCTCTGTTGAAAATCAGTTGGCTGTATGTATGTTGATTTATTTCTGGGATCTGTATTCTGCTCTACTGGTCTATGTGTCTGTTTTATGCCTGTACCATGATATTTTGGTTACTGTGTCTTTGCAGCATATTTTGAAGTCAGGTAGTGTGATGTCTTCAGCTTTGTTCTATTTTCTCAGGATTGTTTGGCCTTTGGGGGTCTTTGTACTTTTGTAAGAATTTTAGGATTTCTTTTTATATTTCTGTGAAGAATGTCATTGGTATTTTAATCCAGATTGCATTAAATCTGTAGATAACTTAGGGTAGCCTGGTCATTTTAACAATATTAATTCTTCTAATCTATGAACCTGGATTATTTTTCCATTTATCTGTGTCTTCTTCAATTTTTTTCATCAACATTTTACAATTTTCAGTGTAGAGATCTTTTACCTCCTTCGTTAACTATATTTTTAGATATCTTATTTTCTTTGTAGCTATTGTAAATTGAATTTTTTTCTTGATTTTTTTCAGATAGTTTACTATTAGCATATAGATAAGCAACTAATTTTTGTATTTTTTGTATCTTGCAACATTACTGAATTTGTTTAATAGTTCTAATAGTTTTTTTGCAAAGTTGAAATCTAAACTTTTATTATCTATTTATAGATTTTCCTTTTCTTTCCTCACTTTTTTTCCATGCTTTCAACAATTCAAAACAAGGAATTTAAATACAATTCAACTTTTTTGTTGTTTGAACATTAAGTTATTTTTAAGTTTGGTCTCCTGAGCTAACTTTCAATAAATGAAAAAAAGGGCTTAAAAATATTTAGAGAGGAAAAATTATAGGCAATTGAACAAGAGATACTAATGTGGGGAAGGAAAAAAAATATGGGAACACTTTCTTCCTTAAGTTTGCATTTTTTCTATATATTCTAAATTTTATATAGCTTTTTCTTTCATTTTCCACCATTGAATCACCAACAGGGAAGAAAAGTGATTGTTAAAAATGAGCACAAAAAAGAAGTGTGGCTGGGAAAATAAAGATGTTAGGAAAAAACAGAAAATGGAAGAAAAAGAGTTAAATCAGGTGAAAGGCTTACAGAAAAGCATGTAAGCTAATAAATTCATCATAACATAAAATTTAGAGGAAAAGTCAGATAAAAATTTATTCCTATTTGTCTGAAAACAAATGTGGGAGAGTTAAGGGTTTATGGAAAACACTTCCCATATAGAATATTTTATTAGTTTGTCCATTCATTCTTTTATCTCTTTACCTATCATTTATTCATTAGTTTATTTTCCTGTCTCTTATTTCGTGAATCAACTACACAGATGCTTCTCAACCAAGGGTGGGGTTACAACCCAAGAAACTCATTATAACCTGAAAAAATTGTAAGTCAAAAGTACATCGTCAACTTAAAATATTTTTAACATTTGATAGGTTTATCCAGGCTTAACCCCATTGTAAGTTGAAGAGCATGCTGAATGCCTATCACTTTTTGCACCATTGTAAAGTTAGTCAAACCCATCATAAGTCAGGGACTATCTGTACTAAAAAGAAGTATTGATTTATAAAAAAAATTGTGCTTCATTGGAAAATTATACACTGCCTAGAGCATATCCTTCCAGGTCATCTGATTCTATAGGATTTATTTCACAACTTTCTAAGTTTTAGATAACTGATGGCAATGCAAAATAATTCTTACCTATAGACATGTAAATTTTGTCTATTGGAGGTTCAGTCATCCCCAATTGTGGACATCCACCCATTCATTTTAATATTCTTGATTTATAATATATCTGTTCTTTGGATTCTCCTTTGACTTGATTGTAGCATCTTAGTAGTTCACTTATTATTAAGTTAAATGAAATTTTTTTAACAGATGTTCATTTATCACAGTATTAGGTTGGTGCAAACATAATTGCAACTTTTGCCATTACTTTTAAAAAGTTCAAATTTTTTTTTGCCATCACTCTTAATGGCAAAAACCTCAATTTCTTTTGCACTAACCTAATATATGACAATCATGATTTACTCATCTTATGAAAATTTTCTTTTAATAGTCCTCTTATTTTATAAATATTACCTTTTCAGATTTTCTTTTGGCGACCAAAGGAGAGGTTAGTAGGGTGCGAATTTGTTATTTCAGTTGTAACCTCATGCTTTATTATTACTAAGGAGATACTGCTTTGGATTTATCCGTTGACAGTGTCTTTAACGTTCAAAATGTAAAGCAGTGGATTAGCATTAATTTATCAGAATATATGTGGAAACAAGTGGGTTTCACAGTACAGAGACTTCATATCTTATTTCCTAAAGCCAGGAGACATCTTTCAACTAGACAATTCCCTGTGGTCCTCAATCTCTCTTCCACTCTTTGTGATTTCTTTAGTGTTACTATAATTTTAAGCCAGCTGATAAAACCACTGAGTTAAATCCATCTACATACTATCAAACCACCTGATTGTCCCCTAACACTTTACCTACTGGGGTAGGATAGTATTATCCTTCCCAGTTTTCTCCTTTATCCTTTATTAATGAGGACAAAGCTCTGATTTTTTTTTTTTTTTTTTAAATCTTGCCCAAATTCCTATTTAAAGGTTCTGGGGAGCCATGCCCTAAAAACCATAAATTCTCATCAGATGGATTTTATTTGACCCTATATATTGTGACTTACTTTCCAGTCTGACTCTGGCATAACATTATGAGACAAGGAAAGAAATCAAAATATTTAACCCCTAAACATGTTTCTCTGCTATATCTTCATCCTTTGTGGGGAAAAAACCTACATCTGTAAAGACTCTCTAATAACATAATTAGATTTTTTTTTTCTGGGCTCTCCCGGTCTTGGAGAGATTAACTAAACGTCTAGCACCTTTTAACTATCTGAAGAAGAAATATTTGCCATCTGTTGTCTCTAAGGGCAGCCACTGTAAGACTTTAAAGGAACCTTGGTCTCTGCTATCTTTTATCTTAATCTGAACATTTCTTTCTATAGATCCCAGGTCTTTCGACAAACTCAACCAATTGTCAACCAGAAAATGTTTAAATTTACCAATAGCCGGAAAGTCCCCACCCCCACTACTCACCCCCACACCCCGCCTGCTTTGAGTTGTCTTGCCTTTCTGAACCAAACCAATGTATTTCTTGAATGTATTTGATTGATATCTCATGTCTCCCTAAAATATATACAATGAAGCTGTACCCTGACCACCTTGGGCACATATTCCTGGGACCTCCTGAAGACTGTCATGGGCCATGGTCACTCATATTTGGCTCAGAATAAACTCTTAAAATATTTTACAGTTTGACTCTTTTCATTGACACTAAAAATCACATAACATTTAAAGCAACTCCTAGAGACATTCATATTTTTCTAAAATATTAAAAATCCATATTTACATTTAAATATGGCAATTGTAGTCTTTCACTTTACTGTATGCTACATGTAGACTCAATCACAGTTTTATAGTTACATTTGAGGAAGGGGGAATGCATATTTTGGTAATATGCCCTCTGTGCTGACTTCATTATAAAATTAATTTTGTCATAATGTCAGCAGAGTTAACAAAAAAGTAGAAAGGAGATTTAAAATAAAACAGAAAAAAAAAGGAAGAAGAAGAAAAGTAAACATTCTGCAGCTCCATGAATAAATGAAGACAGATCCTCTCATCATTTTAAATCCAGAGGGGATTTCCTCCTGGTAATTTACAACTGCATCAAAGAATTAGTTGTTATTTTAAAAATTACCTTAGGCAGAGAAGCGTAATACCTTAAATTAATATCATTAGAATTGCTATAACAATGGAGCATTTTAGAGAAATCTTTATTAATTTATAATAAATAAGACCTTACTTGCTTGTGATCTGCAGAATCAAACATTGATTTCTGATTTAAAAATGTTATTTTGTTGTTTCATTTCAAAACTGCTAAAGAAAGAAAGGAGAACAAAAGTATATTCAGAAGTATATTCTGAATGTTGTATTATTGATTCAGATACTCCTGTACCTAACTGGCTTTCATTCTGTTCAATAATCCTGGAGCATCCTGGTCACGTTTTTCAAAACCGTACTGAAGGAATGCTAACCTGTCCATTAAGATAAAAGGCCCCAAATGTCGTTCCTAACACAAAAGGATTAGGGTCTTTCTGTGTAGCATCACAACTCCTCTCGGCTAAGCAAGGAAGCTGACACTGAAGTGATGGATGACCCCAATGTCTATTATGCATGGCAGCACAGTCCATAACCTCTGAGTCACAGCTTGAAATAACTTTTAACTGCATATATGAATTTTCTTAATAAGACTACTTCTCAGGATATCAGTTTTAAAACAAGTTCCCACATTTTAATTTCAGCACTCAGACTCCTATTTATGCATAATATGGCATTTTGATTTTTACCAAAGAGCAAATTCAGATTCAGGAGGTGAGAGAAGGTCAGTCAAAAAATCAGTGTGAAAATAAAAGGCCTACTTGAGAAGTACTTTAATAAATCTGTAGTTTTTTTGTTTAACCTCTTCATATCTTAAATAGCTTAATATCTCATTTTAAGTGTTCTTACCACCAAAACACAAAAGAAAATCAAACAAACTGTATTAGTCTGTTTTTACATTGCTATAAAGAGCTACCTGAGACTGGGTTATTTATGAAAAAAAAGAGGTTTAATTGACTCACAGTTCTGTATGCTTAACAGGAAGCATGATTGGGAGTCCTCAGGAAACTTACAATCACAGCACAAAGTGAAGGGGAAGTAAACACTTCTTCACAGGGTGGCAGGAGAGAGAGAATGGCAAAGTTCCACACACTTTAAAAGCACCACATCTCATGAGAACCCACCCACTATCATGAAAACAGCATGGGGGAAATCCACCCCTATGATCCATTCACCTTCCACAGGACCCACGTTCAACACATGAGGATTACAATCCCACATGAGATTTGGGTGGGGACATAGAACCAAACTATATCAAAAACAAAACAAACAAAAACCAAAAGGACACAAAGAAAATTTCAGACGTGTCAGACATGTCTTTTACTTTAACTGCGGTGGTAGTGTTCATGGTGTATGTATATGTAGGTACAAACTCATCAAATTGAATACATTATATATGCAGGTTTGTGTTATCAATTATACCTCAATAAAGCTGTTAAAATGTTATCCTTAAAAATTAAAATATTTTAGCCAGATTCATTTTCAAAAGGCCAATAATTCTGATATGTGTCTCTTTTACGTTAACATGGCATGTTGAAACTGGTTTGAAGCTTGTGTTACTAAATTTTGTTCAGTTTTTCATTAAATTACAACAACAACAAAAACTTCAAGGAAGGATCATGAACCAGCTTTTCCACAGTTTGGCTAAAACCAGCTGATCCTGATAGCTTAAGCCCTAATCAGTGGGTGCTCAATAACCAAGAAAATTAATGAGACTTACAATCTGAGAAGACTAGTCGAATAATTAAAAAAAAAAAAAACTATTTCTAGAAAATGCCACCACCCTAATGCAATTGGTAGTAGTAGCAATCTGAAAGGTTATTTAGAAAGAATTGGCATATCCAAATTGATTGACAATATATCACATTGATTTTTGGTTAATTTGTATGCCTGGACCTAGACGACAACAACCAGAAAGATTAAATGCTTCATAAGCTAGAAATAATAAACTAGAAAACTATTTGGAAATAAGAATTATGTCGCTAGTAAAAACCATGTGAACTATAAATACACCCACATGCATTGAAACCATGTATTTAAGATAAAAACAGTATAGAAAAAATTTATAATTTATACTTGTCATAATAGCATACACTATTAAAATAAAAAGATAATTTTAATATGTTTCTAATTTGTAGGCTGTATTTCAAGAAATCAAACACTGTTTCACTGCTAAAGACAAGCATTATTTTGCTAATATGGGAAAATCACTAATGTAATTACATTCATGCATCATTATGATCCATAAAAATAATATACTTCTATGCTGAGACAATTAGATCAAACTTCATGAATAAGAAATTTGGTAATGTAATAAATTGATCTTCTGGGAGATGCTGATTTTTCCTTGTATGCTTTATGGCTTTGGTCTGTGTTGCAGGAATATTTTCATATTCCTCCTGAGATTGAGTAGAATGACAATGAGAAGAATAAAAAAAGAATACAACATTACATTGGCATTCTGTGTTGCATTTGTTAGTTGTCTATATCGGGACACATATTGTTTTGACTTTTTCTACATTTATATATTTGTTTTATATTGCACGATACATGTTTGGACACCATGCTACACATCCCATTATTTGATATTAAAATGATCAACTCTGACAGTGACCAACAGATACATTCTTTAATCTTTCTCTCACCTTTGTTAATGCATGCAATTATACTAGTCAATATTTTCATGAAATGTGAACAGTACAATTGCAACATCATTCTACAAAGACCTCAGAGAAAAACTACCAAACCCAAGATATCAGTTAAAATTCAAATCTTTTGGTTTCCAACTAAAATTTATAATTTACTTGTGTAAAAAATAAGAATAAAAATTCTCACTACACACAATGTGTAAGAATACAAAAGACTTTGATAGTTTGGTGCATTACTGCTAGGTTTGATAGCAGAGTAGACTTGTTATTTTGTGGATGTTTATTCCCAAGTGGGTTGGATGATTGCTTGTAAGTCATTTCATTCCTTGTAAAAGCCCTAGGCTGCTGAGCACCAGGCCTCACCTTCTGTTGGCCTCTTGCTTCTGCATACTTATTGACAGTAAGTTAGAAATCTTTTCTTTATACCACAAACTATATTAGTGGTATAAATAAAATAGGTTATTTTAAAGAATAAAATTTATAATAGAATTATAAAAATGCACAAAATGTGTTTGATATGTTTACTCCATATACTTGTAACTAAAGATAAAAATGCCACAGAAGATATAAATGTGGAATATTATCTAGTTATCTGTAGTTACATTTTAATTCAATTTAAAGAAGAAAGCTTTAGTTTTACAAACCTGGAAATGAGTTATGAGTTTCAAAATTTAAAATACTTTTATGGCCTTCAAATTCCATTTCCACAGTCTGACCGCTCCCTTCCTGATTTTATCATTTCAATAATCTTTCACCTGCTCTACCTGCATATAAAATCCTAGCTCTCCATCTTTAGGCTGTTGCTGGAGTTATTTTATTAAAATCCAAATCATGTCTAATTTCTACTCTCTTTAAAAGGTTTGGTGGTTCTCAAATGCTGATATAATGAAAGCCAGATTTCTTAGTTGGCTTCAGAGCCTTAAGGAACTAGTTTCAACCTGCCTATTCACCTGTTGTGACTTTCAATAAAGCACCAACCACATCAGACCCTTTTCCTTCCTTAATAGACCATTATGCTCTTAGTCCCCAATTCAAGCCATTACCTTCATCTGGAATAACCTCACCCAGCTTTTCCCTTCTCTAATTCGCTCATCTTCCTATGCCCGGTTCAAATGTGCCTCCACCCTGATGCCCCCTTCTTCTCTACAAAATGCAACAATAGTTCTTTACATATGGAATGCTAGGAGCATATGCCACATCCTTTAATTGTCACATCTAGTAATTGAGAAAAATAGAGTATTTTCTACTTGCATGAACTCTACAGTCTGGGAGAATTAGGAATAAACTCATGACTGCTCCCAAGAGGGTGACCTTGGGAACTTAATCTCTAATCTTAAATTTTCTTATCAGGAAAACCAAGGATAATATGAGAAACCATTTTATTGGGATTTTCTAAGTATTAAATTAGTTCATGAATGTAAAATATTTTGCATAGTGCCTAGTATAAATATCCATTTTTTATTTATTTACAATTATTATCATCCCAGGAATAAAATAAGCCATTGACATGCCTATCTCCTGAATCACACCTGTAAGTATTGTTGACTCAAGGAACATAAATTATTCTGCACACATGATGTGCTCTGTTTTATAAAGTGTGATTCAAGAAATATTTATTGAATGAATCAATTAATCATTGAATGGCTTATAGAAGGCAAAGCATTTCTGATTTTTTCCCAAAAATAATTCAGTGTAATCATTTTTATATTATATAAATTATTTTATTAAAATAACCAATAATTTATAAAAACCTTGAATAAAATGCTTTTAGTATTTCTTGAATTTCACATAAAATAAAATATGTCATAGCATTTATAGTCTAGTAGGATGCAAATAAAATGCCTGGATTGCATTTGATCCATCAAAATAAAATAAATTCTTGAAATATTGACATCTATTAGATAAGTTCTGAATTTTAATTTTAGGTATCATATAATATGAGTAATATATATGATTAATTTCAATACTAATAATGATAAAATTGTCATTTATTAAATACATTTTATTTTGCAAGAACTAACTCAAATAATCTTCATAGTATTTGCCCAGGATTGTTATCTTCATGTTAAGGATATAAGTTAATTCAAATCATAAACTTAAAAATAATTAGATTAAAAATATAACAACACTTCTGCTTTTGTCAGTCTGGCAAATGAAAAATCTCACTATGAAAAAGCTTCTTATGCAAAACAATTAGTTTCTGGATAAAACTTACTTTTAAGACGCTTCTGGGCTGGCAGGAGCATGGAAAACTGCAGAGGCTTCTTCTGTGTAAACACAGGCAAACAGAGCTGGAGCAAAAAGCCTTTAGTGTTAACGAAATGCTAACAGCCCCACCCAAGAGCAAATGCCAATGCCTGCACTGTATTTTGGATTCCTAGGCTTGGGCCAGGAACAAGTTGTTAGAGCTGAACCTGATACTGCTTTAAATTTGAATCCTGTAAAAGAATTAAGAAATCCAAGGTTGGAAACATCTCCAGGTTTCTGACAAAAGCAATTGCATAGTCATTCTTAAGTAAGGGCCTCAGGATTACCACTGATAAAAACTAATGGCATCTGAGCTTAGAGGCAAAAATCACCAAGCACAGAAGAAAACTTTCATTATGAGTGAAAATCATCAAGAAAAAAAGGAGATTTAAATCTCTCAGAAGACTTCAGGAATTAGAAATACCCAGAGCAGAATAGAATATAACTATGTATAGACTTTTTAAGTTTTCTTTTGACATATATATATATTTGTCATGTACAGTATGATGTTTTGAAATAAGTATATATTGTGGAATTAATAAATTGGAAAGTTGGGATCACAGAAATGAGCAATAGAGACTATCCACAATGACTAGGCAAATTTGAAAGAGAATGAAATGAAATCTTAAGAAATAAGAAATAAGGCATTTGAAATTAAGAACAAAACAAAACAAGATAGGGTGCTTAGCTATCAGCTAAGACACAACTTAAAGGAAACTGATGAATGGAATATCGGGAAAAAAAATCTATAGTGTAACATTTAGATAAAGGAGGTTGAAAGTACTTTTTTTTAAAGGTTCAAAGATAAGAAAGAAAATTATGAATGCCTAGCATTTGTCTAATGAGTGTCTTCAGAAAGTAAGATAGAATAAAGGCAAAGTTACATTTATAATTATAATGTTAAGAATTTTCTAGAACTGAAGGAAGATAAAAGTCTATAAATACTGAATGACAATGTATAACAAACAGGATAGACTAAAGCAAAAAGAAATGGAAACTCCGCAAAACTATAAGAAAAAAGTGGTTTGAAATTAAAAAAGAGAAAAAAGTTCATGTATAAAAGAATGAGTATTAAACTGACAGATTTCTCAACAAAATCAAAGGATGTTCAAAGAGTGAAATAATAAACTCATGAGAGAAAATAAATGCCAACCTAGAATTCTGTACTTAGCACATTTGTTTTTTCAACCTTCAACCTATGCCAGAAGTATTGTCATCTTAACAGTAAGTCATTCTGATCCACCAGTATAAAATCTTTTTTATTTAAGTCTCATTTAATTTTTAAACAATTTTAATGTTTATTCATGGGTATTTTAATCTTTTTGACACAATTGTATGTGGAATTATTTTCTTAATTTTATTTTGTTTGTTCATGGCTAGTACACAGAAACACAATTCTTTCACACAACTGATCTGCAGATTTAAGTCAATCCCTCTCAACATCCCAGAAGACATTTTTTTGGGCAGTGATTGACAGGTTGATTCTAAAATTCATTTGGAAATATAAAAGAACCATAATAACAAAAAGAATCTTTAAAAAAATCAAAGTTGAAAGATTAATACTTTTCAGTTTAGAAACTTACTACAATGTTCAGTAATCAAAACAGAACAGTATTGGCATAAGAGTAGACATCGAGAATTATGAAATAGAATTGAGAGTCCAGAAATAAACCTTCACATTTATGGTCAACTGAATTTTGAATTTTGACAAGAGTACCAAGAAAATGAAGAAATAATAGTTTTTTCAACAAATTGTATTGAAACACCCGGGTATCCGCATGCAAAAAAATGAGGCTGGATTAATACCTCACACCATACAAAAAATATTAGGTGAGAATGCACCATATTCCTAAAAGTAAGGACTAATTCAATAAAATAAAACATACAGAAGAAAATCTAGGAGTAAAATGTCATAACCTTGAATTATTATGGTTTCCTAGTTATGACATCAAAAGCACCAGCAACAAAAGAAAATAGAAGATAAATTTGATGCTATCAAAAATATTACACTTCAAAGAACACTATCAAGAAAGTGAAAAGTAACCTAGAAAGACAATATTTTAAAATTATATGTCTGACATGATACTTAGATTTAGAATATATAAAGAATTCCTACAACTCAACAATAAAAAGACAAATAACTGAATTTTAAAATTGAGAAAGGTTTTGAATAGACATTCCTCAAATGAAGATATACAAATGGTCAATAAGCACATGAAGAACTGCTCAACACCACTAGTCTTTAGGAAAATACAAATCGAAACCATGAGATATCAATCACACCTACTAGTTTAGCTAGAATAAAAAAGATAGACAATAACATGTTAATGAGGATGTAAAGAAATAGGAATGCTTATACGTTGCCAGTGGCACTGTAAAATGGTATAGAGACTTGGGAAAACAGCCTGGAAGTTACTCAAAATGTTCAACACTGTTATATGACCCTGCAAGTCCACTCTTTTTTCTTTTTTTGAGACGGAGTCTCGCTCTGTCACCCAGGCTGGAGTGCAGTGGCGCCATCTTGGCTCACTGCAAGCTCTGCCTCCCGGGTTCACGCCATTCTCCTGCCTCAGCCTCCGGAGTAGCTGGGACTACAGGCGCCTGCCACAAGTCCACTCAAAATATATGCCCAAGTGAGTTGAAACATGTCCACACAAAAACTTGCACATGAATCTTCATAGCAGCATTACTTATAACAGCCATAAAGTGGAACTAACCCAAATGGCCACCAACAGATGACTGAATATAGAAATGTGATATAGCCACAAAATTGATTTTTTTTTTTTTTCTTTTTGAGACAGAGTCTCGCTCTGTCGCCCAGGGTGGAGCGCAGTGGCACAATCTCGGCTTACTGCTACCTCCGTCTCCTGTGTTCAAGCACTCTCCTACCTCAGCCTCCCAAGTAGCTGGAATTACAGGCGCCTGCCACACACTGCCACCACATCCAGCTAAGTTTTGCATTTTTAGTAGAGATGGGGTGTCATCACTTTGGCCAGGCTGGTCTCAAACTCCTGACCACAGGCTATCCACCCACCTTGGCCTCCCAAAGTGCTGGGATTACAGGCATGACCCACCGAGCCCAACCAATGGAATATTATCTAACCATACAAAGGGGTGAAGCATTGATAGCAATACAGTGTGAATGCACCTTAAATATATATGTTAAGTCGAATATATAGAACATTACTTTTTAATACAGAGGCTAAAATATAGTGTGAAACTTAGGGTAATAATTTAGGTGCAATATTTTGGCCAAAACAGATTTTAAAAGAACCGATAGCTTCTTGATTGGGTCACAAAGCTGCCTTAGGTTTTTAATGTACAGAATTGACCACTAAGTAATGAAGTTACTTCATTGTGATATAAAATTCATGATAGAAAGTGAAAAGTTGTCCCCTTTGTGGGAAAGTTAGCATGAATGCCAAATAATGTACAAGAAGATCTATATTTAATATTCAAACACTTACCCTTCTGAGCCAAGAAACTCAAACAAAAAGATATACTCAGATGTGAGTATTTGTAATCTAATTACCACTTTATCTCTTTTATGATTTAGTAATTCTGGTTAAAAAATGTTTTCTGTTAAACAACTCTGCATTATAACATTACATTTTCAGTCTGACTTAGGGATGGGGTATTATTATATTTAAGAGATATAAGCCAGATTTGTTTAAAAAAAAAAAAAACAGGAAAAAATCTCTCTTTTTTTTTTTTTTGAGACGGAGTCTCGCTCTGTCGCCCAGGCCGGAGTGCAGTGGCCAGATCTCAGCTCACTGCAAGTTCCGCCTCCCGGGTTCGCGCCATTCTCCTGCCTCAGCCTCCCGAGTAGCTGGGACTACAGGCGCCTGCCACCTCGCCCGGCTAGTTTTTTTGTATTTTTTAGTAGAGACGGGGTTTCACCGTGTTAACCAGGATGATCTCGATCTCCTGACCTCGTGATCCACCCATCTCGGCCTCCCAAAGTGCTGGGTTACAGGCTTGAGCCACCGCGCCCGGCCACATCTCTTAAGTCATATTGACTGAAACCAAAATTTTTTTAAATTTCCACATATGAATTTATACCTTAATTCTATAAAAATTGTTGTGTGTTAGCCATTCAGAAAAATGTACCAGCGCACAGTCAGTAATATAATCTCTGCCACCATAACCTAGAGAACACATACCAGTCAAACAAGGCATAATATCTAACTGAAAATAGCAACTTGATGCTGGCATTTTGCAATTCCGGATGGTGTCTGCGGATCCCGATTTTAGTGGAGAATTGTCAGTTTTCATGTGAGAGGCTCTTGAATGATTGCATCAATATTTCATTTCTAACTATTCACCATATAACCTTTGAAAAAAAGTAGTTATATATTCTGCAATGAAAAATGAATGGTTAACAGGATTCATCTAGTTCTTTGAGTGACTCTATGCAATATTTCTTTTGAGAAAATTAAATAATATATTTATTTTCTATAAAAACCTATTAGTAGAGAAGTTTTCTTTCTCAGAGCTAAAATATCAAAGGCAGTATAAGATTATGTAATTCATAAATACAAAAATATCAATAAAATTTATAGAAAATCTTAAGTAATTATTACATAATCTTAAGTATTATTACATAAGCTATGGTGAATCTGATGATGGAGACAGGAAACTTGAGAAATACTCAAAGTCATGGAAATCTTCAATTCAGTGGTTAAATTTATAATGCATTCTGCCTACACTATGTAACATTAATAAATCTATTATTAAAATGTTAAGCCAAATTTTCAGTGTTTGTTGAGACAAGAATAGAAAAAGCAGGATAGAATGTCATTTAACATGCACTGTTTTGTAAAGATCAGTACAGGCCCCTTACATTGGAATGGGTGCTTTGGTTCCACACTAGACTTTCTGACTCCAAATATTTGGGCATAGTAACCAAAGAAAACTTCAACAAACTTCCCTGGTGATTATTTTGAACCCTTATATTTGAGAGTAATGGGTATAGGGAGATATTCCTTCATTGCTTTAAGGAATTAAAGCAATATTCTTTCATAGTTGATATTCCTTCATAGTTGATATTCCTTCATTGTTTTAAGGAATCTTTATGCACAGTTAGCTATCAAACCATGAAAGTCAGTACCTTATAATGCAAAAGAATAAAATGAAAGATTTTATTGACCTTGGACAAATCACTTTCCTTCTTTAGGCTTTAGTTCCCTCAACTATTGAATGAGGCATTAAGCTAGGTGACTTCTGGTGAGCCTTTCCATTTTATCATTTTACTGAAATCTGGTGCTAAAAGGTATGTAAGCTTGTCATATGTTATGTTCAAGGGATACAAAGCTTCTATCACGCATATAGGCATATTCAATTAATAATCTTATTTCAAATGAAAATTTAATAAGCCCTAAATTTATAGAAATCAGAAAATGACATATGTAAAGATATATGAAAGGAAATAGCACTGTAATTAATCAGTACAGAGATTTCACTTCTGCTCCCTCTAGAATAATGTAGTCTGGTTGCTTCTCCAGAAATATTGCACCTGAACTTTGGAGCAGTCACTAAGAAATGGTAAAATTTCTTCATTAAGGATCACTGCTTGCTGTGGGCTCTTTCTCTCTAGAAGCAGTTATCTGAAAACACTGGATTAATTTTTTACTCAAAATCTATTAAAAAATAACTTTATGTTAAAGCATCCACTTAAAACTTATTGCATGCTACGAACAGGATGACTTGGAAATAAAAATATACAAATATTAAAACAAACAAAAAACACTCCTACATAATTTCTCCGACTATGTCATTAGATTTCACCTTGCACTGATGAAGAAAGTGATGCTTTATGCAGTTACCACAAGAAATTGCTCAAAAACATGAAACAACTGGTATGGCCTAGGCAATACATGACCTGAATGACACTTGCCTTATTACATAATTCATAAGCAAAGAAGATTCCTTCTACAGCTGAGATCTATAATAACTCAAATCTCTCCTTTGGTTTAAAAGGCTTGCTGAAATTTACACACATGGAACCAAAGCACTACTAAAGTAACTACTTTGGTCTCTGTATGGAAACTGGATCATTCACTCATTAAAATTTCCTGCTTTTTTCATAAAGAGACCTTTGAGAGTCTTTGCTATGTGTTGGAGACCAATAGTATTTCTTGCCATTTCACTTGTTTCCGTTTATATGATAATATTAAATTCCCACTTCTAGGCTTCTGAGAGCATATTCTGAATTCCAATGTATTGATTCAGGTTTACAATTTCCCAAATAGCCTTTGTGGAGCTCTGGAAATATTCTACTCACAACTCTGAGCTCTCTATTTCCGTATTTGTTTTCTTTTACTGGATTTCAACATTACACAGGTGTGCCAGGAAAGAATAATAATGCCCTAATCTATTTTCATTTTGACAATATAGACTGGGTATATTTTTTCCTCTTTGATGGTAGATTTGTAAATTTTCATCTTGAAAACATTAAATTGATTAGTGTCATATGGGTCTGTCATTTAGAAGCCTCTGATCTTTCTCTTTCTCTCCATGTATTTCTCACTGACCCATTGGAACTACCTTATCAAATTTCTAAACTTTTTCAAATTTCTTTTTTTTAATTTATTTTTATTTTTATTTTTTATTTTTATTTTTGGAGATGGAGTCTCACTCTGTCTCCCAGGGTGGAGTGTGGTGGCGCAATCTCGGCTCACTGCAACCTCTGCCTCCCGGGTTCAAGCTATTCTCCTGCTTCAGCCTCCTGAATAGCTGGGATCACAGGCGCCTGCCACCACACCAGGCTAATTTTTGAATTTTTAGTACAGATGGAGTTATACCATGTTGGCCAGGCTGGTCTCGAACTCCTGACTTCGTGATCCACCCTCCTCAGCCTCCCAAAGTGTTGGGATTACAGGCATGAGCCACTGCACCCAGCCACTTTTTGTAATTTCTTTTGATTTTTTTTAGTACTCTTCACTTTTTTGTTCTTCCCTTATGTTGAATAATTATCAATGACTCATAATTCAACTCTAAACAATAAAACTAATAAAAATGAACAAATAAGTCCTTTATATATGTCAAAGATCAAAAGACAAGGCTTGCAGTGAAAGCATCTTGTATTAGGAAACTACGTAATAGCTCTTATAACTAACACATCTTAAAATCTTAGTACCTTTCATAATAAACATGTATCTCTTTCTCATACAACCATGCCAAGAAAGGGTTCTTCATCAGGGTATGGGAAAGTTTTTTTTCATAAGCTATCAGACATCAAACCAAGAGATTCACTTTTTGCCAGACAGCACATAGAGGAAGAGATGGTGGAGAAAGCACATCTGCCTCTTATTCATTTTGAGACAGTGATATATGTCCCTTCTCTTATTCCATTGGTGAAGACTAGTCAACTGGCTCGATCTAGCTGCAAAGGAGTCTGGGAATTATACTTCCTCTCTAGACAGATGAGTCTTAGCAGCAATGAATGATGCTATGGAAAAGAAGCATGAATCTTTGGTAGACAGATACTTTTCCTATTTGGCAGAAATGAATGGGAGATTCATAGCAAATGCATCAATTCACATTTCATTTCCACTATTCTAAGGTATATTCAATCATAGTCACCTTTTTGAAGTCAAACACTTATTCTCCATTGTAAAGAGGGATGTGCTATTCAAAATTCATGTAACTCAGAGCATTAGTTTTATTTTGAATATTTTATACCTCTCAAAATTTAGAAATATAGTAAGATATATTTAGACATTTTGGAAACACTGAGTATTGCGGGGCTTTATTATTTTACTTATGAGCATTAATTAACTACCTAAATGTATATTACACTGTGTGATCCTTTCATTATGGTATGGTGAAACAGAAAAATTAGTCTGTTTACCGTGTGAAGATTTTACCCCTTTTGGTTTCATTTACTCAATTATAAAATGACACTAATAATGGCTCATCCAACACAGTTGTGCTGATACTATAGTACACAGCTTCAAAGTTTACATTATGGTTTCTTGCACAAGAAAAAATGTCCCATAAGTTTATGTCCTATTTAAAAGCTTACATTTTAAACGACAAAAACAAGAAAGCTATAAAGGAAAAGAGAGAGAAAAAGAAAAGAGAAGTAAAACAAATAAGTTAACTGCAATCTTGAGCAGAGAGCTTCTATTGTACATTATGGCCCTTGAGATGAGGAACCTTTGTCATTCATTTGCACCTTGGATTCTGCTGCAGTGCCTCAATAGTGCCACAATACTTAATAAGGAATTGTGAACTGTTTATTGAATTATATTATTTATATCATATTCACAATGAGAAAATGTATAATAAGAATGCTGGTCAAGTGTATAATTTATGTGTTTTTATATACTCATAAAGTATTGTAGAGAGTTTTGCTGCCTGATCAAGTAAATCTTCTGAGAGAAGATCGTAGTTTAGAAATGATTTTTTTTTTTTTTTAAATAGGGTCTCCCTCTGTCACCCAGGCTGGAGTGCAGTGGTGCAATTAGCTCAGCTGTGACCTTCCAGGCTCAAATGATTCTGCCACCTCAGCCTCCCAAGTAGCTGGGGTACAGGTGTGCACCACCATGTCTGGTTAATTTTTTTGTATGAAACACGGGGTTTCATCATATTGCCCAGGCTGATCTTGAACTCCTGGGCTCAAGTTATCCACCCTCCTTGATCTCCCAAAGTGCTGAGATTACAGTGGCTTCAGCCACTGTGCCCAGAAATTCTTTAAGCTATACAAATAATTCTACAAATTTACATTCAGATTACAACATAAACATTGCTATAAATACATTTCAGCAGAGCCAAGAAGCAATTAATAAAGTTATAAGCAAAACTGGTTTTTGTACTCCTTGATCATCTTAGGCAAATTTGATGTTGAAAGTAAAATTTCTCAAATATAAAGTTACTTTGTATTGAGGAAACAATCTGATCACTATCATAAGCCCTGTTACTTATATGCAATTAAGTCTTTCAATCTTGCAAATGATGGATGATCTTAAATATTTCATAATTTAAAAGTTGTTCATATATAAGGTTTAGTGAACTGCAGAAATCACGATCATATTCTTGTGTGAATGTTACTGCATTCTTCCCTAAAAATAGGAATATTTCCTTTTTATTTAGAGTAAAATAAAGTGGAATTTTACAATATATTGCATTAATTTTATAAAGGTGGACAGAAACTTTAGTTACTTTGCATTAAAAACATTTTCTTAGGAATATATTTAAAGGTATAATCCATATAATATTTACATATTCAGTTTTCGAAGGTAACCATTGTTCACTCAAAATTTTCTTTCAAATATTAGAAATATAATTATTATATTCTTTCAGTTGCAACCAAATGAGTGCTTTTTCTTTTGGAAATACACTTTTTATCACTCTGTAAGAAAACCTGATGAATAAAATTTTTTTCCAGTTAATTTAAATTCTCTGTCAAGATTACGCTTTCTTTTGCACACACATACACACACAGAGAGACAAGCACAAATGCATTTATTGTTTTATGTAAAATAATTATATTATCAGACTAATACAATGAATATAGTTAGTTACACCCCTCCCTATTATACCCGAATCACCCAAACAATTGCTTTTGCACAAAAACACAGAGCCTGTTTAACAAACACATAGGCAGAATAGTGTATGTTTTAACATCTCTGTACGTATTTTTTTCTCTTCAGATTTACCAGGATATGTGATTCACTAGCTATAGATTTCAGGACTATTGACATTGCTTTAGAGATTTTCTGAGAAAGACATTTAGTCTTCAAGTGTTAAATGCAAACATTTAACACAGAAAGATGAAGTATCATCCTGAGAAAAGCAAAAAACTCATCTATCTTTATTTATATAAGATTCTGGTATTTTCTTATGATAAGCAACTACAAGCCTCAAGGTTTCATTAGATAAGTAATTTATATTCAATGATAAGGATGTTACCTTTTAATACTATTCTCAATTATAGCTCTATCAATTTAGATGACAGTTAGTAATGTGTCATTTAAAATTAATGGCTTTGTCAGTGTTTCTCAATTATTCTGAGATTAATATTTCCCAAGGTAATAGTAGGAGGAGAAAAATATATTTTGAGACATTTTATGGGTACAGCTGAAAGCAAATTATGTCAAACAGGATTTGGATAGACATTTAATGTCTCCTTTCTATGTTAAGAACATGGCGTCAGGCCGGGCGCGGTGGCTAATGCCTGTAATCGCAGCACTTTGGGAGGCTGTGGTGGGCGGATCACTTGTGGCCAGGAGTTCAAGACAAGCCTGGCCAACATGGCAAAACCCCGTCTCTACTAAAAATACAAAAATTAGCGATTTAATAGTGAACCCACCTGTAATCTCAGCTACTTGGGAGGCTGAGGCAGGAGAATCGCTTGAACCTGGGAGGCAGAGGTTTCAGTGAGCCGAGATCACACCACTGCATTCCAGCCTGGGCAACAGAGTGAGACTTCGTCTCAAAAACAAAACAAAACAAACAAACAAAACATGCTGTCTCCAGTTAGTCAATGTTGAGATAAATTAATAAAAATTAACATAAACTTTTAGAAAAGAAAAATATATTCACAATTATACAATTATAATGAGTTTGAAATTGAAATTGTCAGTGGAAAGAAGAAATAACGATTGTTGTGAGTTAGTTTTAAATATATTATGTATACCAGATTTTCTTCACACAAGAAAAGATGCACTGTACAAATATTGATGACTAAGAAAATAAGTGCATGGAAAGTTCTTATTTAAGAGAAGATGGCAAAACAGGAAATGCTTCCCTCACTGAAAAATCAAGAGATGCCACAGAACAAAAAGATGTTTTATGAATAATTTCTCAAACTATGAGAAAGGCTTGTGGAAGCAGAAATGTGCAAGAAGTAGAGAGGGAAATGGCAAAGAAAATACCTGAGTGACACTGAAGGAAGATAGGTATTGAAGGAGTTTCCACATATTCTTGGAATCATTTTTAGGATCATTGCTTTCACTATACCATCTTAGTGCAAAAAGCTGAAAGTTAATGTCAATTACCTCTGCCAAAAAAATTAGAAATAAGTAAAGAAAATCAAAGAATGAGACAAATATGTAGAGATATGGGTGACAAAAGTAGACATAGTAGAGCACCAGAAAAAGATAAAATGATATGGTGAAAGTAATAATTGTGATAACAAATAATAAGCAAGAATTTTCCAAATTAAAGACAAATTGAATTATGCCAAATTGAATAATGCCAAGCATGACGGAGAGAACAGAAAAAAAAAGCAAAAATGAAAATAATGACCAAACCACATACATTTTATTAAAACCTATATCAAAGAAAAGTAAAAATTCTAAATTCCTAAGTAGAAAAAGCAGATCACTTAACAAGAAAGAGAAAGTAAATCTGACATCAGACTTTTAAACGACAACACTGGGTAAAAGAAGACAATGGATTTTTGGCTTTAGAGTTGAAGAAAAATAACCTTGATTTCAAACTTAGAATTTTATATGTAGCTAAATATTATTAAATAAGAGATTATATAATCTTAGGTTCTGAAAAACCTCAGAAATATTATTACATAACAATTTTGTTTGAATGCAAAAGACAAGAATTATTCTATGAGGAAGAGTATTTAAACTGAGGCATATTAAAATATATGGGAATGGAAGATGAATATAAAATTAGTCAGATTTTCCATTATCTAACTGAGAAACTTTTTATATATATATATGTGTGTGTGTATATATATGTATGTGTATATATGTGTGTGTGTGTATATATACACATACACATATATATATATATATATATATATATATATATTTTTTTTTTTTTTTTTTCTGAGACAGAGTCTCATTCTGTCACTCTGTCGCCCAGGCTGGAGTGCAGTAGCGCGATCTCCACTCACTACAAGCTCCGCCTCTGGGGTTCACGCCATTCTCCTGCCTCAACCTCCTGAGTAGCTGGGACTATAGGCACCTGCCACCACGCCTGGCTAATTTTTTGTATTTTTGGTAGAGACGGGGTTTCACCGTGTTAGCCAGGATGGTCTGGATCTCCTGACTTCGTGATCCACCCGCCTCGGCCTCCCAAAGTGCTGGGATTACAGGTGTGAGCCACCACGCTCAGCTACAAAATATTATACTTAACAATCTACAAATACCATTTTAGGTAATACTAACATGGCAGGTGTGGGACAGGAATATTAATAAAGGTGGGGACTAATGAGAAAAGGGAGATAAAATTATAGGTATTTGCCCTGAGTGCAGATGGAGGTAGAGAAGATGGAGTGGGATAAATAGTTAAATTTAAAACATTTTAAAGTAAAAAACAGAAATAACTGTGAGTTATGATAATTTAAGAATAACTATAATGTGTCTAAAAACATAATATATAGCTCTTAAATGAGAAAAATATTTGATTGATCTAATGAAAGGCAGGCATGCAAGTGGTGAACCCTTGCTTCTGGAGACAGCCACAAAACATTCCTTCTGCCATAAAAGCAAAATGAGGGAAAACCTCTTTGATATTGCAGAAAAGTGGGAAACCTTTTCATGTTCAACATTTTGCACTGATGTAAAGAAGTTTGCTATTTCTGAAAGAGGGACAAAAAATACCCTAATGCACAAATGCCATCCCAACTTCCATTCACCAAAATATAGGGGAATGTTTGGCTACCAAGTCTGGAAGGAAAAGTCATTCTGAGAAAACCCTGCCCTTGATGCTAAAGTACACAAGTTTTTCGTGTGACTCAACCTTAGGAGAAATTAAAAACACTTTTTAACTTCACCACAAGCCTTGCACTGCACAATAAGCAGCAGCAGTCTGTTGTTGTGGGAGACAAATGCGGAGAGAGACTGCCATCTATGGCACAGTCAGGGAGAGCAATTGGAAGCCTTTTGGTGGCAGAGTAAAACCACTTAGAAAAACTCTGTAATATCCAAGGCCTCAAGCCTTACATAAGCACCTGTGCTCCATCTGTGGAGAAATCTGAAGTCTGTTGTTCACTGTAGGAAACTATAACAACAATAAAACTATCCATAATTCAAGTACTGCCAAGGTTGATTCAACCATCCACACTAATTATCTAACAGAAGAAGTGCCATTTCTATTTATGAGGAAAAATACTATTCACTTGTTTCCACTTTTTTTTTTACACAAAATATCCGAAAGTCAAGAAAGATTTATAAGATGAACAGAAGAGCAAGAAAAAAGATATCAGAACAGACACAGAGACTGTCCAGATATCAGCATCTAAATAACTGATTAATACATTTAGTGTAAAATGTGAGCAAAATAAATCAATAAACAGGAAACTTAAGTAGAGAAAAGGAAACACACACACACAAAAATAAACCATTTTAACTGATGCTCAAAAAATATAATATCAGAGATGAAGAAATTCCTGCCATGGGATTTTTCAGTAGATTCGGTCTAGCAGAAGAAAAAATCAAAGAACTTGAACTTAGGGCAATAGAAATCATCTATGTCAAAGCACAAAGTAGAAGGGAAAAAAGAAAAGAGAATAGCAGGAACAACACAGAACGTTCAAGACCTGTGGGACACAGGCAAGTGAGCTAACGTGTAATTCAAATTTCAAAAGTAGAAAATAATGAGAACAATGAAGAAGTATTTGACTATATAACAGTCACACTTTTTCAAAAATTAACAAAAAACGACAAAAACTACAAATTCAAGATGCTCAGAGATGACCCGAGTAAAAGTACACAGAAAAAAACACATACATTACCATCAAACTTCTGAAAACCAAATAAAGAGATAAGTTTGAAGGTGGCCAGAGGAAAAATGTAATATTGTTTACAAAAGCAAAAAGATAAGAACAATGAGAGGCTTGTGTGCAGAATTATCCAAGTCAGTGACAACAGCCAGCCAATTTTAAAGTAGGAAGAAAATAAAAATAAAACATGGCCTGCAAATATCTACATCCAGTGAAAATGTCCTCCAAAGTGAGTGTGAAATAAAAATATTTCTATATTTAAAAGCAGAATAATTAATGGCTAGAAAGCTTGCCCTAGAAGCATGTTAAATTTTTATAGGAAGAATGAAAATGACATCAAATGAAAATTTGAATATACACAAAAAATTGGAAACTGCCAGAAATGATAACAATATTGATAAAAATAAAAGTCAATTTTTACATTTTTAATTTATTTGCAGCCAATAAATATAAATGTTTTGTGCAGCTTCTAATAACTGTAGAAATACAATAATACAAAGGCTAGAGGGAAAATAGACAACACTTTTGTAAGATTCTTATTCTATACATGAAGTATATGTACACGAAGGGACAAAAATTCAACCAGATAACAAACTGGCAATTTAACATTACCTAATGATGAAAGGGCTAATTTCTCAAGAAGAAACAGTAATCTTTGCACCTAAGAACAGAAGTTCCAAAACATAAAGCAAAACAGATAGAAAAAAAAGGACAAATAGATGACTCTACAGTAACTGATAGAAAGTAGACAAAAAGTTCGTTAAAGGTAAAGAAACACTATAAAATCAACTTGCCCTTCTATAGACAACTCTGCCCCAAACAGTAGAATTTATGTTCTTTTCAATAGCTTTAAAATTATTGAAATAATGCAGAGTATGTTATTTTACCACAAAAAGTAAAACTAACAATTGATAGTATTTCAATTAGGTCAATTTTGTTAATCATATTTCTAAAATCTTCCACATTAGAACAGACTCCTTCTTCTATTAGTTGCTAAAATGTGTCATAAACATTTCACATTATAGGAGTGATTTTGTCTATTTTTCTCTTTGTGTCTATTATATCCTGCTTTATGTATTTCAAGATCATGTTAGCAGGTGAAAACAAATTTAGGACTGTAATATTTCCTGATGGATTGATTTCATTTTGAGGAAATATTCCTCTTTATCTTCAATAATGCTTTCTTATCTTAAAGACTGCATAGTAACTATACAAGTACAAAACTAATTAATTTTTGCATAGCATAACCTTTTCTGTTCTTTTACTTGCAATAGTTTTATGTCTTTATGTGTAAAGTCTATCTTTTGTAAACAGCAATCTTGTTTCTCTTTAATTTCAAAATGTTGGTCTTTTAATTTAATAATTATTAGATTTTTAAATGTACTGTCTTATTATGTTTTTCATCACACTGTTTTATGCTCTTTTTTCTTTCTTGCTTTCTTTTAGCAAAACTCTAAGTTTCTCTTTTTTTTTTCTTGTGTTAGTTTGTCAGTATTACATGCTTTTATTATTCTTTTGGTCACTAGTCTAATGATTAAAATCTGCATTCATGATTTACTAAATGATAAGACTTTTTCCACTTCTTAGATATTGCAAGATCATAAAACACTGTTTGTTTATGTGCTATTACTTTTACTATTATGTATGTGGATTTTACTCCTTTATGTATTTTAAAGCCTAAAGACATTATTTTTTCTTTCAGCTCTTTTAGTTTTTCCCAATTGATACCTAATGCATAATCAGCATTAAGTGCTTGGTAGTCTAAATCTTTGATTTGAACGTTTTCTTCATAGCTGAATATACCTCTTGTGAATGAATGTCCATTATTACATGTTATTTTACACTTCTAGGTTAAACTTGGGGCCAATAGAAGTAGTTCTATTTTTCCAATTCATATTTTTAACAAGAGATACACATATTCCACCAAGCCCATTATCCATTAGTAAAATTTTATTGTGAGATATTCATTGGAAGATACATATAAAGCCATTAAATTAATGAAAAGAAAAAATATCAAATTGTAAACAACTTAGAAAAACAAGCTATTAAAATTAATCAATAATTTATAACACTTTTATATGATCAGAGAGAATTCCTACATACAGCTAACCAAGAATCTGCTTTAACTATATGTCACTGATGTATTTTCAAAAACTATTCATCTATAGCTAATATCTCTCTTAATTTTGTAATTCATCCTATTATGACATTAATTTTTCTTTCTTATCTAGTTTGGGGTTTCTGGATATACAGGCAATTAGGAATAGTTTAAAAATATCTTAATGCTGTAATGCAAGTTGTACAGAAAATCTGATACTATGAAATAATATCAAAAGTTGGAATGATTGTGGGAAATTTATTTTAATATAATCTTACTGAGAAATCATCGGGGGAAACCCCACCCCCGATATTCAACATGGGTTCTTTTCTTTTTCCCTAAGTGTCAGCTGGTCTGACAAATAAAGGGGAAGAGTACAAGAGAGAGAACTTTTAAAGCTGGGTATCCAGGGGAGACATCACATGTTGGCAGGTTCCATGAGCTCCCTGAGCCATAAAACCAGCAAGTTTTTATTAGCAATTTTCAAAAGGGGAGGGAGTACACGAATAGGGTGTGGGTCACAGAGATCACATGCTTCACAAGGTAATAAATCATATCACAAAGCAAATGGAGGCAGGGCGAGATCACAAGACCACAAGATGGGGCGAAATTAAAATTGCTGATGAAGTTTCGGGCACACATTGTCATTGATAACATCTTATCAGGAGAGAGGGTTTGAGAGCAGACAACCTGTCTGACCAAAATTTATTAGGCAGGAATTTCCTCATCCTAATAAGCCTGGGAGCACTACAGGAGACTGGGGCTTATTTCATCCCTTTAGCTTTGACCGTAAAAGACAACCACCTCCAAGGGGGCCATTCATAGGCCTACCCTCAGGGATGCATTCTCTTTCTCAGGGATGTTCCTTGCTGAGAAAAAGAATTCAGCGATATTTCTCCTATTTGCTCTTGAAAGAAGAGAAATATGGCTCTGTTCCGCCTGGCTCACCAGCAGTCAGAGTTTAAGGTTATCTCTCTGGTTCCCTGAACATTGCTGCCATCCTGTTCTCTTTTCAAGGTGCCCAGATTTCATATTGTTCAAACACACATGCTCTACAAACAATTTGTGCAGTTAGCGCAATCATCATAGGGTCCTGAGGCCACATATATCCTCCTCAGTTTATGAACATGATGGGATTAAGAGATTAAAGTAAAGACAGGCATAGGAAATCACAAGGGATATTGATTGGGGAAGTGATAAGTGTCCATGAAATCTTCACAATTTATGTTCAGAGATTGCAGTAAAGACAGGCATAAGAAATTATAAAAGTATTAATTTGGGGAACTAATAAACGTCCATGAAATCTTCACAATTTATGTTCTTCTGCCATGGCTTCAGCCAGTCCCTCTGTTCAGGGTCCCTGACTTCCCACAACAGGAATGTTGAAGACTCTGACTAACCACAGGTATATTCAAGCAAATCCACCGTCAGAAGTAACTGCAGGAGACACTGACAATGAATTATAAAAATCAGATGTCAGAATACACTTACTGTTATTATTGATGTCAATAGGATAGCTATTGACTTTATTAATAGTACAATGATATATGACAACTGTAGTTTTAATTTCATTAAAGAGTTGAAAATTCACTGTAGCTTTGTAGCTACTTGTGAGCTATCTACATATATTCTGCTTTTCTTTTTTTTCCTTCAAGTATAAATTTAGTTAATCCATATTTGTGAATTGGCATGCTCTTTGAGTCATGATTTTTAATTTACCAAATATTTCTTAATTTCAAAAAAATGTTAAACCCCCTCTTCAACAGCAAAAATCTAAAAGACATTGTGATCCAAAGGCATAGGAATGGGTCACTGGAATGTTTAAAATGAAAAAAAGGGATTGAGTTTGTTATTAATCTGGTCCCACCCCTTGAGCAACTGAATCTCAATCCTTTTGGGGACTATCTGAAAAAGTTTCATAGACTTTCCACTAAAATTGTCTTCCTGAGAGACAGAAGAGTAAAGTATTTATCAATAGGTTCCTGTGAATTCCCAGTTTTTCAAGGTTTGTCCTATGGGCAGCTAATTCCATTACACTTCTGTTTTCATGCATGTGTCAGAACAGGCTTCCTTTCAGTGGCAGAAGAGAGACCCTAGGTAGAAAGTCAAAAGCAGACAGTTCATCCAAGCTAGAATCTGCCGAATGTTTTCTACACATAGCTAGTTGCTAAAGCTGTAGTGAAAAGGTGGGTTGAGAGAATATGAGAAAGGTCACAACAAGTCTCTGAGCCTTCTCCACCTCCATAAAATTATAATGTACATTTCTACCTTTATTGTATTAATATGAAAGGCACATTAATAAATTATTTCATGTGAAATCATAACTACATTTCTCAAATAAACTTTACTTGAGCATGATGATAATATAGAGCAAGGTATAACTTACTGAGAATTTAAGATATTCATACCGATGACTAACAAGACATTTGTATCTAAATTCTTTGTATGTTTTAAGATTTGTATTGGTGTCCATTTCTTCAAAAATGAGAAAGAATTATTGCTTATACGCTAGAAAAAATTAGATAACATAGATTTTACCTAACGCTTATTTTTTAAAGCATGTGTTTTATACTTAATGGAATTTAGATCTATAGTAAACAATTTTGATTCATAATTGTTGGTCCACTGACACCTGTTACCATGCCATAAGTAAACCTGCATGATTTGATCATTTTTGAATATATCATTTCTATTGAAATATTATAATTTAAAGCAAGTTATATAGAGCATTTTAATTAAAATTTTTAATTTACTTTTTCCATTCATTCAAAAATCATACTTTAATATTTATTACCTTACATTTCTAAATTCAAAATTATTGCCTTTATTTCCACTTGTTGAAACTATTTTATCTTAATTTGTATTTACTTGATTTTTAAAAGTTTTCTTTTTTTTTCACTTTTATTTTAAGTACAGGGGTACCTTTGCAGATTTGTTATGTAGGCAAATTATGTGTTAAGGGGGTTTGGTGTACAGGTTATTTTATCAACCAGGAAATAGGCATAGATTTATTTAATTCGTTGAAAAATGGCATTACAGATTCTGGATATTAGACTCTTGACATATGTATAGTTTGCAAATATTTTCTCACGTTCTGTAGGTTGTCTGTTTACTGTGTTGGTAGTTTCTTTAGTAGTGCAGAAGCACTTCAGTTTAATAAGGTCCCATTTGTCAATTTTTGTTTTGTTGCAATTGCTTTTGACAGCTTTACTATGAAATCTTTACCAGGGCCTTTGTCCATAATGACATTTCCTATATTTCCTTCAAGAGTTCTCACAGTTTTTGGCTTTACATTTAAGTCTTTAATCCATCTTGAGTGTACTTTTGTATATGGCACCAAGAAGTAGTCCAGTTTCAATCTTTCGCATATGGCTAGCCAGTTATCCCAGCACCACTTACTGAATATGGAGTCTTTTCCCCATTACTTGCTTTTATCAACTTTGTCAAAGATCAGATTGTTGTAGGTGTGCAATATTATTTCTGAGTTCTCTATTCTGTTCCATTGGTCTATATGTCTGTTTTTGTATCAGAAACTACTGTTTTGGTTACTATAGGCTTATAGTATAGTTTCAAGTTAGGTAACATGATGCCTCCAGGTTTTTTTTTTTCCTTAGGATTGCCTTGGCTATTGAGGCTCTTTGTTGATTCAACATGAATTTTAGGACAGTTTTCTTTAATTCTTTGAAAAATGGCATTTGTGGTTTGATAGGAATAGCATTGAGTTTGTAAATTTCTTTGAGGAGTATGATCATTTTAACAATATTGATTCTCCCTATTCATGAGCATGGAATATTTTTCCATTTGTTTGTGTCATCTCTGATTTCTTTGAGCAGTGTTTTGTAATTGTCATTGTAGAGACCTTGCAGCTCTCCAGTAAGCTATATTCCCAGGAATTTTTTGGTGGCTATTATGAATGAAATAATCTTCTTAATTTGGCACTCAGCATGGACATTGTTGGTGTATAGAAATGCTACTGATGTTTATACCATGAATTCACATCCTTAAACTTTGCTGAAGTTGTTTATCAGACCTAAGAGTTTTTAAACGGAGGCTGTGGGGTTTTCCAGGTATAAAATCATATTGTCTGCAATCAGAGACTGTTGGATTTCCTCTCTTCTAATTTGGATGTGTTCTATTTTTTTCTCTTGCCTGATTTCTCTGGATAGTGCTTCCAGTACTATGTTGAATAGGAGTGGTAAGAGTGGGCATCCATATCTTGTTTCATTTCTCAAGGAGAGTGCTGCCAGCTTTTGTCCATTCTGTATGATGTTGGCTGTGGGTTTGTCATAGATGGCTCCTATTATTTTCAGTTATGTTCCTTCAATGCCTAGCTTATTGAAGGTTTTTAATATAAAAGTATGTTGTATTTTATCAAATGCCTTTTCCACATCTTTTGAGACTAACATGTTTTTGTTTTGCTTTTAATTTTGTTTATGTAATGAATCACATTTATTGATTTACATATGTTGAAACAAATTTGTATCCCAGGGAGAAAGCCTACTTGATCATGATGGATTAGCTTTTAGATGTGCTGTTGGATTGAGTTTGCTAGTATTTTACTAAGGATTTTCGCATCTATGGTCATCAAAGATACTGGTCTGAAGTTTTCTTTATTTGCTGTGTCTGTGCCAGGATTATTCTGGCTTCATAGAATGAGTTAGAGAAGATTCCCTCCTCCTCAAATTTTCAAATAGTTTCAGGAGAAACAGTACCACCTCTTTTTTATACATCTGGTAGAATTTGGCTATGAATCCATCTGTTCTGAGCTTTTTAGGGTTGGTAGGCTTTTTATTACTAATTCAATTTTGGAACTCATTATTAGTCTGTTCAGGAATTCAATTTCTTCCTGATTCAGTCTTGAGAGTTTGTATATGTCCAGGAGTTTATCCATTTCTTCTAGATTTTCTAGTTTGTATGCATGCAGGTGTTTATAATAGTCTCTGAGTGTTTTTTGTATTTCTGTGACAGAAGCAGTAATGTCTCATGTGTCATTTCTGATTGTATGCATTTGGATTTTATATATTATTATTCTAGCTAGTAGTCTACAAATTTTATTTACCTTTTGTATGGTTTCTAACATCTCAGTTTTATTCAATTCAGCTCTGATTTTTTTTTTTTCTTGTCTTCTGCTACCTTTGGGGTTAGTTTGCTCTTGTTTTACTAATTCCTCAAGGTATGATATTAAGTTGTTCATTTGAGATCTTTTTAGCTTTTTTGATGTAGTTGTTTAGTGCTATAAACTTTCCTCTTAACATTGCTTTATCTGTGTTTCACAGATTCCATAGGAATTGGGGCATCAATCCCATTTAAATTCATGGTTACTATTGATATGTGTGGATTTGATCCTGTCATCATGTTTCTAGCTGGTTATTATGCAGACTTGATTGTTTAGTTGCTTTGTAGTGTCAATTGTGCACATTGTTAAGTGTGTTTTTGTGGTGATCAGTAATAGTGATGGTAACGAATTTCCTTAGCATTTGCTTGTCTGAAAAGAATCTTATTTCTCTTTTGTTTATGAAACTTAGTATGTCTGGATACAAAATTCTTGACTGGAATTTCTTTGTTTTAAGAATGCTAAATATAGGCCAACAATCTCTTCTGGCTTGTAAGGTTTCTGCTGAAAGGTCCACTGTGGCCTGATAGGGTCTCCTTTGTAGGTGACCTGTCCCTTCTCTCTAGGTACATTTAATATATTTTCTTTCATCTCAACCTTGGAGAATCTGATATCTATGTGTCTTAGGGATGGTCATCTAGTATAGTATTTCGCAGGGGATCTCTGGCATTTCCTGAATTTGAATGCTGGCCTCTCTTAGCAAGGTTGGGGAAATTTTCATGGACAATCTCCTGAAATATGTTTTCAAAGTTCCTTGCTTTTTGTCTCTCTTTCTTTTTCAATGGTTCCAATGAGTCATAGATTTGATTTCTTTACATAATCCTGTCTCTCTCAGAGTTTTTATTCATTCTTTTTAATTCTTGTTGCTTTTCTTTTTGTCTGACTGAGTTAATTTGGAGAAACAGTTTGAGCTCTGAGAGTCATTCCTCAGTTTGGTCCATTCTACTGTTAATACTTGCAATTGTATTATAAAATTACTGTAGTAAGTATTGCAGCTGGTATCAGTTCACTTTGAATTTTTCTTTAAATGCCTATTTCTTCCTTTAGCTCCTGTATATTTTGTTGTATTCTTTAGATTCCTTTGATTGGGTTTCAACTCTCTCTTGAATCTCAATGATCGTCATTCCTATGCATATTCTGAGTTCTATTTCTGTGATTTCAATGATTTCAGGCTAGTTAAGAACCATTGCTGGGAAATTACTGTGGTCACATTGAGACAGGAGAACACTCTGGCTTTTTGAGATGCCAGAGCTCTTATGCTGGTTCATTCTTATCTGTGCAGGCAGATGTTCCTTTAATCATTGAAGTTGCTATCCTTTGGATGCTTTTTATTTTTCTTTCATCTTCTGATGCCATCAAGAGTTTAATTGTGTTATATGGTGAATTCAGTCAACTAGTTTCCTTTCTGGAAGATTTCATGGGATCAAGATTCAGCTTCGCAATCCTTGGCTGCATGCTTTAATTCTGAGGTGCTGGTTCCAGTTTTCTAACTTTGTTCTTTGAGCTCTCGAGGTTAGCAACCTCCTGTGGTAGAGGGGCAAATGTGTTCCTGGTCTGCTGTCCGTAACACTCTGAAGGGGAGTTCTGACCAAAGTGTTTCCTTGGGGCTATGGCAGCAGGATCTGTACTTGCTCATGAATGCCAGCATTAATGGTGGCATGGTGTGGTGTCTGTATGTCATCTAGGGTGGGGAGCTGGTAGAAGTAGGAGAGTGGAGTCCATATGCATGCTGGCACTTCTGGTGGCAACTGCAGAGGCTTAGTGGAGGCAGGGTGCTGATAGGGGCAAGGTGCAGGCATCTGTGCACACACTCTCTCCGATAGAGGCAGTGGCACAGCAGGGGCGGGGCGCCAGTGGGAGCAGGGTGCCAGCATATGTACTGGCAGTGGCAGTGCAGCAGGCTGCCCCAGCATAAGCAAGGCGGGATGCTGGTAAGGGGCAGGGCAGCAGGGTGCACTCACCACAGCAGTAGTGGGACAGTGGGCTGTGTGTGCACACAAGCACCAGCAGGGCAGAAGAAACAAGGTCCACTCATGCTCAAAGCATTTGGAGGAGGCTATGGGCTAATGCATGTTGGCAGAATGACAGGGGGGAGGATGCAGATGGGTGGGTCCATGTTGGCAGTGGTCAATCTGTTGGTGCTCTCCCATGATATTATGTATAGTCTTCTGGCAAAGGAGGTATGATGAGAGCTGCCAGCAAGCATCCTAGTTGGGCATCTGAGGCTGTACTCAAAGCAGGCATGGCCAGACTGGGGCCCCAGACAGGGGAGCACTCAGATTAGACTGGTCCCATCCATTGGGCTAGACCACCCTTCTCTGTTCAGGTCTGACATTCACCTGAAGGCTAAAGCCACCTAGAGGAGTATGGTGAGCCTTGGGGAGTAGGCATCCCTGAGTGTGCTCCACTGCAGCCATACCCACATCAAACACTCTGGTTTCTGCAGAATCTGGAGTCCTGCCCTTGCCACCACTTGAAGCAGCTCTCCCTGCCAGGGGTCTCCCTGAAGATCCAGGGTTCTCCTGAAGCTAGGATTCTGGAATTCCATGGCAAGAATGAGCTATTCTTCACCTGTTCACCTCACACCTTCCCCAAGAGCCACTGGGCACCAGGAATGAGTCGTGGTGCTCAGCAGCCCAGTGCAGGGTACCCAGTCTTCTCCCACTTCAGTCCAGTGTCTCCATCCACTTTCAATGCCTTCCTTCTGAAGGTCTGCTCAGAGTGTGCCAGGCTCCCCAGTGTCCCAGACTCTCAGTGAGATATATTCCTTCCAGTTGCATCTATTCAGCCATCTTGGCTCCCCCACAAAAAATCGTTTTGAATAAGTAGTTAAAATTTCTTAATTATATCTTATGTTATGAATATGCTTTTCCTATTGCCCATTATTCTGCTTCATTTAGAATTGTCACATATTTGTTTATTAGGATTTTTTTAAAAATTCATGTTTTTTCATGGTACTGGTACCAAAATAGATATATAGGCCAGTGGAACAGAACAGAGGCCTTAGAAATAACACCACACATCTACAACCATCTGATCTTTGACAAACCTGACAAAGACAAGCAATGGGGAAAGGATTCCCTATTTAATAAATGGTGTTGGGAAAACTGCCTAGCCATATGCAGAAGGCTGAAACTGAATCCCTTCCTTACACCTTATACAAAAATTAACTCAAGATGGATTAAGTCTTAAACATAAGACCTAAAACCATAAAAACCCTGGAAGAAAACCTGGGTAATACCATTCAGAACATAGACATGGCCAAAGACTTCATGACTAAAACACCAAAAGCAATGACAACAAAAACCAAAATTGACAAATGGGATCTAATTAAACTAAAGAACTTCTGCACAGCAAAAGAAACTTTCATCAGAGTGAACAGGCAACCCACCGAATGGGAGAAATTTTTGCCGTCTATTCATCTGACAAAGGGCTAATATCCAGAATCTACAAAGAACTTAAACAAATTTACAAGAAAAAAACAACCCCATCAAAAAGTGGGCAAAGGATAGGAACAGATACATCTCAAAAAAAAGATATTTATGCAGACAATAAACATATGAAAAAATGCTCATCATCACTGGTAATTAGAGAAATGCCAATCAAAACCACAATGAGATTCCATCTCACACCAGGTAGAATGGTGATCATTAAAAAGTCAGGAAACAACAGATGCTAGAGAGGATGTGGAGAAATAGGAGTGCTTTAACACTGTTGCTGGGAGTGTAAATTCATTCAATCATTGTGGAAGACAATGTGGCTATTCCTCAAGGATCTAGAACTAAAAATACCATTTGACCCAGCAATCTCATTACTGGGTATATACCCAAAGGATTATAAATCATTCTACTATAAAGACACATGTATGTTTATTGTGGCACTGTTCACAATAGCAGACTTGGAACCAACCTAAATGCCCATCAATGATAGACTGGGTGAAGAAAATGTGGCACATATACACCATGAAAACTATGCAGCCATAAAAAAGGATGAGTTCATGTCCTTTGCAGGGACATGGATGAAACTGCGAACAACCATTCTCAGCAAACTAACACAGGAACGGAAAACCAAACACCTTATGTTCTCATTCATAGGTGGGAGTTGAACAATGAGAACACATGGACACAGGGAGGGGACATCACACACGGGAGGTGGGGGCAGGGTGAGGGATAGAATTAGGAGGAATAACTAATGTAGATGACGGGTTGATGGGTACAGCAAACCACCAGAGCACATGTATACCTGTGTAACAAACCTACACATTCTGTAGATGTACCCCAGAACTTAAAGTATAATTTAAAAACTTCATATTTTGATTAATTTTGCTGATTTTTTATCTGATTAGTAAATAGCTGCTATTATTAGCAACTTATAACAACTCTGCCTACTTTTTTTTGAAAATCAACATATTCTGACACCAACTCACAAAAATATATACAATTGATCTTTTGATTTCATAAACATAAACATTTATTACTGTAAATTGTCAGAAATATAGCTTTGATCACATTTTATAAGTTCTGGTATGTAAGATTTTTGTTAATTTTAAAATAGTTAATGTAAGCAATTTATTATTGGCATTTTTTAACAACTTCTGCCTACTTTTCTTTGAAAATCAACATGTTCTGCCACCAACTTGCATAGCTATATAAAACTGATTTTTTGATTTCATAAATATAAACATTTATTGCTGTAAATTACCAGATATATAGCTTTGGCCACATTTTATAAGTTCTGATATGTAAGTCTTTGTTAATTTTAAAATGGTTTATATAAACAATTTTATTCTCCTTTTTGAAATAAGAGTTATTTAAAAGAGGAAAACTGTTACATAAATAGAAATCATTGTCACTAAACTTGTTAAAGCCACTGACTCTTCAACATAAACACACAATCACTTCATGCTTTACAAGTAATGTCAGAATATCCATCAATCACTGGAAATCACCAGTTAGGATCTTCCAATTACAATGGCTTTTAAAATTTCCACATAATTGTAATTTATTTGACTGTTTTTAATTATTCATATTTATTTGATTTTTGTTAAAGGGCTTCATTTTTTAAATTTATCTTTGGGGGATTATATTACAGTGTTTACTGGAAAAGGGATCTAAAATTTTCAATATATTTAAATGTATATATCAAGTATGTAATACATAGGCTTATATTTTTAAGAAGAGTTACTCATTGAACCTTCATGAATTATATTATTTAGATAATTTGTATGTTTTCATGTTTATTATACTTGAAACTATTCTCAAAAATCCATGTTAAAATCAACTCCAATAACTATATATGAATATTTTTAGTTTCCAAGATTTTCTATTCTAGACATTTTGAAATGAAAAATTTCTGGTTTCATGCTTTCATTTTTACCTGTCATCAATTTAAAATTATTGATTTTGTTTCTTGTAATTTTTTAATTTCTGTTCTTATGATATTATCACTATCCTGCCTTCTTTTAGATTGAATTTGTTTTAGTATTTATTTTTGGATTTTTATGGGTCATTTTGTTTAAAGTGTCCCTAATGTAAATAATTTATAACTGGCAGTTAGGGCAATGTAATCTATTATTATCTACCAAAATAACCAAAAGTTTTGGTTTATTTATTCTAGCTACAAGGTTTTAGAATTTCTGTATGTTTACTTCTATACCTATCTTATGTGTTATAATTTTTTGAAACATTAATCAGGTTGTTTCTGGTCTCTTTTTGCTATTCTTTTGGAATTGATTTATATTTTTGTTTTAATAGTTGTTACTTCAATATATAAAGGAAATTGGAGTAAATTGAATCTTTATACCATTAAGATTAAAAATGAAATAATGTATAGATATTGAAATAATGTCTTGATAACATAATTTTCTAGTTATCTTGTTTTTTCCTTCTCTACTTCCCACACTTTGTTGAAATCATATAATGTTTTAAATCCAGAGTGATACTATTTTCAATACGATCAATTTTTAATGCTATTTATTTGATATTTATATTAATTCTGATATCCACGTTAATAATTAATTAATTTTAACTTTGAAGTAGTGCTATGGACTGAACATGTCTCCCCTGAATTCAAATGTTGAAATTCTAACTCAAATGTGATGGTTTTAAGATGTGGGTCCTTTGGATGTATTCAGGTCATGAGGTTGGAGTTTTCATGAAAAGGATTAGTGCCGTTATGGGAGAGACACAGAGTTTGCTTTCCCTCTTTTTTTTTTTTTTTTTTCTGTGTTCTCTGCCATGTGAGGATATAGCAAGAAGATAGCAATCTGGGAAGAGAGCCCTCAGCAGACCCCAGATCTGCTGACATCTTTATCTTGAACTTCTATGTCTTCAAAACTGTGAGAAATAAATGCTTGTTGTTTAAGCCTCCTAGTCTATGGTATTTCTTGTAATAGTTGCACAAACCAACTAATATAATAAGGATTTCATTGATCATGATTTTCAGAAAGTTATGTTGTTGATATTTGTTGTAAATCTTTAAGTATAGAAAAATGTCATTCTTCTTATTTTACATTTAAAAAATAACTTTGGCTGTATATAGGAACTTTGCTTTTTGATATTGTTGTTCAAATTCTGCTATCATACTTAATTACATTTTATCATTTTATATTATGGAAGAAAAGCCTGAAGCAAGAATTACCTTTTTTTCTTTTGTTGAATGTTTAGATTTCTGTTTCTTACTAGATACTTCTCTCTTTATCTTTCAAATTCAGATTTGTTTTTAGAATAAATTTATTAATTTTGCTGTGAAAGAATTAAAGTTTCTATGATAAGATAGGCACGTAATGTTTGATATTCTTTCCATTAAGAACTGTCTAATTACCTTTGAATATATTCTGGCCTATAACTTCTTTGAAAAATAGAACATGCAGAAGTGATGTATAAAACTTCTGAGGCTAGGTCTTAAGAAGCTTTGCTGCTTCCATCCAGGCCTCTTATAAAATTCATTTTGGGTAAGGCCAAGCTGCAAATAAAAGTCCAACTATTCTCAGATAACCAAGCCATGAGGAAGCCGAGTTGGTCACAAGGAAATGTCAAGTGAAAAGTGACAGATGCTGGAACAATCCACCCACCTATTCCAGACACCCAGCCCAACATCCAACATGTGAAGCAGCAGCTACTTTGCACGTGCCGGCCCCAAGAGATGCAATGTGAAGAAGAGAGGAACCCTTACAACGTTGAGATTTAGGATCTCAGCCATATGGCCCCAGTCAAGCTTCCAAAACTACCTTTAATCATATAAGCTGCCATAGTTGAGAACCCCATCATGGGCAAAAATAAACTGACTCTGCCTGAATTCTAAACACACAAAATTGTGAGCCCAACAAAATGATTTCTGTTCTATGCAATTAAGTTTTAAGGTAATTTGTTAGTAACAACAAAATACCAGAACAATTTCCAGTGTGAAAACTAAAGGTGTTTTCTTTTATTCCCAAATTCAAATCTATATCGCTATTTTTTGATGATTACTTTCTCTGACAGGTAATTTTTTTCTTTTGGTAATACTCTACAGATTGGATGGCTTATATTTGCTCTCTATATGTATTTCTATGTCTGTTTCATATATCTTTTCAGTGTATCATTTAATTTTTTTTTTGGCCTGAGAAAATTCCTCTTCTTGACTTTTAATTTAGAATCTGGCCCTTTGCCATATTCAGTTGGGTGCTTAATGCCTGCATTGTAGTAATTAGTTTAATAATTACGTTTTACATCCCCAGTAACTCTTTCTTTCCTCTAAGTTGTTTTTGTGAAAACCTAATCATCATATATTAAAGCAGTGTACTCTTAAGTTTCATAGAAAATGCTGTTTGGATTATTTTATAATGCATTCTCCTTCTTTTAGGAACTTTGTTTTTGCCAATTGTCTGAACATTTATATTGGTTCTTATGAAAGAAAATTGCCAAAGGCTCTTTATTAAGTGAACTCATAAAATGCTTAAACTCCTATTCAGTCTATTCTCCATTGCCCCAATAAAATTGAACTCTATCAGACCTTTTTACTAATGTGCTAAATAATGAAATTCCAGATTCTTCCCTTAAAAAATTCAGGTTTGCGTAACTAATAAAAGAAGCCTAGGAAATAAATGAAGGAGATGTATTCTTTCCCTGCAGATTTGGGTGAGAGATACCATATTGCATCATAAAACTTATTTAAATAATCTCATATGGTAGGGAGTTAAAATGAGAGCTTTCTCATGAATATCCATTTTATTCTGTGTAAAATTGATATGTATGTGAATATTCATAACTATCGTTAACTTGTTCTGTTCTCTGTTAAATATATTTGACTATGATAATACACTCTGAACAAAAGGCACTATGATTTATAAGTTTCCAAAGGCTTTAGAAATTCTTGCAAAGACTTGTGAAAAAAATGTTAGTTTTTTGATGAGTTGCTACTAACCTTAAATTCAAATATTGAAGGATAGAAATACATAGCCATGTTGTGTTTTCTTAATTTTATTTAGCAATCGTTTTTTCAATCAAGTGGGCAGTGCTATGATTTCTCTCATCTTTTCTATCAGGTGGTCTAAGGAGTGAGGTATTGTCAGGGTTATTTAGAGAAACAAAAGCAAGAAGATTGTGTGTGTGTGTGTGTGTGTGTGTGTGTGTGTGTGTGTACTTTTGACCCTTGAAACACACAATTTTTGAACTGTGAAGATCTACTTATATGCAAGTTTTTCTTCAACAAGAAGTCAAAATTACAGTATTGGCAGGATGCTAAACCCACCTATTCAGAGGACAAACTTTTTGTATACACAGGTTTGCGGGGTCAACTGGGCGACTTAAGTATTTGTGAATTTTGGTGTATGTGGGGGTCCTGGAATTAATAGCCTACATATACCAAGAGACAACTATATATATATGGGCAGCAAGAGAAAGAAAGAGCAAAAGAAAAAGAGAATGAAAAAGGCATGTATATTATAAGAAACTGGCTCAGATGATTATGAGGCTGAGAATCTCCATATCTGCTATCAGCAAGAAATCATGTTGTAGCTCTGGTTTGGGTCCAAAAGCCTGTGAACAAGGAGATCCAATGGCAGAGATTCCAATACAAAAGCTGCAGTCACAAGACTCAAGAAAAATCAATGTTTCAGTTTCAGTCCAAAGGCAGGAAAAAAGTAATGCCCCAGCTCATGCAGTCAGGCAGGAGGAATTGCCTTTTATATGTGGGAGTGGCAGCCTTTTTGTTCCATTCAAGACTTGAATTGATAAAACGAAAACCATCCACATTAGGGAGCACAATCTCTTTTACTCAGTCTACTGATAAAAATGTTACTCTCATCCGAAAACACTATTCCAGACACAGAATAACATTTGACTAAATATCTGGGAAAATGACCCAGTAAAGTTGACATATAACCATCATATGCTCATTAACATGGTTAACATGACAGTTAACCAACACACGGTCATTGGCTAAATGCACCAGCAATTTGAAAAGTGCCATAAAAAATAAATTGAAAGCTTCCTACTTTCTAGTTCTAAGTATGTTTGAAAATTTAAAATTTATATTCTGGCTGATTTCAAGAAGTATAATAATAAGCTTAAATTTATGACTGATGCAGAAAACTAGGGCACGCCAGTCTTGCTTCAACTAACAGTTTGGCTATTTTTAATTTTATTGATTTCAAAAACTTTGAAGATTTTCTGGAATTGATTATGCTTTTGTGTAGTCCTGTGTTCATTTTCTTTCTGTTCAACTGCCATGGCACAGAATTTTCAGTTATTGGATCTAACAAAAAAAGGAATGCTATAATACAGAACAAGTAAAATAACATTTTGGGATTAGGTTAAAAAAAACTATAGGCATTTCCATACAGTGGAGTTACGATAATTATTTCCTTTTAAGAGGACAACATTTATTTAGTAGCATCAAGGGTTCTCCCTTGTGATTCTAGTGGCTGGGTTGTATTCCTCGATTTAATTTCATCATGAAATGTTTGGTTTGGAGGCTTACTGATTTTGGAACTCTCACTTTACATGTTGAAAACATCGCAAGGCATCTCTATAGATGATTGAAATTTCCTGTATAGAAAGTTTAGTTCTGTGATTAAGTATGTACAGACTAGTTATCTACAACAATGAACCTATAAAGAATGTTTGAAAAATTTGAGGATGTAAGCTTTTATCTAGGAGTCAAAAATTATCAATATCTAGTGACTTAATCTTGACGCATGTTTGACTTAATATTTTAAGTAAAATGTTGGCTGACCCAAGTTTGCATTCTTGACTACTTTCAAGGAAACACTACTTTACTTGATTCTAAAATCTCTTCATGATAAGTATCTGAAGAAGATATAAATGAAGCTCTTCTAAATAACTTAGAGGAATGCTGTGACCTGTTTATGAATATCCCTTGCTCTACTTGCCTCACAATATATACAAGAGCTTTCAAACACGGGCCCAGTCCTGTTGTTTGGAAAACATTGATATTTTCTCTGCTTAAAATTCCTTACATAGCCCATGTCAATTCTCATTCCATTCATTTGCTCATTCTGACATCTCTGTGTTTCTCCTTCACTGCCCTGTAATGCCTATTTATCCTTTAAGACTCTGCTAAGGAGTCACTGTCTTCCATATGAAACCTCTCATAGTCATTATCCACAAAGAAAGATAGATGAGATGATGCTCCTCCAGTCCCAGTGTTTCTGGGCAATCTTTTACAATTCCCTTGGCTTATGTAGTATCATGGTGAGAAAAAAATGTTTGAGATCATTTTCTTCCCTAAAACATTGTAACTGGCTTCAGGCATTACTATAGAAATAGATTCCCATAAGAAAAATTTTATAAATTCTCCAGAGACAATTTCAAAATGTCACACTTCTTGCTATAAAATTATCATGCTCTTAGCAGTAGTAAGAGGAGCTGAAATATTTGTCCATTTCCTTTAAGAGATAAATGAATGAAGGTGAGAAGGGCAGAGAGGGATGATCGTTGAAGGTAAAGAGAACTGGTACTTGATTGGTTTCCCCTCCTTGAAGCTAAGAAAATAAACTTTGGGCACAGACCAGAGGCAAGAAGTTTGAGGTTGCCTTCAGAGGATACTAGCAAAATGAACTTTTTCCTCCAAAGAATACTCCATGCCTAGGGAATCTGCTTGAGGTGGAGTCCTTCATCGGTGAGACTTGTATAGTTTTAAAAATGCACAGTAAATCATAGACCATAAGCTGGAGCAGTAGTGAAGTTACAGAAAGAAGGTGGCAGTCTTTCCAGAGGAAGTCATGCAGGGGGTGCTTTCTCCTCTTCCTTCTCATGGACTCTATCTTAGAGGGTAAGAACCAGGAACACAGAAAGTACAATGTAAGGCAGAGGGCCCTAGACCATGCCCATTCTTTGATTTCAAGACTAAGAAAAGCTGAGGTGAAGGGAAGAGCTTTGAATTAGAGAGGATGACTTTTATTACTCTCTTGAAAATGTACTTTCTTTTGTTTGTTAGTGTAAATCACACATAAAGTTAGAATTAAAGCATTATAAAAAGAATTTTTAAAAAGGGGACAAGTGGTTTATTTGACTCAAGGCAACTGCTAGAGGAATCTATTTGGTCATTCATTTATATGGTAAAATAACTGCAGGTAAATATTTTAAAGGAGAAATTAGCTCAGAACTTAGCTTTTCTTCATTGAAAGCAGAAAGTTCTGTACTATCACATCCACTGGAGACAGAGCAGATAGAAACTTCTTTTGATATGCTATAGTGGCAGATGAATTTAAAGGTAAACATTATATACATGAATATAAAACTCATTTTTTAAAACGTCTACATGTTTTCACTGAAGGTAGAAACATAAATTGTTTAAACTACAAAAATGATGATAACTTAAACTATAATTCTAAGATGATTTTAAATTCTTCACTTATAATAATAACAGACAACTAAGTTCTGTGTTTTTCTTGGCAGTTGACCTGTCTACTCAGATCCTAGGAGCAAATGAGTGAATGCAAATTGGCATAGTACCCAGAAAAGCATAGAAGGTTGATATTTGATAAGGACAACAAAAAAGAAATAAAATCAGGACTGAGACATTTCTATTTGAGGTTCCTAAACTAAAAGACCTCCTATCAGTAGGACTGATATTTCACAACAGAAACATATGGAAATTGGTGCATATATTAATAGCACTTGTAGCTTATATATATTCAACAGATTTTTTGGAAAACTACATAGTTTATTTTCCTTCCTTGTATTCAAGAGAGTCTTTGATTTTATTCATTTCTAAGTAAAATAGCTGCTTCTATAATGTACAAAAGGAATCAAAATAGTTTTTAAAGTCCAGACTCTAGCATGCAGAATAGCAAACAAGATATTGTGGCTTCAAGTTCCAAAATAACAAGCACCAGAAGTCAACTGGCTTCTTTTGCATAATAAAACATTTTTGAAAGGATATTAAAGCAAATTTCACCTACCCCCAATAAAGATCGAAATCATAAAATTTTGGAAAGCAAGCTTTGGGTGCATCTACAGGAAACTAAGCTGCATGAGTTTGTGTCATTTTATTTTCTAGAACGTGACTTTTAACATTACTCAGAGATTTTCAGTATTTATGTGTTTATAAGTCTCAAATTCCTGGGAGAGGGAAACCAATTGATCTACGTCAGATTAATCAGGGATGGCCAGGTTGGGAAAGGGCTATACAAAACTGAATAATCCTTGAAGTACTCTTAGGCACAAGAGAGCCACTCAGATTGAGTCTCCTGTACCAGTTAAGCAATAGAACAGGAACCTAATTAGGCCTGAGTAAGGCTATTTTATTTGTATCAAGCATACAATACTTTTTAGTATATACTTGTTAAAGGAATAGAAGAATTTTCCTGTAATATTATTTGTTTAATAAAAGAAGGCATAAAAATAGAACTATGTAGGGAAATTGATCTGAAACAGTCATAGTCTTACTAAGGGTACTTCTCTGTGCCTCTTGTATAAATTTAATATAATAATATTATCTAGTTGACAAAAATTTTGTGAGAATTAAATGAAATAATACTTGTAAACTGCTTCATTTTTTTTCCACCTTTCTCAACTTACTCCTTAGGAGTTAAACAGGCTCACTTGCCCAGCCTCTTTGCTATTTTGAATGGCCATGCAGCTTAGTTTTAGCAATAACCTAAACTGATGTAGAATTCTGAAGAATGTGAAGACTTTTTTGTTAGTTTTAATGATAATGATGGCTCTATATCTGTGTTAGCTGCCTTGCAAGTAAAAAGAAGAGTGTAAGAATTAAAATCCACAATGTCAAGGAGGAAAAATGATTTGTAATCCTGATTATATTTATTACTCAATTGAACAGATCCCAGAAAATATGCAATTTGAGACTACTTGTCATGTTAGAAAAAAAAAACTATTTTAATGCAATATTAGTTGAATTATTTATTACATGCAGACAAATGTACTGTTATTGAAACAGACACAATTCCATTCTTTTCCTGATCCTACAGAATGTCAGAGAATTTTTAGACTAGTAAGTTTTTTATATAAAAGACCATTAATTTGATAAATATATTTCCATATCTATGAAATTAGGAAATTACCATCAATATTATCAATAATTCCAAACAGTAATCTTGACAGTTGAATCAATTGCACTGACAATGTTCTGATCCAGAAGTATCTGTTACATTTATTAGCATTTGTCTTCAGATTTCTTTAGAAAAAGTTTCTCATAAAATCTTAGCAATAAAACCCCTAAAATAATGCTGTAAACTTCTCAGTGCACCATATGCCACACATTATTATTCAATTACTAGGAATGTTAATCTGATTCATCTTGTTATGTCAATCTATGCCATTGGTGTCTGACAGGTTTTCCATCATATTTTCACTATTTTTATTTCCTTTCAATTGCTTAGTATTTTGTGAGAGGTATTCTATGATAACTCATCAAACTTATATACACCAGCATTAACATCCATTGTTGAATCTTATCTGAAATAACCCTATGTATGATAATTGACCAGGTGAGGAAGTAAAGGGGAAGGAAGATGAGAAGTGAAGAGATGACTTGAGAAGAGCAGAGGGCCATTAAAAAGAAGATGGGCTATTATAGGAAGGTGGGGAGGAAAATAAAAACAGGAAATGAAGGGAAGATGGAAAGTCAAAGCTACAAATGTTGTTTTTAAAGAAAATCATCATGATAGCAAAATACCTCTCTTGCATTTATATGACTGATAAGTCAAAGCCAGTCCCTCTGCTTCCAAATAGAAAATTATATACATAAGTGAAATTAAAATGTTTTAAAAAAATGGTGTTTAAATGAGAATGACCAAAGAGGCTGACTAGAGGCATCTCGTAATTGACTTCTCCACAAATAAACATCAAAAGAATGAGTAGATAATCACACTTAAAGTATATCATCTAAGAGAGAACTCTGAAATTCAACATAGATGTGACAGGAAACACTTAATCAAAGACAGAAAGTAAAGCGAGGCAGTCTGCTCAGCTGGGATAGGCTGGGAGTCCAGAGAGGCTCCTAGTACAGGAATAGGGTAAGTGAGAGAGCTCCAGCAGTCCACTTCCCCCCATGAACCCCAGCAATCCTAGCCATGGGAGAGCCCCTAGACCCTCAGGGACCCTAAGACTAACATAGGGAGCTGGTTGGAGACCTAGTGAAGGCATTGCTTCAGAGAGGAAGCTGACATTGGGTCCCACATCCCATTCCCCAGGTTCTGCCAAGCTACAACCAGGCCCCATATTGACAGCCCAGCCCCAACCAAAATGCATATTTCCCAGGGACCAACAGCCTTTGTATTTCCACATCCCTAGAGCACCACTGATATTCATCTGTTACAGTCATCATTGTGGCCAAACAGTGAGCAAACAGTCCCTAGCTGCTTGCATATGCATACTATCACTGAAAACAACCCCACTCTTCCTAGTATCGGGAAGCATTCCTAGTAGCAGAGCCCTAGCTACCCCAACTTGAGATCTTTGCCAAGGGCCTGGGGATCACCTTGCCCTTCCCCTGGTTCCTGAAGTCCGAGGGATTTTGAAAAATACCTTCAAGCTTCAACAATAGATTAGATCAAGTAGAAGAAAAAATTTCTGAAATTTAAGGCAGATCTTTTGAAATAACCTAGTCAGAGAAAAGCAAAGAAGAAAGAATAAGAAGGAATGAATAAAGCCTAGATGACATGTAGGACCTGATAAAGAAACCAAATATCCAAAATTTTGATGTTACAGATGGTAAAGAGATGACCAAAAGGATAGAAAACTTGTCTGATGAAATAATAGCTGAAAATTTCCCAAGTTTAGCAAGAGACTTAGACATTCAGATAAAAAAGGCTAAGGTATCCTCAAAAGATACAATTCAAAAAGGTCTTATGCACAAATATAATACTCAAACTGACTTATTATCTGTTTTTGTCTAAAGACAAAAAGATAAATCTAAAAACCACAAGAGAAAATTGTCTAGTCACTTATAAGTGAATCCACATTGGACTAACACTAGATTTCTCAGCAAAAATCTTACAAGTAAGAAGACAATGGGATGATGTAGTCAAATTGCTGCAAAGAAAAGAAACTGGCAACCAAGAATGCTACACCCAGCAAAGTTATTCTTCATAAATGAAGGAGAAATAAAGTATTTTGCAGACAAACAAAAGATGAGGGAATTCACTACCATTAGAGCAGTCCTACAAGAACTGCTTAAGGTAGTCCTATGCCTAGAAGCAAAAGGGCAATATCTATTAGGTTGGTGCAAAAATAATTGTGGTTTATGCCTTTACGGGTAATGGCAAAAACTGTAATTACTTTTGCACCAACCTAATACCATCATGAAAACATATAAAAGTATAATACCCACTGGTAGAGCAAACGCACAAAGAAGGAAGAGAAAGGATTCAAACTCAAATGTTATTGCTACAGAAAACCACCAAATAGCAGTAATAAACAATAAGAGAGAAAGAAAAAAAGAGGATATTCACAACAATGATAAATCAATTAATAAAATGAGAGAAACAAGTGCTCACATGTAAACAATAACCTTGAATATAAATGAATTAAACTTTCCACTTAAAAGATATAGACTGGCCAAATAGATTTTTTTGAAAAAAAAAAAAGAACCGTATGACCCAACTATATGCTGCCTACAAGAAACTCATCCTACCTGTAAAGACATACATAGACTGAAAGTAAAGGTACGGAAAAAGATATTCCATTCAAATGGAAACCAAAAGTGAGTGGGAGTGCCTTTGCTTATATCAGATAAAACAGATTTTAAGTCAGAAACAGTAAAAAGAGAAAAAGAAAGTCACTATATAATGATAAAGTGATCAATACAGCAAGAGCATATAACAATTCACAACATATGCACCCCACTGGAGCACACAAATATGCAAAGTAAATATTATTAAATCTAAAGAAAGAGATAAACTTCAATACAATAATAGTTGGGGACTTCAACACCCTACTCTCAACATTAGACAGATCATCTAGACAGAAATAACAAAGAAACATTAAATTTAAACAGTATATCAGACTAAATGAACCTAACAGATATTTATAGACCACTTCATGCAACAGGTACAGCGTATACATTTTTCTCATCAGCATATGGAGCATTCTCCAGGCCAGACCCTATGTAATGACATGAAACAAGTACCAACAAATTTTTTAAAATCCAAATCATATCAAGTATCTTCTCAAATGACCATGGAATAAAACTAGAAATCAACAAGACAAACCTGGGAAAGTGTATAAATACATGAAAATTAAACAACATGCGTCTGAATGATTACTGGGTCAATGAAGAAATTAAAAAGAAAATTTAAAAAATTATTGAAACAAAAATCAAAACACAACATTAAGAAAACCTATGGGATACAGCAAAAGTAAGGGAATTCTAACAGAGAAGTTTATCACATAAATGCTTGCATCAAAAAAGTTGAAAGATTTCAACAATCTAATAATATACCTCAGGAACTTCGAAAGCAAACTCGATCCAAACAGAAAATTAGTAGAAGTAAAGAAAAATATAAATTAAAAATTAAAGGAGAACAAAACAGAGACTGAAAAATCACTGCAAAAGATAAAAAAAATGAAAAAATTTCTCTTTTATTAAACAAAATTGATAAACTGCTAGCTAGAAGAACCAAGAAAAAAGAAAGAATACCAAAATAAAATCAGAAATGAAATGAAAAAGAAGGCAGTACAACTGATACCACAGGAATACAAAGATCATCAGAGACTATAAAGAATATACAGTGACAAACTGGAAAATAAAGGAAATAGATAAATTCCTGGACACATACAACCTACCAAAATTGAATCAGGAAGAAATAGAAAACCTGAACAGACCAATAATGAGTAATATATTTGAATAATGAATAAAATATCTTGCCCCACTAAAAAAATCCAGGACCATTTAGCTTCACTGCCAATTCAACCAAGCTTTTAAGCAAAAACTAAACTAGTTCTCTTCAAACTATTCTGAAAAATTGGACAGGGGAGAATTCTCCCTAACCATTCCACAATGCCATCATTACTCTGATACTCAATCTATACAAGAATGCACCCAAAAAAGAAAACTACAGATCACTATCCCTGATAAACGTATTAGAAATAATAAAACAGCCATGTTAGAAAACAGTATATTGATTTCTCAAAATACTAAAAATAGAACTGCTATACGATCTAGTAATCTCACTACTCGTTATTTATCCAATGCAAAATAAATTAGTAGATCAAAGAGATGCCTGCACTCATATGTTTATTGTGGCACTATTAACAATAGTAGAGATTTGTAATCACCGTAAGTGGCCATCAGTGGATGAATAAAGAAAATGTGGTCTATATATATACATGAAATACTACATTGGGCTATAAAAAAGGATGAAGTAATGTCGTTTGCAGCAATATGAATAGAACTGGAGGTCGTTATGTTAAGTGAAATAAGCCAGGCACAAAAAGAAAAAAAAATAATCTGTTCTTATATGTGGGAGCTAAAAAATTGATCTCATAGTGGTAGAGAGTGGAATGGTAAATATCAGAGGCCGGCAAGGGTGAGGGTGTGGAGTAGTGATCAATAGAGGCAGGTTAATGGGTACAAACATACAGTTAGGTAGAAGGAATAAATTCTAGTATTTGATAGCAGAATAGGGTGACCATAGTTAACAACAATGCCTATTTCGAAGTAGCTACAAGAGAAGATTTGAACTGTTTCCAACACACAGAAATAATAAATTCTCAAGATGATGGACACCCCTGACTTGGTCATTATACATTCTATGCATGTAAGAAAATAAGATGTGCACTCAATAAATATGTACAAATGTTATGTATCAATAAATTTCTTTAAATGCTTTAAGCAATGATATTCAGACACATGTTTAGTTAAGTGGAGCAAGAATCAAGATGTCAATCTTTTGTTTATACTTCAGATTAGGCATTTATTTTTTGAAATATTGTCTAAACAATTGCCGGCCGGGCGCGGTGGCTCAAGCCTGTAATCCCAGCACTTTGGGAGGCCGAGGCGGGCGGATCACAAGGTCAGGAGATCGAGACCACAGTGAAACCCCGTCTCTACTAAAAATACAAAAAATTAGCCGGGCACGGTGGCGGGTGCCTGTAGTCCCAGCTACGCAGGAGGCTGACGCAGGAGAATGGCGGGAACCCGGGAGGCGGAGCTTGCAGTGAGCCGAGATCGCGCCACTGCACTCTAGCCTGGGCAACAGCGTGAGACTCCATCTCAAAAAAAAAAAAAAAAAAAACAATTGCTGCAAGGTTTTAGAGATTTAAAAAACAGCATAATTTGTATATTTATTATGAAAAAAATCTAGTCATACTTTATAGAGATACAGGAATGTGAAAATATTGAGGGGCTGTTTAGGAGCAGTTCAGCACGTTATATGTGCTGATTCCTCCATATGAGTCCCCCATTCATGCAGAAAAGTAAGGCATTATTAGTGTTTGTGTCATGCATTTTATGCACCAGGGGCAATGTAGTACGTGGCTGATGGCCCAATGGGTAATGCCACAAGAAAGAGTGACAGTGAAGAAATACTCACTCTTACCCTTCCACAGCAACATATCCAACCTCCAGTCACAGCCACTGCCACCGTGACGCTTTGTTGAACTTCTGGAGCATGAGTTTTCATATCTATTATTTTAGTTCTTTGTGGACAGAAACCTTGTCTTATTCATCTTTACAGGCCTTGTACATAGCACGATGGCTAGCCTATAGTAGAAATTCAATACATAAGTTTTGAAGGAACGAAAAGCTGACTAAAATGTTGCAGTGCCATTCTTAGTTAATACTGAGATCAAGCAGTAACTGTACAGTGCCCTGTGTATTTTTAGTTACAGCAGGCAGGAGTGGTTCTTGGCAATAATCACACTAACAACTGCTAGAGTGCTATTGCTACCTTTCAACTTTAAGAAATATTGTCTGCCTACTCAACAGCTTCTGCTTGGCTAGTTGTTTAGGATTTGAATTTCTTTTGATGGCCTGTGATCAGGTTCTCTCAACAGAAGTTGATAGAGGCACCTTCCATGTCAGAAGCACCTTTTCCAGATAAAGGTTAGAACCCGAAGAGGAATTAAAGAAAATCCCTTTGGGGACTCAGGAATGATTTTTTTCTCCTGAATGTTTTGTAAGGCAAAATCATAGAGACCATAGAGTGGTTAAGGGTGTAACATCAAACAATCTGAGTTGAATACCAACTCTGCCAAATCCTAAATAAGCCCTAATTGAGTTCTGGCAACCCTATTGCCTTAAGACAATTTACTTAATTTTGTTGTGTCAGTCAAGGTCCCAACAGTCAACAATTGTCATATATTAAAGGTCTGATTGAAGAGAACTCAAGGTTGTGCAGAGTTAAGGAAATAACAATGGGTAATAAAGAGTCAGAACTAGCAACAGCAGGAAGCCATTTTCACCCTGAAAGAAAAGAAGAGGGAAAGGTGTTATCACATCGTAGAGACAGCTGGAGACATAGAAGTGAGACCACTGATTTGAACTATGTCACAACAGAAGGCAGTCCCTAGCAGAACCATAGCAGAGTGAATAAATATCCCTATCTCTTCTCCCACAGTCCATCACCAATCAGTTCTTACTACCATCTGAATCCGACCATAAGACAGAGAACCATGAGCCCAGGAAAAGAAGTCCCTAGAGGTTAGCCTCTCAATGTGAGCAACAAGGCAGAAAAGTGCAGAGAATAGATTTGGAGGGAAATAGAGAATAAAAATATTCCCTAATCTTCAGTTTTCCTTTCTATAAATTGTGGATTATAATCATATCTTTCTTATACAGTTGCTGTGAAGGTTGAATGAAATAATGGATTCAAAGCTTTGAGCATGCAGTTTAGCACATTTTTATTACTTGTGAAGGTTTAATGTATCCTCTGAAAGTTTCCTAAAGCTCTGAACAGAGGGATCCTAACTTGTGAAAACAATTATTTTCTTTTCTTTCTTTTTTGTTTTTGTTTTGTTTTGTTTTGTTTGTTTTTTGTTTGTTTTCTGAGACGGAGTCTCGCTCTGTCACCCAGGCTGGAGTGCAGTGGCATGATCTCGGCTCATACAATTCTTTTCTACTTAATCTTCTATTTCAAAACAGAATAGAATTTAAGAATGTCTCTTCTATTTTCAGGATATTCCTACACACATAGTTTATACAGTTGCAATCCTTACTGGCTTGAGATTTGTATTCAGAATGATCCAGGCTCCAATCTGGCCTCCAGTTTCTTTACTATTTTGTGTGTCTGGACAATTGTGTGTTTTATATAAGCCACAGTTTTCTCAACTAGAAAAAAATAAGGCAATAATAACCCTGCCTCACAGATGTGTGTCAAAAACAAAACAAGGTCTACCTAACATGATAAGCATTCAAAAGTTAGCAATGTTATGCTTTGATGTTACTATGCAATACATTAATATTTCAGTGTATATTTGAAGCTATTGGGCCAATATCCTAATAACAGAGAATGAGACTCTAAGTAATATACAATCTACCAAAAGAATCTAAGAAATGCAGTAGATCCCAAGAATCTTCAAATATATTTTTGTATTCTGCATTACCAAGTGGTAAAGATGATAATAGGTTGAATCCGAATGTTCTCAATAACATGTCTTCTTGTTCAACCTGACTTTATTTTCCTCTGACCACTGAGCTATGTGGAGTCATTTAGGCAATCACACAATTTTCCTTGCTCTGCCTGGTCAAGAGACACTTCAGGGAAAATGTTTGGGAGAAAATAGAATCACTCTACCTTTTCTTAGAGGGAACCAGCAAATGTCACTGAATGAGAAGTGTTCTTGACGCAGAAGAATGCACCAGTGATGAGCATATTTACCATTGTTGATGACTTCATCAAGTCCACACCACCATCAGCATTCAGTGGAAACCAAGACCTGCAGGAAACCATTCTACTTGTAAAAGGTCAAACATGGGTAGCCCTAAGCTGTTGAAACGAAGCAGAGAAAACAATTTCAAAGCCATTTACTACCCTGTTCTTTGACAGCTTTTGTCCCGGCTTCCAGTAAGACAGATTTGCTTTTATAGTCACAATCCTTTAAGTAAATATGATGCTTCCGGGTACAAAATGCATTTGATTGCTTTCTTTGAGTCATAAGGCTTTTATCTTCTTTCTAAAATCATAAAGCCTACGAGGCATTGCATTTTTCCAGGAGTACTGACTGATGTCCATCCTATACATTTAGGTAATCAGATAAAGGTATAGATGATGATACAGTAAGTTTGGTAATGCAGGAAGAAATTCATAATACATTAAATCACTTTTACAATGGAAGTAATGTGCCTTTTGTATGGTAGAAAAATTGTTGTTATTGTTTGATTGTAACATGTTGCATTTCTAATACACTTCCCAGCCTCATTGTGTATTAACAGGAATATATTTGGAGGTTCTTCAGCATTATTAACAGAAAAAAAAAACAAAATATATAAATCATTAAACTTGCTGGCATATTTCTAGAACACTGTGGCAAAATAAGAGGAGTAATAATTATAAAGCAGACAGAAGCTGGTACAAAATCAGGTGTAGTTTTTGTTATAAATTGATGGTTGAAATGCATTCTATGTGTACTTTTATTAAAAGAAAGTCACAGAGAAAATAAATATTTTAGAAAAATGTCACAGTTCAACTTTAAAATTAGTTCTACTTAAATGAATTTTATAACATTTATTTAATGATCTTCTTTAGAAATGTAAACAATTCATAGAGTCACTATTTTTTAAAAGGTATAATTCCTACTCTCATTTTACAGTTAGAAATTTAAATGATTATGTGATTATGTGACTTTCCTGAGGTTACATACTAGTTAGAAAAAATACTTGCTCTCAAATAATGTGAAACAAGAAGAGAAAAGGAAAGAGAATGATGTGCTCTAAAACTTCTGCTCTAGGCCTGTTTATGTTTTTATGCTACAGTGAATATACTGTAGGGCTTTCTGAAATCCATTCCCTGCTGTGAGGCATTTTAGGTCAACAATTATGTATGTTTCAAAATAGCCACCTTTTTTTCAACATTTATTTTTAGACCTATTAGGTAATAAGCTGTGGTAAGCTATGGGATAGAATTCTCTCCTTCATGGAATTTAAAGTCTTACAAGTAATTTACAAAAGTAGTCAATGCTACTGAAAGAGTAGTAAAGGATGTTCTTACAGCATGTAGACTTAGGTAAGAAAGTCCTCACTAAATAAGTTATATTAAACTAGAAATTAAAGGATAAATACAGATTAACAGAAAAAGTGAGTAACTTGTTGCTGATGAGAATAGAGGCAGGAGCGAATAAGGAGAAAAGCATTTCAGGTAAGGGAACAGCTTATTCAAAGACTCAGAAAGAGAAAGATACAAGCTAGAGTGCACTCAAGGCATCAAAGTATGTCCAAGTTCAGTGAGGTGGAAGTATAGAATTTATGATAGAGAAAAGAGGCTCAATAATATAAAATAGACCAACTTACGTTAAGATTTACTGAGTTAACACAAAGGGTCTTATTGTCAAGTAAACTCATAGACATAAGCAATCTTACCCAGCACCAAGCTTTACTCATAACATTAGGGATGTAAATAATCTCAAGTCTTAGGCAAAACAGACAGAAGTTTAGTACTATCAATACAACTCCACAGGTCCTTCTTGCCACATTAAAAAGGTTTTCTTTGGCTATAATTAAAAGTGAACTATCTAAGTAATACATTTGGTCACCATTTACACAAAAATAAGTTACTTTGGTCATAACATTTTTCCATTGTATATTCCAGTTGCTACATAATTAATTAAACATAGGTAAGAAAAAGAAAGGAATTAACAGTCACACGTATTTGAGCAACAAGGTAGATGGAACATCAAACTGAGATAAGGAAACACATAAAGTAGTAGACTTGGCCTTGAAAAATCAGTTCACTTTTGGGAAACATGAAAAGGAAGGATGCCTGTGGGCAGTGGGACAAATGGGTTAGCAATGCAGGAGAAAACCCTGGGCTGGAGAGTTGAATGGCACTGGCATAAAAATGTTCATTAAAGCCATGAGAATGAATGAGTTTATCTAAGGAGAACAATTAGGAAGTGGACCAGAAGAAAACCCAGCCAAAATTTAGAGTACAAAATGAATAAACCAAAAAAAAAAAAAAACAAAAAAAAACAAAAAAAAAAAACAAAAAAAAAAGCAAGCATAGTGTGGAATCTGGGAAGCCAAGGGCTGATTTTTAGATAAATAAAGAGAATGTTTGTGTCAAAAGCTTCTGAGTTTCCAAGCAAGTGAAAACTCTTCATTGGATTTAATCATGTGATGGGACATGGAATAAAGCCCAAATACCGAGAAGAGACAGATAGATAAATGACACGCAAAATGTCTAGTTATCAAGTTAAAAGCAAGATACAGCTATAGACAGAAGGAAATATAGGTTCATGGAAAAATTGTAATAGTATAAGAGAGTGAATATCTTTGAATACTGGTAGAAGAGAAATAGCAGAGAGAAATTTAAGGTAGAAAGCTTAACTCCTTCTCTAAACTGCCTTGATTTTAAGACTGGTATCTCTGTATTCCCCAGAACCAATAGAGAGCAGTTAATAATTATTTTATTAACTCAAGGAAAAAATACCTTATTTTTGAAAATAAATAATTTTTTAAAATTAACAGAAGATAGACGGGGTCCAGAATAATTATTATGTCCAAGGTACAAATTTCACACAGAACTTTAATATCACTGTCCAGTATACACTTGTAGCACTTTTTCCTTTTTTAAAAAATCTGCTGAATCTAGTGAACATGTGTGTGCTTCAGGCATAAAATGATCCATTCATTTTGGCTTAATCAAAAGAGTTAGAAAATAATATTCACAGGCCGGGCACGGTGGCTCAAGCCTGTAATCCCAGCACTTTGGGAGGCCGAGACGGGCGGATCACGAGGTCAGGATATTGAGACCATCCTGGCGAACACGGTGAAACCCCGTCTCTACTAAAAAAATACAAAAAACTAGCCGGGCGAGGTGGCGGGCGCCTGTAGTCCCAGCTACACAGGAGGCTGAGGCAGGAGAATGGCGTAAACCCGGAAGGCGGAGCTTGCAGTGAGCTGAGATCCGGCCACTGCGCTCCAGCCCCGGCGACAGAGCGAGACTCCGTCTCAAAAAAAAAAAAAATAATAATAATAATAATATTCACTGCACAAGTTATTATATAATACAATCCCAATACAGAGAGAAATTTTATTGACTTGCTATTGAATTATCCATACAACTCTCCTGTTCCATTCTCATGAATAATGGAAAGTTGACTATATTTCAAGTGAAAAAAGACTGATGTGCATTGACATGTTGATATACTCATATATCTCCTTAGTATTTAAATATGAAAATGTTGGTAGGATTGAAAAATCTTTTTTAGCTTGAAGTAATAATAATAATAATAGAAACAATTCAAATCTCTTGCTTTTCAGAGATTATATTACTGATTCATCACTGTTAAGATTTTTTTTGGTTAGAAGTGTATGCATTTATATTAATGTATCTCTTCGTAAACAATGGCACTCTGTTTAGAGATTGCTTATAGAATTTAGGGACCAATATTTTAGCAGGGAAGAGATGAAAAACATTTGAGTGTGAAGAGGATCACCACTTACCTCCCTTTTTTTTTTTTTTTGAAACAGAATCTCGCTCTGTCCCACAGGCTAGAGTGCAATGGTGTGGTCTCAGCTCACTGCCACCAGGTTCAAGCGATTCTCCTGCCTCAGCCTCCTGAGCAGCTGGGACTACAGGCAAGTGCCACCACACCAGACTAATTTTTGTAATTTTAGTAGAGACGGGGTTTCACTGTGTTGACCACACTGGTCTCGAACTCCTGACTTAGTGATCTGCCTGCCTCGGCCTCCCAAAATGCTGGGATTACAGTTATGAGCCATTGTGCCCGGCCCACCACTTATCTCTTATACTGTTACATTTTATCAGTTGAACTCACTAACTCAGTATAGGACTTTTAAGAATCACTCCTAAGTGTAAAGAAAAAAAAAAAAAAAAGCTATTTTACCATTTGATTGAGAGTTAAGTAGTTTAAGATTTTTAAGCTCATCTAATCATCAAGGGCTATGTAGTATTTAAACGCAGGATATCCATAATAACCCTGCCTTTCCATGAACTCAATAAAATATTAAAGAGAAAAACCCCTCAAGCTTCTAAAATATAAAACAATTGCTAGGCAAGATATATTTCTATTTGTTAAAATTATACTGATGATTCTCGTTGCTCTCCATTGTGAACATCCCTAAAATGTCATCAGGTTTATGACTCCATAAATTTGGAAAATGCCTTACAGTATAATACTGATCATCTGTTTCTAAATTAAAATTGTATCACAATACTGGGGACTGATATCTACAAAGTTGTTCACTCTTACAAGTAAAGCATTAAACAAAGGAAAAATTCTTCTTAGATCGGATATTTCTAACACATGTAGGCACTTGAAGAATGACATCAAGAGAGATTGTTTTCTCTTTTCACATTAAAAAATAAATTAAAATGTTGAAGACTTCTTGATCCAGTCTAGACTGCAAATGTGGCTAGAGATTCAGTTAACACAAAGGGGAAAGTATAAATAATTCCGACATTATTTTAATTAATATATGAATATTTTGGAGTAGGCATTCCTGAGCAGGGTATACATAAAATAAATATGTGTGAAACAAGTAGATTCTCTGGCCAAGACCATGTTAGAAAAGAATTGTATTACACCAACTGGACCAGAGAGTCCTGGTCTTTGTTCACTAAAGGAAAGAATGTGAACCAGCAGAAAGATATCCATACACATTCTTTGCTCCAGGCAAATGCGACATAAATGTAGTTTCTGAAGATGTGCTTCTAAAGTATAATCTGAGCCAATATAATAGCTTCTCCACAGGAAAATAGCTCAATTACCCACTTATCCCTTGCCTCCAATTCACCCTGGTGTGATAGCTGGAAGTACCTCTATCACTATCACTCTAGAGGTTAGGTATACTACGCTGCCTTTGAGAAGAAATACATTAATGGGGGATAGTTTATTTGATTAACTCTTTCGTAGACAAAATGGAACAGATATCATAGAACCTAGAACATTTGAATGTGTTCAAAGAATTCAGTACATATTCATACGTATTCAAGAAATGAGTTGCCAACACAGAACAGAAAAAGGGAGAAAAATGCATATTGTATGCAATTTAATCTTACTGTGTCTAAGATTAAGTTTTAGCTACACATTCTGCCTCTATTAATTCTTTTCTTGCTTGTGGTTTCCTTGGCAAGGTTTTCAAGTCCTGCAAGTCAGCTCTTTATGAAACTATTTATTACTAAAATTAACTTCTCTGGTATACTGTAAGGGGTTCAGTGCTATCAAATCAGGGTTCAATGCTTGGACCCCTTAATAATTAGGCGAATCTAAGGCAGAACACTTCACTCAGGACAGAACACATCTATTTCCCTGTCATGTCTTTGTTGTTTTTTTTTTTTTCTTTTTCTCTTCATCATTGTACTTTATGTTACAATACTCTCTTATACATACCTTTTTAGACATTGTGTGAGAGTTCCTCCAGTAGGTAAGTATTCCTCTACCTTTTCAAGATACAAATGCTGGATAATGGATTATTTGCAGCTTCAACTTTACTAAGCATTGCTGGATGTTTTCTAAAATGTACTTATTAACACTTAATAAGAAGTGTATATGAGTTTTTATTCCATAATACTAATATATGGTATTATGTTACCCTTTACTGTTTTTCAATTTAAGCAAAGGAATAGTTTTAATGATGTTTCATTTTTTATTTTTTTAATTACAAATTAGATTGAGCAAATTTTCTTTATTTTTGTCATCACACTTCCAGAAACTGCCTGTATTTATCCCATGCCATTTTATGCAGTTATTCATTTCTTGAAATATTAATGTGTAAGAGATATTTATAACTTCCAGGTATTATTTTCTATTGCTTAAATACTTGCAAAAGGATCATGCAAATCAAAAGTTGGACTTTTAATTTTTGTTATATTGCCATTTGAAATTATTTTAAATGTACTTACATTTATTTTCTTTCTCTTACATATCTGCTTTTGGGGCCTGATTTAGAAAATCAATACCTGCTTTGATATTGTATTTTCTTCTAAAGTACTTTAATGTTTACTTTTCACATTTTTTAATCAATGAGGAGCTTCTTGATTCATTGCTTTAACCTTCAAACATAATATAGAAAATTCAGGGAGGGAAGGAAAATCTACTGTATTTGCTCATGTTTTTGCTTTTTCTGTTGTTCTTCATGATGTGTCGAAGCTTGTTTGTTTATTATTTCCATCTTGCTTAAATCACTTACTTTAACCATTATTATAGAGTAGTTTTGCCAGTGACAAATGCTTAGTTTTTCTTCATTTGAAAGTGTATTTCCCCTTCATTCTTGAAAGACTAATGCTAGATATAAAATTCTGAGTTGATAGTTTTTTGTTTTGTTTTGTTTTGTTTTCTTTCAGGACTTGATAAATGTTTCATTTCCCTCTGGCTCTTCCTGATTTTTATTGAGAAATTCACTGTCTTTTCAATATTTTTCCCCTATACGTGTTTCTCTCTGCTGCTTCTGAGATATATCTTCTCTGTCTTTGGCTCACAGTAGTTTGACTATAATGTGGTTTGGTTCGGATTCCTTTGGGTGTATCTTGGTTAAGTCTTGCTCAGCTTTAACAGTCTATAGGTTTATGTCTTTTACCAATTTAGGATAATTTCAGCTATTATTTATTCGAGCACTTTTTTGACCTCACCCTTTTTCTTCTTTCTTTTTATTTTTCCTGGACTCTGATGACATTAATGTTAGTTCTTTTTGTTATAGTCCCAAGGATCCCTAATATTTTTCCAATTTTGTGTTTAATTCCATTTTTTCTCTGTTGTTTAGATTGATCAATTTCTACTGTTTTATCATCAAGTTCCCTCATTCATTCGTGTAAGGTCTCCCCTACGTTGTTGAGCCCATCGATTTAGGGTTTGTTTTTCGTTTTTGTTTTCCACTTTCATTATTGTATTTTTCTGTTTCAATTTTCTTTTTTTTTAAATATCTTCTACTTTTTCCTAAATTTTCTGTTACTTTGCTGAGAATTTATTTTTCCATGTGTTTCAAGGGTGTTTATTATTGCTTCATAATTGTATTTTTATCATAGCTATTTTTAAAGTTTTGACATATAATCCTAACATTTATGTCATCTTGCTTTTGGTGTAGGTTGTTCATTTTTTCTCATTCACGTAACATTTTCCTAGTTCTTGGTATAATGAGGGGTTTTACTGAAAGCTAGACATTTTGAGTATTAGTTGTAAGAATGCAAATATTCTTTAAATATTTCATTTCAGCTGCTTTCCTCTAATGTTGTTCCAGTGGGGGAATGGGAAAGAATGTCACCTTCTACTTTCATGTAGATATAGAGTAGAGTTTCCCACCTAAGCTCCACTGACATGAGGAAAAGTGAAGGTTTTTTGTTATTGCCCATTGAGGTGGGAGTCCTGACTCCCCTTAGGCCACTTCTTATAAGGAGCAGGGTACCCTACAAGGAGCAGGAGCGCCTTGCTTTTACTGCTCTTGTGGCCTCCATGACCTCATGGGGGTATGGCTTGTTAACAGGTTGGTGGTGAAGGTTTTTACTCCAACTTCTCCTTCAGCTGCATCGCACTGACTGCAATTGGAGAAAATACTCTGCTTTTAATAGCTTATATGATTAGACATGGCCTACTTGCACAATATAGGATAAACTCTCATGTCATGGTTTGCACCCTTTATAACAACTGCAAAATCCATTTGGTCGTGTGACATGACAAATTCTCAGGTTTCAGGCATTAGGATAGGGACATTTAGGGTCATTCTGCTTACCACACTGCAAAATAACATAGAACAACCCTATTCAATAGAAATAAAATCTGAGTCACTAATGTGAGTATCCATTATAATTAAAATTAACATAGTAAAATAATTTTTAAAATTGGAGAAATTTAGTTTTACTAGCGTATTTTATTTAATCCAATACATCCAAATTATCATTTTAATAGTTAATATAAAATTCTTATTCAGATATTTTACATTCATTTTCTCATACTAAGTATTTTGTACATACATCTTTATTTAGTCTAGTCACATTCCAAGTGCTCAAAAGCTAAAAGTGGGTTGTGGCTACCATCTTGAACACTTTTGGTTCAGCCTATATTGGTTAATACAATTTAAGATTTTATTTTCTTTATTGGCTTGGTTCAATGTTAATTGTAGTGTCAAATTTTTATTGGTCTGATAAGCTACATTTGATTGCTTTGTACTACTCTGAATGATTGCATGAATAAAAATCATATGCTTCTTTAAGAATTGTTATAACCAATTGGGCATAGTGTTTTGGGCTGGGAAGGAGAAAATTTTTTATTATTAATTCAATTACATTATAGGGTTCTATTTTCTTCAGACATTACCTTTATTCAGTCAATTTTGACAATTCATAATTTTCTGGAGTATACCAATTAGTTTTTATTTTCAATTATTAAAAATGTCTTATAAATGTATTATTTTATATAGTCTGATTTTGTTGATCACATTTTTATCTCTATTGCCTTTTGAATCAACTTTTTGTGGAGGTAAAAATTATGTAATATAAAATATACCATTTTTAGTATACAGTTTTACATTTTGGCAAATGTATTTATCAGTGTAAACAATACCACAATCAGAATATAGAACATTTCTATTATTCCAAAAAGTTTTCTTATACCCCATCACACTTAATTGTTTCTTCTTCCGTCTAGTCTCTGGCAACCACTGGTTTTCCATTACTAAGGAAGCAGTATACATAGAATTTCATGTAAGTTGAATAAGACAGTATCCTAGTCTTTTGTGTACAACTGTTTACCCTCAGCATCATGCTTTTCAAATTTATCCTTTTTAAACAACAGAAGAGGATACAATGCAATTTTTATTATATGGATATATTGTATAGTGATGAGGTCTGGACTTTTAGTGTAACCATTACCTGAATAGTGAACACTGTACCCCACATGTATTTTTTTCAACCCTCATCACCCTTCCACCCTCCTACCTTTTTGAGTCTTCATGTCTCTTATTCCAATTTATGTGTCCATGTGTAACCAACCATTGTTTAGCTCCCACTTATAAGTGAGAACATGCAGGATTTGACTTTCTGTTTCTGAGTTTACAGACATACGTATATATATGTATATATAAATACACACATGCACACAGACATACACACACACACACATATTCATTGATCATTCATTGATACATACTTAACTTGATTCCATGGCTTTGCTGTGCTGAATAGCACTGTAATAAACACATAAGTGTAGGTAGTGTAGGTGTCTTTCTTATAAAACAACTTTTATCATTGTTTTGGGCAGACACCCAGTAGTGGGATTGCTGGATTGAATGGTAGTTCTATTTTTAGTTTCTTGAGAAATTTCTGTACTGTTTCCCATACAGGTTGTACTAATCTGCATTCCCACCAACAGTGTATAAGCATTCGCTTTTCTCCATACCCTGGCCAAAATCTGTTGTTTTTGACTTTTTAGTAATAGCTATTCTGACTGGTGTAAGATGGTATCTTATTGTGGTTTTAATTTGCATTTCTGATGATTAGTGATGTTGAATCTTTTTTCATGTTCGTTGGCTTCTTGTATGTCTTCTTTTGAAAAGTGTCTGTTTGTGTCCTTTTGCCAAGTTTATAATAGTGTTGTTTTTCTCTTATTGCATTATTTGAATACCTTATATACTTTGGATATTAGTCTTTTCTTGGACGCATAGTTTGAAAATATTTTCTCTCATTCTGTAGGTTGTTTTAATAAATGTATCAGAAATTCAGTCTTTCTGTTGTTGAGTCGTATTTCATTATGTAGGTATGCCACAATTAGCTTACCTATTCACTTTTTTAGTTGCAAAGATTTTTACCTATATCTTTTTTAGGAAAGTATAAAATTTTACATTTTCTGTTTGGTCTATGGTTTATTTTGAAATATTTTTGTATGCTCTAAGGGTCAATGTTAATTTTTCAAAAAAAAATCCTCTTATTTCATAATTTGTTGAAAAGATCAGCCTATTTTCTCCATTTTGAATGAAGTGCAAATCTAGTTCTAGACTTTCTGGACTTTTAATAATAAGTTGTTATAAACCCAATAACTTCGTTTCACTCTTTTAGTACTATCTATTATAGCACCATTGGATTTTCCTATAAATTTCAGAATTAGCTTGTCAATTGTCACATTTTATTGGCATTGCACAGAATCGATAAATATTTGTTAACACCTTAATAATATTGTGTTTCAATGTATAAATCTGCAAATATTTTTATTAATTTAGGTCATCTTTATTTTCTCTCAGCAATTTATCATTTTTAATATCTTCTGCATATTTTGTTAAATTTATCTCTAAGTATTTTGTGTTTTCAGATTCTACTGTAAATGCTTTTCTTTAAATTTTAGTTTTCATTTTGTCATTTCTAGGATATAAAAATAAAATTCATTTTGATGTAATAACCCTGATTAACTCATTTGTCAGTTCTGAGTTTTTTCTTTCTTTCTTTCTTTTTTGGTAGATATTAGAATTTTATACAACGGTTCAAGTGGGTCGATAGTGTTATTAGTCTTTTCACTTTTAAACATTTCTGTCTAATTGTTCTATCATTTAGTGACAGAAGAGTGGCACTTGTTTATTTCTCCTTTAAGTTCAACCAATTTTTTGTTCATGTATTTGAAGCTTAGTTATTGAGTGTATACACATTTAGGATTACTATGTTTCAATGTTGATTGACTGATGTTCTCCTTTATACTTAATAATATTCCTTGCTTGAAATTTATGTTGTGTGATATTAATAGTGCCACTTAATCTTCATTATGATTAGCGATTTATTTTTCACAAATATTTCACTATTAATCTAGTTTTTTTTTTTCTTTTTGAGAGAGAGTCTTGCTCTGTCACCCAGGCTGGAGAGTGCAGTGGTGTGATCTCGGCTCACTGCAACCTCCGCCTGCTGGGTTCAAGCGATTCTCTACCTCAGTCTCCCAAGTAGCTGGGACTACAGGCACTTGCCACCATGCCTGGCTAAGTTTTGTATTTTTAGTAGAGACAGAGTTTCATCATGTTGGCAAGGCTGGTGTCAAAATGCCTGACCTCATGATCTGCCCTCCTCAGCCTCCTGGAGTGCTGGGATTACAGGTGTGAGCCACCATGCCTGGGCACTTTTCGTTTACATTAAAGACATTTAGAAAAAAGCAGAGTAAGATGCAGAATAGAAGGCCCCACTAAACATTTTCCCCTGTAGGAACACCAAATTCAGCAACTATCTATCTATCTATCTATCTATCTATCTATCTATCTATCTATCTATCATCTATCTATCTATCTATCTATCTATCTATCTATCTATCTATCTATATCTATCTATCCATCTAAAGCATCATTGTAAGAATGAAAAACCAGTGAGCACTCATGGTACCAGATTTTAACGTCATATCACTGAGAGGGGCACTGAAGAGAGTGCAAAAGACAGTCTTGAATTGCTGCTGCCACCCTTCCCTCAACCCCCTCTCACTACTCTTGCCCACAGTGGTCATGTGGCATGGAGAAATCTGCACTTAGAAGAGGGAAAGCACAGCAATTGTAAGACTTCACATTAAATTCAGTGCTTCCCTGTCACAGTGGACAGAAAAACCAGGCTAAACTCAGCTGACGCTTACCCATGGAGGAAACATTCAGACCAATCCTACATAGAGAGGAATCGCCCATCCCAGTGGTCAGAACTTGAGTTCCAGCAAGCCTCACCACCATATAATAAAATGCTCCAGGACCTTAAAAAAAACTTGAAAGACAGCTGAGACCAGAAAGCTGTTTCTCACATCTTAAGAAAACTGCTTAGTGTGTGGGTTGAGAAGAGAACAAGAATAAACAGGTCAGTGCTTCAGAATCCCTCCAGAAAAATTAAGCATATATTGGGTTTGGCATCAAAAGTAGTCATGGGGCATGAAAGACAAATATATCTACTTCACTGCTTTACCTTAGCTCAGATTTGCTTACCTGTGATGTCTTGCAAAAGTGCTGTTTGTGTAAAGTTAATGAGTTACATATAAGCATGAAAACATGGTTTAATAGAAGAGTTACTTATCTGATAATCAGAGATTAATATATTTTACCAAAGCTTATATTATGAGCTTTTAATTTAGAAATTGATAAAACCAAAGTCCAACTCATTATAAGGAATTAGCGATAGGTACCCTAAAAAAAGTGTTTCCCTAATTATATTTTATCGTTGTTTATTATTCAAAAAATATCTGATTAAAGTCTGGATTTCTACTATAAACATAGTATTAATAATTAACAGAAATTTTATGTGGAACTAATCAGTGTATAAGTTCTTTCTGATTTATATAGATGTATTTTTGAATTATGAACACTAGAAAGCATATTTGGTAACTTTTTCACTATAAGGTATACAATGCTCATACTATTTTATTTTATTTTTTATAGCAGTTATATAAAATTGCTTTATGGAAACTTTTCATCAAAGATATAACTGAAGTCTTCAAAACAACATAGGTTAAATAATTTTATAATATAGATGAAGAAAAACTTAAACAGATAATATGAGTATGTGCAACACCAAAGTTACAGATACAATTCTAAAAAAAATTGTTACTAGCTCTCCCCTATTCAAACTTTAGCCGTAAAATAATTTTATTTCTACACCCTTTTTATAGCATTCTTAAATTTCAACTCCACAAATTTAAGAAAAATACAGTGATGATTTCTATCATGGCAGTCTAGGCTAGCTTTTATATCTTTAATGGTATATGTTTACTTGCTCTATCCATTTCTGAGAAAGAGGTTTTAAAATCTTCAACTACAATTGTGAATTTGTCTTTTTGCAGTTCTATCTGTCATGGCTTCTTATATCATGAAGCTATTTTAGCAGAGACGTAAACATTTAGGGTTATTATGTTTTCTTGTTGAATTCAGTCTTTTATTATTATGAAATGACATTCTTTATCCAACATAAAACTCTTTACTCTAAAACCTTAGTCTGATATTAATATAAGCCATTCCAACTTTCTTTTGACTAGTGTGGTTAACATGGTGTCTTATTCTATACTTTTTTTGTAAAGCTCTTAGGTTGTTATGAAGTGGGTTTCTTGTAGGCAGTAAAAAATTGTACATTGTTTATTTATCCAATCTGATAATCTCTTGTAATTTGAATGTTTAAATATTTACATTTAATATGGTTATGGATATATTTGAGTTCTATTTTATCATCTTACTCTTGTTTCCATATGTCTAATCTTTTCTTTATTCTTTTCCCCTGCTTTTTAAAAATTAATTGAATAGTATTCTATGATTTATTTTTGTTTTATTTGTTGGTTCATTAGCTAACACTCTTTTTGTCAATTTAGTGATTGATTGTTGCTTTACAGTATATATCTTTGATTTACTACTGCCTACCTTAAAGTGATATTGTATCACCCAGGTGTGGTATAAGAATCTTGTAATTGTATACATCTATTTCTTCCCTCTAGTCTCTGTGCGAAGGTTGTCATACATTTTTGATAATTGCTATAAATTTCATAATATATTTTTAGTACATTTTTATTATTTTTTTAAACAGTTGATTATCTTTTAAGTAGATGTAATGATGAAAGAAAATACATTTATCCACGTAGTTACTATTTCTATTTGTAGACATATATTCCCATTTTATATTATTTTCCATCATTCTGAAGGTTTTCTTTTGACTTTTCTTGTGTTCAGGTATATTGATGATACTTTTTTCTTTTCTTTTTTCTTTTCCTTTTGTTTTGAAGCAGGCTCTCACTCTGTCACGCAGGCTGGAGTGCAGTGACATGATTATGGCTCACTCCAGCCTTGACCTCCTAAGCTCGACTAATCCTTCCTAACTCAGCCTCCCAAGTAGCTAGGACTACAAGTGTGCACCACCATGCCCAGATAATGTTTGTATCTTTTGTAGAGATGAGGTTTCATCAGGTTGCCTAGGCTGGTCTTGAACTCCTGGGCTCAACTGATCTGCCTGCCTTGGCCTCCCAAAATGGTGGGATTTTTATTATTATTTTTAACTATAGCCATCCTATAGTGGTATAGAACACTAGGACTTTTTCTTCTTATCCAGCTGTAATTTCATATACTTTAACAAATCTCTCTCTATTCCCCCTTTCACCCTACCCTTCCCAGTTACTAGTATCCTCTGTTATGCTTTTTAATTCTAGAGATCAATATTTTATACTTTCATATATGAGTGACAACATGTAGTTTTTAACTTTCTGTTCCTGGCTTAACTTAACATCATGTCCTCTAGTTCTATACATGTTGCCACAAATGACAAATTTCATTTTCTTTGATGGTTGAATAGTATTCATTATGTATCTATACCATATTTTCTTTCTTTTTTATTATACTTTAAGTTCTAGGGTACATGTGCACAACATGCAGGTTTGTTACATATGTATACATGTGCCATGTTGGTGTGCTGCACCCATTAACTCGTCATTTACATTAGGTATATCTACCCCCACCCCCTCCCCACAATAGGACCCGGTGTGTGATGTTCCCCTTCCGGTGTCCAAGTGATCTCATTGTTCAATTCCCACCTATGAGTGAGAACATGCGGTATTTGGTTTTCTGTTCTTGCGATCGTTTGCTGAGAATGATGGTTTCCAGCTTCATCCATGTCCCTACAAAGGACACGAACTCATCATTTGTTATTGGAAATTTAGGTTGATTTCATATCTTGACAATTGTAAATAATGCTGTGGTAAACATGGCGATATAGGCATCTCTTCAATATACTGATTTATTTTCTTTTGGATAAATGCCCAGTAATGGAATTACTGGATGATATGGTAGTTCTATTTTTAGTTTTTTGAGGTACCTCCACACTGTTCTTTATAGTGGCTGTGCTAGTTTAAATTTTTACCAACAATGTTTAAGAGTTTATTTTCTCTGAATCTTTGTCAGCATTTGTTATTTTTTGTCTTTTTGATGATAGCCATCCTACCTGGAGTGAGAAGATACCTTATTGTGGTTTTGATTTACATTTCCCTGATGATTAGTGGTGTTAACCATTTATTTAATGTGTTTTTTTGTTATTTGTATGTCTTTATCTGAGAAATGTCTGTTGAGATCATTTGCCCATTTTCAAATCAGATTGTTGTTTTGTTGTTCAGATGTTTGAGTTTGCTCTATATTCTGATATTAATTGCCTGTTGAATGAATAATTTGCCAATGTTTTCTCCCATTTTGTAGTCTTTTGACTCTTTTGTTTCCTTTACTGTGCAAAAGCATTTTTGTTTATTATATAATCTCATTTATTTACTTTTGTCTTTGTTTGCTGTGCTTACAAGGTCTTCATTACAAAAGCATTTCCCAGATCATTGTCATGAACTGCTTTCCTTATGTTTTGTTCCAGTAATATTATAGTTTTGGGTCTTACATTTAGGTCACTAAACCATTTGGGGTTGATTTTTATGTAGGGTAAGAAGTGGGGATCTAGTTTCATTCTTCTGCATATACATATCCAGCTTTTCTAGCATCATTTATTGAAGAGACTGTCCTTTCCCCAAAGAGGGTTCTTGGTACCTTTGTCAAAAATCAATTGAATGTAGATATATGAATTAATTTCTAGGTTCTCTATTCTGTTCAACCAGTTTATGTGTCTGTTTTCATATCATTACCGTGTTGTTTTGGTGACTACAACTTTGTAGTAGATTTTGAAATCTAATAGTGTGATGCTTCTAGCTTTGTTCTTTTTACTCAGGATTTCTTTGATTATTCTTTGTCTTTTGTGGTTTCATACACATTTTAGGATTTTAATCTATTTCTATGAAGAATTTTATTGGTATCTTAATAGGGATATCATCAAATCTATAGATTACTTTGGATAGTAAGGTCATTTTAACAATATTAATTTTTCTAATCCATGAACATAGGATGTTTTTTCATTTATTTGTATCTTCTTCCATTTCTTTCATCAATGTGTTGCAGTTTTACTTGTAGAGGTCTTTCACTCCATTGGTTAAATTTTATTCCTAGGTAAATTATTTGTAGATTTTTAAATGGGAGAGCCTTCTTGATATCTTTCTCAACTAGTTTGTTCTTTGCATACATAAATACTACTAATTTTTTAGTTGATTTTGTATCCTGCAACTTTATTGAATTTATTTATCAGTGTCAAAATTTTTTTGATAGAAACTTTGTTTGTCCATATATAAGCTCACGTCATCTGGCTTCTTTTGTTAACTGGGTTAAATAATTTGATTTTGTTTTTCTTTGATGTGATTTTGTTAATTTTCTTTTGTGATTGGTGTTTGTCCAGCATCTTGGATTTATAGGCTTCTAACTTGCATCAGATTTTGAAAATTATGGCCCTTTATTTTTTAAACATTGTGTTCCTCTCCTTTATTCTCTCCTTCTAGTACCCTGATTTTATATATATAATATATATTGTATATATTTTATATATTTTGTATATATATAGAGAGAGACACACACACACACTAGGCAGCTTGAAGTTGCTCCATAGCTTATTGATGCATGTTTTATTCTTTTTCACTCTTTTCCTTCTCAATTACATTTTGAATGGTTTTGTTACTTTCTTCAGCAATGTCTAAACTCATTTTCTGCAATATTTAGCTCATCGAATACAATTTTTATTTCAGATCTTATAATATTTACTTTTTGAAGTCAATTTAGATCTTTATGTTGACTAAGTCTCTTAAGATGTTCAAATATCTTTTATCTTCTTGAGCATATGGAATACATTACAATTGTTTTAATGTCCTTATCTAATAAATAATCATATGTGCCATTTCTGACATGGCTTAATTAAATGATTTTTTCTCTTAATTTTGGGTAGTATTTTTCTTTTCTCTGAAGGCCAGATAAATTTTAACTGGACACCAAACATTATAAACTTTACATTTTTAGGTGCCTGATCATTTGTATTCATATTTATTTATTTATTTATTTTGTTTTGAGATGGAGTCTCGGTCTGTCTCCCAGCCTGGAGTGCAGTGGTGCACAATAGTGGCTCGCTGCAACCTCTGCCTCCCGGGAGTTCAAGCGATTCTCCTGTCTCAGCCTCCGGAGTAGCTGGGATTATAGGCACCCGCCACCATGCCTAGCTGATTTTTGTATTTTTAGTAGAGATGGGGTTTTACCATGTTAGCCAGGCTGGTCTTGAACCCCTGACCTGGAGTGACCCACCCTCCTCGGCCTCCCAAAATGCTGGGATTACAGGCGTGAGCCACCACGCCTGGCCCCTGTAAAGATTTTTAAATGTTGTTCTGTACATGGTTAAGTTACTTATAAATAACTTGCTCCTTTAGAGTCTTGCTTTAATAAGTTAGGCACTTCAACAGCAGGTTAAGTATTCCCCACTTTGAGGTGAAACCTTTCTAAGTACTCTTCCAATGCCCTCCTGAATACTGCCCCATGGGGGTAGTCATTAAACAGTTATTGAACATTCAGGTATCATTTCTTCTAATCTGTTTAGATGATTCTTTACTTGGCTTTGGGTAGTTTCCTCACAAAGGAGCATTGATCAAGATTCAGCTGAATACTGCAGTAGGAACCTTGCTGGTATCTAGAATTGTCTCTTTCCACTGCTCTTTTTACTCTGGAAACTCTGGATATTGGGCCTGCCCGGACACCCAGGTTAGCCTATTCAACTCAGGTAGACTATCCAGCTCACCTTTATCTTCACTTTCTGCACTGCTGCCTGGAAACTTTATCCAGGAATTACACTGAGGAAATCTTAGAGTTCACCTCATTTCCCACATTTCAGGAAGCACTATCCTTTATTGCCTCTGTGCAATGACTTGAGACTTTTTTTTCATGTATTTTGTCAGTTTTTTTTTTTTTCCTCCAGTTAGATGGGTAGATAGAGTCTCTGTTTCTCTATCTCGTCGGGAAGATTATGGCTGTTTTTATTCATTATGATGGTTTGGACTCAGTAAGACTCACTGAGTCATCTTGACTTCATATATTTTCCTGATTTCCTTTCCTTCTTAAAATATTGCATTTTTGTCCAATCTCTTTCTTATTAACTAGAGTAAGAAAAACTTTATATAGTTTTTAATGGTGTGGAGTTAGAAATATGACCACTTTTGTCAGAGTCATTTTTCTTAAAAATTTTATGAACTGATAAAAGGTTTAGAGACTATGAGTCAGATGCTCAGTTTGGCCATTTGACACATGTGATTTTATTTAATGCAATCTTTATAGACTGAATTACGTCAGTCTCACTGTTCTTTGCATGTTGCACAAGATGCCCAGGTTATTTGTTTTCATTTTCACCTCTTGATCTATTTTTTGTTTTAAATTTTTAAAATTATATGTAAGAAAATGCTAAAGTATGCCTAAATATTACTTTAGATAGGACTATTTCCTTGTCTTGTGACTCCTTGGAGCCTTCAATGTGTACTTTTCCAATAAGGAATTTTATTTTATTTATATGTGTGTGTGTGTGTATATATATATATATATATATATAGAGAGAGAGAGAGAGAGAGAGAGAGAGAGAGATGGTCTCGATCCATCACTTAGGATGTAGTGCAGTGGTGCAATCTAAGCTCACTGCATCCTCCACCTTCCAGGTTCAAGAGATTTTCATCCCTCATCTCTTGAGTAGCTTGGATTAGAGGCAGGCACCAGCATGCCTGGCTAATTTTTTTGTATTTTTAGTAGAGACGGGGTTTCACCAAGTTGTCCAGGCTGGTCTCGAATTCCCGACCTCAAGTGATCCACCCATCTCAACCTCCCAAAGTGCTAGGATTACAAGTGTGCGCCACCATGCCTGGTTAATTTTTGTATTTTTAGTAGAGGCAAGGTTTTGCCATGTTGGCCAGGCTAGTCTCAAACTCCTGACCTCAAGTGATTTACCCTCCTTGACCTCCCAATGTGGTGGAATTACACGTGTGAGCCACTGCACCTGGCCAAGAATTTTATATTTGATACTTTCCAGATTTGTTTGACCGTGAATTTTTTGTTATTGTTTATACATATTTAAGTAATATATGTTGGAAAATATGTCCTTCGACAATATTTTTTAAATTACAAAGAAGCATTCTTCTGACACTTACTCGGAAAGAATTACCTTAAATAACATGTCATCATCAGACACTAAGGTGGTAGCATTTTTTAAATTAACCCAGAAGCATCATCTAAACTAGAATGCAAAAAGATTGAAAAATGACTTATACCTGTTTGCTTTGTCATTTGTGCCATTTGTAAAATGTTTTTCAAATTATTATCAATAACATAATTATACTAATGAAATTAGAAATATTAGCATAAGAATCATAGATATCAAGAAATAGGAGTTTTATTTTGTTAGAGGGAAGCCAAGTTTTTCCATTTCGTTTTTTTTTTATGCTAGCCCTAGATATAAAAATTATAGTACTTATATTTGAATAAAATTATTTATAATACAAATAACTGTCCATCCTTTGATAGCTTTTACCTTTATATAGTTAATATTTCAAAAAATTATATACTAATAATTTTAGTAATTCATATTTTGTTTGATTTTTTTGTGACTTTCCTTGAATATTGCCATCTGTTATTACTAATGTTGATGTTAGAAACTGTAAGGTTGTAGGAATTCCATTGTCCTTGGTTTGATTTACCCACTGAATGCAGAAAGTGCCTACTATTGTTACATTTGTAGTAATATAACTAAAATACTTAATCAATGGGTTTGTGGCTAACTTAGCATTGTCAATAAAAGTTTTAAAATGTTTTTTACTCAGAAAATCAGATATTTGGTAAAAAAAATGCATTTTACTTATCTTAATTAAATCTTTTGTTGATGATTAAGGGACCTGTCCAGTTTTAGGATCATCTTTCTGAATATCAGTGAACTCTGGGCAGTATTTTATATGAAGTAATAAAATATTGGATGAATCTATTCTAATTATCTGGCAAAACCTAGAAATGTATTTGCTTGTGGGTCCTGTGATTGAACTCTTACCTCTAAAATTAAACATGGAGAAAAAATAAGAAAGAGATTTTGGCTGATTTATGATTCTCTATTATGGTTTTCTCCTGGAAGTGTTATTTTCTGTTCTTTTAGTCATATTTTAAAAATATTGCATAAAGAAAAGACTAAATGATGTATTTTAGTGTTAAATCTTAGTATATAACGAGAGCTGGATAATTTTCTAGCTGCTATAGAGAAACATCTTGACTGTATCACTTCATATATATATGACAGAAGAAAAAATAATGGGGATTATAGCACCTCTGCATAGCAAACAGAAAAATACATTACATAAAACTGATTTTAAACCCCTTCCTTACTCATGGAAGGAAATAATTGGAAGAGTTGATATTTGATCATGGAAACCATATTATTTTTGTAGTTTTTTGCACCTTCATCGTTTGCTTCATTGTCACGGAAAGCCCACAAAATGGAAATCTATGTTAAAATTGATCATATCTTTCAGTAGTTGGTTGTCTTAATGCTCATAGAATAGTACAAATTATAAAAATCTGCCTCACTAAAAATTAATCTTAACTTCTTTTACTTATATGTACAGAAAATTACACATCTAAAATTTTAACCTACATTATAAAATATTTCATTTAAGTTATATTTTTAAGTCATTACTTTTTAAGAAAATTTGGAAAATTATTGGACACTTTTCTTCTGTACTTCTGAGGCCACACAAAAAATTAAATAAGAATGATCAATTTTTTTAACTTCTCCTCCTGTTCTTTCAAATTTCCACAAATCAGGTTTGCTACCCTGCTTCACTGCTCAATGTGGTCTCAGATTAATCTACAGAGTGTCAAAAAATCAAAAACTCCTTTTTTCATGCACAAAGTACATTAAATCAATTTTACTTACTGCTGAATTTCTGGTACTATCAAATTTCTGATCTATCTTTGTGCATTTAATAAATAATTTAAGCATATGATATTGACTGAGTATTCATTGTTTTAAAGTGCTCATGGATTATAGTAATATTAAAATATTTTGAACTGTAATAAATATTACCTCTAGTTGTTATTAGAGCACAATGTCTTAGAAATAATTTGTTTTTCTATGGTACGAAGTTATAATATCTACTAGGGATATTATATTTAAATTGGATGTGGTGTATATAATCATATTTGTTTTTATCTACTTTATTATGTAAAATAATGAACTATTTTATTATGTATATATTTTGTTGTTACTTTTATCCTACTCATTTTTTCTTAAATTTTTATATTGAAATAACTTGAACTTGCAGAAAAGTTGAAAGAAAATTAGAAAAGATTCCCATATGCCATTTTGTCTTATTAGCTGTATCATTTCTCAGAATATTACATATATTTATATCTAGGTATATATTTATTTTATATTCATATGGTATATATTATGTAGCATATATGTGTAAAAACCTTTTATATTTATATATAATATATAATTACTTTTTCTACCAATTGATAATAAGTTTCACACATGACACCCATTTAACTAAAAGGCAAGTACACTTTCATATGCTTTCACATTTAATTGATGTGTTGCAACTAGTTGAATGGGCTTGCAAGAGCCAAATTGCACATTTCTTCCGAATTTTTAGGATACACTGATTCCACATTAGTATCTTTGAATCAGCCACTGTAAGAGTATTTACAATATGGAAATCAGTAAATGTTAGAAATCAGGGCTTCCATGTCACCACCACTTCTGTAGGTGCGGTTTGACAGAACACCACTGAAACAATCATGACTTTCAGGAAATTAACATTACTATAGTACTACCAAAACCCAGAGATATTGTTCATATATTGAATTTTAATAATGTTCTTTACAGCCATAAAACAAAACAAAAACCTATTTTTTGTTTAACAAAACACGAAATATTTCATATTGCTCCATCTGGAACAGTTTCTTGGGTGTGTTTTGTATTTTATGACCTTGAAATTTTGGTTGAGTACATGCCAATTAATTTGTAGTGAATTTTCCCACAATTTCAGTATATATGATATTTCTTCATGATTTGGTTCAGTTTATGCATTTTTTGTCAGGAACCAAGAGAATACTACCTCCGTGTTGTTATCTCCCAAATTATCGATCTAGTCTAGACTTCTATCCTAAAGCATTGAACTTATTTGTTCAACTGATAGTTGGATGCCACTACTTTGATAAATTAGAGATATTATTAACTTAATATGTTCAAAATTAAACTATTGTTTTTCCCTCTAAAACTTGATCTATAACCTTCCTCATTTCAAATTAATAGTAAATATCCTTTCATTTCAGGCTTAACTCCTTACTCTCTCTATACCCTACACACAAAATTTCACATATTACTACAAATTTAGTGGCTTAAAATAGCACATATAGATTTTCTTACAGTCCTGGAAGTCAGAGGTCTGAAATGGCTTTCACTGAACAAATAACAGTGTTGGCAAGGCTTTCTTTATTTCTTCTGGAAAAACCTGGAGGACAATCAATTTCATTTCATTTTCTAACTTGTAGAAGTTGCCTGCATTCTTTGGCTAATGGCCCCTAATTCCATCTTCAAAACCAACAGTTAGCATCTTCAAATTTCCCCCTTTCTAATCTTTACTTCTATTGTTACATCTCCGTATCTGACTCCTAACCCTCTTTCCTCCCTCTTATGTGAGTCCTTGTGATTAAACTGGGTATTCCAGAATAATCCAGATAGTCTCATCATCTCGAGATCCTTAATTAAATACATCTGGAATGTCCTTTTTGCCAGGTAAAGCAACATATTCATAGTGAGAGACAGGACTAGCTGGATTTTCTAGGCCAACCAAAAATTCATAAGCTTAGCTGGGGAAGGTGACTGCACCCACCTTCAAATATGGGGCTTGCAACTCAGCTCACACCCAACCAATCAGGTAGTAAAGAGAGCTCACTGAAATACCAGCTAGGCTAGAAGCAGGAGGTAAAGAAGAGCACAGGGGGAGGGACAATGATCAGGATATAAAACCAGGCATTCAAGCTGGCAGTGGCAACCCCTTTTTGGTCCCCTCCCATTGGATGGGAGCTCTGTTTTCACTCAAATCTTGCACTGCATACTTTTCTGGTCCCTGTTTGTTCCTGCTCGCTGGAGCTGAGCTTTCGCTCGCCATCCACCACTGCTGTTTGCCGCCATTGCAGACCCAACACTGACTTCCACCCCTCCGGATCCGGCAGGGTGTCTGATCCAGTGAGGTGCCCATTGCCACTCCTGATGGAGCTAGAGGCTCACCATTGTTCCTGCATGGCTAAGTGCCAGGGTTCATCCTAATCGAGCTAAACACTAGTTGCTGGGTTCCATGGTTTCTCTTCCATGACCCACGGCTTCTAATAGAGCTATAACACTCACTGCATGGCCCAAGGTTCCATTCCTTGTAATCCATGAGGCCAAGAACCCCAGGTCAGAGAACAAAAGGTTTGTCGCTATCTTGCGAGTGGCCCACCACCAACTTGGGAGCTCTAAAAACAAAGACCCACCAGTAACAATAGTGGAATAGGATGTAGACATCTTGGGGAAGAGGTACTGTTCTACCTACCACACACTCGCTCTTATCCTCCATAAGATAATGAATACATGAGAATTACCTATCCACTCTCTCTTCAAAATATATGTAGATATAGATATATACAGAATACAACTATGTCTCACCTCTCCACTGCTAACACCTTAATCCTTACTGTCACTGTCTATTGACTAGGGTATTGATAAAACTTTTTAATGTGACTCCTTGCTTCTCGTATCAGAAACCAAAGTGATTCTGCTAAAATGAAAAAATCCAGTTGTTTATTAGCCTTCTGAAAACCTTCTGACTTAGAATACTTCCTGCAAGTTTCTACAAGATCTTTTCCTTTCCTTCTTTACTCTTTAGACTTATTTCTTCTGTTCTCAGTTGGTTATAACCACACTAATATTTTTGTTATTCTTTTAACATTTCCAGTGTAATCCCTATTAGGGTTAATACTTGCCTATTTTCTCTCCCTGTATTATTTTCATTTCAGATATTCAAAAGCCTGACCACCCCTGACCCCCAGAAAAAGCCTAACTCCCAAATTTCTGTAAAGTGTTTTCACAAATATTTCCTTTTTCGTGAGGTCTCATTTGAACTCCCAATAAAAGCTATTAGGTTGGTGCAAAAGTAATTGCAGTTTTTGCAATTAAAAGTAATGGGAAAAACCACAATTACCTAATAAAATCAGTTTCCCTCTTACCCACCATACTCCTGATTCAACTTTTCATGCTTTATTTTTTGCCTTAGCACTTATCACCTTCTAACATACCATACAATTTGTGTCGTTTATTTTCTGCCTCTCCCTAATAAAATGTAAGATCTTCAAGAACAGAAATTCGTAAATGTGTGTTTTTGTATGTATGCTTTTTATTCATGGTTGTATTCTAAATACTACAGTAGTATCTAGCACATACAAAATTTTAGACAAATACTAGTTTAATCAAATTGAATCTCCTTGAGTGGTAATTACTTATTTCACGTATCTAATGACAATAGAATATAATTATACAATGACTGTTTATTTATTCATATTATGACCAAAATATAAGACAATCTGTGCCTTGGCTGCATTAGCACCAATTTCTATTCCACTAAGCTAGCTTGAGCATTATTAATTTTGTTTATCTAGAAACAATAAATGGTCTTATGTATATATGGAAGTAAATAGCCAAGCATGACACAGTAAATTGTTTATTATTGTTGTTATTAATTACCAGTCTTCTCATTTTCCTCAAATTTCTTGCCATTTTAATATTTTCTGAAATTTATTTTAAGGAAAAAAAAAAGCTGTATGTAATTGCTAAGAAAATAAAATCTTCATGTAATCCCTGGATATCAAATTTAGAAGGCTACTGACTAATTAATTTTGCAAATAAAGAAACTAAGACAAGAGAGTTAACAACTTATTTCCCTAGGGCCATGGAGTCATTAAGTAGGAGAATGGACCTAGGCCACCAACCCTAATGGGCCATGGAGTCATGAAGTAGTAGAATGGGCCCAGGCTCTTTCTTCTACAATACTCCGGAGCAATGTGCATTACTTATTAAATGTATTATGGATCCTCAGTCTAACTAGGTATCCTTACAACCACAAGCAAACCCATCAGACAAGCAGATGTAGAAAACATCTTCGTGCCAAAAATCAAAATAAAAAAGTTTAATCACTTTGGCTAAAGTTATCTGTAAATATAAAAACAAATTAGTATGATTTCTTTACATTGTTAATATTATTTACTCAACATGTGTTTTCCCACAGGTGGCCTCTTGGTTTTATTCATTCCTTTATTCACTGAATTAAACAAACATGTATTTCAGTGACAACATTTATACTTTTGAGTTGTAGTCTCATTTACGTGATTGAATCAGTGAAACACCAGGGAAGTAAAGGAGTCAGGTTCATATAATTTAAACTTTGGAGACACAAACTCATATACTTAGGAGGTCAAACAGAGAACATAAAGTCATGGAGGAGAGACCCGGGTATAAATAAAAGAAAAATATCTCCATGCGGTAACTAATCTCAACAGCTGTCTATCTATGCTAACTTGTAGGTTAGTTCCTATTTTTTAAACTTAAAGTTTAAAAATGCACAGAAACTTAGAAGTTCACAGAACTTAAACATGTACAACCATTTATCTCATATGCCTACCTAGATACAGAATTTTTCTGTCACCCCGGCAAGAATTCTTGTTCAATTTCCAGATCAATTCCTTCCTCGGGCAGATAACTACTAGTCTGATCTCCATAGGTTAGTTTTCTTTCTTTAAATTCATATAAATGGAATCATAGAGTATGTGACCTTATATGGCTGGGCTTTCTGTCATCTATATGTGCTTTAGATTTGACCACATAGTTGTGTGCATCAGTAATGTTTCTCCTCACTGATGAGTATTATTCATCATTGTATAAACCTATTACAATTTACACATTGTCTTTTTAAATGGACATTTACATTGTTCCCAGTATTTGGTTATTATAAATAAAAATACTGTAAACATTATTATCTTATGGGTGTATGTTTTTATTTTTCTTAAATATGAATAAATTGCTGAGTCAGAGGAAAAGCCTCTTTTCAAAAGTGGTTGAAACATTTTACACAAGCAGCAAATTCTTGCCCATATTTGAACCGCCAGACATTTTAATTTTAGCCATTCTAATTCATATGAAGTATAGCTTAAATTATATTTTGTGATGATTAATTATGTTGAGCGATTTTTCATGTGCTCATTTCACACAATTTTTTTGTCCATTTTTACGTCAGTTGTTTCTGTTTTTATTATTGAGCTAGTAGTCTTTTTTATATTCTAGATCTAAGTCACTTGCTAGTTATACATTTTAAAGGAGTTTTCTCCCAGTATGTGACTTCCCTGTTCATTTCCCAATTACGTCTTTTGATAACCAAAGTTTTAATTTTTAAAATTTTGATAAAATTCAACTTCTCAATTTTTTCTTTTACAGTTAGTATCTTAATTGTTCTGCCTAAAATACATATTTTAAATGAGTTTAGATATTCTTCCATGCTTCTTTTTAGAGGCTCTAAAGTTTTAACTTCTTGTGTTTAGGATTATGACTCATCTCAATTTTTTTTTTTTCCCCCCAGTAGAGACGAGGTTTCTCCATGTAGATCAGGCTGGTCTCGAACTCCTGACCTCACCTCAGGTGATCTGCCCACCTTGGCCTCCCAAAGTGCTAGGATTACAGGCGTGAGTCACCGCACCTTGCCCCATCTCAATATTTTTTAAGTGTATGAAGTGGAAATAGCCAAAGTACATTTTTGTTTTCCCGTATATCTTTCCATTTTACCAGTACCATTTGTTGATAAAACTGTCTTTTCCCTCATTTAGTTGCATTTTTTACTTGGTTGAAAATTGGTCATACAAGTATTAATTTTTAAAATATTGTGCCAGACAAACAAAATGACAACATTTGGCTTAGTTTCACCAATATGTAACTTTTGCTTTACAGAAAGGAAGGAGTAACTTGTCTCTACTAAATTTTTACTTGATATCAAGCATGATGTTAGTTACCTTATAAAATTTATCCTACTAATTTTAAAAATTTCATTTCTTTCATTGTATTAATTAAAATCATGTAAAACAGTTCGGCTGGTTGAATTTTTAAAAATCAGCTTTATTGAAATCTAGTTGACATGTAATAAAATTTACCAATTTTATTTATGATTTTATGAGTTTTGACTGATCTAAACAGTCATATACTGTGTGTCACAATACTACTGTGATAGAGAAATTTTTTATTACCCCAAAAACTTTTTCTCATGTCCATTTGCAGTTACTCCCAGCCACCTCCCCAAAACAGTCAGCCACAGTCAACCACTAATCTTTTTGCTGTCAATATACTTTTGCTTTTAATAGAATTTCATGTAAATAAAATCATGCAGTGTGAAGTCTTTTTTGGTTGGCTTCTTTCACTTAGCATCATGTTTTTAATTCCCTCATGTTGTATTTATCAGTAGTTCATTCTATTTAATTGCTGAGTAGTATTACATAGTGTGTATATACCACAATTTGTCCAACATTGGTAAATTCTTTAGCCTGGAATATTATTAGAACCTATAATTTTCAATCTATTAACATAATTCAGTTGTTTTATGTCTACTTCACTGGAAATAAATTTGCTGTCAATTACAATAGACAACAGTAAATTCAGTTATATAAGAATGTGAGATGAGAGAATTCAAAATTTCAAACATCCACGCTGAGAATTTTAAAAAGGTAACAGCTCAAAGAAGTGTTTGCCAACACTAAGAGAGTGATTACAATGACATACCTAGAGATAAACTGGGGGGTAAGGCAAAAGATTTTGTCTTACACATTTTAGATTATATAACATTATTTTTATTATTAATTATTTGCATTAGTTTCTCTAAAAAAAGACAGCTGTAATATGTGACAATGTTTCTCTGAGTTGATAGGGAAATGAATCAGTCATGATCAGGACTTGAAAAAAGAAAGTAGACATTGTAGGGGAATGTTATAATCTATAGAAGCAAATTCATAGGATGCTCAAGCAAAAGCAAGACTTAACTTGCATGAAAAAGAGAAAGGAAGGAAGAAGAAACAATAGTGTAAATAAAAAATAAATGTAGAGAAAGTAAAGGAAGTACAAATAACACTAATTTATTAGTAGTACTAATAATAACTTAAAAAAACTTGAAAACTCTATATATGGTTGTGAATAAGAAAATTCCCTAGCATTTATATATTCAGAAGTTATTATTTCTGTTTTGGGGCATTAGCCATGTAGAGAACATATACAAAATGCAATTGGTAGACATTCTACTACTCATGCAATAGTGTTTAGGAAGAAGTTTAAGATCAATTACTTTTTGGAGTGACAACATCAGTTTGGCAGTACAGGCGATCCTTCACTCGTATCTCCTCATAGCAGCAATAATTTGACAGCCAGCTATAGGCAGGCATATCTTTGAGGGAACTTTGGGATTCACACAGGAGGGTGCGAAATCCTATTGGAGCTCAAGACCAAGTAAAGCTGTTTTGACAGTACATACCCACGCCCAGGAAGCAGACTCACTGACGATGGTCTTAGTTTCAGACTCAGAAATGGCGCAATCCCCAGTGGACTCAGCTACAGCCCCATTTGGCCTTGGTCATGCTACAACAACCATCTTCCAAGGTACCTGGAGGAGTCACATCTATTCATGCCTCTGGTGACAGACCCACTAACCTCAGTCCTGGCTGTGACTCTTAAAAGGAGCTCTTACAACCCAGCTTTATCTCATTCCAGTCATTGTCCAGGACCACTATTGTCTGCCCAGGGATTCATCATGAGATGCTCTCATCCATGCTTCCAGAGTCTGGCCTGCAAACTTCAATCCTGGCTGTGGATCCTGAAGCATCCCTATGAATTGACTCCAGCCACTCTAATCCATAGTCCAGGGCACCAGACCTGCTTGCCCATGGATCTATCCAGTGATCCACTAAGAGCCCCAATCTAGAACCCAGAGGAAGCTACACCAAACCACACACCTGGTAACAGCCTTGTTATTTGTGGACCCTGAAGCATACCCTCATTCCAACATCCACTCTGCTGACCAGGATCCTGGAGGCAGTCCCATTCTATCAGGGATCAGATAAGGTCCATGCTCATTCATGCTTCTAATAACAGGCCAGCGAACAGTGGATTTAATGGCAGGACTAAATGTGACCTGACTCTAATTCTGCTTGATAGAACCCTGGAGAAAACCAGTCTAGACACTGAATAGAAGGGTTTACCTGCCAAAACTAATCTGTAAAGATTAGGGCAGGTGTTTACTTCTTCATATGCATAGACTAATATAAAACTGTATGGATGACAATGAATCAGGCAAGCATGATAACGTGAAAGGAAACTAATAAAGCTCTAGTAGCCAACATGAAAGAAATGAAGATCTAAGATTAATGAGATGCATTAAAACAGATAGACAACTAAATGAAATTAGGAAGACAATGCATGGACAAAATTAAAATTTTAATCAAGTAATAGAAACCATAAAAAATAGAAATCCTGGAGCTGAAGAGTACAGTGACAGAACTGCAAAATTAAGTGGAAAGGTTACACAGTAAACTAAACCACGTGGAAGAAAGAATTAGTGAATTTGAAGACAGACCATTTTAAAGCAGCCAATTAGAGGAACAAAAGGAAAAAAGTGAAAAAAAGTAAGAGACCTATTGGACATGACCAAGCACACAAGTGTATGAATTATGGAAGTCTCAGAAGAAGAGAAGAGAGCAGAAAGTTTATTTAAGGAAATAATGCCTGAAAATTTCCCAAATCTTGGAAAAACCTATGGACAGCTAGATTCATGAAGCTCAAAAGATCCCAAAGAAGATCAATTCAAAGAGAAATACTGAGAGACATTACAATTAAACTGCCAAAAATCAAAGACAAAGAATCTTGAAAGCAGCAAAAGAAAAAAGACCTATCACATACAAAGGAAGCTGAGTAAGGCTATCAGTAAACTCCTCTGCAGAAACTTTGCATGAAAGGAGGGAGTGGAGTAATATATTCAATGTGCAGAAAGAAAAAATAAACTGTCAACCAAGAATGCTGCACCTGACAAACTAAATGTTACATGCTATCATTACAAAAAATAAAACCACACAATGCCCTTTTCTGTTCTACAAATTTTAGGAATACTAATTTGGTCTAAGTTCTTCGAGATGCTGTCACAAAACTGTCATCTTGAGACTTTATGAGAGAGATTTCTGGTATCAATCAAATGAGTTTTTGCTTCCCCTGATCTCTCTTTGGAGAGTAATGATGTGCACATGTGTGTGTATGAGTGAAAATCTACAACTATGCCTTTCAATTCATTTCTTATCAAAGGTTGAGTGTGTGAAAGGAGAAATGTGGACAAATTTCCATAGTGACAATTTCTTCTTTCTTTAAATATAATTTACTTTACTATCTTTTAAAAAAAAGGTGGAGTTCAGAAAGTGATTTTGTATATGTAGAGGTGATGCTAATAGGGGTTATGATGGGGCATAAAAAGAATGCTTAAGTTTAGAAACCTTGATAAGATTTAATAGATATTAATCTATAAAAAAGAATTAAAAGCTTTGTAAATTTCAGTAAATCTTCTTTCACCTTCTCACTCTTAATCCAACGACAATACATTATCTTATTCATTTTATTTTCGTATTTTGATATTACACACTAAGGCAACTAAGAAAGGACCGTAGAAAGGAATGACAAAAAGCCATATTTTAATTTTCTATTAGCAGGATTTCTCATGCTTTAATTTCCAACTGATTTTGTAACATCTAATTTAGTTTACGGTGACCATCAATATTCAAAATACACTTTTGGTTTTCTTTTAACTCCATAAAGAGCTAGTATTTAAGTTTCACTGTGCACAAGATAGAACTACTGTATTCCACTTTTGTTGTCTAGTGATAAGTGATAAAGTGTGAACTTTCTTTGGTATAAAAAGGCCTCTGTCTATAAATGTGCATCTACTCATCTAATAGTGTTACACTTGAAATGCTTAAAAAATATAATTTTGTTCAAATTAGAAAAGAACAATCTTTTTAATGTTATGCATATACTATGCAGAGTAAGTTAATTATATTATAACTTAACTTATTATAATTATATTAACTTACCTTGGATAGTATATGTATCATATTAAAAATGATAAAATTCTCCATTTTTGTGGTAAGAATATTGTATCTTTTTCAATTATGACAAAATACATATAACATGAAGTTTATTATGTTAACCATTTTTAAGTATACAGTTGAAAGGTGTTAAGTATAATTCAAACTGTTATGCAACCAATTTTAACTTTTTTATCATGCAAAATTGAAACTCTATACCCACTAAAGAACTCCCATTTTCTCTTCTTCATACCCCCAGCAACCACTATTTTACTTTCTATGAGTTTGACTACTTTACATACTTTTTATCAGTGAAATCATACATTATTTGTGACTGGTTTATTTCACTTAGTATAATGTCTCAAAGGTTCATCCATGTTGTAGCATGTATCAGAATTACCTTTCTTTTGAAAAACTGAATAATATCCTATTGTATGTGTATACTACAATTTGTGTATCTATTCATCTATTGGTGGGCACTAGAGTTGCTTCCACCTTGTGCCTATTTTGAGTCATGCTGCTATCAACATGTGTATGCATCTATTGTTTTCCATTAAGCTAAGATATGAGACTTAGCAATTGCATAAGCTCCAAAATTTTAAACTTAAATATATTTTTAAGTTGTAATAATAGAACTGAATATTTTGCTTTTGCCTTTCTCCCTTTCTACTCTAAAACATTTCAATTATCATGATGTGGAAAAAGATCTCCTATTCAGAAAAGTCCTGTATTATGAAAGATAACATGAATTTCAGGACCATTTGAAAAACTTTACATCCTAAAATAAGCCAGGATTCTGTTTCGTTTTAATCTAAGGCTAAAACTTCTGCTTTTTATTCAGATTTATCCACACAATATTCCATCAGAATTTTCTACTGTCTTACAATAATTTGAATCATATATAAAGCCTTCTTTGTTCTGGAATGTGAATTGTTCTAAAAGTTGAACTCTTTTGCATTTTTACATATTTTATTATTGCAAGTAAAACTCCACTCACTTTTTAAAATATTGTCTATGAGATTTATATTTTGACAATTTACATTGTGGGGGTCCCAGTGCAATATTCACATAAAACACACAACATAGTTAAGTAAAAGAGAATATTTTATAAACCTCTTATGCCAGTCCTGCCTCCCTTGGTTCCAAGCATGATAAGAGTTAGTGTTGCCATGCAGAAAACAATTTTTTCTTCCATTGAGCCAGTTTCATGGTCATTTGGTGTCCAGGATAGATTTGCTTTAAGGCCAATCCAAGTGATTTCTGCCTTAATGGATGCCTGGTCCTCTCTGGTAATGGGAAGGGCAGAGAAGTTGGTGCCCATCTATGCTGTTTTGGTGTTCACAAGATTCTGATATATTTCCTGTAACTGAAATACATCTTCAAAACTGCATCATGAGGGCAGACATTTTATAAAGATCATGGCCCAGTGTCTATTGCATAAGTGAAAAAGTTGCCCATATCATGTCCAGCATCCCTGATATTATTTTTATTTCACTGTAAAAGTAATTCTTAACTTGTCTGCTTTCACCTTGCCTGCAAAAGTTGTTTGCATATGTGTTTATGGCTGTATTAACTTTTGACTCATGGTTGAATTGCCAGATGATACCAGATCTCTCCCTGCACTTTATAAAAGAAACATTATTAAATACAATAAATGACTTATTTGTTATCATTATGCCTTTGAATGTATGCACAATTTTCTCAGGGAGTCTCTCTTAGGGATTTATTAGGCATACAAACTCTCTCATATGTGTACACTGTAAGGATATGCAATTCAAAATAAGTAATTAAAAAACAGATGCACTATCAAAAAAATACATGTGTACAAATGTTTAAATATTTAAAACTGGGTTTGCAGGACTTGAACGTGAAAGATTTCTGCTATAAAACTAAGCAATGTCCGGGTGTATAACATTTGGAATCAGCCTCAATGTATGTTTTAAATCTTGACTACTCAGATATCAGACAGGCACTTGTCCTTTCACATCTGCTTTGTCCAGCAACTTTATTACCTCTCATTATTGTCACTGAGCTGTATGAAACACTGAAACGGTCAAAGAGCGCTTTTATTCTCATTTTTAAAATAGAAAGTAGGTGACTTCCACAGAAATACACAAATGGGTAGAGTCAATATATGATTAAAAGCTTTATGTTTTGATAACAAAGTATTACATTTTAGATTTGATTTAGTTTGACCCATGATCTGACAGGGCTACAGAAAAGGGCATATATGAAACAAAGATAATTATGTTTTGTCCATCAACTCTTTCCTTCAGTCATTTATGGGGACTAAGATTCCTTCCCAGTTCTCAGCCCTTGAGAAAAGGAGTTATAATCTTCAGAAAAAGGCCACCTCTAACCTGCCAAAGAGTTCGGTAATATTCTTCTGTTGTAGAATATGATGTATTCACTGAACAAAAAGGATTTATATACACTTGTATATCTCTGCAATAGATTAATACATTAATGTAGTCACTCATATTTTAAAAAGCCCTATTGTAAAAATGGGTATTCATATATATCTAAGATAAGGGAGCAAAAGAAATATATTTTAGAGAATTTCTTAGAGACAGAAGAAAAATATCTGCTTTTTAAGAAGAAAAAATTCAGTCACAGAAGCTGCTAGCTTAAAAAAACTTAACTGTGATAACAATGATTATTACTTAAGAAACAAACAAGAAAAAATTAAAAAATGTAGCAACTAATAGTCATAAAATGCCACAAGTAAAATAAACATTTTAATATATTGTAAAATAAACATTAAATAATTATACAAATCCAAGTTCATGTACCATTCCCAATTAAGGGAAATCCTTAAACAATATGAATCAGTTTAATAATTTTTTGTAAAAATAGCTGTATGTTTTCTCTGTGATCTTTGATCCTACCACTGTGCAATATTATGCAAATGCCACATCTTCTTTTACATTTGGTTTGTGTTTTTTTTTTTTCATTTCCTTGAACTTCCTAAATTTTCCTCACCGCTTTTATAAATCCTATAAATGATCAAACTACTTAAATTCATGGGAATGTACAAATATTTATTTAAATAAATTGAATTACAATAAGATTTTTTTTTTTTTTTTTTTTGCTTTCTTATTTATTTTTTAAAAAAATTCCAGAATGGGTAAGAGAACAATCATCAAGGATGTAGGTGCCAGACACAGGGCAGAAGGTAGCTAGAAAAGTATGCCTTAGGGAAGTTATGGATCTAGCCTCATTCCTACCTTGTTTTAATAGCTGTACCTAATATAAATAGCTAAGTTTTCCATTATTCTAGATTCCTTTGCCCCATCTACAAATATGGCACAGCCAGCTTGACTTGTAGGGCCTCAGTTGAAGGACCCCATGTACACACAGGCCAGTATAGCAGTACTAGGCTAACTAGAAGGATCTTATCCCTATGTGTGGTCTCATTTCAAGTCTATGGATGACTACCTTCATTGTTGTGTGAGAGATGATTTCACCCCTTGAAAATATAGCCACTTCAGCATAAAATAGTTAAATCTTTATAATGACCAATTCATCCAACCTCCTTTTACATGCAGCCGAAAATATGACAGGCTAGAGACATAGAACACTGTGAAATTTATACTGTTAGAATCACTGTCCATTAAATGATCACTAGCTAATGGTCACTACATTTACAAATTAAGAAAATTATATATAGAATACTGCAAAAACACAGTAAAAAGACTGAAGTTTGCCCATTTCTGCTCAGGAAGTCTCTTCGCTCCTAAGCTTCATATGTCGTCCTTCTGGCTTCAAAATTTCTGCTATTATTACTGTTTTTCCTCCTTTTGATCTTCCTTTTGTTCCCCAGTTCCAGAACTTCCAGAGCTTTCTCACTCAGATGCCATCTTTTTGTATGCCATTTCGAAGAGCTTCAATGATGCCTGCTGAAGAGCGGTTGCTGCCTGTGTAATGTTTTCTCCTGTTTCACTGTCTTTTCTAGCCAGGAGCTCCCTCATTTTGGAAATCTTTTCTTTCAGCTTGTTGCACTCATCAGCAGGCAATTTGTCCTTGAATTCTTCCATTTTGGTTTCTGTGTCTTGAATGATTCCTTCAGTCATAATAACTGCTTCAACTCGTTCCTTCTTTCGCTGATCTTCCTCAGCATATTTCTCTGCATTTTTAACCATATTTTCAATATCATCTTTGCTTACCCACCAGAAGACTGGATTGTAATCTGCTGCTCACATCCTGTGCCTTTATCTTTAGCAGAAACATGTGTGATCCCATTGGCATCAATGTCAAATGTAACTTCAATCTGAAGAACTCCACAAGGGGCTGGTGGAATTCCAATCAAAGTAAACTGTCCAAGGAGTTTGTTGTCTCCAGTCATCTCTCGCTCACCCTGACACACTAATTTCCACTTCTGTCTGACCATCAGTGGCAGTAGAAAACACCTGGCTCTTCTTGGTTGGAATAGTGGTATTCCTATTAATAAGTTTGGTAAAGACAACTCCTAGAGTTTCAATACCCAGAGACAGGGGAATGACATCAAGGAGCAGCACGTCCGTGACATCACCAACCAATACACCTCTAGGAATGGCAGCTCCAATGGCCACAGCCTCATCAGGATTGACAGCTTTACTTGGGGCTCTGCCAAAAAGATCCTGCACAGTCTGCTGAACCTTGGGCATCCTAGTCATGCCACCCACAAGAACCACTTCTCCTACATCACTCTTGCTGACTTCTGCATCTTGCATAGCTTTTTGGCATGGAGCTATTGTCCTCCTGATTAGATCAGTGACAATCCCTTCATATTCGGGTCAACTTCATATTCAAATGCTTGGATCCAGAAGAATCCATTGTAAGATAGTGCAAATTGATGTCAGTCTGCCTTTTCAGCAGCTTTCCGTACCCTCTGAAGTGCCATGTTGTCTTTGGTCAAATCAACCCATCTCTCTCTCTTGAACTCCTTCACAATGTGCAAGGCCTGGTCAGTCTTCCCCACCTAAGTGTCCCCATTTGTGGATTTCACCTCGAATACTCTTTCTGAATTTCCAGGATAGAAATATCAAAAGTTCCACCACCTAAATCATATACAGCAACGACTTTGTCTTCTGATTTGTCTAGAACATAGGCAAGAGCAGCAGCTGTGGGCTCGTTAACCACCTGAAGCACATTCAGTTCAGATATCTGGCCAGCATCTTTAGTGGCTGTCTCTGCGAGTCTTTGAAATAAGCTGGGACTGTGATCACAGCATTTTTTGCTGTGTGCCCCAAGTAATTCTCTGCAGTCTCTTTCATCTTCATCAACACAAATACTCCAATCTGACTTGGAGAATACAGTTTCCCATGAGCCTCAACCCAGGCATCACCATTGGAGGCACGGACACTTTTAAAGGGAACATTTTTAATGTCTTTCTGTACTTCAGGATCATCATATTGCCGGCCAATGAGACGCTTGGTAGCATAAAATGTATTCTTTGGGTTGGTGACAGCCTGTCGCTTGGCCGGCATTCCAACAAGTCGCTCACCATCTGCTGTAAAGGCCACAGTTGAAGGGGTGATTCTGGCACCTTCGGCATTCTCCAGCACCTTTGCTTGTTTACCTTCCATAACTGCCGTGCAGGAGTTGGTAGTACCCAAATCAATACCAACAACTGCTCCTTTGATTGCTTCTGATGCATAATCCCGCCTTGAAACAATTGCAAAAGCCTCATGACTAAGGCCATTCCAGCCATCCTGGTGGCGGGCGGCCCTAGGGCCCCGGGAGGCTGCGTGCCAGGAGACCGGCTGCTGCAACTCCGCGGGAGCTTATGCTGGTGGATAGATGGAGTACCAGGCAACAAACAGGCGCTCAGGCGGCCGGGAGCTGCGCGGTGAGGTGGTGGCAGCGCTTCTGGAAACCTACAATAAGATTTTTTTTTAAGTATCTGTCATTGTAAACCTCAGACAATGTTCACTTAAGTCTTTTTCTGCTTTAGCTAACTGGGTAAAAATTTAAATGTCATTTTTTCCAAAAATGTTTGATCTATACATTAATTTTCTCGTTTGATAGTTTTAACTTACATTATGTGAATATAATTAATTAACTTTAAGACCTTGAACTAATGAAAGATTGAGTTAATGCATGAGAATTAAGACGCTTAAAATTAGAAAAGAAAAAAAAAAAGACAATGAGAACAATCTAGGTCACCAAGCATGGTTTTAACTCATATATCCATGTTTTATAAAATATTTTTGCTATTTATAAAACTATTGTCAACTAAGAAAACTCTAGCTTTAATGTGGTAGATATATTTCTGCCGACAAGATTTGCATATTTGCGCTTATGTGTTGCATGTACATTTCAACACAAATATAGGCTATTATTATTCAACAAAGTTTATGAATGATAAAAAGGAAAACTCAATAGTTTGGAAGACAACTGGTCTCAGTCTGGTGTTGACAGGCAGTGGCAGAAAGGCACCCCAGGCCTACTTATTTATCCAGATAGTACATATTCTTTTAATTATCAGGCACTGTTACTTCCCAACAGACTATTAACCTTTTTGGTTTTGTTATTGTTAACAAAGTTTCATGCTTTTGAAAATAGCTAGAATTCTTAAACATTATTACTTGCTACTGCATTTATTTTGAATATTCTCATGCTAAACAAGGACTGGAGTCATTTCTTGTTATGCTGTGGATACTTATGACTTACATTCATAGCTTTACATAACATGGGCTGTCAGGCCTCAAATTCAGAATAATATAACTGATTTTTTTTTTTTTTTTTACATACAATTTTTTGGAGATTACCTTTTGGTCATCGGATAGCACCAAGTTTTACTCTCTCAGCTTCAAAAGTAACGGAGGCCATATGTAACCAGATATGTTTGGTATTTCCCATTTTTATTAGTTCACTACTGTGATGAGCTATCTTTTCATTTAGCCACAATATGGGAAAGTCTGCTGTAATGTTTATTTGATTTAACTAGATGGGCATCTCTTTCTGCAAGGATGCCCAGATAGCTAGTAAAACATTATTTCTGGGTGCTTGCCTGTGTGGGGGTTTCTGCAGTATTTGGTAGACTGAGTAAAGATCATCACTCTCCCAAAATGTCTATTGGCATTGTTCAATCCATTGAGGTCCTGGATAGAATAAAAAAGTGGAGGAAGGGTGAAATTGCTCTCCTGTGGAGCTGAGACATCCAATTTCTTTTGCCTTCAGACATCGATGATTCTAGTTCTTGCACCTTTGGACTTGGACTGGGACTTACACCAATGGCTACCCTTGTTCTCAGGCCTCTGGGCTTGGATTGGCTCTATATCATTAGCACTCTTGGGCTTTCACCCTGCAGATAGATGGTAGATTGTGGGACTTTTCAGCCTCTCCTATGTTATCACATCACAATCCCTCATAATAAATATCTTATTTCCTATCTATCTGTCTATCTTATTGGTTCTGTTTGTTTCAAGAACCCTGACTGATACATCTGTCAAATCAAATAAAGGAGTTAAACGTTCCCTAGGTCTATTATGTAAATGTAAAATCTTATTCTAATGAATAAATTTCAATGTATTTTTCAGGATGAATGGATGCATACACACGTTCATGTGCAAAGATTGGCATAATAATTGTCATTAAGTTGATATTATAGAATATATTGTTTCTTGGTTTAAAAATACCTTTGTTGATTGATGGCATTTGGGAAACACAGTTTACTGGATGAGTCAGAAGGCATGAGAAGTTTATTGATGTCTTCACTATCCATAATATGTTACTGCCTTCAGGGTAATCAGTAACTAAAAGTATGTTAAATAGTTTATTATTATAATATCCTCAAACAGGATTTTATAATCCTCCATTCTTATATTGTTCATTACTATAATAAATTAACCAGAACTATTTAGTTTTGAAGAATGATAGCCACAATAAAAGACTGTGTCATGTGCTCTTGACAACTTATACTTCACATACCATCTTATAAGTACAGGATTCCCAGTGGGGAAGATGGCACTGCCATGAGCACCCACCGTTAGTCTGTTCTGAGGCAGAGTCAGCATTTTCAGCACTCTTAGTCCAGATGATGTCTTCAAAACGGTATACTACTAACCTAAGATCAATCAAACAAGAAGCAATTATATAGAAAACATAAAATGAGTGTGGGAAAACCTGTGTGATTTTTCTTTTTACAGTATTATTGGCCTTGTTTTTAAAATTCTATTTTCTGATAGGTGTATGAGAAAATTTTCTCCTTTATCTGTTAGTCTCACTATAATTGGTTGTACTTATATGAAGTGAAATGAAACATTTTTTAAATGATATTTTAATTTAAATGACCCTTGGGAATTCAGGAAAACTATTCTAATATTGGAATATTAAAGATTCTAGAAGGTTCTAAATATACAGTAAAAAGTCATGCTTAACTAAAAAATTTCCACACACCTATGCTTCAGAATCTACATTGTTTAACATCTATTAACATCTCTGAGATGTTAATAGTAGATTAACATCTTGAGAATAGTAGATTAACATCTTGAGAATGTTGAGAATAACATTTTGAGAATAGTAGGTTCTCAAAACATAACTGAAAAATATTGCAGTAGGTTTCATCTATCCTTAGATTTTTAGAAATGTTTCCTCCAACATGTATTAGTCCTTAACAAATTTCTTTTTATTTGACTTTTTCAAAAGGCTTGAAAGGGAGGGGAAGTCCTCAGCTTCAACTCCCTATGTATTAGTAGAGAATTGCTATAAATATAATTATAAATTATTGATGGACCCAAATTGCTGATCAGTCCATTTTAAACTACAAATGTGCTATAGTTTGGCTTGAGTCACTTAAAAGAAATATTAAGTTAGCACTGAAGAATCAGGAGATTTTGATTTCTGGCACAACCTGATAAACTGAAACATCTGCCAGTGTTAGGAATGCCTTTCTTCATGGCAACACTCGGCTATAGCTAAGTAGTGTTGCTGCATGTAGGAGGGGACATACCAGAAGAAACTCCTGCTGTTGCACTTATGTTTTCAGCCTAGCTCCTGTAAGCATTTTGGTTTATAATCACTAATTGTATAGTAATTGGTCTTAGTCCCTTCTCAATAAATGGAAAAGATTTAAACAGAAAATATACAAAACTAAAGCTTATAGCCTCTGTAGAGATAAATCAATAATAACACAGAGAGTTTCATCTTACTAGAAAATGAACAGTATTAAAAATGTCTCAGAGTAAAACTAAGATGCCCATTTTAATCAATCAAAACAAAGTATATATAAAGAGACTATCAGAGCATTGTAAGGAAAAACTAGCAGCACTTCAAAGTAAAGAAATACTCTCTTTATGTCCACATAAGTTTTTCAGAAAGTAGGATAAAAACTCATGTTCGTTTTTCTTCATTTAATAGACATTTTTACACAGCTCTTACAAGTTAGAGACTATGTATTAGAAACCACTTGATGACTGCATTATGAAAGTACTTGATTGGGTGTATTTGGAGGGGGTGAGAAGAAAAAGTGAAAACTGGTAAGTTAGCAGCATACTTTATATCAAAAACAGTCACTTTCAGCCACAAATCACAGATAGAAAAAAATCACCTATCAAAATATATAGGGAGCCAAGAATTAGAAGAAATCGTAAAATTCTGTGAATGAGTATGGAGCTAAAATTGGTCATAGCCTAGAGTTACTCTTTTTTCACTGAAACAGAATTTTAACTTTTGACTATTTTTTCCCAAGAAATTTGATAATTTGCAGATAAACATTTCAATCATTTCTGTATGCAGAATGAGTTTTGAGAATCCCAGCTACGACTTGACATATTAATCTTGTTAGAGTTCAGTTTCGTTATTGAAAATAAATCATTAAATTTCTAATTTGGTGGTTTATTTCATCCAAAATACAGTAACTAGACATTAAGATTCTGAGAAAATTTATCATAAAAATGTTTTAAAAATAAAAAGTATTATGATATAGAGGTAGAATTATTTTTAATTGAAATATTTTTTCAAAGTATTCCATAAGCACTGGGCTACCTAAATACATTTTGAAGAATTTAAAGACTATTCTAAACGTTTTTGAGAACTTCAGCAACTGAATGAGTAGTTAGTCCTTTCTCTCACTTTAATCAAACATTTTCAGTATGAATTCATTCACTCAATTCTAAGGGCTATAGCCTTTGAAATTATTCATAAATCTTCTATGCCCTACTGTACAGAAATATAAAATTTAACAACACTTTTTAAAGTCTTGAATTATACTATCCTGAATTTTTAATAGAACTCTAGATTGAATATGACATCCAGGATCCTTTGGAAACTATTAAAAATTTGCAAACACATTTTGGATGAGACTTTCTGAAGTGTTAACACATATGCATTTTTAGACACTCTAATTTATTTTTCAAAGAAAATATTCGTTACTTTTTTAGAAATAAGCCTGTAATCTTTAGTAAAATTTTTCTCTATTGGTAATATACTCTATAACCTTGAACAAATTATTTACTTGACTAAGTTTTCAATTAACCACATAGATAATTAAGATGATGAGTTTTCGAGCTTTTTAAAGGCTGAAATTAATTATATATCAAAGTTTCAGTAACATACATTTTAAACTTCTTATTTTGAAGTAATGTTAAATCTCAGATATAGTAGAGTTTCTACATACTCTTCACTCAAATTCCTTTAATTTTAATATTCTACATTGCTATAATATATTTATCAAAGCTAAGAAATTAATGTAATTGTAATATTATTAATTCAAACTTCAACTTGGATTGAATTTCACCATTTTTACTAATGCCCTTTTTCCATTTCAGTATCTAATCCGGGATACCACGTTGCATTTAGTTGCCATCTCTCCTTAGTCTCTTTCAATGTATGACAATTTTTTAGTCTGTCTTTCATGACTTGGACACTTTTGCAGATACTAGTTAAATGTCCCTCAGTTTGGATATGTCTGATATTTTCTAATAAATTGATGAAGGTTTTGAATTTGGGGAAGGAATACCTCAGTTGCTCTGTACCCTTCTCATTGCATCATTTTGGGATAATGTGACATCAACAAGACTTATCAATGGTGATGTTTACTTTGGTCACGGGTTAAGGTGGGTGTTTGTCAGATTCTCCTACTCTAAAGTTTCTGTTTTTCTCTTTTTGTGCTCCATGTACTAGAAACAAGACACTAAGTCCAGCCCAAACTAAAGTAAATGAGAATTCAGCTATACTTCCTGGAAGAAACGATATCAAATAACTTGTGGACATACAGTAAAATCACACTATACTTAATAAATTTGTGGGAGAAATTTTGGGGTTATGCAAAGATCTTGTTCTCCTTAATTTTTACCTATAATTTTAGCATTCATCAATGAAACTTGCCTAATGCAATTAATTCTACATAGATTAATTGAAATTCTTCATGAGAAAGATTTCTTTCTTCTCTCCTATTTTTAATTTATTCACAATGTAATTTTTTAATATTTTATATTAGTATGGCTTCATGGAGATTTATTTTGTTTTTGCATTTTAATCTAATATTATCATTATTTATTATTTAAGCTATTCCAACTCTTGTTATTGGAGCCTCTTCATATTGGCTTCTGAGTCACTTTGACATGACCCATCACTGCTTCTTGTGTGTGTATGTGTGTGCATGTGTGTGTATGTGTGTTTCACTACAAGATGATACTCTAGGCTTATATTGTCTGTGCGTCAGTCTTAGAATAAGCTATTTTTCCATGGAACTCTAGTTTATTTTATTAGGCAATGATATTTGTATTAGTTATGGCTTGAAAACAATGGAAATTTATGCTTTCACAGTTCAAGAGGCCAGAAGTCCAAAATCAAGATGTCAGCAGGGTTGATTTCTTCAGGAGGCTCTGAGGAGAATCTGTCCCACACCACCTTCCTAGCTTCTGGTGGTTCCTGGAAATTCTTGGAATTTGTTAGTTTGTAGCTGCATCACTCCAATCTCTACCTCAGTCATCACATGGGCCTTCTTCCTTCTGTGTCTCTCTGTGTCTTCTCCTGTTCTATTTTAAATTTAAATTTAATTTAATTTATGTATTTATTTATTTTTGAGACAGAGTTTTGCTCTTGTCGCCCAAGCTGAAGTGCAGCGGCGCGATCTCGGCTCACTGCAACCTTCGCCTCCCAGGTTCAAGCGATTCTCCTGCCTCAGCCTTCAAAGAGTAGCTGGGACTACGGGCTTGCGTCACTCCCAGCTAACTTTTTTGTATTTTTAGTAAAGATGGGGTTTCACCATGTTAGCAAAGATGTTCTCAATCTCCTGACCTTGTGATCAGCCCACCTCAGCCTCCCAAAGTGCTGGGATTACAGGCGTGAGCCACCGCGGGGCCTTCGCCCGTTCTTATAAGGATACCACTCATTGGATTTACAGCCCACCTTAATCCAGTGTGATCTCGTTTTAACAATAACATCTGCAAAGGCCTTTTTGCTAGACCAAGATCACATCTCTGAGGTTCTGTTCACTGCAATTTTTAAGTCAACATATTGGCACTGCATTTTTAAACAAAAAATTAAAGTGTATATACTTATAATTAAAACATATAAATAAGAATGTGGCATTTTAAAAAAATGTTAAAATCTGCTTGTAATTATATTTCTTTACCCTTTTGTTCTACATTGCATTTCCAAGTCAAGAAATGTACTTAGACATAATAGTATATTCTACAGATTTTGAAGGCACATTGAATGTTTCAATTTTCAATGTGTATATTTCAAAATATCTTTATGAAAATCAAATTTTATGTTCCAGGTAATGATGGTACTATTAAAAAAAAAGTCTGTTTTCAGTCTTTCACATAGGCCATAGAAAAGCAAAACCTATAAAATTTACATTACTTCCATTTTGCTTAAAGTTATTTAAATTTTAATTTGCTTAAATTGTGAAATATTTAAAAGATACAGCAATGGTATACCATAGTAGACCCTCTGTATCCCCCACCCACATTTAACACATGGTTTGGTCCTTTACAATGCTAATTTTTAAAAAGAAAGTATGTCATTCTAAAAAGAACTAAAATATTACAATAAAATTGAAGGCCCTCTTTTTATCATGTATGTCCAAATTTATATCTGTAATCATATAATCACAAACACAGCATTAATTAGTATGTTTCTTATATTTATGTTAATGACATTATGCTATACATATTCCTTTTTAATTTGCTTCTACTCTTTTTTTCAAGATTTATGTATGCTAATACTACAGATATAGTGTTTTAATAACTTCATATTATGTAATTTTCTGGATATTAGAAAAATATAGTATAATTGACTATTAATTCATTTCTCTATTACTCGAAATTTAGGTTGTTTCATTTTTTAATATTAAAATAATTCTTCACTTGCTATTTATGCACAGAGAATTGCTAATTCTTAGTGTATGTGGTTGCCTAGCTCTGGTGGATACTGTTAAATTGTTCTTGAAAGTGGTTATTTTTGTACATATGCCTATTAGTAGTGTAGGCAAGGCTCTGCTTCTCCAAGTCCATGCCCATTGAGTATTATCATATACATGTTTATTTGCATTTTTGTCAATTTTATAGGTATGAAATTATATCTCATGCTTTAATAAACACTTCTTTAATTTCTAGTAATATTGAGTTTATAAAATGTTTATTAGCAATTAAGATTTTTCTTGTGTGATTTGTCCAAATTCTTGATCTATTTTATTAATTTTTTTGTTATGACATACCAACTTTTTATGCATTCAGACACTAAATCTTGGTTAGTTATAGGCAATGCAGGTATAATTTTGCAGCGTATAGTTTATGGTTTAACTATATATATATATATAGAGAGAGAGAGAGTTTGTTATACAGATATAGTAAACATCAATGTAGTAAAATTAATCATACTTTTATTTGTTGTTGGTGGTGGGGGTGTATTACTGAAGAAATTTTTTTTACCCTGAAGTCTATAGCTATTATTTTAAATTAGATATTTACTCTGAGTTATATTTTTCCATATAAGGTAAAGTACTCATTTGTGTTTTTTTTTTTTTTTTTTTTCATTTGAATAGGCAATGTTTAGGAGATTATGTGTTGAATAATCTGTCACCTCTTCAGTAATGTAGTTGTAAGACCGTCACCTTTGGTATATTCTGAACAACCATATCAGTAGAGAGCTGCTTCTGAGCTACCTCTTTACATCCATTTCTCTATTTGCCTTTTCCTGTGCCAAAATTATAATATATTAATTTCAACTTATTTGGTAAGTAAAGTCTGCTTTTCTGTAGTATATGGGCAGTATAAAGTATTGGTGTATATGTGATATTTACAGCTAACATCGCCAAGTTCAAATCCCAGTTCTATCCTCTGTTCACAATATGACAGTGGCAGGTTACTTAAACTCTCAATTTCTTCTTGTGCACATGAAGATTTTAATGATTTTTATATCATGGTGTTCATTCAAAAGGTAAATGTGCTCATTTATGTAAAGCATTATGGCTAGCAAATAGTACTCAATAATTAGCTATTAGTAAAAATTGTCTTCACTTTTCTTGGTCTTTTACTCTTTATGAATTTTATAATCAGCATTTTGCATAATTTCTTAAACCTTACACAAATTTTTACTGAAATCACACTAAATTTATAGAATACTTTATATTCTCTAGTTGATTCTACAGATCAGCTTTGTTTGGGCAGCATTAATTCCTAACAGTAAGTTATGATAGAGAGAATACTAGTCCTGATAAACAATACTTGATGGAGTAGTTTTGCAAAACTTTATTACTATAAAGTAATTTTAGAAACTTGTAGGCTTTTTTGTTTGTTTTTTTTTTGGGGGGGGAGGGTGGGTTGTTTTGTTTAGATGGAGCAGTTACTTAACAAATAGGTAAAGTAAGTCCTTTATGTTACAAATAAGTAACTTGAGGACTAGAAGAACTGTGACTTGGTCAGTGAGTGACAAGTGGTCTTGAGCAGTACTCAAACTCACAACTGAAGTTTTCTCCCTGTGTACACTAAAATAGATTTTATCAAAAGTAGATTATTTGTTCTTAGGGTATTAAAATTTAATGAGACATATTAATGTTAAATCTCTACAGAACATTGTTTAGTTTAGTTTTAATGACTTTGACATTACATGTATTTTAAAGTGCCTCCAGGTTGATAGGAACATAAAATGATTCTTTGAAAAACATTAAAAAGCTAATTAATAGAGATTCCTGATGTGAAAAATAGCATATAAAATCAGTTTTACTGTGTTTTGATACTTAACTCAAAAACTCCTGATTCCTTCTCTCATATTCTCTCTTTTCCTCCAAAGCCTATTAAACACTCAACTACTCTCTAAATAGAGGTTAGGAGATATTGATTGGCTCTGTCTAGTGACTGATGTAGAATCAGGCTTGTATACTGCTCAGCAAGTCCTTTTGAGTGGTGGCTGTGGGGAGGATCCTGAGTATACTGATAAGGTTATTCCTGAAAACATCTATTTCCCGACTCACACCCACCTTACAGTGAACATTGTATTTGACTGCAATTCATCTTTCAAAATTCTGCTTTGCTGTCATCTCTTCTGTGAAGGTTTTTCTGACATTGGCCAAAGGAAAAGGCTAAAATGTTTTATTCATAGCTACATCCTCAAAGAAAGAAAGAATGTATTATAATTGGATAAAAAGCTACTAGATAACTTTTTTAAAATGTAGTACAAAGACCATGCATTTGACACTATGGCTTGCAAACCACAAACAAAAATCCTGGTGATTAGATTAAGGGAGGAAAATTGCTACTTATTTCCTCAAGTAGTTCTGCTGAATTTTTAAGCAGGCAGATTCTTGAGTCACTGTCCTGTTGAAAAGGGACTTACAGAAAAAAGGGTGATTCTGCATTTGCTGTTTACTCATTTGTTCACTTTGCAGCAATTTACACTAGGACTTGTGATTGCTCATTCTTTTTAGAATGCATCAGCCCGGCACAGAGGCTCACGCCTGTAATCCTAGCACTTTGGGAGGCCGAGGCGGGCAGATCACAAGGTCAGGAGATCGAGACCATCCTGGCTAATACGATGAAACCCTGTCTCTACTTAAAATTTAAAAAAAAAAAAAAAAAAAATCAGCTGAGTGTGGTAGCACACACCTGTAGTCCCAGCTACTTGGGAGACTGAGGCAGGAGAATCGCTTGAACCTGGGAGTTGGAGGTTGCAGTGAGTCGAGGTCGTGCCACTGCACTCTAGCCTGGGTGACAGCGTGAGACTCAGTCTCAAAAAAAAAAAAAAAGAAGAAGAAAAAAAAAGAACGTTTCTACTCAGGTAGATATGATTGAAAGACTACTTCAAAGCTTCTATTTTCAGTAGCTTGTTACTAAACGAATTAACTGGTGAAATGAAATGATTCATGCTTATTGTCAGTTTAAAAGTGAATTTCGCTGTATGGAAATGAAATCCTTCAAGCTATTTTACAGGATAAGATTAAAATAATTATGTATTGCATAAAAATTCTTTAATGTTGTGAGTCAACACTGACTCACAATCATTTCTATGAAGTGTCCACCACATCCATATAAGTAACAGCTACCCAAGTGACACTGTATTGTGCCTATTTTTTATTTCCCTCATTGAGAACATAAGCGTGATCTCATCATGCTAAAGAAGTCAATTCTGTATATTAAAAAAACAAAACAAAAACAATCTTTCCTGCAACATTTAATATTTCATGTCTTATGCCTCCATACTGTTTATTTGTCAAAATATATGGTTACAATCAGTAATGTCTACAAGTGTATAATTAACCATAAGTCATATCTGAACTTCATTTGCTCAATCCTTAATAGCTGTGTAACACTGAACAAGTTACTTAGATGTTCTATGCTGTAAAGTAGAGAAACAATACCTACTCCACTGGTTTGATATAAAAGCAAATGTGATCTGGTAAGAAGTATAAACATCTAAAATGTTTACATAAGCAAACACATTTTTGGTTTATTTTTCCCTTCTTTTTCTTCAGAAAGAATAGAACACAATTCTAAGAAGATATAAGTATTTTCTGCTCTTACAGAAAAGAGAGTTTGTGTTTCTGAATATGGGAAGAAATCAGGAGATGCCGATACAGACAGGAGACATGGAAATACTGGGTAGAAGAGGGAGGTTCCCTGGCAAAGGCTGCATCCTCAAGCCTGGAAACCCACAGCCCTAAATGGGAACAGGTATTCCTGTTTTCACACCCAAAATTTGCCTTCTGGCCTGCTATGCCCCTCTACCCTGTACCCATATAAGCCCCAGGCCCCAGGCTCCAGAGACAGATGAGGAAATGACCAGAGGAGCAGAAGAATGGCAGAATGGTGCAGCAGAGGAGAGAAGAGGAATGTCTGAACTCAGAGAGTTCAGCTGGGGCAATTGGAGAGGAGATCGGACACTGGACGGCCAAATTCCAGGGGAAGATATCTTCCCACTCCATCCCACTTCCAGCTCTCCATCCATCCTGTTGAGAGCCACCTCCACCACTTAATAAAAGCCCTGCTTTCTTCCTTCAAGTCCATGTGCAACCTGATTCTTCCTGGATGCAAGACTAGGATTTGGGTACCAAGAGGGCACTGAGCTGGTTAACACTTAATCCATCTGCGGATGGCAAAGCTAAAAGAGTGCACTGTAACGCACACCCACGGGCTTTGGAAGTCACAGGCACCCACCCCTAGATACTACCATGGGGCCGGAGCCCCAAGGCACTGGTCCCGGCTCCTGTACCTGTCCGTGTGGATGCTTCCCCTCCAGTAAGGGGTGTGAGAAGGTGCAGTGGCCCAACAGATGAGCCACGCCCCTGTTGCATGTCCTGCGATGGGGGTCAGGCAGCTCTTTCATTTCAATGCTATCTACAGATGACTAGGGAGATGAGAAGCCAGACAACCTAAGGGAAGTTGGGCCACAGTAAATAAGATCATTTTCTTAGAATACTTGGGCAAGTAGGTATAGTGAAGGATCACCATGAGTGATTAGGAGGTCTTTGGAGCTGAGTCATGTTATGTTAAATACCCACCATTCATGAAAGCAAGACTAGTCGATTGCTTGTGCCAAAGGTGCTATAATGTGTGTGTTCAGTTGGGATCCAGAGGATTTTACTTTGTTTGCCTTCAGCACCTTACCTGTTAATTGCCGGCAAGAGTGAGATGAGTAAGTTCCTCATATGATTCCTATATTTCACAAGCTCAACACAAAAACACAACATGAAGGACAAATAAGCTCAATTCTCTGATCATACGCATAACAGGGAGGATGAGTATTTAAGAGAAATGTAGAATTAATATACAAATTTTACTTAGAAAGACAAATAAGAATGAAGAAAGAGATAAGAATTAGGAAAATAGAGTCAAGGAAACCAGGAATAATCAAAATTTTCGGAAAATGATTAAAATATTAAATACTGATAAATTAAGTTGAATGATGACTAAGAAGTAGCTTTTAGATTTGACAGTGATTTTTTTTTCTTTTCTTTTTTTTTTTTTAGAGATGGAGTCTCACTTTTGTTGCCCTGGCTAGAGTGCAATGACCCCATCTCGGCTCACTGCAACCTCCACCTCCCAGGTTCAAGTGATTTTCCTGCCTCAGCCTCCCAAGTAGCTGGGACTATAGGGACCCACCACCACACTCAGCTAATTTTCATATTTTTCGTAGAGGTAGAGTTTTGCCATGTTGGCCAGGCTGGTCTCAAATGCCTGACCTCAAGTGATCCACCTGCCTTGGCCTCCCAAAGTGCTGGAATTACAGGCATGAGCCAACGCACCTGGATGACATTGATATCTTAAATCGGTAAAGTAGTAGATAGATGCAGAGCATATAGGATTCATAAGTGATTGCTGGTGTGAATATTAAGGTACTAAATGCAGAAATCACAGAATTGCACCTAAGAAACTTAAATAATAGGTTCTAAAATTCAATCTGTCCAGAGGAAAACTTATTCTCCCTAAATTAAAGTAGTTCTTGGGGCCAGGTGCAGTGCCTCATGCCTGTAATCCCAGCACTCTGAGAGGCTGAGGTGGGTGGATTGCTTGAAGTCAGAAGTTCAAGACCAGGCTGACCAATACGGTGAAACCCCATCTCTAATAAAAATACAAAAGTTAGCCAGGCATTGTGGCGGGTGCCTGTAGTCCCAGCTACTCAGGAGGCTAAGGCAGGAGAATAGCTGGAACCCGGGAGGTAGAGGTTGCAGTGAGCCAAGGTCATGTCGCTGCACCCAACCTGGGCAGCAGAGCAAGACCCCATCTCAGAAAATAATAGTAATAGTAATAATAATAATAATAATAATAATAATGGTTCTTGGTTCTGTTTAGCCATCCTATTTTACCATTTGAGTAGGGGAATACCTTCAAGTGATAGGAAGAGATGGATACCATTAGATAACTTTGGTTAAAGGGAAGAGTAAACTATGTCCCTCTTTGTTTATCACTTCAAAATCACTCCACTGATCAGAGTGTAGTAGAACCTAGGAAGGCTCTATTATTATTATTATTATTATTATTATTTTTAAGACGGTGTCTCGCTCTTTCGCCCAGGCTGGAGTGCAATTGCCGGATCTCAGCTCACTGCAAGCTCCGCCTCCCGGGTGTACGCCATTCTCCTGCCTCAGCCTCCCCAGTAGCTGGGACTACAGGCGCCCACCACCACGCCCGGCTAGTTTTTTGTATTTTTTTAGTAGAGATGGGGTTTCACCGTGTTAACCAGGATGGTCTCGATCTCCTGACCTCGTGATCCGCCTGTCTCGGCCTCCCAAAGTGCTGGGATTACAGGCTTGAGCCACCGCACCCGGCCGGAAGGCTCTATTATTTATTAATCTTTTAAAATAGATTCTTCTAGTCAGTCATCTTAAAGGAAACATGCTAACAAGTATTTTCCTTTCCTCTCTTACATAATGTGAAGAATTATGTGGAACTGTGTCGTGAGAGAAGATCTGTTAAAGGTCTAACCTTCTAATACCCTTGCTTGGAGGACTCAAGCCACCTCAAATGTGCCCTCAAGTAACTTTAATATTTGTATAAGTCCTTGAAAAAAATGGATAAAAGGATACCACAGGTCCAATAAGTATGGAAAGCAATATGGTCTGTACTGTGAAGATCTGCTACAGGAGATTTGCCACAGCATAGTTCTGTAAGCTATTACAGAAGATGAATCAGAACCTCATCCATTCAGCTATTATTTCTTTACTAAGCATAAAATAAAATAACAATATAATTTTATGCATATATTTCTATGAATGTGTGCTAACTCGTAAAGAAGGCACATACCAGTGGAATGTCAAATCAGCTTTAGAAATGGAAAAACCAGGTACTTAGATTATGATGAATTTACCAAAAGAATGCCACGGTATAAAATGGGACCAGGCCCCCAGCTAGTTTCTGGAAGATAGTCCTTTAGATTGCATTGTGTTTAAATGTCTCTATGACACCTTCTGCAAAGGAATCTGCTGAGAAACATATGTTTAAGTTTGAATATATAAATATGCAAAAATGATTGCAAAGCTGCATCCTTTGTAATAAACATAATAGTTGGCCCATTATTTCCTAAGTAACTAATGTTATTTCTCACATTTTTTCTAATAATTGTTTTAAGTAACTAACTTAATATAATTTGTCCATGTTAACAGTTTATTTTATACTCTTTTAACAAAGCTAATGATATCTTATTTTATATTTTGATTTCATTAGAGTTATGTGTTATTTTATGACATTTACTAACTATGTTTTAGTCCTAATATGCATACTTTTAGGCTAGAAAGATTCTTAGGTTGAACCATAATAACAATAAATAATTCATTTATATGAAACTGCAATTTTTACAATAGAATTTATAGAAAAAGACCCTAATTTTGTGGTAAGTGATGACAACTTGTTTGTTTCTCTTTAGAGCAAGCTTTAGGACTATCATGTAATTTTGTTGTATTTGTTAAATATATAATTATTACTCAAACCATATTAAATATTTCCAAATTGATAGAAACAGAAAGTGTAGTTAATATCTGAGAACATGACATGGATTTCAAATTTCAAATTAAAAGTCTAAAGCACAGGTCAGCAAACTTTTCTTGTAAAGGATCAAGTAGTGAATATTTAGGCTTTGTGAGCCATGTGGTCTCAGTTGCAATTACTCAACTATGTTGTAATGAAACAATCATAGGCACATGTAAACCAATAGGTGGAACTGTATTTCCATGAAGTGTTAACTTCCAAAACAAGCAACAGACTATATTTGAACTACAAGCCAGTTTGCTGACCCCTAAACTTTAGCATTTAAAGATGTATGCTTAAATTGTGACTAAAATATCACTGAGGAGGAATGTTGTTCTGGAACCTAGATTTTTGGAATCTCAGACTTGGGTTTTATTCATTACCCAAGACTTTTCCAGCTTTACGACTTTTGACAAGTTACTTAGCTCCTCTGGTGCTTCAAATTCTTAACATGCAATTATAAATAATATCAATACCTATTTTGTAAAAATGTTTGAGAGAATTACCCAAGATATTATAATTCATGTAAAGTACTTAGCAAAGTGCATCTTGGCACATGAAAATCAGTCAGTAAACCTTCGCAGTGTTATCAGCTATTCATTTTTCTCTGAGTAAAATTATATATTTCATAATTCAGAAGGTACGTTACTTTTGCAAAGTAGCAATACACACATTATTTATTTGGGAAAAAATGTGATTGGTAAATTTTTGCCCAATAACTTTCAGCAACTTTTCCCCTTAATTCTGTTATGTTTGTTATCTAAAATGTATTAAAACAGCTCTGTATCATTTTAAGTCAACACACTTTCATTTAGTTAACCAATTATATGTATAAGTTTGGGAATGCTTAATTGGGAATACTAAAGTCTAGACACATTAGGATTTTAAAAAGCCAGATGATCTCTTACAATTAATTAAAAACCAGATTCCCATTAAAACAGGTGATTCAAAAGTTTCTACATGTTAACCACCAGTTATATGGCACAGCAACATTATGAAGAAAAAATTTGGTCTTGAAAGTGAGGGAAATGAAATGTAGGCTTTAAGTATTTCAACTGGTGCAAATTGGCAAACTCTAGAACTGTTTAAATATATTTTAATAAATAAAATAAAAATGAGTGATATTTATCATGTGCTAAAAAATAATTTTCAGTGAATTTTTCCTTACATCATTTATATATACATATTCATATACATTTATATATGGCTATACAATTGCATAAATATGTTACACAATGTTTGCCTCAATAAAGTTTGATAAACAGATGTATTGATATAATTAATCTCTCCTGATGATTTGTCATCCTACAAAAGTAAGCATGGCTATTGCACTTGCATTTAAGGGCCTCAGGATGTTCTGATTATTGTATACATTTCACCTGATATTAAAAACTTATTATGTTGTATAATCTGATACAAATCAATTAAAAAACATAATGTTTCATTAATTGATGCACAATTGGAAAACCATAGCAGTCTGTCTTTGGAATTAGAACTGTGATATTCCATGCTGCTATGGTCTGGATGTTTTTGTATTCCCCACAATTCATGTTTTGGAACCTACTCTTCAATACAATAGCATTAAGAATTGGAACCTTTAGGAGATGATTGGTTCATGAGAGCTCTGCCCTTACGAATAGGATTAGTACACTCATAAAAGAGGCTTGAGGAAGCTTATTTATCTCTTCTGCCATGTGAAGATGCCGCTAGAAGGCACCATCTTTTAAGCAAAAGAAGTCCCTCACCAGACACCAACTCTGCTGATAATTTAGTCTTGGATGTTCCTTTCTCCAGAACTGTGAGCAATACATTTCTATTGTTTATAAGTTACCCAGTCTAAGGTACTTTTTAATAGCAACCTGAACAGACTGAAACACACACTCAAGGATCTTTGTTTCTGTTTACTCCTTTGATAGAGGAAGTTTGACTTCTGAACTTCACATGTATACCAGAATTTAATGAAATACTCTGTTTTTGAAAATATCCAACTTTGAACTCTTGGAAGAAAATGATTCTGTTCACTGAACTCTATCAGTTACTTGTAGACAATGAAATTAGAAGCCTATTGCCACTAATTAGCTTAATTTTGACTATTAAAACTTTTCTGTATTTCAAGGTTTTAAAGAACATCTCCAAAAACGTTTGAGAGTATGGAAAACATCTTCAAGTGTCTATCTGAACCCTCTTTTCTCTCTTGTACTTTTGCCACTATCATGATTTAAACTAATCAGAGGACTTGATTACTAATCAAATATTTTGGAATTTGTAAATTATGGTTAAAAAAAAAAAAAAAAAAAAAGACCCAGTGAATCTCCAGAACTCAGTATATGGGTTAAATAACTCTCATTACTCTTGATTTTTTTCCAAGCTTCAGTTGGTAGGGTGTTTAACGATAAGCTGAGCTGGTCTTTTCACATTTGATTCTAATAACTGTAAGACAGAAACCAAGATACCTAAAATGCATTCATATGTAAACACATGGTTTGCCTCACATGTTTAAAGTTCTGGGGTTTTACTATCAGAGACAAACTAGATTTAAATTAATTGAAAAATGAAGAAGGAAGTTGTTAACATAAAATAATAAAGAATTTTTAAAGGATAATGGTCTACTATTTTTCCCCCTCCTAAAATGATGAAATTATTAATTATACAACCTTCCTCAACACAAATCAAAATATATTCAAAAGGTATCCATCTTGTATTTCTCATGCTTTTATATGAGTTTTAAATATGCTTTCTGAAAAATAGCTCATATAATTTTCCTTGAGGTTTATTGGTGATCTTAAGGATTGTATTTAAGAATAACATTTTAAAACAACCTGAAAGTCTACCGCTCTAATGTCCTTGATTTATTACCTCTCCACATACAAGTCAGTCCTTAAAAGGAGCAACTGAAAATCTGTAGAGAAAGGCAATTCAGCAAAGCTAACTGAAATGAGTAATGCAGGACATGGCATAGAAGGAGCCAGGGGTGTCCTGGAGAATGTTTTTCCTAACTCAGGAAGCCCAGTTGTGCATATCTCTTCCCAACTCTGTGTCAGTGACATTGTGTTGGTAGCATGAAATCAGCCACATTGGGAGCATTACATCACAGAAATCAGACAAATGTTACAAAGTAAGTCTTTTATATTTTGTTTTATTTTTGTTACTCTGGAGAGCTGGCTCAAAAAGGTTTATGAGCACACCATTGGACACAAATCATGATTAACAAGTTTTTGATAAGGATTCAAATATATTTTATTTAGGTTTAAAAATATTCTCACTTAGAATTGTTGTGAGTGGAATAAATAAGGAAAGGAGAAGAATTAGTAAAAATTAATAGCAATTATATTGCCTTTATTTTAGACAGTAGACTATGTATTATTAATTCATTCCATTAATCATTTCTTGTTTTGTCTTGTATGTAATGTGTGCCAAACACTATAGCTTGGTGAAAGAGTTTTGGAGATAAATAAGAAAGGTCTTGCACCTAAGGAGATCATATCTAAAAAAAAAACACATAAACAGAATATGTGTTAAATACAAATGCAGAGATGTGCATGAGATATTGAAGAAACATCAAAGAAGAGGAACCAGGAACAGTGTAATGAGTACATGGTGGACTCCTAGAGAAAGTGGCATCTAACTGCTAAATAAAGCTTCTTGGAATGTAGATACTGGCAAAAATACTGTTTTTTAAATTAGTAACAAAAAAGTAAATCTTGTCACTGAAAATTTTAAGATTAATATTGATTCTTTGGCCAGGAAAGGAAGCTTCAGAAGTGTGAGTAGGAGCAGACCTCCAGCCCTTTGCTTTTATTTCTGAGGCTTCTCACCCTCAATTTTTAAAATTGAAACACTGGACCACTGTCAGCCAGTTAAAGACAAATAGCATGGCTCCCAGCCTTTCCATGAGAGGACTTTGTCAATGCCCCATGGTCCTCATGTGGTGGGAATGTTAGTTCTATTCTAAACCAGTTTCCTTTCATGGAGGACTTAGCCATCACTGGCTAGAAGGAGGTCCTGGGGCAACTGAAGGCATCTAGCTGAAGGCTACACCTCAGTGTTACCTGAAGGCCCCTGGGCTAACTCCAGCCCCCAACATCTCATTAATATGTTGGCACCAGGACTTCTGGACTTTTCTATCACATTTTCTTTCTTTATTTTCATGGCTACCATATTTCATATCCCTTCTTTACATGCAATGTTGCGGTGTTTTTACAGTCCAGGGAGATAATCTTGTTGGGTAAAGTTAGCGAGTCCCTTAGTAACCAGAAATGTAACTCAAAATATTGCTGCTTCTGTGATTTCCTTGGGATAGGAGGATTTCAATATTTCAGTCTAAACTTTCACCTAGTAAGGGCCTTTTTGTCCCCCAGTGATAGACATTCATTGCATGGTGTAAAGGACGTTTTACTTTGAGTGAATACCCTCTTTTCCATTTGATTTTTTTTTCCATGTAAGAACTCATCACTGCCCAGTGAATTTAAGCAGTTCCTCTATGAGACAAGTTAATTTTTTCCTATTAGGAGGCATCTTGTTAGAACAGCCCACCATGTCCACATCTCTCTTTCTAACCTCAGCCTGTCAAGAATTTAGAGTCAGAAGTTTTACCTAACATTTCAAATCCTACAGTACCATCTAGTGGGATGGGATTTTTCCCCATGAAGAGCCTGTTGTCTCTTTGCCCCAAACCTCTATTTCCCCAATTCCTTTCCCTCTTATGTCCCCTTTTCAGTGATCAGGCCCCACGCCCTAGTTGTAAGCAGAAAAACTCCACTTTCAACAGTTGAGAGGAAGCTCCCCTTGAGAAGCAAATTCTAACCTCAGTGCTATCCCTATTAAAGAAAGGACAGCCATTAAATCCCTATGTTCTTTTGAGGCCCTGTTCTTCATTCAACTAAACTGGCATTTAAACAAAGAGAGGATTTTATTTTTGGAAGTTAATCAGTCCTATTCTCTGGGATTTCAATGTTTCACTGTGAAAATAGCAAGGGAAGCCAGAGATAGTTTAGAAACACTCCCTCCATAAAAGGGTCTCACCCAAATCCAATGATTGTACAATCTCTTCCAGATCCCTGGGGTACCCTTAGAGCCTTATGTGCCAAGTGGCTAGGAAACAAGCAGGGCAGAAATCTAGAGTATTGCATAGGTAAGCATGACTATTACTGTAGACTAACTCTTCCGGGATCATGGGTGAAGGTCATGCTTGCATCCACGGATGGCACCTATGATGGTTGCTGGGACCCAGAAAAGACAGGAGAAAAGAGGGAAAGGGGGATGCCCTTTCTATCTTTCTCTCCACCCTGGATCACTATAAAGGAGGAAAAAGATGCCTTCATATCCCCTCTTTTCTAGATGGGCAACAACCCATCTTCAAGCCTGCACTCCATTCAAGTGTAGCCTGGATCTCTTTTAACCCTTAGACTCTGAAGTTTGCTCTCAGCAAGCCCCATCTTTACTCATGTATGGATACCTTCCAGGATTTAACCCAAGTATTTAAACTCTCCTGGAAAGATGTTATGTTATTCTTAAATCAAGCCTTAACAGCTGTTGAGAAACAGGCAGCCCTACATTAACAGAGAAATTCAGAGATGGACAGCATGTCTCCTATAGCCAGTAAAAAAAAAAAAAAAAAGCCAGTGAAAAGGGGAAAGAAGGTTAGAAAAAGGTAGGATCCTTATTCCCAGTAGAAAGAGAGGCAGTGACCCTTGAAAATCCTAATTGGAACCCTGGTAATCCCATGGATTAGTGGAAAAGAAAACACTTTCTGATGTGTATATTAGAGGGCTTACAGAGGCCCAGAGCCAAACCTCTTAACTATCCTAAGCCATCCATGATAAATCAAAAGCTAGATTAAAATCCATCAGCCTTTTAAGAAAGGCTAGACAGGCTTTGGTAAAACACACCTATCTCCTAATTCAATTGAGGAACAGTGAATCTTGAAAGACAAGTTTACTCAGGTGGCCTCTGATATCAGAAAGAAACTGCAGAAACAGGCTATCGGACCAGATGGCACCTTAGAAAATCTCCTAAGAATAGCCATCTTGGTCTTTTATAATAGAGACAAGGAGGAGTTCCAGGAAAAGGAGAAGAAATACAAGAAAAAGCAAAGAGAAGAGGGATACCTTGGAATGGAATGAAGTTCTGGGACTCCATAAGCCGACTGTTCAAGCCAGCCCAATACACTGGTCAGTAACAAGCTGCTACAGGCCTTCATCTTGTTTTATGTCTTTGAACATGACCTGTAACCCCATGACAGTACTTTGTTTCAGCCTCTGCCATTTTACAATGGCAGCCTGGGTTCAACCCTGGCTTGGGGAATGAATACTTTCAAGTTAATAGCTGTGTAACTTTTACACAACTAATTATCTTCCCCCTTCACGAACAACTTCTAACTTCCTTTCTTAAATCTTCCTTTCTCTAAGTTGCCTTTAAATATTCTAGATTTTGTGAAAGCTGCTTACCACTCTTTTGAAAATAGCTTGTACACTCACAGTTAAGTCATAACCTAATTGAGTCTTGTTGGTTTCAACTGTGAGGTTACTGTTGGTAAATTGGTTACTGCTGGAAAAGTTCAAAATCCAAAACTGTTAACTGCTTGGTGTGGATAAAAGCAGGTAACAAGTATTTAAAACAATTTTCTTAAAGAGTGCTCAGCTTAATTTAAAGTGGATATCCAAGTTATAGGTATATTTAAAGGGAACGTTTGTTTTTCTCTTCTTGGATCTTGTTTTTCTGGAAAAGGTTTTTTCTTGGTTGACTGAATTATTTTTCTCCATTTTGTTTTGCTACACTTAATGCATGCATGAGAGGCCCTAAGATAATTTCTCTTGGCCTGAGGCTCCTTGGGAAAAGCAGAAAAGGTGACAAAAATTCCATTTTGGGAGAAATATCTATTTTCCTCATGGAACCCTGGGAATTAGAGGTGGATAGTTCCCTCTCAAAATCTGGTTTCTTTGTCTTCAAGCTATACCTGTTTATTAGGTCCTAGATACGTATGCATGCTTTCCTAGCATTGCTCTTAAAGGGCCCCACCAAGAGGCCAATAATCCAATTAGACAATTGACAAATGAAAAATCTTGTAACTACTGGATCTTCTTCTGCTTGTCTGTGTAGTCATATATGTGTTGTGTGTGATGTCTATAAAAAGCTGTAATTGATTGGCTTAGAGAAAAATGAGAGCTTAAATAAAATATTTTTAAAGAAAAAATAAAGGTTATAGAGGGGCATGCCCAAGATGGCCAAATAGGATCAGCTCCAGCCTCCAGTGCTCAGCATGAGTGACACAGAAGATGGGGGATTTCTGCATTTTCAACTGAGGTACCTGGTTCATCTCACTGGGGCGTGTCAGACAGTTGGCGCTGGTCCACAGGTGCAACCTGACCAGCGAGAGCTGAAGCAGAGTGAGGCATCGCCTCACCTAGGAAGTGCAATGGGGAAGGAATTCCTTTTCCTAGCCAAAGGAAAATGAGACTCACAACACCTGGAAAATCCAGTAACTCCCACCCTAATACTGCGCTTTACCAAGGGTCTTAGCAAATGGCACACCAAGAGATTATATCTTACACCTGGCCCAGAGGGTCCCATGCCCACGGAGCCTCCCTCATTGCTAGCACAGCAGTCAGAGATCTAACTGCAAGGTGGCAACGAGGCTGGGGGAGGGGCACCCGCCATTGCTGAGGCTTAAGTAGGTAAACAAAGCTGCTGGGAAGCTCAAATTGGGTGGAGCCTACCACAGCTCAAGGAGGCCTGACCCTCCAATTATATCAATGTTTTTTCTTGGATGAGGGGGCAGCCAGGGTGGTCACTACTGAATGTTCAGCACCAGTATTGACCAAAAAACTTAATGTCCTTGCCCCCAATTGTAATCCTGACCATGGGCTCCTTGGAGGCACTTGAGTCTGGTTACCTTGAGTCCAATAGCCCTTCAGCCAGATTGAACAAAGCTCCCTCGTCTTTATCTGAGGTCTTTTGTTCTGAACCACCTTGCTTTTCATCCTATTTCCTTACAATAGGCACATTGGTTACATTGCAAGTGTGGGCAATTAGACTGGGTATTCATCCCAGAATACCCCTTTCACTCTCCTTTCAGGGGAATTCCCTTAATGGCCGTGGCCAGTAAGTTGGCGTTTCACCTAGCCTGGTGTTCGCCTTCCTTATGACTTTCTCTGCGGCTTGTTGCATCTCTATTTACAAACACTTGATTGGCTATTTCCAGTAACTGTGAGGTATTCCTACCCACAAACCCAGCCTGTTTCTGCAATTTTCTCCTGATATCTTCTGCACTTTGACTAAGGCCATGTTAATCATGTGTTGATTTTCAGGGCTATCTCTATCAAAAGGAGCGTACATACGGTAAGCCTCACACAGTCTTTCATAAAATTGCGCTGGACTCTTTTCTTTTCCCTAGATGACCTCAGAGACCTTATTTACATTTGTAGCCTTTCGAGACCGTTTCTTTAGACCTTCTATTAATGCCTCACAGTACCATCTTAGCCTCTCCATGTCTGGTCCCTCGTTCGGGTCCCATTGGAGGTCTGTTCCTGGCAGTTGAATTCTTACATATTCTTGGGTTTTGGTAATTGGCTGGGATGTGCTACTCTAGCCACTTAGTTGCCACCTGGAGCACCCGTTGCCTATCATCTGTATTAAAGAGGTGTATGAGCAGCTGGTGGCAGTCAGCCTAAGTAGGATTATGAGTCTATATAATAGTTTGGGGCAAGTCAATTAAAACTTGAGGCTTTTCAGTGTAAGATGGAGTGTTATTTTTCCAATTGAGGTCAGCAGATGTGAAAGGTTAATACACAAAGGCATGCCTTTCCACCATGTGTCTATCCTCATCTACCCCAGTATATTGCTGCTCTCTCAAGGGCATTTGGATTCCAGTCTTGGGCCATAAGTGAGCTGCCGAGGGAGGAGTTTCTCTGAGGTTTCACTTCCTCTCTTTTCTACGCTGGGTGGTCTAGGGATGTGGTTATCTGGTGGAGGTGTAGGTGCTGTGGGCTCAGGGGTGGCAAGCCCTTCCTTCCAACAAGGAGAGGGTGTTGCCGGTATCAGTTCCTGCCATGATTCTTCTAGTGTTGGGTCAGACAGGACTTTTGGTGACAACTTCCCTCAGTGGGTGGAGCGAGAACCTTCCTTAACTAACTGTCCCTTTGCTACTAGTACTGCTGCTGCCTGTCCTCCTAACCACTGTGGGGAGTCCAAAACTAGCTGTAACCAAGAATCTATATATGGGAACTGATCTGGGTACCCTGGCTTACAGGTTACTCTGTGCCATACCTTCGAGACAAGGGACCGGTCCAGGCTTCCTTCTGATGGCCAACCCACCTCTAATGCTGGCCAGTCTATCTCACACAAAGTTCTAAGTTTTCCTGGTGTCATGGTGACTCCATAGTCTCCCTTAAATCCCTTTGTGAAATTTTTCAACATAATTCCTAGTGGGGTGGGCTTATTTTGTGCCTGACTCATGTTTCCTCAAGACAAAACACCACGCTCACACCACATGCACACCACAAAACAAAGAACGAGTAAAAAGAGCACACACACACTTTTACAGTTTATGCCAAACGAGGATCAAAACCAAAATCAGAGTATCAAGAAATCTAAGCCAGGTCAAAACAAAAACCAAAGTATCAAGCAATCCAAGTCAAGTCAAAAACAAAAACCAAAGTGCCGGTACAGGCACACCATGGGTGATCAGGCCACGCTTCCACTTAAATGGAGTAGGCAAGTTCCCAAGACTAGTCCTGTCAAGCAATTTAAACCAAGTCAAAACCAAAACCAAAGTGCTGATAAAGGCATGACGTGGGTGATCAGGCCACGCTTCCACTCAAATGGAGTGGGCAAGTTCCTAAGACCAGTCCTGTCAAGCAATTCTAACCAAGTCAAAACCAAAACCAAAACCAAAGTGCCGATTAGGCCTTGCTTCCACTGAAATGGAGTGGGCAAATTTCAAAGACTAGTCTTACCAACTTTTATGTCCAGAATCCAAGTGCCTATTCCTTCCCAGGGTTCAGCCACTGTGTTGATCCTCCATGGGGGTCTGCCGTACACTGCTCTGGTGAGGCATCCCACCAGGGCAAATGCCTACCCGGGAGCGCTCTTAGGATTCATGTAGCTTGTGCTTGTTGGAGTCTCCTGGAAGGATGTTCCACAGGGTAGGCTTAAGCCGCCTAAGGAGCTGCATCAACCATCCACCAATCGCCTCGCTTCCCAGTCAGGGAACCAAGAAAGGTAGCAGGACCAGCCCTAGATAAAACTCTTCAGACATGGAGTTAAAGAAAGAAGGGGTTTATTGGGCCTGGGGCATCAACAAGACTCCTGTCTCAAGAGCCGAGTTCCCCAGGTGAGCAGTTCCTGTCCCTTTCAAGGGCTCACAACTCTAAGGGGGTGTGTGTGAGAGGGTCGTGATTGATTGAGCAAGCAAGGGGTACATGACTGGGGGCTGCATGAACTGGTAATTAGATCAGAACAAAACAGGATAAGGATTTTCACAATGCATTTCTATACAATGTCTGTAATCTGTAGATAACATAACCAATTAGGTCAGAGTTCAATCTTTAACTACCAGGCCCAGGGTGTGGCACTGGGCTGTCTGCCTGTGGATTTCATTTCTGTCTTTTAGTTTTTACTTCTTCTTTCTTTGGAGGCAGAAATTGGGCATAAGACAATATGAGATGTGATCTCCTCCCTTACAACTATTATTCATAGAACCAGAATGCACCAATCCCTCACTCAAATACTATTACATAAAGTTAACAATACTTAAATGCTGATATGAAGTCAATAAATCTTATGTCACATGATAAAGGAAAAAGAAACAAAATGAAGATATTTTCTTGGTACAAGTGTATAAATGCACAAACATGTTTTTAACAAAAGAATGAGAAAATATGTGTGACAATTACAGTCCTTGTTTCTGTAGCTGGTCACATGGTCATAGCTGGTATTGATAATTACCTTCTTCACTACCCATTCTGTATTCTCTTTTTCTTCTGCAAGCAGCTCAGCAGGTCATGTTTTCTTTTTTTCCTGGTGGAGTGACCCAGACCTTCATTCCTGAAGGGTCTGGACAATTTGTAGTTTTGCCTGGATTGGGCTGTTGTGGTTTCCCATTGACCTTAAACACAGGACTTGATAATACTAACAGATGCCCTCAAGGATCTTCTGTATTCCATGCATACTCTTTCTTACCTCTCTTATGCAGTAGTAGACTGATTTCAGTTTCAAAATTGTCTCTACTGGCTCCTGGTTTTTGTATGCTACAGAGGGCCCCTGAAGTATCCAGAAGAGAGGTAAACAATCATCTAACATATTTAGATACATGGGATTCCCAAATTGATGTTTAATCTTTTTCAGGCTATATTTTAGTAGATAATATTAATATATGTCCCCAAAATAATATGGGATGTCTGTAAATAGGGTGCCCATTACCTGGAGGTTTCTTTGTGGGGGAAAATGAAACCATGGACATTAACCAAAGCCAAGCCCCATGAATTCAAATCTTAGCAGGCATAATATAGTCACTAGTTATCTGGGTATGTCAGCAGCCTTGGGATTTTTGAGCTTTCCTTACCCCACCCTTGTTTCATTTTAGTGCATGTCTTCTAATAACCCAAATTGTTTCTTCTCACTTAGAAGCTATAAAACTCTAGATGGTACTATAAATGGAGCTCAAGATGGAGATGGCTTTCTTCCAAGGACCCGTGGATAAGCCCTAAGAGAAACCCTAGATGCTGTTCCCCTACACAATGCCCCTCTCTAGCAGGAAGTAGTTAGAAGAATCATTGCCCCATTACCCCTAACAGCAGTTAGGGTATCCACCCCTGATAAGTGAAATGAGAGAGGAAAAAGGAAGAAACTGGTCAGTATGGCAGTTAGAGTGGGTCCTCAACTGATTTCTTTCAAATAAAAATGGAGCCTGTAGGCACAGAGAAGGGAACATGCACAGGGGGGCTTGCCTAAGACATGCTCACAGCTACATAGATAAGAAAGGCTACACAGGTGACTTGCCCAGCCATACTCACAAGGAAAAATCCCATCTTCTGAGACATGCACAATAAGGGGAACAAAGCAATATGGAGTAACTCAAGCTAAGTGCCTGCATGCACATTAGGATGGGGTTCAACTCTAAAAAGGGCATTCAACTCTAAAAAGGGCAACCCATTCAGGTCCCCACTTTGCTCTGGAGAGCTTTCTTCTTTCACTTATTAAATTTTTGCTCCAACCTCACCCTTTGTGTCCTTGTTTCTTAATTTTCTTGGATATGAGACAAATAATTTCAGGTGATACCTCACACAATGAGAGACTGCCACATTGTGTTGCATTGGTGAGACTGTAACAATATCAGATATTTAAATCTATAACAACAAAATGTTAGATATTTAAATCCATAACAACAAAAACATGTTTCCCTCTAATAAAGCAGACATCTCCCTACTCCCTCTGGATCTAGCTATATACATCTATCATTATATTATCATGACGTTTCCTGTGTTCAAATTGTCAAAGAGAATTTGATATGTTCTCAGATTCAGCGATGATAGTGTAACTGCCTGATGGGTTCTTCCTGCCCACTGCACAAACAAAGTGAATTCATGGAGACTATAGCATTGTAGTAAAGCAAGATTATAATTGATGTGAGGTCAGCCACCTCATGCCGAAGAAGGAGTTATTACTCAAATCAATCTCCCCGAAGGCTCAGAAGTTAAGGGTTTTTCAAAGATAGTTTGGTGGGGGGATGCTAATTGGATAGGTCAGAGATGAAATCATAGCGAATCAAGTGTCCTCTTGAGCTCAGTCAGTTCCTGCATGGGGCCACAGGACTGGTTGGCTGGTCTGGGTAAGACCATCAGGTTTTTCAGGAATGCCAAAGCCTGAGAAATCATCTCAAAAGGCCAATCTTAGGTTCTATAAAATTGATGTTATCTGCGGGAATAATTGGAGAATTTGGAAACTTGTGTATTAGCCCATTTTCATGCTGCTGATAAAGATACACAGAAGACTGGGCAATTTACAAAAGAAAGAGGTTAAATGGACTTACAATTCCACATGGCTGGGGAAGCCACAAAATCATGGTGGAACGCAAAGAGGAGAAAGTCACATCTTACATGGATGACTGCAGGCATAAAGAGAGACAGCTTGTGCAGGGGAGCTCCTCTTTTTAAAGCCATCAGATCTCATGAGATTATTCACAATCATGAGAACCGCATGGGAAAGACTTGCCCCCACGATTCAATTACTTCCCACTAGGTCTCTGTCACAACACATGGGAATTCAAGTTGAAATTTGGGTGGGGACACAGCCAAACCATATTATTCCACCCTTAAACCCTCAAAAATCTCATGTCCTCATATTTCAAACCAATCATGCCTTTCTGGCAGTCTCCCCAAGTCTTAGCTTATTTCAGCATTAACTCCAAAGCCCACAGTCCAAAGTCTCATCAGAGACAAGGCAAGTCTCTTCTGCCTATGAGCTTGCAAAATCAAAAGTAGATTAATTACTTTCTAGATACAGTGGGGGTACAAGCATTGGGAAAAGACAGAAATTCCAAATTGAAGAAATTGGCCAAAACTAAGGGGCTACAGGCCCCATGCAAGTACAAAATTCAGTGGGGCAGTCAAATCTTAAAGTTCCAAAATGATCTCTTTGCCTTCATATCTCACATCTGGGCCATGCTGATGCAAAAGCTGGGTTCCCATGGACTTGGGCAGCTCTTCCCCTTTGGCTCTACAGCGTACAGCCTCCCTGCTGGCTGCTTTCATGGGCTGGCATTGAGTCTCTGCAGCTTTTCCAGGTGCACAGTGCAAGCTGTAGGTGGATCTATCATTCTGGGGTCTGGAGGATTGTGGTCCTCTTCTCACAGTTCCATGAGGCAGTGCCCCTGTAGGGACTCTGTGTGAGAGCTTCAACCCCACATTTCCCTTCTGCACTGCCCTAGCAGAGGTTCTCCATGAGAGCCCTGCCCCGAAGCAAACTTTTGCCTGGGCATCCAGGTGTTTCCATACATCCTCTGAAATCTAGGCAGAAGTTCCCAAACTGCAGTTCTTTACTTCTGTGCACCTGCAGATTCAACATCACATGGAAGATGCCAAGGCTTGGTACTTCCACCTGCTAAAACAGCAACTCAAGCTGTACCTTGGCCTCTTTTAGTCACAACTGGAGTGACTGGGACACAGGGCATGAAGTTCCTAGACTACACATAGCAGAAGGACCCTGGGCTGGGCCCACAAAACCACTTTTTCCTCCTACACCTTTGGGCCTGTGATGGGAGGGATTGCCATGAAGACCTCTGACATGCCCTGGAGACACGTTTCCCATTTTCCCGGGAATTAACTTTTGACTCCTCACTATTTATTTCTACAACTGACTTGAATTTCTCCTCAAAAAAATGGAATTTTCTTTTCTATTGCCTTGTCAGGCTACAAATTTTTCAATTTTTATTATCTGCTTCCTTTATAAAACTGAATGTCTTTAACAGCACCCAAGTCACATCTTGAATGCTTTGCTGTTTGGAGATTTCCTTTGCCAGATACCCTAAATCATCTCTCTCAAGTTCAAAGTTTTACAAATCTCTAGGGCAGGGGCAAAATGCCAGCAGTCTCTTTGCTAAAACATAACAAGATTCATCTTTGCTCCAGTTCCCAACAAGTTTCACATTTCCATTTGAGACCGCCTCTGTCTGGACTCTATTGTCCATACCACTATTAGCCCTTTGGGCAAAACCATTCAACAAGTCTCTAGGAAGTTCCAAACTTTCCCACACTTCCCTGTCTTCTTCTGAGCCCTTCAAACTGTTCCAACGTCTGCCTGTTACCCACGTCTAAAGTTGCTTCCACATTTTCAAGTATCTTTTCAGCAACATCCCACTCCTAGTACCAATTAATTGTATTAGTCCATTTTCACACTGTTGATAAAGACATACTGGAGACTGGCCAATTCACAAAAGAAAGAGGTTTATTAGACTTACAGTTCCACATGGCTGGGAAAGCCTCATGATCATGGAGGAAGGCAAGGAAGAGCAAGTCCCATCTTACATGGATGGAAGCAGTCAAAAAGAGAAAGAGCTTGTGCAGGGGAACTCTTTTTAAAACCATCAGATCTTATGAGACTTACTCACTATCATGAGAACAGCATAGGAAAGACTTGCCCCCATGATTTAATTATCTCCCACTGGGCCCCTCCCTCAATACATTGGAATTCAAGATGAGAGTTGAATGAGAACACAGCTAAACTATATCATTTTGTGACCTCAGGACTAAGAGCTAGTAATTATTTAGAATTCAGGCCCCTCTTATCCTTCTAACTTGGTGGCCTCTCTTTAGTTTTCATAAGGGAAGTTTAGTTTTGAAAAAGGGCTATTATAATTTAAATCATAAACTAAATTTCACCCAAAGTTAGCTTGGCCCCTGCCCAGGAATGAACAAAAACAGCCAGCCTTGAGGCTAGAAGTGAGATGGAGTCAGTCATGTCAGATTTCTCTTACTGCCATAATTTTGCAAAGGCATTTTAAGAAGAAAGGCAACATTTTCCACGTTGATTTTATTTTTAGGGGCTCTGACATCTATATCCACAGGTATACTTACTCAACTATGTTTTGCATATGTAAAATAAAATATATTTTGTGCTCGGGTTATAGGAGTGATTTATTAGACATTAGTTAAATAAATAATAAGTTCTTTAAAATGTTACCCAAGGCCGGGCGCGGTGGCTCAAGCCTGTAATCCCAGCACTTTGGGAGGCTGAGACGGGCGGATCACGAGGTCAGGAGATCGAGACCATCCTGGCTAACACGGTGAAACCCCGTCTCTACTACAAAATACAAAAAACTAGCCGGGCGTGGTGGTGGGCACCTGTAGTCCCAGCTACTTGGGAGGCTGAGGCAGGAGAATGGCGTGAACCTGGGAGGCGGAGCTTGCAGTGAGCTGAGATCCGGCCACTGCACTCCAGCCTGCGCGGCAGAGCGAGACTCCGTCTCAAAAAAAAAAAAAAAAAAAAAAAAAGTTACCCAAAATGAATTTGAATACTTGAATGCATAGAACATGTCCAAATTGCACTAGATGCTTTTTGAAGATTTCCAGAGGTACTTTTACTCTCTTTGCACACAATGGCCATTTAAATAATAGAATGTCTTGACTATTGGTTGTGTGAAAAGAAGTGAGAGAGGAGAAAGGAAGAAACTGATCAGGCAGGCAGTTAGGGTGGGTCCCAGATTGAATTATCTCAAACAAAAGAACAGCCTGCAGTCACAGATAAAGGAGCATGCACAGGGGAGCTTGCCTAAGACATGCCCACAGCCAACAATATAAGGAAGTCTACACAGGTGACTTGCCCAGATATGCCCCCTCAATGGAAAATTCCATCCCCTGACATATATGCAGTAAGGGAAACAAAGCAATATGGAGTAATTCAAGCTAAAAGCCCACAGGCAGATTAGGAAGACTGGGTGGAGCTATCAGAAATTTGTGGCTTATGCAAATGAGATGTCTAGCCCTCATCAGTTGCTTATAAAAGCCTTTGCATTCTACTGTAAAAATGGCAACCCTTTACCAGGCCGCTTCTCCACAGCAGAGAGCTTTCTGCTTTTGCTTATTAAACTTTCACTCCCACTTCACCCTTTGTGTCCACACTCTTTAATTCACTTGGTCTTGAGACAAAGAACTCCAGGCGATACCTCACAACAAGAGACTGCTACACTGTAGTGCATTGGCTAGACTGTAGCAGAAGTAATTAACAATAGAAATAATGAACTCCATTTTATACTACTGGACATTGAGCATTAAAGCCAGATAAATCACCTGAAAGCCTGAATTATAATGAACGAAATGTTATTCGTCCAAATCTTAGATCATGTAATCCTTTTCAGGATCCCAAGTCATTGCAATAAGGCAAAGGCTTCAAATTACATCACTGAATGTTTACTTTCCTCAATTAGTTATGTTGAGCCTTAGTCACAAGGCATCATTAGTAAATTTATAAGAATGTTCTCCAAGTAATTTTTCAGTGATGAGGTCTAAAACGTAAAGAAGATACAAAGAATCAATCTGAAAAATAAATCTGTTAGAGTTTGAACCACATGGTAGATTTCAAATAGTGAAAACTTAATATCCATGGAGCTGTCTTTATGGAGAAATATTATGATACACACATAGCATAGTCACCTTGAACACTGTGTAATGATGAAAAATGCTAAATTGTATCCAACAGAATGTCTTAGGGGGTAAACGTGAAGTTTATCCAAAGGAGAATAAAATCTAAAAATTAAAATGATAACCAATAGTTGAATAATACATTACATTTTCAAAATACTTTAAGGAATAATGTTTCATTTACTCCTAAAAATACTCTGTCCAATGAATTATTTTTATCATGAATCATATGATATTTATCTTACTTGAAGACAGAGGACTAAAAAGAGCTGTAATTCAGATTTGATCAGCAGTATTCAAATTCCAAATTCTGGATTCCTCATATCATGAGAAGAATTTTTAAGAAATTCCTTTAGCCAGAATGGAGGTGAATCACTTAATTATGCGAGTGGACATAGTGAAAATGTATCCTGATCACTTGGGTAATTTCCCTTGGTGGTAGTGGTGGTGGTGAAATGTTCTGATCCATTCAGTGTATATCCTAGGTAGACAATGTGGCCCTTTATTGTCATTCAATCACAAATTCCTTTTCTCTTCTGTGATATGTGAAGAAAAGGTGAAAAAATTTTTCCAAAGTTTTTTGTAAGGAAGTAAAATTCAAGTAAGTTCTAAACAAAAAATCTTTAAAGCAAGTGATTTTGTGGATGTTAAACTCTTTCAGTATAGACAGCTGGATAACTTGAGTACACAGAAAGAAAACTTCCTGAAAGAAGGAATACTTACTGCCTGGGAACACCAGGGGAGTTTCTTTGTTGGTATCCTAACCAAAAATAGAAATACATGTAATATAATGACTGTTCCTTGGCAGTTTTAGGTGATGCCTGGCTTTTGAATAATGTAAGCTAAACCACAAGGTGTATATAAAACTTCCAATAAATTTAATTTATTAAAGACTATTTTTATCCAAAATGTTAAAGGATAAATAGAGATAAATACAATCAGGTATCTGAACTCCAAACATTTATAATTTATTTAGTGATGATACACACAGAGATTTTTAAAAATATTACAATAAATAGTATATAATAGATGATAAAGTGAAAGACAAGGAGAAAAAAAGAAAATTCTTCACTGGGAAGATGATACAGCAGACATCATATAGAATTACGATAAGGAATGGACAATAAGTCAAAACGGTGGAAGGGGTAACTAAGAAAAGACATGCTTTGAGAGAGGTTTGAGTTTGGGGATGGCTTGATGAGGCCAGCATAAAAGAATCTTGCCAAGAAGACTGAGAACTAGAGATCTAAAGACATAGTGGTAACTTAGAAGCCCTGGGAGGCCAGATAAAAGAGTCTCAAATGAATTCAGGTCTTTAAAAGTATTCATTGTCTCTGGCACATAGAGATAATTGTTTCATTTCCAGTTCAGTTTCAAAGCAGTAGAAACCGGTGGAAGAAGAAAGTAATGTCAATGAAGTAAAGAATGAATGGAAGAAAAAAAAGAGAAGATGTGGGGTGGGTGGAGTAACACTTCTTCATAAAGAGCTGTGGGATGAAGATGCTTAGTTGAGTAGCAAAGCGTCTCAAAGAGCAAACTTAAAGGGCGGAGGAAAAAGAGCAAGTAGAGACAGTTGTAAGAGGAGAAGACAAACTAAATGAGTCATTGCCTTGGATGAGACTGAATCTCTCTGACCCAGAGAAAATGAGGTAACTTGCCCTGAGTAGAAGGAGGGACTCTTTATCTTCTAAGACTGGAAGAAAAATAAAATATATGGGTAAGGTTATGTACAGATGTATGGTTGTGTAGTATGGATAAGTAAAAGTGAACAGAAATTAAGAATATTCATTTTTACTTGCTCCAGTTTTCTACTTGATGTAGAGTTACTAGAAGATTGTGAGGCAGAATAAGATTTGAAAAGTGGAAAAGTCAGTGAAGGGAATAAAAGATGAATCTAAGGACAAATGAATGTATCACTAAGTAGATTTGAGGCTCCATCTCTGTTTGAAAATCATTATTTTTTGGTGTCATTGATCTACATGGTTGCACTTCTTAATTTGAAAAACAGATTTAGAAGAACTTAGGAAGCTGCATCTGTATGAGGAAAAGGACTGTAGATTTGAGTCACAATTCCAATTTTGCTAGGCATTTTCAGCAAAATGACAGGAGTACAAGATGGTTGAAAGTGTTTGTGAGTACAATTTCAGAAGAGTAGGCTAAGCCCAGAAAAGTGAGATAAGAGTCATTTAACATATTGAGTTAAAGTGGAGGGATAGAAGAATTGGAGTTATGAAATTGAAAAGAAATTACAAACGAAGTGATGTCTAAGTGGTCAGAGGGCTGGAGGTTGTGGTTCGATAATGAGATTAAATTGAGACATCTGATTTTTAACAACTTAAAGTGATAAAAAAAAAAAAAAGATAGGTGGAGTGCATGTGTGTGCACACCCATGTGCATACTTCCTTTTTATCAGAGCTTCTTTTCTTCAGTTCTGAACCTCATTTTTTGTGTCATAATTCTAATTGTTGTCAAAATTAATGTTGTATTATTTAATGTCACTTATAGCTTAGAGCTTTCCTCTTTTAAAAAAAGACAAAAAATAAGACAATCATATTGCAGCATCAGTGCCCCCACCTCTGAACTGATTTTGGAAAGCCTGCTTGGCAAACAGCCAAGTTTTTTTTTTTTTTTAAATAGTTGATTCAGCTCAAGTAATGAGAGTAGCATCTCATAGAAAATGTAGGTATATAAAGACAAAAAGATTTTAGCAGGTAAATTTTAGACAATTGAACATTCTTAGCAGGATCTTTGTGAGTGTGGACCCACAGATTTCTAACTTCTGGAGGCTGTTTGCTAGTCACCACTGCATTACTTTGAATTGATTGATTATTGCATAAGCTATTGTACATGCTTTAAACCATAGATTCTTCTAACTGCTAGATTTAACCGTACAATTTGAGGGGTTTTGCACAAACAAAATGTGCATTTGGGTACGATAAAAGAGTGATACCTACAGGCTCTGAAACTGGTAAGAGAAAACTTTATTTATTGTTGCATAACATTATTTCATTCTGGATCAAATATTGACATAAATTTGTGTTAAAGGGTGTCGAAAGCTCCCGTTGGCCATCCTTCAATTTTTTATTGATCTGCTTACTTTTGTCTTTCTTGCATATTAAGATATCCTTAGTTTCCCAGATTGAGTGTTTAATTAAGGATAGAGCATTACTGAGGAGATATTATATGAAGTAGAACTTCCTTTGTTATTTTTTCATGGTAACCAAAAATATATTTACCAGAAACTCTCAAAACTAAACAGTGAGCATACCTTGTTTGTGGTAAACATACATTCTTTTTCAGATCCATATGTAAAGATATTATGGAAAAGATATATATTTATATATAGATTTCCTTCAAAATGCTCAGCACTGTTCAAGGTGTTTTGGGAACATAGACAAAAATGAAACTTAACTCATGACCTCAAGTTCCTACAATCTAATTGGGGCAGATTAGTATCATGCAGTAAATAATAAGGGCGAGGGAAACTAGGTGAAATATGAAGTGCTGAGCCATATGCTCCTGATAGTCATTTTTTAGCAAATATTTTTGGAACACTTCAAGTTTCAAATGCTCTGCTAGGTGTTAGGCATATAATAGCCATAAAACTGATGAAAACACTTGCTCTCGTATGTCTTATAGTGTAGTGGAGCAGATAAAGATCAAAACAAATAAGTAATACATTAAACAGCAAAAAAAAAATGCTTAATAGAAGCAATAAGGAGGAAAAGGGTATACGAAATGCTGACAAGGAATTTGATAATTTGATAATTGATAATAAGAAACTTGATAGAGTGTCCAGTGAAAGACTCACAGAGTAGAAATCTGAAGGAAGTGAAAATGCTAAATTGGTCATGCAGATAACTGGGAGAACACATTCTAGGGAGAGGGAAAGTAAAATACAAAGGTCCCATGGCAGGAGAATATTCCAGCATGAAGGGGGCACAATAGTGGGAGTAGAGTCAATGAAGAGAGAATGGTGGATAATGAAGTCAGAAAGAAAATGCAGACTCAGACCATGTAGGGATCTGCAGCTCATTGTAAGAACTTTGGCTATAACTCACCATGAGAGTTTAAGATGAGAAAGGACAGAAATCACAAAGTAGGTGGGAAGAAAGGATACATTCAGGATTTGAGATTTGCACTGGGTTTTGACAGGTGGACAGACTTTGAAATGATGCCTTATTCCTGATAAATATCTCAATAAGAGCAAAGACACAATAGGAAGTACCTTACAGTCTTTGAGGATAAAGTGTCTAGTGTGCCTTGAATAGAGGAAATATTCTTGGACTGGCTAATTATGGTGGAAGTAAATTTTGCATAGCTATTAAAGGCATAAATAGTAGCTTATATGTGATAAAATAGAAAAATAGGGAATTTTAGAAGCTTTTGACTATCAGAGCTTGAATAAACTAAAGACAGACCAGAGGAAGACTATAGATAGGAAAACAGAGGGGAAAAATCATTCTATAACGTTTTCAAAAATCAAACTCCTATTCCTAGCATTTAGTGGACTTTGACTTTTTTCCCACAGTTTGTTAACTGGGGTAATTTTGCATACACTCACAGAATCATTGATAATGATAATGTAAGAAATGTAGTTTGAGATGGTAAAGAAGAATAGGAAGTGAAGAAGTTTAAGAAAAATTAGGTAGAAGTAGAAAAATAAAAAATATCTGAGTATGCAAGACAAGCCAGAATTTTGTTAATAATTTTTATTAATTTGTTATTGAGAAAGTTTCATGTGTTCACATTTATTGCTGTGTAGTAAACTACTCTTCAGGTTACCTCCCACTGGTTCTTCAGCTGTCAACATTTTAAAACAGACAACGTTTTGAAGCCTGGTTTTCCAATGGTAACATAAAAAAGGACTTTAATGTTTGCCTCCTACTGCCTCTCTGACATGGAAAGATTTTCACACAGGTTGATACGTTAGGTAAAAATAAAAATTGCTTTTACTGAGCCATTGCGCTGGGAAATGCAGTAAATTTCTAAATGGCAACGGTGTTTATGACTGTGGGGGATTTGCTTACTAGAGGGTATACTTTAAGGTGTGTTGGGATCTGTGAAATTCCATTTTCTATGGGAGCTTTAGCAACTACAGGAGATGAGAAAACATTTTTTTAACCTTAACCATTTTACAAAAATTTCTCCATTAATTAGATTGTCACTGTCAGTGTAAGGTTAAACTAACTGAAATCCAAATCAGCCTAAATATGTGAGCTGAAACGATTCGTGTTTCTGGGTCAAAAATCAAAAGCAGAGAGTTTTGTAAAAAAAAAAAAAAAAAGAAAAAAAAAAAAAAGAGCCACAGCCGGGCGCTGATGGCTCACGCCTGAAATCCCAGCACTTTGGGAGGCCGAGGCGGGTGGATCACGGAGTCGGGAGATCGAGACCATCCTGGCTAACACGGTGAAACCCCGTCTCTATTAAAATGCAAAAAATTAGCCGGACATGGCACGGGGGCGCCTGTAGTTCCAGCTACTCGGGAGTCTGAGGCAGGAGAATGGCGTGAACCCGGGAGGTGGAGCTTGCAGTGAGCCGAGATCATGCCACTGCACTCCAGCCTGGGCAGCAGAGCAAGACTCCATCTCAAAAAATAAAAATTAAAAATTAAAAAAAAGAGCCACACAATTTTCAATGTTTCTCAAAGTTTTAGTAATTTATGCATGTGAACAGGGGTTTGTTGTTGTATGTCTTAAAGGAGACAACCCTGCCATGGAAACACACATACAGTGGCTTAATTATCTCACACAAGAATTAGTAATGGGAAGGGAGCAGGAAGCAGTGTTGTAAGACCAGAGTCCTCAAACTATGGCCCATGGGCCATATCTGCCTTCCTCCCCAGCCTTTTTTTTTTTTTTTTTTTTTGTAAATCACGTTGTATTGAAACATAGCCACACACACAGCCACACTCATTTATGCATTGCCTATGAGTGTTTTCACCATACAGTGGCAAACTTGAATAGTTGCCATAGAGATTGCCTGGCTTACAAAGCTACATGTGTTACTACGCAGTCTTTTAAAGAAAAAACTCTGTAAATCCCTATTGTAAGAGAAACACCATCTGTGAGAACCACACTGCTGTTAGGTAACATAGACATTCTCTTAATGTAGGGCAAAGAAAACTAGGGAAGGAGAAGCGAGTGGCAGAGATAACCCAGTAAAAGAATTCACAGGGATTATGAAACAGCTTTTGAGTGCTACCACCTAGTACAGCTTTGAATAACCACATCATCCATGTTTTATTTATTTTTTTAAATAAAATAAGAGTTTGTTTTCCAAGTTCTATAATGGTAATTCTTTTAGGTTGCTTTAGGATGAGATATTTATTTTCATTCATCAAACTAACACAAATACAACTAGTATGAAATATAATGAACAATTGTTAACATTTACGTTTCTTTACCAAGGCAGTAAGAAATAGGCTCTTATCATTTTCTCATTCTCAAGTACTTTTTATCATAATAACAATGGTATTGTTCTGAAGCTATAAGAAAGAAAATTGCTATTTGCTGAGATCACAATGTAAAGGTAAAATAGATGAGAATTCAGATCTATTACACACCACATGTACTACTATTTATTTAAAGACTGAAATTTTTTGTATTTATTGAGTGGAACATTCCATTTTTTCTCTCTTAAAGAACAGATTTATATCTCTTCTCTCTCATCCATGAAAACTTAACAGACAATGCACTTTATGAACACATGAAAAAAAACCTTGAATTCTGCAATAGAACAATGGAAACTAATTTCAATTACTTACTGTGACAGCTATTTTTGTTGCTGCTTACACAGCTGTTGCAGTCTTTGTTTACAAAACTGAATTGATAAATAAAAAAGTCAATTTTCACTTGTTATAAGACAATTATTCTTGAATTCTGAAGGAACTGTGCTTCTTTCTACTTTTTCAATAGGCTTTAATTCTAATTTAATAATAGTCTAAAATGGTGGGGATGTCTGGAGCAGCATTTTTCAAACTTTTTGGTCTCCGAATACTTTCATATACTCAAAACCCAAGAGTTCAATGAAATTTTCTTTATGTGTATCTATTGATATTTATAATATTAGAAGTAAAAAAAGAACTTTAAAAATATTTACTAATTCATATTTATTTCTAAATATGGCATATATACATAACAAAATTTAATGTCTTAACCATTTTAAAGTGTGTAATTCAGTATATCCACATTTCATGTCATTTTTTAAATGACAATAATAAATACTACACAAGATGACTAATAACATTATGACTAGAATAAACCATAATAAACACTATACATAGTGATATACATTAATGCCAGTAACTGTTTGTTTATTTTTAAAATAAAAATAGAAAGATTCCTTTGCCCCCTAAATTCTGTAAAGGTAAAACTGGCATTGTTTTACATTTTGTACACCTTTTTAATTTCTGGCTTAATGTAAGACAATTGGAATCTCATATCTAGTTATGCACTCGTTATGTCACAAATACGTTGTTTTGATTGAAGTATATAAATAAGTTCCAGGTTTACATAGATATATAGTTGATAGAAAGAAGAGTGTTGTAGTAGCCTTTCCAGATAATTGTGGATTTGTCATGTAGCCTACACTGTGCACTTAAAACAAGTATGAACATAAAGAGGTAAGTAACATCTTAGTGTACTTGAAAATAATTTTGACTTCACAGGATCCACCCCCCCACCGTGAGTCCTTGGAATACATTAAGAACCACTGGTCTTGGGTACAGTATGGTTCAAACTATGATATGACAATTCCTAGTGGCCAAGGATGCAATCCAAATATTGGAGTTACCAGAAAAAAAATACTTTTAAAATATTTTTAAAACATTTTTAATTTTGATAAAAAGATTATAACATACATGTTACCATCTTAACCATTTTTAAGTGCAGAGTTTAGTTGTATTAACTATATTTAAGATGTTGTGTGACAAGTCTTTCAAGCTTTTTTATCTTGCAAACTGAAACTCAATACCCATTGAACAACAACTCCCATTTCCCCTTCTCTTACTCCTGGCAACCACCATTCTACTTCCCATGAGTTTGACCACATTTGATAACTCATATAAGTGTAATCATAAAGTATTTGTCTTTTGGTCACTGGCTTATTTCACTTAACATAATGTCCTCCAGGTTCATCCATGCTGTTGCATGTGTCAGAATTTCCTTTTCTTTTTAACACTAAATAATGTTCCATAATGCATATGCATGCATTTTGCCTAGCTACTCATCCCTCAATAAACATTTGGGTTGCTTTTACCTCTTGGCTATTGTGAATAATGCTGCAACGGACATTGGTGGGCAAATATATCTTCATGATTCTGCTTTCAATTATTTGGATATATACCCAGAAATGGGATTGCTGGATCATATGTAATTCCATTTTTTTTATTTTTTGAGGAAACTCCGTACTATTTTCTACAGTAGTTGTACTACTTTACATTTCCACCTAGAATATGCAAGAGTTCAAATTTCTCCACATCTTCCCAATAGCTGTTTTTTGTTGTTGTTGTTGTTGTTTTTTTTTTGAGATGGAGTCTTGCTCGGTCACTCAGGCTGGGGTGCAGTAATGCAATCTCAGCTCACTGCAACTTCCACCTCCTGGGTTCAAGTGATTCTCTTGCCTCAGCCCCCCGGAGTAGCTGGGATTACAGGCATCCATCACCACACCCAGCTAACTTTTGTATTTTTAGTAGAGACGGGGTTTCATCATGTTGGTCAGGCTGGTTACAAATGCCTGACCTCAAGTGATCTGCCTGCCTCATCCTCCCAAAGTGCTGGGATTACAGGCACGAGCCATCACACCCGGTCAGATATTGAGTATTACTGATATCTTCCAGTGAACATTGGATGACTTTCAATTTCTGTCATCTTTATTTTGTTTAAGCAACGTTTATAGTTTGAAGTGTATGAGTCTTTTGCCTCCTTGGTCAAGTTTATTCCTAAGTATTTTATTCCTAAGTATTTTATTCTTTTTGATGCTACTGTAAATAAATTATTTTCTTAATTTCCTTTTCATATTGCTTATTGTTAGTGTAGAGACACATAAATTACTTTTGTATGCTGATTTTATATCCTGCAATTTAGCTGAATTTTTTTTTACTCATAACAGTTGTGTGCCTGTCTGTGTGTGTGTGTGTGTGTGTGTAATTCTTGGGGTTTTCTACATATAAAAATCATGTCATTTGTAAACAAAGATAACCTTACTTTTTCTTTTCCAATTTGGATGTCTTTGCTTTTTCTTACCTAATTTCATTGCCTAGGACTTCCAGTACTATGTTGAACAGAAGTTGTGAGAGTGGGTATATGCTCCTAAATCTTGATCTCAGCGGAAAAGCTTTCCATTTTTTATTATTGGATATGATGTTGTCTGTGATCTTTTGATAGATAGTTTTTATACGTTTAGGCGCATTCTTTTTTTTTTTTTTTTTTTTTTTTTTTGAGACGGAGTCTCGCTCTGTCGCCCAGGCTGGAGTGCAGTGGCCGGATCTCAGCTCACTGCAAGCTCCGCCTCCCGGGTTCACGCCATTCTCCTGCCTCAGCCTCCCGAGTAGCTGGGACTACAGGCGCCCGCCACCTAGCCCGGCTAGTTTTTTTGTATTTTGTAGTAGAGACGGGGTTTCACCGTGTTAGCCAGGATGGTCTCGATCTCCTGACCTCGTGATCCGCCCGTCTCAGCCTCCCAAAGTGCTGGGATTACAGGCTTGAGCCACCGCGCCCGGCCGGCATTCTTTTTATACCTAGTTTATTGAGTGTCTTCGTTAAGAAAAGGTGATGCATTTTTTCAAATGCTTTTTCATCAGTTGAGATAATCATGAAAATTTTGTATGTCATGCTATTGATACAGTGTATTACATTGACAGATTTTTGTACTTTCAACTATTCTTTCATTCCAGGAATGAATTCCACTTGGTCAAGTTAGAATATCCTTTTAATGCACTGTAAAAACTAGTTGAGGAATTTTGCATAAACGTTTATCGGGGATATTGATTTGGAATTTTCTGATGGTGTCGTTTTTAGGCTTTGATATCAATGTAATGATTGCTTCATAAACATGTTTGGAAATGTTTCAACTTTTTCAATTTTTTGGAAGAGATTGAGGAAGATTAATGTTAATACTTTTTAAAATGTTAGGTAGATTTTTCCACTGAAGCCATCTGGTCCCGGGATTTTCTTTATTGGGATGTATTTCATTATTGATTCAATCTCTTTATTAGTTACAGGTCTGTTAATTTTTTTATTTCTTCATAATTTAGTTAATAAGTTGAATATTTAAAAATGTATCTATTGTTCTAGGTGTTCCAGTTTGCACATAAATGTTCACAGTAATCTCATGTACCTTTTGATTTCTGTAGCGTTAGTTATAATATCTTCTCTTTCATTCATAACTTTATTTATTTTTCTTCCCTCTTATTTTCTTATTTGATCTAGCTAAGGGTTTCTCGATTTTCAAAATATTTTCCAAAAAACAACTCTCAGTTTTGTTTAGCATTTCCATTATTTTTCTATTATTATTTCATTTTAGTTTCCACTATTATCTATATTATATCCTTTCTTCTGCTAACTTTAAGTTTAGTTCCTTCTTTTTTTCTGTTCCTTGAGGTGTAATGTTAGGTCGTTTGAGATCTTTCTTCTTTTTAAATGTAAATGCTTACCACTACAAGCTTCACTCTTAGTCCTGCTTTCTCTGCATCCTGTAAGTTTTGGTATGTTGTGTTTTCATTTTCATTTTTCTCAAAATATTTTTAAGTTTGTATTTTTCATTCTTCTTTGCGCCATTTATCATTTAAGAGTATGTTGTTTAATTTCTATATGTTTGCATATTTTTCAGTTTTTCTCTGTTACTGATTTCTAGTTTTACTCCCTTGTGGTCAGAACATATTTTTTGTGATTTCAATTTTCTTGAATTTGTTAAGACTTATTTTGTGGCCTAATGTGATTTATCCTGGAGGCTGTTTCATGTGCACTTGAAAAGAATGCATATACTGCTTTTGATGTGTGGAGTGTTCTGTATATTTCTTTTAAGTTCAGCTAGTCTATAGTGTTCAAGTCCTCTGTTTCCTTATTGATATTTTGTCTGGTTGTTCTATTCCTTATGGAAAGTGAGGTTTTGAAGTCTCTTACTGTTGTTTTGTTGCAGTTTATTTCTTCCTTCCGTTTTGTCAAGGTTTGCTTTGCATATTTGGTAGCGGCATATATACCAATACACCTGTGGTGTTAGGTGTATATATATTTATAATTGTTATATTTTCTGGTTTGTTAACCCTTTTGTAATTTTTAAGTGTCCTTTGTCTCTTATTACAGTTTTTGATTTGATGATATATTTTCTGTTATAATTATGGCTACCTTTCCTCTCTTTTGGTTATCATTTGCATGGCATATCTTTCTTCATCTTTTTACTTTTGGCAAATAAATGTCCTAGTATCTAAAGTGAGTCTTTGATAGACTTCATAATAGTTGAATCTTATTTCTTGTTTGTTTTGGGTTTTTCAGCTATTCAGCCAACCTATGCTTTTCAATTGGATATTTAATTTATTTACATTTAAAGTAACAACAGATGGACAATAATTACTACTGTCATTTTAATCTTTTAATAATTAATATTTGATATCTAAGATTATGTAAATTAATCAAGGGTGAAAATTTTATAATAAAGCAAAAAATTCAAAAAAAGCTTCAAAATGACTCATTTCTTCATCCTACCTTTCCACCTGGCTGGTGGACTAATATAAATTTGCATATATCATAGTTATTGGGCTGATTCAAGTAAGAAATATTAATATTAATTATTAAAACATTTAAAAGAAGAGTTAAAATTACTTGTCATTCTGTTTTAACCCTTGACAAAAGTGGCAGGACAAATTTAAGATGCAAATAAGTCTCCCATTCTTCAACTATCCCCAGTTAAGTCCACCAAATATTCATGTTTTCACCTACTCTGTGTAATATCTGCAGAGTCAGCCTGATGGCCACCTTCCTAAAATTGTTGGGTTGGCTTTTGTTGTTTGATTTTTCCCTTTCCTGCCCAGACACTACATTATTAATCTCCACCAATCCCCTTTATCTTATTACTTCTTCATTCGTCTATGTGAAATATCACAGGGCCACCATCAGTATCAAATACCAGTATCAAAACCATCAGTATCATAATAGCTACATTGCAAAATGATAGCACAAGACATCCTTCAGTGATTGAAATGATATCAAATCAATGAAAACTTTGTTTAACTAAAATGTCCAGCATTCTGGTAATATCTTGCAAGCTCAAACTCTTCTAGCTTATTGTTAAATATTACCTAACTCTTTATGCCTCAGTAATTTTGTCAGGCAGCATAATGAATCATGGACTATTGCACATCTATGCACTACTAATGGGTGTGCCTATTTTTGGAAATTCTTCACTTTAAAAAGACAAAAGAGTAATTTCTATGGCAATTTTGACTTCATGCTTATTGATTGTAATACATAGCTGGATACATGCTGTGGTAATTGGTAAATCTCTGAACTGCCTCATGATAACATAAAAGAAACCTGTCTTTTTAAAGATATGACACCTCTAAATGTATGTATGTTTGCTTTAATGATGAAATAATCCACATATTCTGTTCAGGTAGTCTTTACCCTTTTGATGATCTCCTTCTGAGTAAAGATTAAGTGCTTTCATAAACTATCTGAGTCATAAATATTTAGACTGATACTGTGAGGAGGTTACTTTCAAGAAGTTATTCTATCTGAAAGAGGACATCACCAGCATCTGTGTTCTTTTGAGCTATAAAATATAGTTATTTCCACTCCTTAGTTTGCAAAGTTTATATATATATATATGTGTGTATATATATCTAAGAGACTCATGGATCACTGCTACAAAGGAAAATAAAAAGAACATTTAAAATTACCGTATTTTCTTGAATACTGGCTAAAATGCCAACATATACAAACACTATGTAAAATATAGATACTGGCATATATAACTGAAAACATAATCGTTAAAGTAAGAAAAAGCATTTGTTTTTATTATACATCTTAAATATTAACTACTCACACTTATTTGCTTCACAATGCCTTTTTGATGAATGTTATATTTTAAAATCTTAATTAAAATGTTATTAAAATATTTGTCATTAGTGTGTAAATTGAAATGTAATGTTTTACACTCTGAATATAAAAGATTGTAACTTAACCTAATTAACCACACAAAGAGATATTTTTGTTGATCTAGTATAGCATTACTCAAAAATGATAAAAATCTTTCAACTAAATTCTGAAGATCATGCTTGGGATAGTTTGTCTTAATAAAAAAGTCTATGTGGTACATGTGAAACTCACTTTGACCATCCTTGGGTGGCATTTAAAAATATAGTCATTCTGCAAAATGGAGAAAATAAGCATGAATTTCCATGTTCAGAGAGTGTGACGGCAGAGTCTATCAATATGTAAGCTGCGTGGCACTTGAAATGCATCCATTTATATGATCAATAATAGAATTACATTTGTGTGTTTGAAAAAATAAGAAATAGATTGGAATGACTTACTATTTATGGCTGTTTATTACTTTAAATATGTTTACTAACATGAGTTATACATGTCACACATATGTAATGTTCAGTGAGAAAAGCAAGTATGCAAGATTAATATGTAGAATGATCACATTTTCATTAAAAGATCTTTGTTAGGATTGGAATGGCTATATTTCAGTCACAGAGCTGAAATCTTGGAGTACTCATACACATAAAGTTTGATATAGGTCACTGAGTCCTTCATCTTAGAGTTACACTCATTGGTGCCCATGGTGTCCAAGGTCATAGTGGTTGAGAAGGGAGAAGCAAAAAACCTGCACCAAAATGCACTACGTGTTCTTTGTGACGCAGTCTTTCATCCAGAAGCGGATGCATATTCCACACACTCATGCAAGTGGACCTAGGAGCATGCAAGAGGGGGTACATGGAGCACCGGGTAAGCACTAACTTTCTCTGTCATATACACATTTTTTTAAAAATCATAAAATATTTTTTATCTAATACATTAAGGAGACACATCAAAATATTAACATCAGCTTTCTGTTTGTTTGGTTAATTTTAACTTTCTTCTTTGTATTTTTCTGTCCTTCCCTGAATATTCCATAATATGTATTAGTTTCATAAAATAATTTATTAAGTATTCAAACTGTAAAGTACTAAAGTCATGCAAATTACTTTAGCTTTTTATTTGTGTTAGAAACTGTTAATTTACTTATTTTTAAAAATCCCTTTGGGCCTCAGTTAAAAACAATTGTATTCTTTTAGCACATATTTTGTGACTGGGTAAAAGATTGTAGATATTTTAAGTTTGCTCAGCTTACATACAGTTAAATGCATTTTGTCAACTTTGTAGCATAATATTTTTAAGTTTATGTTAAAATCCTATAAACAAACCATTAAAGCAGGAATCAAAAGATAATAAACTATGTAGCAGGGCAGGAGATATAATGAGATAAAGTGAGAGAATGAGACTCAGAAAAAATTTTAAGGGGAAATCACTGACACAAAATGTCAAAATATGTATCTCTGATATAAGCAGCTGTTAAAAACCATGGGATATGAATATTTCTAATCCATTTTCGTTTTCAAATAAATTACTGTAACATTTATCTATCAAATTATATCAATCTATTTAGATCTCTCTCAAGAAGTCTGCCTGGGGCTTGAGTTACAAACTCGGAGAACTCTTCAGTCAATAAAGGTCAGTTCCACCGCCAAACATTAGGTGAAGAGGTAACTGGAGGGTCAGTTTCACTGCCATTGCTTCTGCCAAAGTTTCATTGGGGCACTGATGAAAAGTCTCCCTGCAAGGTCAGTTTTCACAGATTTTAGTGTATTTCACACATTTCCGCTCCTAAAGTTACAGCTTTTTAATCAAGACTGACCTGCTTAGCTGTTGTTTCCAATGCCCACACACTAGGACAAGATAGATCTGGAAAAGACACACATTTTCATCTTTCTCTCTATCTACTCCCCTTTGCTGCATAACTTGACAACTTATCCCATCAAGAAATGAGTTTATTTTTCTACCCCTTGAATCTTCCCTGGTCTTGTCTCTTGCTTGATTAATAGAATATGGTACATGTAATACTGGTACCAGTTTCAAACATTGGTCTCAGAAAGCCTTTCATTCTTCTTTTCAGTCTCTTAGAACTCTGAGATTGCCATTTAAACACACCCTACTAGCCACCAGAATGAACAGAGACATGTCATCCTCATCACCATACCTCATAGTAAGTGAGGACCTTAAGATGAGCCAGTTTCCAGCCAACCCATCAGAGAAACATGAGCAGGCCCAAGCCATGATCAGTCAAGCCTGGCCCAGATCAGCAGAATCACCCAGCTAAGCCATAGATTTATGAGCAATAACAAATGATTGTTACTTTAAGCCATTAGGCTTTTGGATGAGTTGTTATACAGAAAGTCAATCAACTCCCAAAACCCACAAACCTTTAGAAGGCTTCTATGGAGTACAGAAAACCAGTCTAGACTAACACTGCCTTTCTTCCTGGTGGGCTTTCTTTAGCTGCCCTTGGATCTCTTTCCTGCCGATGGACAATAATTTATCAAATAACTTTTGTTAATACTGAACTAAAAAAATGAAGAATTAAAGTCTAGAACTTATTGCTTCCAACAAGCTCTTTTCTTCCTGTGCAAATTTACTGACATCCTTAATAGTGACCAGCATTGCATGCCAACAAGTACCAATAAATACAGCATTTAAAATTTTTTTAAAGCTACCATAACTTTCCCCAAGGGAAACAAAATTCACAAAAGTTCTATGCAATCAAATATGCTACAAAATACCTTTCTGCATTTACTTTGACATGTAAGATACAGGCATATTCTTTAGCAAATTGCTAAGCCTAAGTTGGTCTACCGTAAGTGAGAAAGAATGGATGCTGGTAGATTGCAGGGAATACAACAGGTTTATTCCTGGGTTTCGTATGTCTTAGCTTAACTCGGCCAAGTTGCTTAACCTCACTGAGCCCTATGAAGCTTATCTATAAAATGATAGAGAAAATATGATCTGCTTCATCAGTGGCCCAGGTAGGTAAATAATTCCTAGCATCAGGGCACTGTACTGTGCCTGTAACCTCTCTGCCTGCAGTCTATTCCCACTAGATTAGAACCCACAAAGATTGTGTATTTCTCATGTCTCCTACAGTGTCATGGAGGGCCTAGGACCTCTCTATTCCTCTTTCTACACTCCTGTGCTTTATTGTTTTGTGTAGAGAACTGAATAAAATGCCTGTCCACCATGCACCTATGGCATGTCCCATATAGAATAATTAAATAAATACTTGTTATGATCATGATGATAAAGAAGACAGTAAAGATAGATACTTGTAGGAATTTGGGAATCACTTAAGGAAAACCTCTGATAACAAAGGACAAAAGGACTTAAATGAGATATACGATGCAAAAGTCTTAAAACTTTGAGGCTAAATAAAATGTGTGCCACCGATCAGTGATTTGCTGTGATTTTCCAGAGAGAAAGTACCCGTCTCTGCAGAAAGCCTGGTAATTTTGAGGCTTCATAGATAAAGGTGGTGTAGTGGTTAAGAACATCAGACAGAGTAGCCTGCCCATCTTTTTATTCTGACATTATCACTTTCTAGCAATAAGGCACAGTTGAGGAACTGCTTGTTGTAGTGCTTAAGAGTGAAGCCTCTGGGGCCAGTTGTTCTGTCACTTAGCAGGTATGTTATTTCAAGGAAGTTATAATTTTCTGGGCCATTTCTGTAAAATGGAAGTACTAATAGTACCTATCTCACAGTGTTGTGGTGAGAATGAACTGAATTAATACCTGTGAAATATTCAATCCGTACATGTAAAGTCTGAGCCTCATTTTGCATTTGCGAAATGAGGAGACTAGTTAACACACTCTAAATTTGCAGATATGAGTAGTATGTTTGCATGATATGAATAGCATTTTCTATATGATTTAGGGAGTATGCATCTTACCATCATGATCGACATTACAATCATGGTTATTATCTTTAAAGACTAGATCTCTCCCTTTTATTGCCATTAAAAAAATGAACTGAATTTTTATTTAAATTAAATTATTTCCTTTTTTTGAGTTCAAAAAATATCTCAAGTTAATGCTAAGAAACATTTTTATAAGTATATAACCCCAATACTTTTGAGTACCTAACATGTATCAGGCATGTCAAGAGCTTCATTATTACAATGTCATTCAGGAGTAGTGTTGCTGCAAAGTAATGTAGTCCCTGCTGCAATCTGTTATTTTTTTACATAACAAAACTTCAGCTGAAGTTTTTAAACCTAGTAAAAGATAGATCCAGAACTCAAATTCATGGCTGACTGACTCTTTCATCGTTATCTGACTATATTTTATAGTTATGCACCTATGAGGTAGTATCTACATGAAGTAAAAACATAGGCAAAATGTAAGATATATAATAAAGGATTTAATAATTTGACTTGATAATTTTTGAGCATATAAAAACAATAATTAAAATTATTACACTGAAGTTTATTTTTACTAAGAAAATATAGGCTTTTAGAAATATAAATAGAAAACTGTTTATAGAAACAATAGTTACCCACAGAAAGAAAGAATAATGCTATCTTAATATTTACAAAATCAAAGAAAAAATGTTGGGCTACAATACCATAAGAACCAAAGACTTTAGGAAAGAGTTTTTAAATATTTCAAGAAAAGGAAACCATGGTCTTATGGCAGAGGTAAGAAGGACTATGACCAAGCAAATTCCACACACACACACACAAACCCACCATAAACCAAATCTGACTGTTTATTTTTATTTTTTAATTTTTATTTATCTTTTTGAGATAGAGTCTTGCTCTGTCACCCAGGTTGGAGTGCAGTAGCATGATATCGGCTCACTGCAACCCCCACCTCCCAGGTTCAAGAGATTCTCCTGACTCAGTCTCCCAAAGCTGGGATTATATACGTGTGTCACCATGCCTGGCTAATTTTGTATTTTTAGTAGAGATTGGGTTTCTCCATGTTGGCCAGGCTGGTCTCGAACTCCTGACCTCAGGTGATCTGCCTGCCTTGATCTCCCAAAGTGCTGGGATTATAGGCGTGAGCCATTGTGCCCATCCCTGACTGTTTAATTCTGGATAATTTCAGTGAAAAAGAAAAATAGGAAATGGAATATATCCAAAGAAATAACGAACAATTAGCTCCATGAAGTGTACTGCCAAAAAAAAAAAAAAAAAAAAAAAAGCAACAGAATATAAATTTAAAGTGAAGTGGGTATTGAATAACAAAGACAATGCTTACCAAGAAGTGGCATGAAAATATACTGAAAATTTCAGGCAAGCAGTGGCCCACACCTGTAATCCCAGCATTTTAGGAGGACTAGATGGGCAGATTTCTTGAGCCCAGAAGTTCAAGACAAGCCAGGCAACATGGCAAAACCCTGTCTCTACCAAAAATTAAAACAAAAACAAAAACAAAACAAAACAAAACAAAACAACAACAACAAACTAGCTCAGTATAGTGGTGCATACCTGTAGTCCCAGCTACTCAGGATGCTAAGGTGGGATGATCAGGCCACTATACTCCAGCTTGGGTGACAGTGTGAGACCTGTCAAAAAAAAAAAAAAGGAAATTTCAGTGACATGAAAATCTTAAATTGTTATAGGATTTTGTTTTTAGAAGCCAGAGATAACTTCTAAAGGATTTTTTACTTGTTGTTTTTCACTTTAAGAATGTTCAAGCTAGAAAGGGAAGAAAATGAAAGCCTTTCATGAGTTTACTCTGTGGAGTCTGACAAGTCCTTTCAAATATTTAAACTGGAGAAATTATTGCCCAGACCTTTACAAACATAAAATATCATTCTTATGACTCATCCTTAGTATGGATCATAAATGTTCTTGTATATGCTAAGGAAAGACAGAGATGAGACTTTTTATGTGACATGTTTGCAACTTAATTGTGTGATGTCAAAAGATTTATTTAACCTCTTTGTCCCTTAGTTTTTTCACCTGTTAAATGAGGATAAAAATAGTTCTTAGCTCATACTATCATTGTGAGATTTAAATGAGTTAATATATTTAGCACATAAAGACTAAATGGTGGCATGTTTTGCTTTCTATTTTTATTGCTCTACTTGGTGTGCTGATAAATTATTAATAACTGGGTGTGTAGAGGAAGGCTTGAATTGTAGTGTTTGCAAATGTCTGTGGTGTAAATATTCCCAGCATGGCTGATGTCATTTATTGTGAAGTAACTGAATGAGAGTTCAGAGGACATGCACAAAAGCACGCAACCATATAATATTTCCATCATATAATACAAATACCAGTAACCTCAAGAGCATAGATGACGGTATAATAATTAGGATGTGGGGGGGGCGGAGCAAGATGGCCGAATCGGAACAGCTCCAGTCTCCAACTCCCAGCGCGAGCGACACAGAAGACCGGTGATTTCTGCATTTTCAACTGAGGTACTGGGTTCATCTCACTGGGGAGTGCCGGACCATCAGTGCTGGTCAGCTGCTGCAGCCCGACCAGCGAGAGCTGAAGCAGGGCGAGGCATTGCCTCACCTGGGAAGCACAAGGGGGAAGGGAATCCCTTTTCCTAGCCAGGGGAACTGAGACACACAACACCTGGAAAATCGGGTAACTCCCACCCCAATACTGAGCTTTAAGCAAACAGGCACACCAGGAGATCATATCCCACACCTGGCCGGGAGGGTCCCACACCCACGGAGCCTCCCTCATTGCTAGCACAGCAGTCTGTGATCTACCAGCAAGGCAGCAGAGAGGCTGGGGGAGGGGCGCCCGCCATTGCTGAGGCTTAAGTAGGTAAACAAAGCTGCTGGGAAGCTCGAACTGGGTGGAGCTCAGAGCAGCTCAAGGAAACCTGCCTGTCTCTGTAGACTCCACCTCTGGGGACAGGGCAATAACAAACACAGCCGAAACCTCTGCAGACGCAAACGACTCTGTCTGACAGCTTTGAAGAGAGCAGTGGATCTCCCAACACGGAGGTTGAGATCTGAGAAGGGACAGACTCCCTGCTCAAGTGGGTCCCTGACCCCTGAGTAGCCTAACTGGGAGACATCCCCCACTAGGGGCAGTCTGACACCCCACACCTCACAGGGTGGAGTACACCCCTGAGAGGAAGCTTCCAAAGCAAGAATCAGACAGGTACACTCGCTGTTCAGAAATATTCTATCTTCTGCAGCCTCTGCTGCTGATACCCAGGCAAACAGGGTCTGGAGTGGACCTCAAGCAATCTCCAACAGACCTACAGCTGAGGGTCCTGACGGTTAGAAGGAAAACTATCAAACAGGAAGGACACCTACACCAAAACCCCATCAGTACATCACCATCATCAAAGACCAGAGGCAGAAAAAACCACAAAGATGGGGAAAAAGCAGGGCAGAAAAGCTGGAAATTCAAAAAATAAGAGCGCATCTCCCCCGGCAAAGGAGCGCAGCTCATCGCCAGCAACGGATCAAAGCTGGACGGAGAATGACTTTGGCGAGATGAGAGAAGAAGGCTTCAGTCCATCAAATTTCTCAGAGCTAAAGGAGGAATTACGTACCCAGCGTAAAGAAACTAAAAATCTTGAAAAAAAAGTGGAAGAATTGATGGCTAGAGTAATTAATGCAGAGAAGGTCATAAAGGAAATGAAAGAGATGAAAACCATGACACGAGAAATACGTGACAAATGCACAAGCTTCAGTAACCGACTCGATCAACTGGAAGAAAGAGTATCTGCGATTGAGGATCAAATGAATGAAATGAAGCGAGAAGAGAAACCAAAAGAAAAAAGAAGAAAAAGAAATGAACAAAGCCTGCAAGAAGTATGGGATTATGTAAAAAGACCAAATCTATGTCTGATTGGGGTGCCTGAAAGTGAGGGGGAAAATGGAACCAAGTTGGAAAACACTCTTCAGGATATCATCCAGGAGAACTTCCCCAACCTAGTAGGGCAGGCCAACATTCAAATCCAGGAAATACAGAGAACGCCACAAAGATACTCCTCGAGAAGAGCAACTCCAAGACACATAATTGCCAGATTCACCAAAGTTGAAATGAAGGAAAAAATCTTAAGGGCAGCCAGAGAGAAAGGTCGGGTTACCCACAAAGGGAAGCCCATCAGACTAACAGCAGATCTCTCGGCAGAAACTCTCCAAGCCAGAAGAGAGTGGGGGCCAATATTCAACATTCTTAAAGAAAAGAATTTTCAACCCAGAATTTCATATCCAGCCAAACTAAGTTTCATAAGTGAAGGAGAAATAAAATCCTTTACAGATAAGCAAATGCTTAGAGATTTTGTCACCACTAGGCCTGCCTTACAAGAGACCCTGAAGGAAGCACTAAACATGGAAAGGAACAACCGGTACCAGCCATTGCAAAAACATGCCAAAATGTAAAGACCATCGAGGCAAGGAAGAAACTGCATCAACTAACGAGCAAAATAACCAGTTAATATCATAATGGCAGGATCAAGTTCACACATAACAATCTTAACCTTAAATGTAAATGGACTAAATGCTCCAATTAAAAGACACAGGCTGGCAAACTGGATAAAGAGTCAAGACCCATCAGTCTGCTGTATTCAGGAGACCCATCTCACACGCAGAGACATACATAGGCTCAAAATAAAGGGATGGAGGAAGATTTACCAAGCAAATGGAGAACAAAAAAAAGCGGGGGTTGCAATCCTAGTCTCTGATAAAACAGACTTTAAACCATCAAAGATCAAAAGAGACAAAGAAGGCCATTACATAATGGTAAAGGGATCAATTCAACAGGAAGAGCTAACTATCCTAAATATATATGCACCCAATACAGGAGCACCCAGATTCATCAAGCAAGTCCTTAGAGACTTACAAAGAGACTTAGACTCCCATACAATAATAATGGGAGACTTCAACACTCCACTGTCAACATTAGACAGATCAACGAGACAGAAAGTTAACAAGGATATCCAGGAATTGAACTCATCTCTGCAGCAAGCAGACCTAATAGACATCTATAGAACTCTCCACCCCAAATCAACAGAATATACATTCTTCTCAGCACCACATCGTACTTACTCCAAAATCGACCACGTAATTGGAAGTAAAGCACTCCTCAGCAAATGTACAAGAACAGAAATTATAACAAACTGTCTCTCAGACCACAGTGCAATCAAACTAGAACTCAGGACTAAGAAACTCAATCAAAACCGCTCAACTACATGGAAACTGAACAACCTGCTCCTGAATGACTACTGGGTACATAACGAAATGAAGGCAGAAATAAAGATGTTCTTTGAAACCAATGAGAACAAAGATACAACATACCAGAATCTCTGGGACACATTTAAAGCAGTGTGTAGAGGGAAATTTACAGCACTAAATGCCCACAAGAGAAAGCACGAAAGATCTAAAATTGACACTCTAACATCACAATTAAAAGAACTAGAGAAGAAAGAGCAAACACATTCGAAAGCTAGCAGAAGGCAAGAAATAACTAAGATCAGAGCAGAACTGAAGGAGATAGAGACACAAAAAACTCTCCAAAAAATCAATGAATCCAGGAGTTGGTTTTTTGAAAAAATCAACAAAATTGACAGACCACTAGCAAGACTAATAAAGAAGAAAAGAGAGAAGAATCAAATCGACGCAATTAAAAATGATCAAGGGGATATCACCACCGACCCCACAGAAATACAAACTACCATCAGAGAATACTATAAACACCTCTACGCAAATAAACTGGAAAATCTAGAAGAAATGGATAATTTCCTGGATACTTACACTCTCCCAAGACTAAACCAGGAAGAAGTTGAATCCCTGAATAGACCAATAGCAGGCTCTGAAATTGAGGCAATAATTAATAGCCTACCAACCAAAAAAAGTCCAGGACCAGATGGATTCACAGCTGAATTCTACCAGAGGTACAAGGAGGAGTTGGTACCATTCCTTCTGAAACTATTCCAATCAATAGAAAAAGAGGGAATCCTCCCTAACTCATTTTATGAGGCCAACATCATCCTGATACCAAAGCCTGGCAGAGACACAACAAAAAAAGAGAATTTTAGACCAATATCCCTGATGAACATCGATGCAAAAATCCTCAATAAAATACTGGCAAACCGGATTCAGCAACACATCAAAAAGCTTATCCACCATGATCAAGTGGGCTTCATCCCTGGGATGCAAGGCTGGTTCAACATTCGCAAATCAATAAACATAATCCAGCATATAAACAGAACCAAAGACAAGAACCACATGATTATCTCAATTGATGCAGAAAAGGCTTTTGACAAAATTCAACAGCCCTTCATGCTAAAAACGCTCAATAAATTCGGTATTGATGGAACGTACCTCAAAATAATAACAGCTATTTATGACAAACCCACAACCAATATCATACTGAATGGGCAAAAACTGGAAAAATTCCCTTTGAAAACTGGCACAAGACAGGGATGCCGTCTCTCACCACTCCTATTCAACATAGTGTTGGAAGTTCTGGCTAGGGCAATTAGGCAAGAGAAAGAAATCAAGGGTATTCAGTTAGGAAAAGAAGAAGTCAAATTGTCCCTGTTTGCAGATGACATGATTGTATATTTAGAAAACCCCATTGTCTCAGCCGAAAATCTCCTTAAGCTGATAAGCAACTTCAGCAAAGTCTCAGGATACAAAATTAATGTGCAAAAATCACAAGCATTCTTATACACCAGTAACAGACAAACAGAGAGCCAAATCAGGAATGAACTTCCATTCACAATTGCTTCAAAGAGAATAAAATACCTAGGAATCCAACTTACAAGGGATGTAAAGGACCTCTTCAAGGAGAACTACAAACCACTGCTCAGTGAAATAAAACAGGACACAAACAAATGGAAGAATATACCATGCTCATGGATAGGAAGAATCAATATTGTGAAAATGGCCATACTGCCCAAGGTAATTTATAGATTCAATGCCATCCCCATCAAGCTACCAATGAGTTTCTTCACAGAATTGGAAAAAACTGCTTTAAAGTTCATATGGAACCAAAAAAGAGCCCTCATCTCCAAGACAATCCTAAGTCAAAAGAACAAAGCTGGAGGCATCACGCTACCTGACTTCAAACTATACTACAAGGCTACAGTAACCAAAACAGCATGGTACTGGTACCAAAACAGAGATATAGACCAGTGGAACAGAACAGAGTCCTCAGAAATAATACCACACATCTACAGCCATCTGATCTTTGACAAACCTGAGAGAAACAAGAAATGGGGAAAGGATTCCCTATTTAATAAATGGTGCTGGGAAAATTGGCTAGCCATAAGTAGAAAGCTGAAACTGGATCCTTTCCTTACTCCTTATACGAAAATTAATTCAAGATGGATTAGAGACTTAAATGTTAGACCTAATACCATAAAAATCCTAGAGGAAAACCTAGGTAGTACCATTCAGGACATAGGCATGGGCAAAGACTTCATGTCTAAAACACCAAAAGCAACGGCAGCAAAAGCCAAAATTGACAAATGGGATCTCATTAAACTAAAGAGCTTCTGCACGGCAAAAGAAACTACCATCAGAGTGAACAGGCAACCTACAGAATGGGAGAAAATTTTTGCAATCTACTCATCTGACAAAGGGCTAATATCCAGAACCTACAAAGAACTCAAACAAATTTACAAGAAAAAAACAACCCCATCAAAAAGTGGGCAAAGAATATGAATAGACATTTCTCAAAAGAAGACATTCATACAGCCAACAGACACATGAAAAAATGCTCATCATCACTGGCCATCAGAGAAATGCAAATCAAAACCACAATGAGATACCATCTCACACCAGTTAGAATGGCGATCATTAAAAAGTCAGGAAACAACAGGTGCTGGAGAGGATGTGGAGAAATAGGAACACTTTTACACTGTTGGTGGGATTGTAAACTAGTTCAACCATTATGGAAAACAGTATGGCGATTCCTCAAGGATCTAGAACTAGATGTACCATATGACCCAGCCATCCCATTACTGGGTATATACCCAAAGGATTATAAATTATGCTGCTATAAAGACACATGCACACGTATGTTTATTGCAGCACTATTCACAATAGCAAAGACTTGGAATCAACCCAAATGTCCATCAGTGACAGATTGGATTAAGAAAATGTGGCACATATACACCATGGAATACTATGCAGCCATCAAAAAGGATGAGTTTGCGTCCTTTGTAGGGACATGGATGCAGCTGGAAACCATCATTCTTAGCAAACTATCACAAGAACAGAAAACCAAACACCGCATGTTCTCACTCATAGGTGGGAACTGAACAATAAGATCACTTGGACTCAGGAAGGGGAACATCACACACAGGGGCCTATCATGGGGAGGGGGGAGGGGGGAGGGATTGCATTGGGAGTTATACCTGATGTAAATGATGAGTTGATGGGTGCGGCACACCAACATGGCACAAGTATACATATGTAACAAACCTGCACGTTATGCACATGTACCCTACAACTTAAAGTATAATAATAATAAATAAATTAAAAATAATAATAATAATAATAATAATTAGGATGTGATGGATTTCGAGTATTTATTACTTAGTCTTTAGAAGGGAAGAAAGGAATGAAGAGATTACTTGTGTAATGAATTACAAACATATGTATTCGATCTTTGCAAAGCATGCCTGGAATCTTAGATTCTAGAAAAGGAGAACTATACCACTGACATTATATGCTACATCTGACATACATTTGACTCTCCATAGAGAGGAGTTAATGAATAAAAAGTAATTGTTCATATACAGGCTATATCTATAATATAGTATTAGATATCTTCATATAGGTAAAATTTGCTTTGCTATACTTTGTAATTTTCCTACAATAAAAAATATAGCACTGTTATTATTAAGAATTAACAAGAGTGAAAAGTGAGGTTACATAATATTCAACTCAAAGTAGTTTATACAAAAACATAATTAGTTAGCTAATATTATCAGGAGGTTAAGGCATGATGGTGACTTTAGTTATGGTTGGATTCAGAGGTTAATACAATTTGTTACAATTCTGGTCTTCCCTTCAATTGCCTATGACTGTGAGTTCGTTTTATTCTATCCTAATCTCAACAGTTTTCCATCATTTTTTTTCCTTAATAGGATAATCACATTCTCCCGGTAGTGTGACTTAAATGTGTCTTTTATATTTAATTTAGTGTATAAGTCTTGCAGAGGATACTGTTTGACCCAGTGCAGATAATATTCCAATTCATGAACAAATCACAGCAGCCTTGGAAACAGCAGATTCAAATTGACCAGTACAGATCACATTTTCTTTAGTGAAGGAAGAGTGGTGTGCTGAAATTGCCAGTTCCACAAAAGAGAATAAATGATTTCTTAAGGAAATGTACCTTGGGCAGTAAATAACATAGGTCTACTGTAATTGTGAAGTGAAGGTGAAAGGTAAATTGGTAGCTAGAGGGGAATATAAAGCTGAAGGAAAGCACATAAAATAAAATGTTGTGTATGAGATTTGTGAATGACCCAAAGCTAAGATGAGCTATAAATATAGTCAATGAAAAGATTGGATTCAAAATGATCTCAATAGGCAGAAACAAGAAGAATAAAACAAGATGTGATTTCACAGGAGCAAATACAAATTCTTACACTTTGGTTCAAACAGTTGGCTTTATATAAATAAAAAAGTAGAAAACAGAATTTATAGCTGTGCTACTGAAATAAGAAAACCTTGAAGTTTTACTTAACTTCAAGTTCAATAGGAGCTGACAGCATGACACTGTTGCTAAAAAAGGTAATCCAATCTTTGGCTGTTGTATGGTTCAGAACAAAGGAGATTATAGTCTCTGCGTGCTCTTTGTTGATCATATTAAATCCAGATCATTGCTTCCAGTTTAGGGTTCCATATTTTAAGAGTGACACTAACAAACTCAAGGGAATCCTGAATCAGATGAAGAGGGTAGAATAATATGTCTCCAAAATGACAGAATAAACAGGGTATAATTTTTATCATAAAAGGGATGGTATCAGGGATATTTAATAGCCTCCTTCAACTATTTTCAGATGTGCCTATGGAAAAGGAAGAATGTTAATTCTGGTGTCCAGAAGAACAGGAATATGTTAATTGATACAAGTCAAAATAAAAGGAATCTGGAGGAAGACTTTCTTTCTAATGTAGGTCTGTCAGAGACTGACATTAAATCATTGTTAATTATTTCATTGGTAATTATTAGCAGAGGACACAATCTCAAACATAGGGATTTTGTGATTACTCTGTATTCACAAATCACTCTTTTAAAATTATATTTATTTTTATTTTTAATTTTTTTCTAAATGTTAAGTTCCAGAGTACATGTGCAAGATGTGCAGGTTTGTCACATAGGTAAACGTGTGCCATGAAGGTTTTCTGCACCTATCAACCCATCACCTTGGTATTAAGCCCAACATGCATTAGCTATTAATCCTGATGTTCTCCTTCCCCCCACTCCCTGCCCATACACCACAGTGTGTTGTTCCCCTACCTGTGTCTATATGTTCACATTGTTCAGCTCCTCACTTATAAGTGAGAACATATAGTGTTTGGTTTTCTGGTCCTGCGTTAGTTTGCTGAGGATAATGGCTTCCATCTCCATCCATGAGGAGGATGACATCTTTAACTGTGAAATTACTGCATTTCAAAATTGTGTGTGTCTTTGTTAAAGATGTTAATTTAAATAATAAATTAGTATGGTTGGGTAAGAGAGGAAAAATATTAATAAATGTATGAATGAGTATAAAGTACTAAACAATGGTCCCTATTGAAACCCTGTTTAAAATAGTTAAGATATTTATTGTGAATAGTGCTGCAATAAACATACACGTGCATGTGTCTTTATAGCAGCATGATTTATAATCCTTTGGGTACATATCCAGTAATGGGATGGCTGGGTCAAATGGTATTTCTAGTTCTAGATCCTTGAGGAATCGCCACATAAATGATGAGTTAATGGGTGCAGCATACCAACATGGCACATGTATACATATGTAACAAACCTGCACGTTGTGCACATGTACCCTAGAACTTAAAGTATAATAAAAAATTTAAAAAATAGTTAAGATATTTAAAATAAATTTTTCAAATATGTTCTAAATTTTATTTTCCTTCTGCAATTTTACTGCATGCTGCCTTTATATCTACTTTTTCAATTTGATTTTTAACAATTTTATTGAGGTATAATTGACATATAATAAACCACACATAAAGTGTGTAATTTGATATTTTGACTTATATATCTGTGAAACCATCATTACAATCAATAAAGTGAATATATCAATAACCCCTATAAGTTTTTGTATGTTTTTCTCGATTTCCTCCTTTCCAAAACTTTTCTATTTCCACTATCTGCATCCCTAGGCAAATGCTGATCTGTTTTCTACTAACATTGATTTATTTGCGTGTTTTAGAATTTTATATGAATGTAATATTGCAACATGTTTTCTTTTATCTGGCTCCTTTTATCCAGTGTAATTACATTGTGGTTTCTCCATGTTAATATGTGTATCAGTAATTCAATCATTTTATATCTGAATACTGTGTAGATATCTCATAATTTGTTCATCCGTTCACCTACTGATGAACATTTGGGTTATTTGCAGTTAGAGGCTGTTACAAGTTTTGGTATAGACATGTGCTTTCATGTTTTCTGTGTAAATATCTAAGAGAATATTAGCTGAACTCTATGATAGATGAATGTTTAACGCTTTAAGAAATTGCCAACATTTTCTCCAATGGGTTGTACCATTTTATATTTCCACCAGAAGTGTGGAAGTGTTCTCATATCTTCACATTCTGATCAGTCTATTCAATCTTAATTCTAGTGGATATGTAATGGTATCACACTGTGGTTTTAATTGTATTGCCCCAGTTTTTAATGATGTTAAACATTTTTCCATGGGCTTATTGTCCAATCATTTGCCTTTTTTGAAGTAGCCATCTAAATCTTTGACTATTTTTAAAAATTAGTTTGATTTTCTATCATTTTACATTGTTGAAATAAGTCCTCTTTCAGATTTACTATTTGCAAATATCTTTTCCCCATCTCTTGCTTGTGTTTGCCTTCTCTTAATACTGTTTTTCAAAAAGCAGAGTTTTTCATTTAAATAACATCAATTTATCAATTCCTTTTTAGGAATTATAATGTTTTATCGATTGTGCTAAGAACTATTTATCTAACTAAATATTCATAAATATTTTATCTTATTTCAAAAACTTTATAGTTTTAGATTTTACATTTAGGACTGTGATCCATATTAGGTAATTTTTTCATGTGGTACACAGTATGGGTTCAAAATTCATGTATTTTTATGTAGGAATAAGTAGTGGTTCTAATGCTGTTTATTGCAAGGACTATTCCTTCTCTACTTAAATGACTTTACACCACTGTCATTATATGTAGTTTTTTTTCCTTTTTCATTTTTAAAGACAGGGTCTCACTCTGTTTCCCAGGCTGGAGTGCAGTGGCATGATTATAGCTCATATAAAAGGCTTTATAGTAAGTTTTCAAACCATGTGTTGTTAGTTTTCCAATATTGTTTCTCTTGTTCAAAGTAGTTTTGATTATTCTAAGTCCTTTGCATTTTCATATGAATTATAGAATCATTTTGTCAATTTTTATTAAATATCCTACTGGAATTTTGGGTGAGATTGCAGTTGAATGAAACCAATTTGGGAAAAATTGTCATCTTAACAATACTGAAGCTTTTGACCTAGAAGACTTTATAACTCTCCATGTTTTACATCATTTTTTTTTTCAGGAATGTTTTGGAGTTTTAAATGTAAGGGTCTTGCACATATTTTATCATATTTATCATTAATTATTTTATATTTTTTGTGCCATAAATAGTACTTTTTTTTCATTTCATTTCTATGTTTTGTTAGGATAATGATATGTAGGATAAAGAATAGGATAAAGAAATATAACTCATGACTGTGTATTGATTTTATACCCTGTACTCTTTCTGGTAGATTTCATCAAATCTCCTGTGTATATGGACATATTGTCTAAGAACAAAGTCAAGACAGTAACCCATGGAAATATCATGACTTTAATGCATAACACCTCTCGTCTCTACTCAGTATAGAGAAACTCTTTATTGCTTCAAAACAATATTAAAATATTTTTCTCTGTGAAATCATGTAATTATAAAAATATAAAAATAAGAATTAAATACAAGTAAAAGAAAATTAAAAATATATGTATTTAGCCCAATTCTTTTTATAGTATTGTGGCTTTTGTTTTGATGCTGTTTAATAATTTGATGTCAACTTTTTCTAGATAAGACTTAGTCTATTTGTCCTTTCTAAAGGTAGAGAACTAAGAGAAAATAGAAAATAAGCCTGCCTACAAAATTAAAAAATGAAGATTTAAAAACTAAATGGATAGAAAAGTATTGCTATAATGTAGAATGCATATATATTAATTATATAGAAAAACTAGTTATATATATAGTTATATATATGTGATTATATATATATATAAAATTTTGCTTATTTACAAAATCATCTGCAACAAAATGTTCCCCCTTTGCAGAAGAGGAACCAAGTTTAGGAAGGTTAAGTAATTTGCAAAAGGTCACATTCTGTCTTAAGTAGCCTATTCACAAATCCAATGCTATTTGTCATTTGACTTATTGCAAACTAAATATCCTCACATAAAAATATTGAGAGACTGAACCAAATAATCCTTCAACTCATGTCACTTTGCAGATTCTACCAAGGGAATAACAAAAGTTTAGTTTAAAATTATGTGTATGTGACATTAGTTAAATAAGTAAAACTAAAATAGACTGTCCATCTGTCTCTGGTAGCTACTCACTTCCTAGAATTTGTAACACCAAAGTATTTTATCTGCCTCAGGTCCTACTTGAGTAAAAATATTTTCTTTAAATATGACTATTATAGCTTAAAGAAAATTATAGCATTCATTTCTAATTCTAAAATACGGTGCTAGTATGTTCTTTCATTAAACCAGAAAATATACCTTCCTCTCTCACTAGCCTGACTCATATTTCTTTTATTAATTCAATATGGGGTTCATAGAACAATGCATTTTATGACTATTAATTCACAACCTGTCTTCACAGTTTTCAAGTGGAACTCCTCTAACTGTGAAAAGAGTTTCATATTAAAATCTATAGGATATGACCCATGGTTTTGTGCCTCAAGAATTCATCAGTGAAATTATAACTCTATAATTCAGGTTAACTGTTTCTAACTCCCATGCTTGATAGCATATATTTAAAATATGTTTACAAAACATGGAGATATAAATATTTCTAAATTCATTTTTGTTTTAACATTATAGACTGTTTCCTTTGATGTGATTTTTTATCCCAATTTGATAAATTAAATGTGAGTCACTTATGAACAAACAAAATACCACTAAAAATGGAAGCAAATTGGAAAATGAAAATGATGGAAAATGCAAGTGCAATTTCCTTTGATATTTTTATCATGAACCTTAGAAGGAATTACTTATGAATATTACTTGAGGACCCAGTATGGCTTATGGCATACCCCTCAAATCGTGCCGCCATCTGATGAAGGGCACCCCAAAATCTTTGTAGTAAATTTTAAAAAATAATCTCTATTTTTTAATGTTAAAAATTTAATAACAAATTTAAAATGTTTCTTCAATCAGTATGAATACATTCTGAATACTTTCTGAAAGCTTTCATTTAACATCTTTATTGAATCAACCACTGTATATTAAGTAAAAGTTAGATGCCCAACACAATCCTAAGCAACAATCTATACAGACAGGGCTCATTCTTCCATGCAGATATATTGTGAGGCTCTGGCTAACATAGGAAGGTAAGGCAGAGAGAGACTCTTGGGGGAGGTGAAATCAGTACCGAAAATTGAATGTGGAGAGTCTGAATAAAAGAATTCCAGGTGGAAGGAACAACGAGTGCAAGGATACTGAGACAGAAACCTTCTTAGCATATTTAAGGAACAGGAAGAAAGTCAGTGTGACTGGAAGGTGAAGAGAATGGGGAGAGGTTTGGAAGATAATATTAAATTGATATCCAAACAAAGTATATAGATGTGAACCAAGGGAAAGAGTCTGGATTTGATTCTAAATATAAGGAAGTTTTTAAGCAAGGGAGTGATTTGATTCAACTTATTTTTAGAGACTATTCTGTTTATTCTTTGAAGAATAGATTGTAGGTGGCAAGTGTGGAGATGTATAAGTATAAAGTGGGAAGTTTAGCATTTCACAATGAGATGAAACAGGAGATTGACAGTAGAGAGATGAAGAGAAACATATATATTTAAGATATATTTTGGAAATCAAGTCAATAGTATTTATAGATTAGTTAGATTTAGGAAAGACAGAAGAGATTAATTAAAGACCCCTCTCAGATGTTTTACCACATCTTCCATTTAGTTTTATTTACTATACAAGGAAGCCAGAACAGGGTATACCTATAGGTTTGGGATATTAAATAGGATGCATAAAATCCTCTATATTCAACATGTTAAATCTGAGGTGATTAATTTTCAGCTAAATGAAATGTGTAGTAAGAATTGACAAAAATAGTCAAACTCTGCAAAATACTTGAAGAGATTTATTCCGAGCCAGATGTAAGGACCATGACCCATGACACGGCCTCAGGAGGTCCTGAGAACATATACCCAAGGTGGTTGGTTTACAGTATTATTTTATACATTCTAGGGGGACAAAAGTTACAAGCAGACATCAATCAATACATGTAAGAGGTGTACTTTGGTTCAGTCCTGGAAGGTGAGACAACTTGAAGCAGGGGCTTCCATTTAATAGACAAATCCGAAGCTTTTCTGATTGGCAATTGATTAAAAGACTTAAGTTGTTATCTAAAGACAAGGGATCAATAGAAGGGAGTGTCTGGGTTAAGATAAGGGGTTCCTTATGCAGATAAAGCCTCTGGGTAGTAGACTTCAGAGCCCTTATCAGACCTAATGATGTGCAAGTCATTTAGTTAACTCTCTCCTGGATCAGAGAAAAGGGAAGGGGATTCTTTACAGAATGCAGGTTTTCCCCACAAGTGACAGCTTTTCAGGGCCATTTCAAAATATGTTAAATAAACATATTTCGGGGTAAAATAAAGATAAGTCATTTTCCTTCAGGGTCTGCTATCTCTCATGTGATACTATACTAGAGTCAGATTGGAATTTGGTGTCTTATTGCTACAAGTATCTGATTTGTCAGTCTCGAGGTCTCTGTTTTAACATTAATGTTGCTCAGTTGTGCCTGAATTCCAAAGGGGGAGGATATAATGAGTGTGCCCCACCCCTCCCTTCCCATCATGGCCTGAACTAACTTTTCAGGTTTACTTTGGAATACCCTTGCTCAAGAAGGGGGTTTGTCAGTCAGTTGAGGGGGCTCAGAATTTTATTTTTGTTTTCCATAGAAAACTGAATATTTAAGTCTCAGCCTCAAGGGAAACATAAATATGGAGGTAGATAATTATGAATCAGTTAAATATAAATAATATTTAAAGCTATGTTCACAGAGAAATGATATAGATGATAAAGAAATTAAAGTGAAACTATGGCTTAACCTAACATTTAAAGGTCAGTCATAGCAGAAGGATTTCAGAAAGGGAATTGCTGCAGAAGTGCCTGTGGCATTTAAGAACAATCAGAGACATGTTGTGTTGTGGAATCTAAGACTGGAAGGTGTTTTGGGGAAAAGCAGTGGTCATCCGTGTTGATGAGAGATTGAATGATATGAAAACAAAGTAGTGACTGTTGACTTTGGCAAGATGAAGGCTGCTCCTGGGATTGAAAGCACGTTTTTACAATAGATTTGATAGATAAGGACATAGGGCTATGATGTTACTATAAGAAAACGTAATGTTCATGGGCAGAGTGGCAAGGCTAGGTTTGCTAGAGGCAAATTTCTTCTAATGCATATATATGTGCTTAGAGACAGGCAAAATGCATATTCTATTCTACATGGAAAGCTTACTTCTTTGGCTTTTTGTTTTTTCATTTTAATCCAGTGATATTTCTGAGTCAATAATTAATTTGGCAGCCTAATTTTTAAGGGAAAAAAATGATTCCTAGTAGCATTTGCCTCCTGAGTGCTATCTTAGGAAAAGTTGCAAGTGTTTCTTTTCAGCTCTATCATCTTGCACAAAGACTACTCTTGCAGTATTTATCTTCTACTTCTGTTAACAAAAACAGAAAAGAAACAAAAGACAGAGCTGTAATAGGAATTTTAAATTTTTATCATCAATAACACTGATATAATCTTTGATGGTATTAGAGTAGGTAGTCAGACAGATATGAGCAAAGTAGGAAAGGGCCCTAAGAAATGGCAGGTACTCATTAGGTGATGGTCAGGTGATCATAAAACTGTCTCTCTGAAATGATACGTGGCTATGATTGATGGCAAGAGGGAAAGAAGTTCTCCAACAGATAGAAAATATCAGGAGCCAGCAAACCACAATTCCCTGATAAGGTCTCAAGCATGTGCAGTAGGGGGCAAAATAATGGAGTTTGACTGGTATGTGACCTTTGTCTGGGAGTGCTTGATCAGTAAGGGAAAATCTCCCCCAAAGTGAGCATATGCACAACCTCAGTAAACACATTGTGTCTAGGGCCTTTCCCAAGTGCTGGCAGGCCACTGTGCATGCAGCAATTGAGCAACAGCCTGCCCAAAGGGAGGGGAAAAGAAAACCCCGGAACCAAGCCAATGTAAAAAAATCCCATGTACCCTAGAACTTAAAGTATAATAATAATAATAAATAAATTTTAAAAAAAAAAGTTACCAATGAGAAAAAAATAAAATAAAATCCCAAGCCAAGGGCTTAGCAGGGCACTCGATTTCTCAAGTCACCCTCTTGGCTATCTTCCAAGTGTACTTTGTTTCTTTCAATAAACGTTTGCCTCTGCTTTAAAACTTGCCTGGTGTTGTGGGAAGTCAGGGACCCCAAACGGAGGGACTGGCTGGAGCCGCAGCAGAGGAACATAAATTGTGAAGATTTCATGAACATTTATCAGTTCCCAAATAAAACTTTTATAATTTCCTATGCCTCTCTTTACCTTAATCTCTTAATCCTATTATCTTCATAAACTGAGGATGTATGTCACCTCAGGACCACTGTGATAATTGTGTTAACTGTACGAATTGATTGTAAAATGTGTGTTTGAACAATATGAAATCAGTGCACCTTGTTACTTACTCTTCATCTTTTATCTCTACCACACCCTGAAATTTAGTTTTGAAGAGGTTTCTCCACCTTTACAGGGCCTCCATTTATAGTCCACTAAAAGAACCTCTCACCTCAATACTGGGGATAGCTCCTTTTTGGGAAAAGGGACAATCTTTCCTCTGCCTAGTAAGAGCCCTTATTCCAAATTCCGTCTTTCTCCAGAGGTTTCTCCTTTATTTCAAGAAGGCAGACAAGCACTGTCCCCTAGGCACTAGAGGCTGTTTTCTTCTGTGAAAAAACAAAGGCTTCCCACAAGCATCTCTCATGCTTCCTTCCCTTCCCATCTATTACAGAGGGATTGCCATGCCTGTTTAAACGTATCTTTTGCATATTGCCTATGGAAAATGATATTTTCCTACCTTCTTCTAAATCCCTTCTTAACATGCCCAAAGATCACCTAGTCTCCATACAGGAAAAAGAAATCTGGCCTCTTTATGGCTATTGTCCAGCAACAGGGCCCTCATTTACCTAAAGAACATGGAAAATGGAAATAAGACAATGGGAAGCCATGTCGTTGCTAGGATGCTCTGGAAGCAGGTCACCACAAAATCCTGGAGACAGGGATATAGGCTGGCCCAAGGCCACAGGCACATGAGACCAAATTACTCACAGAAGAGAGATAAAGACTGGTCCCAGGCTAAAAGCACAAAACTGATTACCAACAGAACAGAGATAAAGGCTGGTTTCCCAAATGGGACAGAACCAGGAATAGGCGTACCTGGTAAACACCAGTTCATTCCATAACTCCGAGAATTAATGGATGGGGGCACCTTGCTCACTCTGGGTTGCCATAGGCACAAGATTAAGGGAACAAGACAGGGATGCCATCTTCTTTCCCTCTCTCCTCTTTAATCTCTTTGCAGAAGAGTAACCACACTTCCATAAAACAACATGGGACCAAGGTTAGGGGTACCAGGCAAGCACTGATTCATTCTGGGATCCTTAGGATGAGTGATTCTTTTCACTCCAATCTGCCATAAGTGCAGGAACCCCTATAATACATGGGAAAGGCACTGCTCACTCCAGTCTGCCATAAGCACAAGCAAAAGTAGGTAAACAAGGAGGGACACCTTATCCCTTCTCTGTTCTCTCTTTGCACATACTTAATCATGTCCCCGTACCAGACAACATGTTCCTCAAATAAATGCATCCTCAAGAACTGGGAAATGTTTAACCCCTAAACCTCCAAATATGACCTATCCTCAAGGAACACTGCAAGATAAATCCACCCAGTTTTGCCAAGAATACCCAAAAGCATGAAGTGCTCAAAAATTTTGACTCTCGCCTACTAATTACATTTAATGTCTTCAGATTGCCAGTCTCAGCTCTACAGTAAAATGGGTTCTGTTGGACTGATATGGTTTTGATCTGTGTGCTCACCCAAACTTCGTCACAAATTATAATCCCCATGTATTAGGGGAGGGGTCTGGTGGGAGGTGATTAAATCATGGGGACAGACTTCCCTTTTGCTGTTCTTGTGATAGTGAGTGAGTTCTCATGAGATCTTGTTGTTTGAAAGTATATGACACTTCCCCCTTTACTCTCTTTCTACTGCTCCACATGGTAAGACATGCTTGGTTCCCCTTTGCCTTCTACCATGATTGTAAGTTTCCTGAGGCCTCCCAGTCATGATTCTGTTAAGCCTGTGAAACTGAGTCAATGAAACCTCTTTTCTTCATAAATTACCTAGTCTCAGATAGTTCTTTATAGCAGTATGAGAATGAACTAATATAGAAAATTGGTACCAGGAGAGCAGGGAATGGCTATAAACATGCCTGAAAATGTGGAAGGGACTTTGGAACTGGGTATTGGGCAGAGGTTGAAACAATTTGGAGGGCTGGGAAAAAGACGGGAAAATGTGGGAAAGTTTGGAATGTCCTAGTGATTTGTTGAATGTTGTGATCAAAATGCTGACAGTTATATGCAAAATGAAGTCCAAACTGAGGTGGTCTCAGATGGAGATGAGGAACTTATTAGGAACTAGAACAAAGGTCACATTTGCTATGCTTTACCAAAGACACTGGTGGCATTGTGCCCCTGCTCTAGGGATCTGTGGAACTTTGAACTTGGGAGAGATTATTTAGGGTATCTGTCAGAAGAAACTTCTAAACAGGAAAGCATTCACGATGTAGCCTGGCTGCTCCTAACGGAGTATAGTCATATGTGTTCATAAAGAGATGGTCTGAAATTGGACCTTATGTTTAAAGAGGAAGCAGAACATAAAAGTTTCAAAAATTTGCAGCCTGACCATGTGGTAGAAAAGAAAAATCCATTTTCTGGGTATGAATTCAAGTCTCCTGCAGAAATGTGCATAAAGAGAAGCTGAATATTTATACCAAAGACAGTGTGAAAAATGTCTCCAGGGCATTTCAGAGACCTTCGTGGCAGCCCTTCCCATCACAGGCCTGGATGCCTAGGAGGAAAATATGGATTCATGGGCCAGGCCCAGAGACCAGTTGCTCTGTGCAGGCTTGGGACACGGCACCCAGTGCCCAGCTGCTCCAGCTCCAGGTACGGTTGGAAGATGCCAAGGAGGAGTTCAGGCCATGGCTTCAGAATCTATTAAAATCAGAGGGTATAGTGGGAAGAAATTGCTTCAATTTGTAGATGGACATCACCAACTTCCTGAAAACTTTTTCTAAAATGGATTATGAAAATGACTAATTTAAGGGCAGTATCTTTGATTTTAAATGCTGCAGAGTGGAAGAGCACATTTGGGTTGATGCAGGACCCACAGCTCACTATTGAATAACTGCAGATGGCTATCTATGATCCAGACACAGAGGAAGTTATTCCCAAGGGAACAACCAGGCTTGAGGACTGGATAAAAGCTACTTTAAAGTCTGTTTACCATGAGAAAGGTGACTGCCCAACTCCCCCTATAAACGCCAGGTGGAGCACCCCAGATGAAGCAGCTAAAATGCTTCATATACAAGCCATGTAGGACTGGCATTATGATGACAGGGATATCCACTCACCAAATATGCCTGTTACCTAGGTTATGGTAAATGCTGTGGCTAAGTGTACCTCTTCTACATGGGCACCCCACATAACCTTACTCTTGCAGAGTGGAACAATAGTTTGAGCAGCCTCATCAAATTTGCCAGGTTCTCAGCTTCCCCCATGGGTCTTGCAGATGTTAATTAAAACATTAGGTTAATTAACAAGAGAAGGGGAAAGGCATAAGGAAGAGTCAAAGGTCCCAGGAAAGTGGAAATTTTTAAGAGGTCATTAAGAAATGAGACAAAGGAAACATTGATAGGGGTGAAACCAGCAAGGAAAACAAAGGGAAGACTCACTGAACTAATCCCAGCATGATGGAAATCTTTAGATGATTATTAAGAAATTGAATGAATAAAATGGAAATTGATGGCATTAAAACAAAGGTCTTAATAAAACTTTATCAAAGATTCGGTGAACCAAAAGGAGCCCCTCCTAGTCCCCCAACATTAAAGGACCCCAAACTAGGTTGCTGTATTTCCCCCAGTTTGGAGAAATTTTAAAATTCAGAAGATAGAGATTATAATGAGAAATCAGATCCAAGATTGCCAGGGGTAATAGTCCAACAGATTAATCATGACAAAGACTGACGAAAGGGTCGGGATCCTTTGGTCCAACCTCTGGCTGGGGACCGAAAGCCTTTTGCACAAGGAAGGATAAAGTGGCCTAGGGGTGAAGAAGAGGCATCCTTGGACCTAGAACATAAAAATGCAAGAGCTCATAGGATTATGAAAGTTGGCATATTTGAACACAGTTCATGTGAAGTGATTGCATCTCTTTTACTTGATTGTATCATGGGTATGAACATTGTATCTAACTGGGAAATGTTTTCCCTACCTAGTGCCATAAAATAGAATGCATGTCAATTTGCCCTTCAAGCAATATTAACTAGACATGCTAAATGGCAACCAGTAAGGTTGCCCAAGTCTGCACAGTGCAGAGTAGAAGCTAGGTTACTGATAGGGACAAATTCTCCATTTAATAGTCCTTTATGAAGCATTTTTAAAATTATGGCAAAGGCTTATGAGCACCTCCCAACAACAACTACTGATACTTTGCACTAGACAATTTCAACATGAGAGGCTTTTACTGTTTTACTGTGAAATGTTAGCTGAAGCTATCCTTGTGACACTTGAACTCCTCATACTGTCTTGAGTGATGTCAGAGAAACATTCTAATGGGAATGGCAGTTCCAGAAGAGGTTTATAATAAAATTGAAATAGTTTATAAAGAATCATGCTACCTGGGGAATGCAAGGAGGAGACACCCTCAAGCAGGGACTATCTTTCCTACTATAATGGCCTCTGGAACTGTGTAAGAAACTGCTGGATTCAACAGAGCTTGATAAACAGCTCTTAACTGAGTGACAAAAAGCAACTTGGCTCATGGATGGCAATTCCCAGGTAAATGGACACTATCCTGTTTGGAAGGCTGTTGTTTTGACCAAAGAAGGTAAAAACAGATCTGCCCAGGGGGTTGAATTGCCTGCTGTTTTCCTAACAGTAATGGAAGATTTGAACAATTGTAGAAGCCTCTGTGTTTGGGTTTTTACTGACTTATGTGTAGTTACTAATGACCTGGCTATACATTCAGGTGAGAGGACAATGGAATCTTGGATGATTAAAGGGATGCCTGTAAGGACCATGGACCTATGGAAAATTGAAGGGTGCATTAAAGTAGAATAAGTCAATGCCCATTCCAGAATCCCAATACCCATTCTGAATCCATTCCAGATCCAGAAGGTTACTGGAATTGACCCCATATGCTCTCTTGATGTGGTCTCCTGGGCCCATAAAATCAGTGAATTCAGGGAAGCTACAGCGGTACAGAGATAGACTGAACCTAAACATGTTCCTTTTGTACCATCTCAGGCACATAATGCTAATGAGACTTCTATTTGTCAGAAAAGGGACAGAGACTGCCTGTGGCTGTATGGCAGATTCTTTGGTGGGAAGGCCCTGAACACAGCTGGAAAGCAAGATTGATGCTGGTAGCCCTGGGGGCTACAAATAGATCTTGACAGGAATAGCCACTAACTCTGGAGTGGGCGTTGCTTCCCTGGTGGAAGATGAAAATGCCCAGTGTGTCATAAAACAAAAATAAAAACAAACAAAAAATCAGAAGATATTGCATGGGTTTGGATTGCCTGTGTCATTTCTTCAGACTAAGAAAGATGCTGTATGGCCACAACAGTGGGCAGAGAGATATCCTTCTCACCGTAACAGTTTTATAGAAAAGTGGAACTGGCAATTAAAACATGGTTGTTTGAAACAGAGGGAGAGGGTGACAAAGGCATGAAAGGCTAGCTTACACGCCTTTGCAAGTGTATGTTCATTCAACATGAGTAGGACTAAGGGAGTGTCTCCACTAGGTTTTTCTATTTTTCTGGTTTATCTGGGGAAGAGGGCACGGGGAGTATGGTGGTATGACTATGCAATTTTTGCTAAGGAAAGAGTACACTGATTTAAATACTATAATTTTTTCTTTTTTCCCCAGATCACCTCAAAGAGATTTTTTTTTTCTCTCTCTCTCCTTTTTGATGCAATGGTCCTAGGACAAGTACTGGAGGCAGGGATGATTTCTAAGCATGAAACTGTAACTATGTTTTCATTTATTTATTTTTGAATTGAGGTTTTGCTCTGTCACCCAGGCTGAAGTGCAATGTCACAATTGTGGCTCACTGTAGCCTTGACCTACCAGGCTCAATTCATCCTTCCACCTCAGCCTCTTGAGTAGCTGGAACTATAGCACACACCACCTCGGCCAGCTAATTTTTGTACTTTTCAAAGAGACAGGGTTTTGCCACATTGCCCAGACAGATCTCTCACTCCTGCACTCAAGCAATCTGCCCACCTCTGCCTCCCAATGTGCTGAGATTACAGGTGTAAACAGTTAATATTTTATAATTAAAAACCTGTACCTCCAAAACAGCCTGCTGTGCTTACTTTCCTCATAGATGCTATTAGTAATGAAAATTTAAATCATTATAAAAGATGTCTTAGAATATTTTACCCATTTTCAACACAAATGACTATATTCTATAGCTTCCTGGAAAAAAATAAGAAATAATAAATCATTTAAGTATTACTAACATGTATAGTCAATATAGTAAATAAAATTATGTAATGATAAAAAAAATCTGGATTAAAGTAATTAGCAAAAATATACCATCATGAGTTAATGTACAGAATTAAAAAGAGTGTCCCAAATTTCACTCAATTCAAAATGTAAAAAAAGTCCCAGAAAATTGCTAGCAGAGTAATCTTCTTAAACAAAATTAGAGCTTTTAAAAATACACATTTTCTAAGAGATTTCAGTAGCAAAGCAGTTATTTTTAGCAAAGCAGTTATGAAGTGATGTTTACTTATATTAAATACATGTATTTAATATGTATCTTCCATTCAAGCTTGAATTAAGAGGAGGAAAAACTAAAAATGTTTGTAAGTTAATTTTTGTCATATTTTGAAAAGATTATCTAGTAAATTATTTGCTTCTTGTCTTCTTATTCAGGACCTTACTGAATATCATATGTTTACATACAACCTAGGTTCTTAGATTCTTGGAAATGTTGGGGGGCACATATTTTTGCTGAAAATGGCACTGCCAGTAGTTCTTATCTCTTTTATCTAGAAATCAGCACATAGTAAGTTAGTGATATTATTAGCTATTATTAACCATTTACAAGTATATTTTCCTGAGGCCACTTTCTTGAGACACTTTCAAAATCATGTTCATTTACAGAAGCTTTTGTTTGAAGTTGACAATAATTTTTTTCAACCTTTAGTTATCTATATTTTCGGTGCCTCAAGCTACTGGTTCCCATGTTAAATATGCAAAGTGTTACCAACTGAAGAGACCTAATTTTGAGGACCCCAGATTAGAATGCCAACCTGGTAATTATTCTTGACTCCAAAAAAAAAAAAATGTTCTAGTACAGTAGATGAGATTGGCCTCCTAACTTGAGTCAGAAATGTCAAAAAACTATTCAGGCAGAGGCTTTCTAGAAAGTCATGATTTTATCTTAGAGAAAACATTTTCCTTATTATTTTTGGAAAACAATGTATCAGTGTATTTATTTTCATTGATACAAGTTAGAACACCATTATTAGCAGAATTATTCCTTTTTAAATGTGAATCTCTCCCTGAAGAAATTGTTATTTCCAAGTTCAGCTTCAATCAGAAATAATGTTTGCAGACCACTTAACCAGAGCCTGTCATGCTATGCCATACAATTCTTCCTGAAATGTCTCCTTTTATGTAATCACAACAATGAAAACAGATCTTGTAAAAGTACTTGTCTTTGGGCCAGGAATATCTGCAATTAAAATTCATGCCCACAGTGGGCCTGAGATTTATGAGATTCATTGGGAAAGGGGTTGCACTTCAGAATATTGCAATACTCTGTCTGCACTAAAAAATTAATGATACAAAAAACTGTCTGAAAGACAAAAAGTATTGGAAACACTCCATCGCTCAATAATCACTCTGGTATTTAGTATTTCAAGTTGGGAAAGATTGTTTCCAATGCATCATTCTGCTCAAATGAAAGAGTGCTTTTGAGAAAAGAAGAGCTTGAGTTATTTCTTAACAAGAAATTGAAAAAGATCTTAATATTGTCTAAGCAGATGAAGCACCAACGGCCAGTTTTTCCTTAAAATAATATGCTGTGAGACATGTGAAAAGCAGCAGCTCTCTATAACCATGATATTCAAAAAGCTAATTATTTAATATAAGTGTAGCTCTTTTAAGAGACTTGGAAAAGTACAATTGAAATTAGTTCCTGACATTTTCTTAAATTATAAGATTCCCTAGTAACATTAAAAATAATATTGCATAGATTTTGAAAAATGGTACCATACTATTAAATGTCTCATTCGTTTCATACACAGTTCTTAGAAATAGAAACTGATTTACTACTGAGTGTTTCTGAGTTAAGGAACTAAAGATTGAGAAAATTAAATGAATCTCAAAAGCTTAAGAAATTGCAAAATATTTTTTTCCAGTATCAGAGAGAAATAAATATTTTCTATGGCCAAGAGGTCTAAAAGATAAGACAGAAAGTAGGCATCTACCATACACACTGAGATCCAACTAATTACAAGACATCTATTCACCATGAAAAATAAAATGTGGACAGTGTATTTTCCATCAGGACCAATAAACAGGCCTATAAATGACTCTCATAAAATGAGTTAAAAATGGTCCATGTATAAGAGTTTTATATTTGTGTAATTAATAAAAAAGCATTCAACTTCAATAATTTGAAAAAGGTATGATTTTATTAGAAGTTTTAGCCTAAACATTATTTCATTTCACTTCATTTATTCTGCAAATGTCTCATTCATTACCTACTATAGCCTAGCTACTCTCTCAGGAACTAGAGATTCAGATGAAAAAGACAAACAAGGTCCTTCCTGGAGTACGCATTTAGTTGGGAATGCTAAAAAGAGACAGTACCCAAGTAGACACATATATCATTTTATGGAATTGTAAATTTAGTGATATAAAATAAAGCCAATTCGACTCTGATTTGGGTAACAAATGACGAAGAGTGAGAAGCGTTTTACACAGGTAGATCAACACAGACCTCGTTAAAAGGTGATGTTGGAGCTGAGTTCTGAAGGCTGAATAGGAATCAAATATGTAAGGCTATGGAAAAAGAGTGTTTCTGGTTTAATATCAAGTGTAAAGGTCCTGGGATAAAAAACAGTTCAAGTTCCAATTTAATATTTTGGCTGCAAACTTTGGCTACTGTTCATGTTCATATTGAAGAAAAAGCATAAAGGTAATGTTATAGATGTGTAAATTTATAGATTTTCTCATCTACTGGACTCTTGGGCCATTTATTTCTCTATTCTTATTTCAGTACAGTTCCACTAAATAAACTACAAGCAATATGATTCAGATTTGTTTAAGTTTGCAAATATTTTATTTCAATGACAAAAATTAAATGATGTTATTATCTTCAGAGATCACAAAGACAGAAGATTTAATAACAAAATGTGGTGTATACATACAATGAAATATTATTCAACCTTAAAAATAACGGAAATTCTGACAAAAGTCACAACATGGAAGACATTAAGCTAAGTGCAATAAGCTAGTAACTAAAGGAAAAATACTGTATTATTCTACTTACATGAGATCACTATAATAGTCAAATTCACAGAGTTGGAAAATAGAATGGTAGTTGTCTGGAGCTGAGGAAAAGTTAGAGTGGGGAGTTATTGCTTAACAGGTAGACTTTCAGTTTTTGAAGATGAAAATGTTCTGGAGATTGATGGTGATTATTATTTAACAAGAATGTGAATACACTTAATGCCACTGAATAGTACACTTGAAAAATCATGAAAATAGTAAATTTCATTATATGTATATATTTTACCAGAATTTAAGAAAAGAATGTATTTAATTATTGTGGTGATGTGTGTTCCCTAAATTACATTATAGAAAGACTGTACTTAATACAAAATTTCCAGTAAAGAGATTTAAAATGTACTTTTTGTTGCTTTGATCATATTCGTTATTTCAAAATCTCTAGGACTGTATCTTATTAAAGCAAAAACCTTTCTTTCTGAAATATGTTAACAAGAGCTTAAAAAATGTCAACAGGCAAATTTATAAATGATAAATGATGAACAGTAGCAGAATAAATTATTTTTAGGTTATGTTCTGGTTAGACATTATTTAGTGTGTGTATATATTTACATATATACTGTCTTATAGAAACAGCCAAAAATAGAAACTACTGTGAACATATACCTCAAATAAATATTATTTATTGGTTGTAACATTGTGTATTTCATCACAATTTAAGATGGATGCAAAATTCTCACAATTGTAGTAAACCCTTATCCTACTGTTTATGAAAAAAATGGTTTCCTCCTGGAGTTAAGCAATTAATAAAAAAGACTATTTGTCATTCATGATACCATTTTATATTTAAAAAAACATTTGTTTCTACTAATTCCATGGTGAATTCTCAAACACTGTGTTATGTAAATAATTAATTAATATAAACCACATACAGTGAGAAGGAAGTAAACTGCCTTATTCCATCTTGATGAGCTACAGGAGCCTAAAGATAAAAGGTTCCTTTACTGCAGGACATCTGTAATGAGCAGTGAAAAATCATGGTGGGATTGCCACATTATGAATTTAGGCCTACCAGGGAGGACAGCCTCAAAGACAGTTATCATTAAATCAAATCTGCAAAGATCATGAAATATCTACTGGCATGATGCAAGGCATTCCTGGGCAGAGGAACCCACCAGACACTTAGAAGCCGTTGCATTAAGAAGTAACATCTCTCATCATTTCTGCTACACAAAGATTATTATAGTAGAAAGTAAGGGAAATTATCAATAACGATATAATAGAAAGGAAGTGGCTCAACTCTGTAATTGAGTTCTAAAACTTAGATTTTAGCTTATTATTTATTTTATTTGCATAACCAAACCCTACCTGTCGTAGTCCATGTTGTGTTGTTCTAAAGAAACACATGGAATAGGTGATTTATAAATTAAAAAGCTTTGTTTGGCTTATAATTCTGATTACTGGAAAGTCTGAGATTGGGCATCTGCATCTGGTGAATACTTCGGGCTGTTTCCCCTCATGGCAGAAGGAGAAGGAGAGTAGAGTGTGCAGAAGCCACATAGTGAGAAAGGAAGCAAATTGGGGTGGGGAGGTGCCAGGCTCTTTTTTTAGAACATTTATTTTAGAATCAGGGGTATATATGCAAGTTTAATACAAAGGTATATTGTATGATGCTGAAGTTCTGAGTACAATTAAATTCATTGCCCAGGTCAGTCACTGTGGAAAGCAGTTTGAAGATTTCTCCAAGAACTAAGAGTTGAACTACTATTCAACCCAGCTATCCCAGGCTCTTTTTAACAACCAGCTCTCTCAGGAACTAATAAAGCAAGAAATCACTCACCCCCAGGGAGGGCATTAATCTATTCATGAGGAATCCACTCCCATGACCCAAGCCCCTTCCAATAGGCCCCACCACCAATGTTGGGGATGCAATTTCAACATGATATTTGGAGAGAATAAACATCCAACCACAACACTCTTTTTTGGTCTAGATCCACACAGATAGATGACCATGCTGGAAAAATAAACCTATGTGGATTCTAAGGACTGATATCAAATTACAACCAAATTCTTCAAGCTAAGCACTGCTTAGCAATCCTTTCTTATCCTCCTAGACAATTGTCTCTTAGTTTTATAAATTCCACATTTCTTCATCTTTCCTTAAAATTCCGTCTCCATTTCCACTCCCCCGAGTTTTGAATGATGTCCTTATTTTCTATTTCACTAAGAAAGTGACCAACATAAGCAATGCTAACTGTATGAATCCATCTGCATCTGTGTTTTGATCGTCTCCCTTGCCTCCTGACCACACACCTGCTGAAGGTTAGCACTGCTTCTCTTGCACTGGATGCTCAATGATTTCCTCAAGGAATTCTTTCCTCCCTCTTATGTCATCAGTTTCTTACCTCACCAAGAATCTACCTATGAAAATGCAAATTAATTATTATTTTAATAGTTTAATGATTCCCTTCCTTGAATTCATCTTCTTCTCACTCTATTTACACTACATGTCAACTGTTCTTTATAGCAGAAATTCCTCAAAAGCATAGACTACACTCATTAAAAAGAAGAAATCCTTACCTCTCATTTTCTCTTCAGACAATTTTAATTATGCTTTTGTTCCCATGTAATACATTTCTTCCAATGGCTCTCTTGCAAACTTCAGTGATAAGTTCCTTCTTTTTTTTTTTTTTTTTTTGAGACAGAGTCTTGCTCTATCGCCCAGGCTGGAGTGCAGTTGCGCGAGCTCAGCTCACTGCAAGCTCTGCCTCCCGGGTTCAGGCCATTCTCCTGCCTCAGCCTCCCAAGGAGCTGGGACTACAGGCGCCTGCCACCATGCCCGGCTAATCTTTTGTATTTTTAGTGGAGACGCGGTTTCACCATGTTAACCAGGATGGTCTCGATCTCCTGACCTCGTGATCCGCCCTCCTCGGCTTCCCAAAGTGCTGGGATTACAGGCCTGAGCCACCACGCCCGGCCAGATAAGTTCATTCTTATAAAAATCATCAGGAGCATGGCACAACTATTTCTTCTGTTTTACATTTAAATTCTAAATTATTACTTGATTTATTTTTACAATAAATAAATTTGAGAATGAATAGAAAGAAAGTTAAAGATTCTCAATTTCATCTCCTGAAATAATAAATGTTAAAAACCTATTGTCTTTTCTAAAAAAATTAGAAAGACATATCAATGCTTAACGGATACATAAAATGCTCTACATCACTAATTTTTGGGGAGATGCAAATTTAAACCACCACGAGATATCACTTTACACCTGTTAGAATGGCTATTACCAAGAAGACAGAAAACAAGTGTTGGCAAGGATGTGAAGAAATGGGGATCTTTGTATACTGTTGGTGGGAATGTAAATTATTACAACCATTATGGTAAATAGTATGAAGATTCCTCAAAAAAACCAAAAATAGAATTACCATGTGATCCAGCAATTCCACTTCTGGGTCTTTACTCAAAAGAGTTAAAATCAGTATGTCAAGGAGATATCAGCACCCCCATAGTCATTGCAGAACTACTCACAATAACCAAGTAATGACATCAAACCAAGTGTCTATTCAAGGGTAAATGGATAAAGAAAATGTAGTATGTATGCATAATGAAATACTATTCAGGCTTGAAAAGGAAGATATTCTGTGATTTGTATCAAGATGGATGGAATTGGAAAATATTATGCTAAGTGAAATCAGCCAAACACAGAAAGACAAATACCGCATGATTCTTACTTACATGTAAAATCTAAAACAACCGAAATTCTAGAAGCAGACAGTAGAATGGTGGTTACCAGAGGCTGGGAGTGGGAGAAATGGACACATAATAGTCAAAAATATCAAGTCAAAATAACCTTAGTTAGATAGGAGGAACACATCTGATGTTTATAAATCAATAGCACAATATGCTGATCACAGATAATAATTACTGTACATTCCAATATCATTCAAAGTAAATTTGTAATGTTCTCATCACAAGTAATGTTAAGTATCTGAGATGATATGTTAATTAAACTAATTTAATTATTCCACATTGTATTAAAAAATAATAATACCACTCTGTATCCCATAAATATATACAACTATAATTTGTCAATATATAATTTAAAAATTCTCCAAAAATAATCTGTTGGTTTACTTTCCTAGTGTTTTCCCATTATAAAATTGTGTACAATAACATATATACATATAAACACTTTGGTTTGGTATTAAAATGACAATTGAACCACACTAACCTGTTTTTCTATGATTTTTATGTGTCTTCTGATTCATGAAGATTTAACTCAGTCATTTGGTGTGTTGCATAGCATTTCATAATTAGGGCACTCTGAATTTCATTCAGTTGTGCCTCTACTGCTAGTTGTTCCTAACTTTTTCTACTGTTAAGAACACTGACATAATTAACATCCTTGTTCACATATATCTGTGCCTGGGTTCCCAGAAATCAGAGCCTAAAACACATGGTTAAATGCAAGGGTTTTACTAAGACTTATTGCTCAAAGAGCATGAGTGAGACAAGGGAGTGAAATAGGAAGAATTGAGAGCCAATACAAAGATAGGTTATTTAGTTGGCCACTGCTAGGGTATCTATTTGCTCAATGACTTGTGGCCATTTGAAGAACTGTATAATCCTCTGTCCTAGAAAAAACAAAGGAGAAAACATTTAACCGTTAGCCCTTTTTCCTTATTAATCATAGGTTTACTCCACAGGGCATTAAGTCCCCTAAGCTTTTAGGTTGCACATACTTGAGTTCTTAACTCGTTCCCAATGTGTCCTCCCCTCTTATGTCAACTATTAATTTCTGGGGGAGCAAGCAAGAATAGTGGAAAAACAAGACTTAAGTGAGACCATGGTCAGGTCAGGTTGTAACTGTGAACCTGGTGAGAATTTGCATGAAACTGATTTCCACAGAAGTGGAAAAAATAATTAGTTATGCCAATAAAATCTTTAATGTGCATAAGAGATGTTAATAATCTACTCTTTGCACCACTCAGAATTTCTCATGTAATTCCAGTCTCTTTCAGGGAGGTAGCTAACTGCAGTCTCTGCAAAGACTTAATATATTATGGTTATTGAAATAAGCTACAATTATCAGTTATTCTCAGGGGCACAAATTGTTCTCAAATATTTCACTTCTCCACTTATTCTAGATTTCCTTCATCCTCAGTCAGCACTTCAACTACTTTGGGCCCTTAGTCACCATGCCCTTGTTAGGCTGTGTTAACTGCCCAGTCACCATTATTACTGGGTACAAGAGTGTCCAGTAAATTCTGTGGGTCTCATGCATACTCTTTCCCAAATCCAATGTATAAAAGCAATGCTAGTTTGTCGTAATGATCTTAGTAGATTTCCCCCTCTCCACTACGTAGAAATTTTAAAATGTTGGTCCATATCATGAGTAACCCATAATTACTACATGGAAACTACAGTTTCAAGTTTAGTGGAAGATTTTTCTCTTTACCCTCATAGGAGTCTAATGACCCTGAGAATCAGGACCCCTAACCTGGAAGACCCTAAGTTTAAGGGTAAGATGAGAGCACTAGTACAGAAAGCTCTATGAAAGTAACCAGTTGTTTGTTTCTGGACCTGTGCATTCTATTAGAAACACAACACTATATACTAGTTGTTTACTCAGTGCATCTACTGCATCATAATTGGGCATTTCAATGTTCTTTTAGGATTTAGTTAGATGCTTCTGTGCAATAAGGTACATGGTAAGACAGTGAATCACGTTTTCTTCTGTCCTCATTTTCATTATACAATCCCTCGAAAACATCTCAAAGCATAAATTTGATCTGAAGTTCTGAAGAGGCTTACATTTAGCATTAACACCAAAAAAGATTCTGCAACTCCATAAATACCTGTATGCACATACACATATGCATGCACACACTCACACATTGCTTCCCAGGGAATTTCATTTTTTCTACTTTCCCCTACCTATTATTTGTAGTTATTTATTTATTATTTTTTTCTCATATCCCAGTCTCAGTCCTTCCCTTCTCCACCTAAGCAAAGACTCTAATAGTTTAATAAGTATCTTCTGACTTGTATGTGTTCTCACAAAATATGTGCTGTATCTTGAGCATAAAATTGAACTTACATAAAAAAAAATAAAAGAAAATGACCAGTTGATCTGAGACAGTATTGTAGGGAATATCATGCTCATGAATCAGGCATCCTGTAAATTGAATAGACCGAGCATTGTAATTAGGGAAGTCACACCCATATTTGTAATAACTATATATCCCAGCAAGGAGTGAATTAGTACCTTCCCCAAGATAGAAATTATATACATATACATATATAACCCCTCCCCACCAACTAAGTGATCTCCTTAAGAAATAGTGTCAAACTGAGGGCTAGATGTCTCTTTCCCCAATAGGTAATCATTTAGGATTTTCAGTAAATAAATCAGCCTTAATGAGAAGCCCATACTGTCTGGATCACAAAGAACATCCCTCTCCACCATTATGGCAACTTTGTTCATGAGCCGCTTGTGAAAACAGTGAGGTGAGTAAGGAAAGAGACTGGTTGAATTTCACAGGGCAAGTCATACTTTCTAACTAGTTGCAGAGGTTTCTCTGTAGTAGACACCCTCTGGAGGGATATACAAAGCTCTACTGGCCTTTTGCCTCTCCACTTGTATTCGTCCATTTTCATGCTGCTGATAAAGACAAACCTGAGACTGGGAAGAAAAAGAGGTTTAATTGAACATACAGTTCCACATGACTGGGGAGGCCTCAGAATCATGGTGGAAGGTGAAAGGCACTTCTTACATGGTGGTGACAAGAGAAAAATGAGAAAGATGCAAAAGTGGAAACCCCTGATAAAACCATCAGTTATTGTGAGACTCATTCACTACCACAAGAATAGTATGGGAGAAACCACCCCCATGTCAAGTTATCTCCTAATGGGACCCTCCCACAGTATGTGGGAATTATGGGAGTACAATTCAAGATGAGATTTAGGTGGGGAAACAGAACCAAACCATATTGTTCCACCCCTGGTCCCTCCAAATCACATTTCCTCACGTTTCAGAACCAATCATGCCTTCCCAACAGTCCCCCAAAGTCTTAACTCATTTTAACATTAATCCAAATGTCCACAATCCAAGGTCTCATCTGAGACAAGTCAAGTCCCTTCCACCTATGAGTCTGTAAAATTAAAAGCAAACTAGATACTTCCAGATCCAATGGGGATACCAGTATTGGGTAAATACAACCATTCTAAATGGGAGAAATTGGCCAAAACAAAGGGGTTACAAGACCCATGCAAGTCCAAAATGCAGTGGGGCAATCAAATTTTAAAGCTCTAAAATGATCTGCTTTGACTCCATGTCTCACATTCAGGTCATGCTGAGGCAAGAGGTAGATTCCCATAGTATTGGGCAGCTCTGCCCCTGGGTGTAACACCATTCCCGGCTGCTTTATTGGGCTGATATTGAGTGTCTGCAGCTTTTCCCAGTGCATGGTGCAAGCTGTCAGTGGATCTACTATTCTGGGGTCTGGAAGACGGTGGCCCTCTTCGCACAGCTCCACCAGGTGGTGCCCCAATACGGACTCCATGTATGGACTCCAACCCCACATTTCCCTTCTGCACTGGCCTAGCAGAGGTTCTCGATAAGGGTGTTGCCCCTGCAGCAAACTTTTGCCTGGACATCTAGGCGTTTCCATACATCTTCTGAAACCTGGGTGGAGGTTCCTAAACCTCTGAAGAAAAATTACATGATCATATCAATAGAGGCAGAAAAAGCATTTGACAAAATCCACCACCCATTCATGATAACAAACTCTCACTAAAATAGAAACAGAGAGAAACTTCCTCAAACTTGATTAAGAATATCTATAAAAACCTACTGCTAGCATCATACTTAATGATGAGAAACTCAAACCTTTCCACTAGTATCAGGAACAAGGCAAGGATTCCTCCTCATACCCCTGCTTTTCGACATTGTTCTCAGCTAATGTAATGAGAGAGGAAAAAAAAGGAAATTTAAAGTATCTTCAGATTGTGAAGATATTCTTGAGTTCAACTATATCCTTCCTAATTTTCTGCCTACTGGATGTGCTCATTTCTGATAAAGGATTGTTGAAATCTCCACCTATAATGCTGTATTTACCTATTTCTCTTTGCACTTCCACCAGTTTTTGCCTCGCATATTTTAATGCCCTATTTTTGGTCACATATATTATCATAATTTTTATGTCTTCTTGGGGAATTGACCCATAACATTATGTCATGGCCATCTTAATCCCTGATAACTTTTCTTGCTTTAAATTTGACTTTGTTTAAAATTAATATATCTATTCCTAGTTTCCTTTGATTAGGATTAGCATAATATATTTCTTTATTTTTTAATCTTTATAATTAACTTTTAATTTCTTTACATGTGGAACCAATAACAGAATGGTTTTCTTATTTTTAAGGCTGAATAATATACCATTGCCTGCATATACCACATTTTCTTTATGTATCTGTCAATATACTTTTCAGTTATCTCTATATCTTAGACACTATGAATAATTCTGCAACTGACCTGAGAATGCAGTTTTTTCTTTTAGATTCTTATTTCTATACTTTTGGAAATATACTCAGAAGTGGAATTGCTGGATTATATGATAGAGTTTTTGTTGTTGTTATTGTTTTGGGGGAGATGGAGTCTCGCTCTGTCGCCAGGCTGGAGTGCAGTGGCGCGATCTCAGCTCACTGCAACCTCCACCTCCCTGTTCAAGCGATTCTCCTCCCTCAGCCTCATGAGTACCTGAGACTACAGGCACATACCACTATGCCCAGTTAATTTTTGTATTTTTAGCAGAGACAGGGTTTCACCATATTGGCCAGGACTGTCTCCATCTTTTGACCTTGTGATCTGCCTGCCTCAGCCTCCCAAAGTGCTGGGATTACAGGTGTGAGCCATGCGCCCAGCAAATAGTTCTACTTTTTAAATTTTTCGAAGAGCTTCCATACTGTTTTCCATAACTGCTGTGTCATTTTACCTTTCCAAAACAGTGTACAATAGTATACAGTTCCAAATTTCTCCATATCCTCACACTTAATATCTTTTCTTTTTTTGATAATAGACAACCTAACAAGTATTAGGTGATATTTCATTGCAGTTTTGGTTTGCATTTTCCTGATAGTTATTGTTGTTGAGCAGCGTTTCAATACTTGTTGGTCATTTGTATGTTTTTGGAGAAACGTCTCTTTAAGTTCTTTGCCTATTTTGCCTGTTTTTAAATTGGGTTATTTGTTTCCTTGGTATTGAGTTATAGGAGTTCCTTATATATTTTGGAAACTAATTGCTTATCAAATATATGGTTTACAAATATTTTCTCCCATTCCCAAGGTTGCCTTTTCATTCTATTATTTCTTTCGCTGTGCAGAAGCTTTTTTATGTGATATATTTCCACAACATCACATAAATATTTTTGCTTTTGTTGCTTGTGATTTTGGGGTCATATCCAATAAATTAATGCCAAGATGCTTTACTCTTATGCTTTCTTCTAGGAGTTGTGTAGTTTCAAGACTTATATTTAAGCCTTTAACCACTTTGCCTTTGTGTATGTGTGTTTGATGGAAGATAGGGTATTTAATTTCTACTTTTTTGTGTGTGGATAACCAGTTTTTCTGATACCATTTAATTTTTAAAAACCATTTTTTCCCATTGCATGCTTTTGGCATCTGTGTGGAACACAAGCTTATTATACATGTGTGGGCTTATTTCTGAGCTCTCTATTCTGCTCCATTGGTCTGCATGTTTGTCTCAATGCCAGTACCATACTGTTATGGTTACTGTAGCTTTGTAATATATTCTCAAACCAGAATGTGTGATGCCACAGTTTTATTCTACTTTTTCAAAATCGTTTTGGCTCTTCTGGGTCTTTTGTGCTTCCATGTGATTTTTTTTTCTATTTCTGTAAAACTAAAGGCCATTGGGATTTTGATGGGGATAGCACTTAATCTGTAGATCACTTTGGGTGGTATAGACATTTAACTATATTAAACAGAATGAATGATAAAAGTTGGGAACATTTAATACCTTTCAGTAATGAAAATGCTCAATAAACTAGGTATAGAAAAAATGTACCTCAATATAATAAAGACAATATGTGATTATACCACAGCTAACATCATATTCAACAGTGAAAATGTGAAAGGAACAATACAAGAACAACACAGGAATAACCACTCTCATCACTTTTACTCCAGATAGTACTACACTTCCTAGCCAAAGCAATTAGGCAACAAAAAGAAATCAAAGGAAACCAAACAGAAAGAAAGAAGTAATATCATTTCTGTATACAAGTGACATGATTTCATATGTAGAAAACTCTAAAGACTCCACAGAAGAACTGTTAGAACACAATGAATTCAGTAAAGTTGCAGGATACAAAAATCCAAAAAGAAAATTAAGAAAACAATCCCATTTACAATAATGTAAAAAAGAATACAATATTTAGGAATAAACCTAACCAAGGAAGTGAACTACTTATTACAGATACTGAGAAGAACACATTTACAGTCACAACAGTCACCCTACAAGCAAAAGAAGTTGTGCTGGTCTGCTGCAGTGTAGAAGTCCCATACAGCGCAGTAGCTGTAATTGGAGCTACTGCTTGGTTAATGTTTTGGTAGTACACTGTCATATACTATGACATGTTGATTTTTACAGAGGGCTTAGATAGGGATACTATGAATTCTACCCACCCTGAATACTTTACAATTTTGTTGGGGTTTTGGCAATAGTTTCAGTAAAACAAAGTGTGATTAGACAATTTTGTATTCAACCGAACAACTTATCAAGTACACAGTTAATGATAAACAGTATTGAATATGGAAGAAAAAAACATGTTATTCCCATGAGCTATTTCTGTAGAATATAATACAGCTGTACTGTGAAATACAGTAGCTACTAGCTATATGTAGCCAAATTTTAATTTTAATTAATAAAAATTAAATTAAATTAAAAATTCAGCCCCTCATTAGACTAGCCAGATTTCAAGTACTCAATAGATAACATCCACTAGAGCCTACCGTATTTGACACCACCACATTTCCATTGTTGGAGGAAGCTATACAGAACAGCACTGCACTGAAAGATCAGCTTTATTAAACTAACGTGATTAGGAAACCTCCACACTGGAACTGTTGATGAACATCGAATATATTTAATAGGTGGAAAACATTCATATTTGGAAATAAAATTCATATTTGAAAATAAAGTTAGACAAATAAAGGTATAAATATTTCTATGTAAACAGCATATACTTTGATGAGTAAATAATACAACTATTGATTTTCAGTAAGTAGAAAAGAAAGAAGTCTGATAGAAAACAGAATAATCCAAGAGATTTTCTTCTGGGTAACAGGTGGCAGATAAAATGTCACTTAAATTCGATAAATTAAATAGCAAAATATTAAGTATATTAAATGATAAACATTAAGTAATATAATGTCATTAAATAAAATTGGGTGGTACAGGAAAAAGAACAGAGGTAGACAAAGCGATAACAAATAAAATTCCTTTTACCAGAGTAAGAAATCAGTAGACAGTGTCTAAAAACAAGAGACAAAATAAATTATATGCAAATAGTATTAATGTAACCTCTAGAATAAAAATGTGAACTGTATTAAATATTAGAACTAAACCATCATACAAAAACAAAGACATATTATTTAAAGATTTAGACAAAGTGAAATTAATATTTGCATGTATACTGGTTGTATCAATAATGTAAATGAGAATGGCTCACCATTAAAATTATTTCTACATTGGCTCACAAATGTTGTGCTACAGACATATACCTATGAAATTCATTTTTAACTGGAAAAGGCAAGCAAGATGGCCGAATAGGAGCAGCTCCAGCCTCCAGCTCCCAGCGCGAGCAACACAGAAGATGGGTGATTTCTGCATTTTCAACTGAGGCACTGGGTTCATCTCACTGGGGAGTGCCAGCCAATCTGTGCTGGTCAGCTGGAGCAGCCCAATCAGTGAGACCTGAAGCAGGGCGAGGCATCGCCTCACCTGGGAAGCGCAAGGGAAAGGGAATCCCTTTAGAAACTGAGACACACAACACCTGGAAAATCGGTAACTCCCACCCCAATACTGCACTTTACCAAGGGTCTTAGCAAATGGCACACCAGGACATTATATCCCACACCTGGCCGGGAGGGTCCCACACCCATGGAGCATCCCTCATTGCTAGCACAGCAGTCAGAGATCTAACTGCAAGCAGCGAGGCTGAGAGAGGGGCGCCCGCCATTGCTGAGACTTAAGTAGGTAAACAAAGCCTCTGGGAAGCTGGAACTGTGTGGAGCCCACCACAGCTCAAGGAGGCCTGCCTATCTCTGTAGACTCCACCTCTGGGGACAGGGCATAGCAAAAAAAAAGCAGCAGAAACCTCTGCAGATGTTAATGACCCTGTCTGACAGCTTTGAAGAGAGCAGTGGATCTCACAGCATGGAGGTTGAGATCTGAGAATGGACAAACTGTCTGCTCAAGTGGGTCCCTGACCCCTGAGTAGCCTAACTGGGGGACATGCCCCACTAGGTGCAGTCCGACACCTCACACCTCACACGGCGGGGTACACCCCTGAGACAAAGCTTCCAGAGCAAGAATCAGACAGCAGCACTCACTGTTCAGCAATATTCTGTCTTCTGCAGCCTCCGCTACTGATACCCAGGCAAACAGGGTCTGGAGTGAACCTCAAGCAATCTCCAACAGACCTACAGCTGAGGGTCCTGACTGTAGGAAGGAAAACGAGCAAACAGAAAGGATACCCACACCAAAACCCCATCAGTACATCACCAGCATCAAAGACCAAAGACAGATAAAACCACAAAGATGGGGAAAAAGCAGGGCAGAAAAGCTGGAAATTCAAAAAAATTCAAAAAATCAGAGCGTATCTCCCCCTCCAAAGGAACACAGCTCATCGCCAGCAACAAATCAAAGCTGGACTGAGAATGACTTTGACGAGATGAGAGAAGAAGGCTTCAGTCGATCAAACTTCTCAGAGGTAAAGGAGGAACTACGTACCTAGCGCAAAGAAACTAAAAATCTTGAAAAAAGAATGGAAGAATGGATAACTAGAATAATCAATGCAGAGAGGCCATAAACAAACTGACAGAGATAAAAACCATGACATGAGAAATACGTGACAAATGCACAAGCTTCTGTAACTGACTCAATCAACTGGAAGAAAGAGTATCAATGATTGAAGAATAAATGACTGAAATAAAGCGAGAAGAGAAGTCTAGAGAAAAAGAAGGAAAAAGAAATGAACAAAACCTCCAAGAAATATGGGATTATGTGAAAAGACCAAATCTACATCTGATTGGTGTGCCTGAAAGTGAGGGGGAAAATGGAACCAAGTTGAAAAACACTCTGCAGGATATCATCCAGGAGAACTTCCCCAACCTAGTAAGGCAGGCCAACATTCAAATTCAGGAAATACAAAGAATGCCACAAAGATACTCCTCGAGAAGAGCAACTCCAAGACACATAATTGCCAGATTCACCAAAGTTGAAATGAAGAAAAAAATGTTAAGGCAGCCAGACAGAAAGCTCGGGTTACCCACAAAGGGAAGCCCATCACACTAACAATAGATCTCTCAGCAGAAACTCTCCAAGCCAGAAGAGAGTGGGGGCCAATATTCAACATTCTTAAAGAAAAGAATTTTCAACCCAGAATTGCATATCCAGCCAAACTAAGTTTTATCAGTGAAGTAGAAATAAAATCCTTTACAGACAAGCAAATGCTTAGAGATTTTGTCACCACCAGGCCTGCCCTACAAGAGATCCTGAAGGAAACACTAAACATGGAAAGGAACAACCAGTACCAGCCATTGCAAAAACATGCCAAAATGTAAAGACCATCGAGGCTAGGAAGAAACTGCATCAACTAACGAGCAAAATAACCAGCTAATATCACAATGACAGGATCAAGTTCAGACATAACAATATTAACCTTAAATATAAATAGACTAAATGGTCCAATTAAAAGACACAGACTGGCAAATTGGATAAAGAGTCAAGACCTATCAGTTTGCTGTATTCAGGAGACCCATCTCACATGCAGAGACACACATAGGCTCAAAATAAAGGAATGGAGGAAGATCTACCAAGCAAATGGAGAAAAAAAAAAAAAAGCAGGGGTTGCAATCCTAGTCTCTGATGAAACAGACTTTAAACCATCAAAGATCAAAAGAGACAAAGAAGGCCATTACATAATGCTAAAGGGATCAATTCAACAGGAAGAGCTAACTATCTTAAATATATACGTGCCCAATACAGGAGCACCCAGATTCACAAAGCAAGTCCTTAGAGACTTACAAAGAGACTTAGACTCCCATACAATAATAATGGGAGACTTCAACACTCCACTGTCAACATTAGACAGATCAACGAGACAGAAAGTAAACAAGGTAATCCAGGAATTGAACTCAGCTCTGCACCAAGCAGACCTAATAGACATCTACAGAACTCTCCACCCCAAATCAAAAGAATATACATTCTTCTCAGCATCACATCGCACTTACTCGAAAATTGACCACATAATTGGAAGTAAAGCACTCCTCAGCAAATGTAAAATAACAGAAATTATAACAAACTATCTCTCAGACCACAGTGCAGTTACACTAGAACTCAGGACTAAGAAAATCAATCAAAACTGCTCAACTACATGGAAACTGAACAACCTGCTCCTGCGTGACTACTGAGTACACAACGAAATGAAGGCAGAAATAAAGATGTTCTTTGAAACCAATGAGAACACAGATACAATATACCAGAATCTCTGGGACACATTTAAAGCAGTGTGTAGAGGGAAATTTATAACACTAAATATCCATAAGAAAAAACTGGAAAGATCAAAAATTGACACCCTAACATCACAATTAAAAGAACTAGAGAAGCAAGAGCAAACACATTCAAAAGCTAGCAGAAGGCAAGAAAAAACTAAGATCAGAGCAAAACTAAAGGAGATAGAGACACAAAAAACCCTCCAAAAAATCAATGAATCCAGGAGCTGGTTTTTTGAAAAGATCAACACAATTGATAGACTGCTAGCAAGACTAATAAAGTAGAAGAGAGAGAAGAATCAAATAGATGCAATAAAAAATGATAAAGGGGATATCACCACCGACCCCACAGAAATACAAACTACCATCAGAGAATACTATAAACACCTCTACGCAAATAACCTAGAAAATCTAGAAGAAATGGATAATTTCCTGGACACTTACACTCTCCCAAGACTAAACCAGGAAGAAGTTGAAGCCCTGAATAGACCAATAGCAGTCTCTGAAATTGAGGCAATAATTAATAGTCTACCAACCAAAAAAAGTCCAGAACCAGATGGATTCACAGCCAAATTCTACCAGAGGTGCAAGGAGGAGCTGGTATCATTCCTTCTGAAACTATTCCAATCAATAGAAAAAGAGGGAATCCTCCCTAACTCATTTTATGAGGCCAACATCATCCCGATACCAAAGCCTGGCAGAGACACACACACACAAAAGAGAATTTTAGACCAATATCCCTGATGAACATTGATGCAAAAATCCTCAATAAAATACTGGCAAACCGAATCCAGCAGTACATCAAAAAGCTTATCCACCACGATCAAGTGGGTTTCATCCCTGGGATGCAAGGCTGGTTCAACATATGCAAATCAATAAACGTAATCCAGCATATAAAGAGAACCAAAGACAAAACCACATCATTATCTCAGTAGATGCAGAAAAGGCCTTTGACAAAATTCAACAGCCCTTTATGCTAAAAACTCTCAATAAATTCGGTATTGATGGAACGTATCTCAAAATAATAAGAATTATTTATGACAAACCCACAGCCAATATCATACTGAATGGGCAAAAACTGGAAGCATTCCCTTTGAAAACTGGCACAAGACAGGTATGCCCTCTCTCACCACTCCTATTCAACATAGTGTTGGAAGTTCTGGCTAGGGCAATCAGGCAAGAGAAAGAAATCAAGGGTATTCAGTTAGGAAAAGAAGAAGTCAAATTGTCCCTCTTTGCAGATGACATGATTGTATATTTAGAAAACCCCATCATCTCAGCCCCAAATCTCCTTAAGCTGATAAGTAACTTCGGCAAAGTCTCAGGATACAAAATCAATGTGCAAAAATCACAAGTATTCATATACACCTGTAACAAACAAACAGAGAGCCAAATCATGAATGAACTCCCTTTCACAATTGCTTCAAAGAGAATAAAATACCTAGGAATCCAACTTATAAGGGATGTAAAGGACCTCTTCAAGGAGAACTACAAACCACTGCTCAGTGAAATAAAAGAGGACACAAACAAATGGAAGAACATACCATGCTCATGGGTAGGAAGAATCAATATTGTGAAAATGGCCATACTGCCCAAGGTAATCTACAGATTCAATGCCATCCCCATTAAGCTACCAATGAGTTTCTTCACAGAATTGGAAAAAACTGCTTTAAAGTTCATATGGAACCAAAAAAGAGCCCGCATTGCCAAGACAATCCTAAATCAAAAGAACAAAGCTGGAGGCATCACATTACCTGACTTCAAACTGTACTACAAGGCTACAGTAACCAAAACAGCATGGTACTGGTACCAAAACAGGGATATAGACCAATGGAGCAGAACACAGTCCTCAGAAATAATACCACACATCTACAGCCATCTGATCTTTGACAAACCTGACAAAAACAAGAAATAGGGAAAGGATTCCCTATTTAATAAACGGTGCTGGGAGAATTGGCTAGCCATAATTAGAAAGCTGAAACTGGATCCTTTCCTTACTCCTTCTACAAAAATTAATTCAAGATGGATTAGAGACTTAAATGTTAGACCTAAAACCATGAAAACCCTAGAAGGAAACCTAGGTAATACCATTCAGGACATAGGCATGGGCAAGGACTTCATGTCTAAAACACCAAAAGCAATGGCAACAAAAGCCATAATTGACAAATGGGATCTAATTAAACTAAAGAGCTTCTGCACAGCAAAAGAAACTACCATCAGAGTGAACAGGCAACCTACAGAATGGGAGAAAATTTTTGCAATCTACTCATCTGACAAAGGGCTAAAATCCAGAGCCTACAAAGAACTCAAACAAATTTACAAGAAGAAAAACAAACAACCCCATCAAAAAGTGGGCAAAGTATATGAATAGACATTTCTCAAAAGAAGACATGCATACAGCCAACAGGCAGATGAAAAGATGCTCATCATCACTGGCCATCAGAGAAATGCAAATCAAAACCACAGTGAGATACCATCTCACACCAGTTAGAATGGAAATCATTAAAAAGTCAGGAAACAACAGGTGCTGGAGAGGATGTGGAGAAATAGGAACACTTTTACACTGTTGGTGGTGATTCCTCAAGGATCTAGAACTAGAAATACCATATGACCCAGCCATCCCATTACTGGGTATATACCCAAAGAATTATAAATCATGCTGCTATAAAGACACATGCACATGTATGTTTATTGCAGCACTATTCACAATAGCAAAGACTTGGAATCAACCCAAACGTCCATCAGTGACAGACTGGATTAAGAAAATGTGGCACATATACACCATGGAATACTATGCAGCCATAAAAAAGGATGGGTTCGTGTCCTTTGTAGGGACATGGATGCAGCTAGAAACCATCATTCTTAGCAAACTATCACAAGAACAGAAAACCAAACACTGCATGTTCTCACTCACAGGGGGGAATTGAGCAATGAAATCACTTGGACTCTGGAAGGGGAACATCACACACCAGGGCCTATTATGGGGAGGGGGAGGGGGAAGGGATGGCATTGGGAGTTATACCTGATGTAAATGATGAGTTGATGGGTGCTGACGTGTTGATGGGTGCAGCACATCAACATGGCACAAGTATACATATGTAACAAACCTGTACGTTGTGCACATGTACCCTAGAACTAAAGTATAATAAAACAACAAAAAAAAAAAAAGAAAGAAAGTTCATTCTTAAACATTAAAATAAACAGGTGAGCAAAAGCCTACAGGCTACTGTAAACAAAATGAAAGTGGAGTTTTCTGTTATCAGAAATGTTAGATTTTGGTGAGAAAATATTGAATGAAATAAACATACTTTTATTCATTACAATTCACAATGTTTATAATAGTTTGTGTATGTATTTGCACCAAATAACATGAAACCTTTAAAGACTAAATGATCTCAATAGATGATATCAAGGTTAATTGATATGTTCAGAAATATAAAAACAAAGGAAACTTATAAATGCTTTTATGAAATGAGTATAATAGTTGATAACACAATTTTTAAAATATTGGAAACAAATTATTATTGTATTTATCACATTATAAATGTTTTTCTTATCATAGCATTTTCAATATACTGGTAATGGTAACTGAAATTTTGTGTTGAAAAGGATTCTGAGGGTGCATCTGAACAGAGTGAATGCCTTTATTAAATAATATTCTCTATCATGAGGAAAGACATAAGGAATCATTGATCAGATAATTATAATTCCTTACTTAAGAAAAAATAATTCTCTGGAAGTATAGGAAATTTGAATTTTATTTTACACTTACATATGTGCATATGTACATATAAATCTATACACAAAAATACATATATACATATATGTATGTGTATACACAAACATATACACATATATACAGGTGAGTGTGTGTGTGTGTGTGTGTGTGTGTGTGTGTGTGTGTGTGGAGAGAAAGAGAGAAACAAATTTTACTGAACTCTAGTTCTGAATTAGGAAGTTATATGAATCAGCAAGTTATATGAAAGCATATGTAACAAAACTACCACTTTGGTATTCAACCTGGATTTATATCCAGACTCATACAAAGATGAGCTCCTGTCCTCACAAAGATAACAATCTCAACTCGCACTTTCTTACATTTACATTTTTCTGTATTTGAAAAGAATCACATTCCACTTTCATAGAGAAAAGGAAAGACATTTGCAATTTAAACAACTTCAGGAAAACATGTTTGTTATTGATTACACATAGAAAAAAATATAGTGTAGGTCAAACTGTTCAATAAATAAAAGTGACTGTTCAATAACTAAAAGTACAAATATACATACATAATTTGTCATTGAGTGTTACTGAATTCCTAGAAGATTTTTATAATGCATTTTAGCTGTTAAAATTTTAATCTTGGCATGGAACTATCCCTCAATGTGTACAAATGCCTTTAGTAAGATTGAATAAATTGGGTATAGTAATAATATAATTTTTCCAGATATTTGAAAGTCTCATATCACATATATTGCCTGTGGAGTAACATTTTCCATTGCAATTTTCAAGGCTTTTAATATACATAGGATTTTATCTGACACTTAATTTCATTATTTTAAAATTTCTGTTCAATCCTACAATATGACATCGATCAGTATATATGCTGTTACAACGACCAAAGCATAAAGAAGTGATTCGGAAAATGTATCTCTATTGTTGCTTGAAATTTAAAATAAAAATGATTGTAAAAAAGTATGTATAGAATCAACAGAGAAACATTGAATCTGACAAAGTTGTCCTTTCAACAACAGGAACTCATATTCCTTTTGTATTTTATTATAGGTCATTAAAAATATGTATACTTAGTCCTGAAAAATAAGCCATGTGAACACTTGGTATTATTTTCCCCCTCTTTCTATGACTACATATGACATTTATTCAAAATTGTTTTAATGTGACCATTCCTCAGTCTATTCAATTCATTGGACCTAGATTCCTTGGTTTATCTTTCCCTATACAACTATCGTTTAATCTTCTTTTATTGTTATCCAATTGACAACCACAATCTTACCTTCCATGTTGGGTTTTTTTTCTGTATAGTTAAGTGATTTAATAGGCCGTGCTGAACTGCTTCTCCTTCATTATGTTTTCATTACAGAAACATTTCCTGATTGTCAATTTTACTAAGGAATGTGGGAAAGACATTAAAAAGACAAAACAGCCCTACGGTGATGAGAATTATATATCAGTGAAACACTAGAGACCAATTAAAAGGCAACAAGTCAGTACGCCTGTGATTATGTGGTATAATCAATATGCATGAGTACCAGGAGAGTAAAATATTAGGGAAAATAAGTCTGGAATGTAATTAGGTCTGATTACATTCCCTGATAATAAGCCTGATTGTCCAGTGGTAATTTTACATTTATTATTTGAGGAAATAAGGATATAGTTTACCCATTCTTCATTCCATGCTGTAAGGAAATCCCTGCAAAGGATTATTTTATTTGATGGAGAGTGTTCTCAGTATTAGTTCTCTCCCTGTGGCTAGGAATTGACAGAATTTTGACTTCTGAGTAAATATCTTGTATGCCCATGTTATACATTTTTTTAAAAGGTTAAAATAGAGATCATGTAAACAGGAGATCATTCTGGGCATTGTAGATGAAAAAACATAGCCTATTTATATCCTGCTACTTTAACTTTGAACTAGAACAACACAGATTAAAATATATTTTTCTTATTAAATACAGATGGTGAGAGAGGAACAAAAACTTATCATTTAGGGAAAGTATAGTAACAATTTAAAAATCATCATTACCTTTAGTACCTTTTCATTTTTATCAAATACATCATATATTTAAGATATAATGAAGAACAAAAGACCTTCAGGTAAAAGTGAAGTTTCTAGCCTTGCCATTTTCTTCAAAAACAATAGTCTATATGAATCTGACATTCCAGACTGGGCCAATATAAATATGTAGTGACATTCTACGCATGAAAACATCCACAAATCACAAGTTTATATTACATGTATTATATGTGCACAAACTTGCTTGATTAATGAGAAAGCATATTTAGGATTTTTTCCTTTATATTTTTCCAAACATTTCTTAAAAAAAAGTACATAATTTTATAATTTTATTAACAATGTCTGAGAGACTGCCTTTGTTCATTCATATTGAATTTAAGTATATTTTAAGATTTTGTTTAAGTGAATAATACTTCATTGTTATTTTATTTTGCATTGTTTAATAATAATAAGAGTCACCATTCTTTCAAATTCTTTTTCCATTTATATTTTGTTTTATTTTGCTGTTTTGTACATTGAGTTGTTAATCCTTACCTTATTGGTGTATGTGTTTTTGTATATCAATAAATTTAGCTAATTAGTTTTCACATTTTTCTCAGGTTCTCATTTGCCTTTGATTTTTGGTAATTATTTTATTTAGGACCTTTTAATTTTAAACTATCAAATTTGAAAGATAGTAACTCTTTTTTAGAAATACCTTGCTTTCCCTTAAGTATTATAAACATGTTCTCTGTTAATGTACTTTGTATTATGTTACTACAAGAATAACAAAAGTGTATTTCACAAACAAATAAGTGTTTACATTTACACTTTAAGTGTTAAAAATAGCTACAAAATTCTAGGCTTGTTGGTATACTAAAGCTACAGAAGGCCAGACCAAATTTACATAAATGACAGAAATCTATTGCCAATTACTGATTTGTATGAATTAGAGAACAAGCCAGCAAACATGATTGAAAATGAAGACTATATCATAAAGTGTACTGTGTTCATTTATCTTGACAAATGTAGTTTGGTAACAATTTTTTGACAATGCTTCAGGTAGACCAGTAAATTTCTTTTAACACATTTTGTGAAAATAGGTTAGTGTGAATGATAATTAGGTCTCAGTCCAGTTCTCAGCTAATGATCTGCTGCTGAGAAATGGAGGAAGACTGCTAGATATGCAATGAGAATTATGAAGTTTGCAGGCTGTGGAAATGATACTTAACAGGTTTCACTTAATGGGAGAACTATTTTATCTTTTTTGGAGTAGGATGCAATTTCATGACTCTAATTTTAAAAGCCTGTGGTGAAATGAGTGTCACTGTAACTGAATATTAAATATTAATGAATGAAAAACAGTTGCAATAACGAAATATATCTATGACTGCAGAGAAAAAGTAACTCAGTATACAAAATATTTGTATTCACAAGGGCTATTTTATAATATTTTATGTTCAATACCTATTTTTAGTTTTCCTATGAAGGAAAATTTTGTCTTTTTGCTTCCATCTATCTGATACAGACATTCTTGCATAAGCTTTGATATGCTAAGAGGAGTTCATAAAATTAAAAAAAAAAAAAAACCTAATTTTGATTCGTGTTAGACTTTCAGGAAAAGCATTTTACAAGGTGCCCCATGATAAGCATTACTACATGATTAAACACATGATTTTGAAAAAAGGTAGTTCATTCATAAACAGTGTTTGATGTAGACAAAATTAGGATGGAAACTATCAACAGATTAATGATACATTGTACCAGCAAATCATGTGTTTGGCGAGTTGTGGATTTCATTTTTCTTCTGCCTCTCATTACACACATACATAAAATATCTCAGTTTATTTCCTAATGGAAAACACGGGTTATCTAGGAATAAAATTTTTTTTCAAATTTCCTTTCCTTCTTTTTAAAATACATGTACTCTGGGTCTCTTCTTTTGAGTCAGTGGTACATGGGGTCTTCTATTAAACTTTCCTCTTTCCTTTTCTTTCTCCTCTCCTCTCATGGTCTCTCCTCTCTTTTTTCTTTCTTTACAATGTTATGATTTTCTCCACTATTCTATTTCATTTTTTTTGGAAAAAAAAAAACACAGAATGCTTGTTTATAGTCCATTTTTATGCTGCCGATAAAGACATAGCCAAGACATTTTATAAAGCAAAAGAGGTTTAACTGACTCACAGTTCCACGTAGTTGGGAGGCCTCACAATCATGGTGGAAGGCAAAAGCCACATCTTACATGGCAGCAGACAAGAGAGAATGAAAGCCAAGCAAAAGGGATTTCCCCTTATAAAATCATCAGATCTCAAGAGACTTATCACTACAATGAGAACAGTAAGGGGGAAACCACCTCCATGATTCAATTATTTCCCACCACATCCCTCCCACAACACGTGGGAATTATCAGAGCTATATTTCAAGATGAGATTTGGGTAGGGACACAGCCAAACCATATCAGTGTGAAACGTAGCAGGATTCAAAAATTTAAAGATGTATGCATCAAAGATAGATTAATTAAATACACTATCTCTGCCCATAATTCGTAAGTGTTTGCTGCCCAGAGAAACAATCTTACATTTAGGTTTGTAAGGACAGTACTAATTTGTTCCTGTTTTCCAAATGTAACTATAATAGGACTTTGATTCTCAAAAGTGTTGCAGTAGGAGGATAAATGGTATGTCCACCCTGGATATAGAAAATATTGTGGTCATGGTCTTGCTTTAACAGATATAATTACAACTAGTGCTTTTACTTCTCATCTTTCCATCACTTCAACCTCAATAAATTTTATCCACAACTCAGTTCAAACAAGAGAATTCAGAGATATCAAAATTTCACCAAGAGATGGAAAATTCCCAATTCATTAAGAATTAATTCAAGACTTTGTCTTTAAAACAATCCTTGAATGTAAAATATTTTGTCATGTGAAATAATGAAATTTAGTCAGGTTTAATTCAGAAAAAGGTCAATAAATGAAATAATTTAAAAAGTTTATTCCACTATTCAAGTTTTAGAAGTTGTTTTCTAATTTTCTTTAATATATTCATTGCCTGTGGAATCATAACATTTTTTGTTTGTGTTAAGTTTTGTTTTGATTTATTTTATTAATTAGAAGGAAAATAGATAGCAGAAAACCAGAAGGGGTGATTGAACCCATTTTCAGTAGTTTTGTTGTCTAATAAATAAATATAAAAAGTGAACAAATAATTACAAGGTTTTAAAAAAAGATTTTATCTTCTAAACAAATATCAATTCATTTTATTTGACCAATATTAGATATTTGATTTGAAAAAATATTTTCAACATAATTATGATTAGTTATGCAGAGAGCCACTTCAAATGTGTATATATACCTCAAATAATTTACAATGAATAGGACACAAATTGATATTATGTAGTACCAAGGGAGTAAGGCTCATTTTCAAAAGTATGTCTGCTTGCTAATTATCCACAAACATTGAAGATGAAGTTTACCTCATTGCTGTGGAATTAATCATACTGCTCCTTATTGTATGTGAAATGTTATTTCCACACACCTTTCTATTGTACCCAAAATGGAGTATAATTCACCTTCTCCATAGAAATAACATTATATTCACTATAGTATTTTGATTTCCTGAATTTATGCTTCATTACTTTTTATTTGTCTGATTCCATTAGATACATATGGTCATCTATAATTTTCAAAGTGAGATGCATAAGGACAATAAAATCTAATATGGGTTTCTTATCTTTAGAGAGGCAAGAAATACATCAATCACTAGCCCAAAAATATTGTAATGTTATAAGAAATACATCCAGATCACTATCAACTTATACAATTGATTAGAGAGGAAAACATAAAAGCTTTACTTGCTTTTATGTTGCAGGAAGCAAAAATGGGTTATAGAAACCAATATATTTTCTCAGACCGAGGAGGCATTCATATTCTAGAAAAAAACACCTAAGAAAGAACGAATATTAGAAGGATAGCTGCTGACCCCAAATTTATTCATACATCAAACATGACATATAAACTTGTCTTCTATTTTTTTATTGGGAACATTCAAAGGGAAAAATAATTTCACTATATCTGTTACGATCCTCTAACATTATGCACATTTTATAACATTAATGTAATTATGTCCATAATTTCATATAAAAATGAGATATTATATCTCTTAACTTCATTAAATAAAACATTTTTATCAGATACATTATACATATTGAGAGTATTTTTTCCTTTAATTAATTAATTCATTCAAACCAGCTACCACACAAGCGCAATTAGGTTCTGGTGAGAACTGATAAGTGAGTTACGGTTACTGTCCTCCAGCAACTCAAAATTTGTTCATTGCTTAACAAACTATTTGTCACTCTAAGTCTTTCAGTTTGAAAGTAAAATCGAATTATACTTATTTCAAAGATATTATTAGGAAAATCAGCTTCAAAACTTAGTGAAGTTATTTAATTTTAGAAACAGTAAGTATCATTTAAAATATAGATGACCTTCACTTTGCACGATTCAATATATGTGTTTCAGTTAACACCATTTAGTTAAATAATACCAGTTCCCCAGTAATACAATTTAAATTTCAGTTACTACCATATGTTACCTGTGAGTAATTACATAAAGTATGAACTTTCCTTCTGGCTCTTTGTTATACAAACCATTATATTAAAAAAATGCATTATAATCAGTGACCAATCACATACGGTCATGTGTTGCATGCCGTTTTGGTCAAAGAAGGTAACATATGCAACAATGGTCTCATAAGATTATAACAGAGTTGAAAAATTTTCATCACTTGGTGACATGGTAGCCCTTACAATGCCATAGTGCAATGCATTACTCACATGTTTGTGGTGATGCTGATGTAAACAAACCTACCGTGTTGCTAGGCGTATAAAAGTACAGCACATACAATTAGATACAGTACACAATAGATTATAATAAATGACTGTTAGTGGCTTATGCATTTACTACACAATATTTTTATCATCATTTTATTTTGTGTACTCCTTCACTTAAAAAAAAAAAAATGTTAACTGTAAATTAGCAGCCTCTGGCAGGTCCTTCAGAAGGTATTCCAGAAGAAGACACTGTTGTCATGGGAGATAACTCCGCATGTGTTATTGCCTTTGAAAACCTTCCAATGAGACAAGATGTCAAGTTGAATGACAGTGATATTGATGCTCCTGACCCTGTGCAGGCCTCGGTTAATGTGTGAGTTTCTGTCTTAGGTTTTAACAAAAAAATTTAATTTTTTTTTTTCAAATTTTAAAACAGAAAAAAGCTTATAGAGTAAGGATAGAAAGAGAACATTTTTGTACAGCTGCACAATATATTTGTGTTGTAAGCTGTGTTATAACAAAAGAGTTAAAAAGTTGAAAAAAATTAAGGTTCATAAACAAAAAATGTTACAGTAAGCTAAGGTTAACTTATTAGTAAAAAAATAAATGTTTTTTTTCATTCAGTGTAGCCTAAGAGTATAGTGTTTATAAAGTCTACAGTAGTATACAGTAATGTCCTAGGACTTTGCATTCACTCAGCACTCACGCACCAACTCACCGAGAGCAGCTTCCAGTCCTCCAAGCGCCATTCACAGTAAGCTCTCTATACAGATATAACATATACCATTTTTAAGTCTTTTATACAGTATTTTTACTGTATCTTTTTATGTTTAAATATCTAGATGCATAAATACTTAGCATTGTGTTACAACTGCCTACAGTATTCAGTACAGCAACATGCTGTACAGGCTTCTAGCCTAGGAGCAATAGACTATAGCATATAGCCAGATGTGTGACAGCCTATACCATCTAAGTGTTTGTAAGTATCCTCTATGATGATTGTACAAAAACAAAATCACCTAATGACACATTTATCAGGAAGTATCCCCATCATTAAGTGATAGATGCCTATTATTTCCTTCAAAAACTTTTGGTGATATACTGTACATCTGTTATTCAGCTCACACACAGGCAGCAAAGTGTATAGTTGTGTTTCTTTATCTCTCATATGTAGAAAGAGACTAAGCAAAATAATTTAACTTTCAAGTACTACTACCATTGGAAAATGTTCCAGGTCACCTTGGTTCTCTTTGTAGCGTGAATGAAAATGTGAACATTTAATTTTTACACCAAATGCAACTTCATCAATCCAATCAATGGGTCCGGAATTTATTTCAACTTTGCCCATTACTACAAATTGACTTTTGGAAAGGCTATTAATGCTATGATGGAAGATCATGCAGTTTTGGTTTTTTTTTGACTGAATTTTGGAGAAAATATGACATAAAGCATAAAGCAATGGAAAACATTCAAGTATTGGCAGAAGGTAATTAGCAGGAAGATGCATGCAGTATGGCCTAATTTTACTGTACCATGCAAATAACTTTAAAGGATATGAGTCAAATGTAAATGGGGTTATAGCAGAAGCAGCTAACTGTCGGAATGTTAACACTGCAGCTATTTGAGGGAGACTAGATAGACATCCAGAAGAACTTAGTGAAGGCCAACTTATCAACATAAGTGAGGAAAAATATGATTGTGATGAAAAAGATCAAGATGTCCCATGATTGACATAGGCACTTCTGGAGGTTTCTCAAAGGTATTTCATGACATTGAAGAAACAAAGGATAAAGTACTGGAAGTGGATCCAGATTAGAAAAGAGTATGATAATTCACAAAGTATAGAACGGATGCTCGTTCCATATTGTAAATTATGCAACAAGAAGGAGCTAAAGACTATTCACTGTGTGTGCAAACTACTATTGACATTTATTTTTATAAGACATAAAACACTTTAAATGTTCTCATTATTTTAAATTATGGCATAAATATTACAACTTCACTATTTTTCATTTCTTTTTTTTTCATTTCATTTATAATTGGCATATTTTAATATTTTGGCAAAAATGTTAAAGGTAATGGAACAATCATAAATTTCTCGTTGGCTATTAAGATCACTTTTAAGATCATTCAGTTTACACAGTCATTTTTATTATGATACAATACTGTGCAAAAAGAGGACTTCCTAAATTTACACTGCTTGAAAGAAAAAAGAAAATAGTTATGAATCAATGAAACATTTTAATTTATATTTTCTCGTAAAAATCTTTTTTTCTTTCATTATTTTTTCAAGATTCACTTTTCTACAGAGAATAGGCTATACATACAATGCTAGTCACATAAAAATATGCATTTTTAAAACATTCTAACCAATGAAAAAGTACAGTTTTTGAGAAACTAAAAGCCAGTGACCTGCCATGTTATCTGAGATCCCAGAAAAATAAGAGTAATGAGCATATATTAACAGCTATCTTTCTAATATTTTATTACAGAGACATCTGGCAGAAGGTTTTCACATGTTAGAAAGGTAAGTCACATCAAATAATATGGAAACCTGGACTAAATACAATGAAAATGGGCCAAAAATAAAGGTATCTATGAATACAATTTTTGTTTAAAATATTTAGCATATATTTTATGGAAGTTAACATGCACATAAAGATGGCTTTTATTTTTTAGATGTACAATTTCATTAAATTTGTTTATGCACTGAATTTACACACCTCAATTTATGTTTGTGTCTTTATGGGTGTATGTATATGTATGTATCCTTATGTGAAAATTATACTACACTCCTTCATCCAAACTATAAACATTTCATTTCTAAGCTTCTCAGACCAAGTATATCTAGGTTTGACCATGATTACACTTTATTCCTAGAATTGCACAACTGAAAGATGGAAATGGAAATGAATTTGAGGGAGAATATTTGATAATCATAAGGGTGATATAATTTTCTAAACAATGCAAATTCCATTGCTCCCATTTCTTGTAATTACAGGTATCATATAAATATTTAGGCATTTCTGACATTATTCCAACATTTAAACATTTCTTAGACCATTACAGCAGCTATACGTAAAAGAAAGTATAGCTCTGAGGTAAGAAAACTGCTTTCAGTAAAGTTTCATCACAACTAAAGAATAATTAAGCATATGGAAATGTTCATTCATGTATTCATTACATTAGGTGCCTAATAATCTGTGCCCTCAATTATTATTTTCCATATTGTTTTTCACACAATTTTTCCATTTATTCCTCTTGACTTTTTTGCATTCCATCCTACTTTTTTCTTTTTTCCTTTGTCTTTGTCCTCCTTTCACTCTTTCAATTTCTCTTTGGTTCCACTTGTGAGTGTATTATTAAAGTAATCATTTTAGGTGCCTTGAATATGCAAGTTTGGATTGTGTTCAGTAAATAGTATAAATTCTAAAAAGTAATACAGAGATACTGAAGAGGCAGTAATTTTACAGCAGTTTGTAGCTTCTGATATGATAATCATCTCACACACACACAGTATCCCCTCTTATCCACAGAGAATACATTCCAAGACCCCCAGTTCATGCCTTAAACCGCAGATAGTACCAAACCCAACATACACTTTGTTTTTTCCTATATATACATACCTATGATAATGTTTAGTTTATAAATTAGGCACAGTAAGAGATGAGCAATAATAACTAATAATAAAGTAGAGCAATTATAACAACAAACTGTAATAAAAGTTATGTAAAAGTGGTCTCTCACAAAAACACCTTATTGTACTGCATTGTATGTATTATTAAACCTCATGTGACTGCAGGTGACTGAAACCATTTGAAGTAAAACCAAAGATGAGGGGTCACTATTGTAATATAAAATGTTCATATAAGTGAGCTACTCAGAGAAGACCAAAGAGACCTGAAATCCAAAGTGACGAGAAGTCAGTATAACAAAAAAGCATTTATTTCAGAAATGGTAATAGGCTTGTATCTTCCTCCCCTTTTTGTTCTTACTTTTTTTTGTTTTTTTTTTTTTTTGAGATGGAGTCTTGCTCTTTAGCCCAGGCTAGAGTGCAGTGGTGCTATCTCGGCTCACTGCAAGCTCTACCTCCCAGATTCATGCCATTCTGCCTCAGCCTCCCAAGTAGTTGGGACTACAGGCGCCTGCCACCAAACCCAGCTAATTTTTTGTGTTTTTAGTAGAGACCAGGTTTCACCGTGTTAGTCAGGATAGTCTTGATCTCCTGACCTCGTGATCTGCCAGCCTCGGCCTCCCAAAGTGCTGGGATTACATATTCTTACTTTTGATCCCTTTGGTCTTCCTCTTCCCATATGCACACAAGCATGTTATAAGCATTTGATTGCATTGTTTTCTGATTATTGATTCTCAAAATTGTTTACAGGATCTAGAATCTTAGGGGGTCAAAGGTTAAATTCTATAATGGCTTTGGCACTTAAAAGTTGGGCCTCCTAGGCTAATTGTGGTTGTTGTGGGAAGTCAGGGACCCCGAACAGAGGGACTGACTGAAGCCGTGGCAGAAGAACATAAATTGTGAAGATTTCATGGACATTTATCACTTCCTCAATCAATACACTTGTGATTTCCTATGCCTACCTTTACTTTAATCTCTTAATCCTGTCATCTTTATAAACTGAGGATGAATGTTGCCTCAGGACCCTGTGATGATTGCGTTAACTGCACAAATTGTAGAGCATGTGTATTTGAACAATATGAAATCTGGGCACCTTAAGAACAGGATAACAGCGATTTTTAGGGAACAAGGGAGATAACTTCAAAGTCTGACTGTTTGTGGGTTGGGCAGAACAGAGCCATATTTCTCTTATTATCGAAAACTGGTAAGATAAATATCCCTGAATTCTTTCCCCAGTAAGGAACATTAATAAATAACAGCCCTGGGAAAAGAAAGCATTCCCAGGGTGGGACCTCTAAAATGGCCACCCTGGGAGTATCTGACTTTATGCAAATGTAAATAGGGATGAAACACACCCTAGTCTCCTGCAGCGCCCCCAGACTTGCTAGCATTAGGAAATTCCAGCCTGGCAAATTCCAGTCAGACTGGTTCTCTACGCTTGAACCTTGTTTATCAATGACAATGCATGCACAGCTGGGCATGGAAGTCCATTAGTGATTCTAGTTTCACCCTGACCTTGTGATCTCACCCTTATCTCCTACCTTGAGATCTTTTGTCACCCTTGAAGCATGTGATCTCTCTGACCCACACCCTATTCGTACACTCCTTCCTTTTGAAAATTGCTAATAAAAACTTGCTGGTTTTAAGGCTCAGGGGCATCATGGAACCTGCCAACATGTGAAGCTTCCCCCGGACACCCAGTTTTAAAATTTCTCTCTTTTGTACTCTTTCCCTTTATTTCTCAGACCAGCCGATGCTTAAGGAAATAGAAAAGAATCCACATTGAATATCAGGTTTGGGGTTTCTCCTGATATATGGTGGCACATACCTGTAATCTCAGAACTTTGGGAGGCCAGGGCAGGTGGATCGCTTGAGGTCAGGAGTTTGAGACCAGCCTGGCCAACATGGTGAAGCCCTGTCTTTACTAAAAATACAAAGATTAGCTGGATATGGTGGTGCGTGCTTGTAGTCCCTGGTACTCAGGAGGCTGAGGCAGGAGAATTACCTGAACCCTGGAGGCAGATGTTGCAGTGAGCTGAGATGGTGCCACTTCACTCCAGCCTGGGCGACAGAGCAAGAGTCCATCTAAAAAAAAAAAAAGGAAAAAAGTCAGACCTCCTAAAGCCTGGTATTGAAAAAGTGAACATGGCTTTTAGTGCTCACAGAGGCTTGTTAATTTATTATTCTGTCAAGTGCTTACACCCATGTTTAGCTATAGAGCTCTGTGTAGACATTTTCAGAATATGAAGTTTTGTCTGACATATTTATATGTTTCAGTTTTATTTTTACACAAATGCTCTAATCCCTTGGAATTTAAAAAAAAGAGTCACAAAATTCAGGTTAACTAAAAAAAAAAAAAAATAAATGTTCTTTGACTGAGAAACACCTAAAAATAGAAAAATAGGATTGAATGGCCATTACAGGCTGCATTCAAGATGTATTTCCCAGTTACTGGGAAAACAAAAAGAAACATATGCAGCCAAGTTACACCAGAGACTCATTGCAAAGAAATGCCACAGCTGATAGACATGCCAGTGAGTAGGTTGTTACCAAAGGAAGGGCTGAACCTGATATTTAAATGCAAGTTGACAGAGATCTTCAGGAATGCCTAACTGATCATGATCAAGTGGAATCCTGGCTTTAATTATGAGGGAGGAAAAACCAATAGTGTATTTAAACTCTCTGAATATAATTCTAATGAGTGAAGCATAGAAAATACAATCATTAAATATAATTTCATCAGCCTTTACTACATACAGACAGGTTAAAAATCTCAGTGACAATTCTGAGTACTGTATAATGAAATACATAAGGAATATGTGTGTTTCCCCCAGAGAAATTATAATGTGGAACGCTTTTGTTGCCTATTTAGATCTGCTTATGGTTCCATTACACAGGTGGTAATTTTGTGGTATTTAGCCCTCAACTCTAGATACAGAAATCCCAAAAGAGTGAAGTTTAGATAGAATGGGTTTACATTCATTCATTCAAAAAATAGACATTGAGTTCTTACTCATTGTAAGTAGTTCTTACTCATTGTAAGTAGTTCTTACTCATCGTAACTTCATTGAAGTAGCAAAAAAGCAATGTACCATGCATCCTATGCAGAGAAAAAGAGGGTATGAAAAGAAATGAAGCAGTATCAGACTTTTGATTAACCTCTTGGATATCGGCATTTTAACCATGCCAGATTCACTCAGGCTTTGTAGCATCACCTACTAGGACAAGAGAGTCATAATATCTGAGCCTGGAAACAGTATACCAGGTAAATAACACTCTTAACCTCTACCTGTCGCCTGGATTCTTCCTGTTGGCTTTTAGACATACTCAAATCTTTACCATTGAAAACAAATACACCTTGTTACAGTCACTTTTCCCCTCATTCTCCTCCAGCTACTTCGCTAGCTTTCTATTCTCCTTAGCTCAAATTGTAGGAAGTTTTCTAACGTGCTGTCTCCATGTTTTTCAACGCACTCTCATTATGATATTATCTATATACTGGTAAGAATGTATAAATCTGGTTACTACAACAGAGATCCAAAATTAACAAAGGTTTAAACAAATGTGAATTATATTTTGCTTATAAAAATCGAAAGTGGTGGCTGGGAGCAGTGGCCCACGCCTGTAATCCCAGCACTTTGGGAGGCCAAGGCGGGCAGATCACCAGAGGTTGGGAGTTGGAGACAAGCCTGACCGACATGGAGAAACCCTGTCTCTACTAAAAAATAAAAAAACATTAGCTGGGCTTGGTGGAGGGCGCCTGTAATCCCAGCTACCCTGGAGGCTGAGGCAGGAGAATCGCTTGAACCCTAGAGGCAGAGATTGCGGCGAGCGGAGGTTGCACCATTGCACTCCAGCCTGGACAACAAGAGCGAAACTCTGTCTCAGAAGAAGGGGAAGGGGAAGGGGAAGGGGAAGGGGAAGGAGGAAACTGGTGTGACATCATCCTTCTGATAATATTTCAAAACCCATGTTTATTCTATCTTACTCTGATATTTATAAAGTTTTGCCTTTATCTGCATGGTCAAAGGTAGCATACAATTATGTTCACATCCCAGTCACTGGGCAAGGGAAAAGGAAAAAGGAAAAGCATTATCAGGAAGTTCTGTTACGTTATCTATAAATTAACGATATAATCACAAGCAATTAATTACAATGATGGTTGGGAAATGTTTGCTTAATTTTGTAGGTGCACAGAGAAAAATAGGAAGTTTCATTATTCTGCTAGAGAAAATAACATGTGGAAGACATGTAGCAGAATCTGCCAAATACTCCAGTTTTATATTTGCATCATTCCTACAAAATAACTCTTACTGGGGTACGTGATTATGTCCATAAATCCAAATCAAATTTGGATTCTTCATCCTCCCCTTGTAGAATCTCTCAACAAAAATTGGCAGTTTATTTCCTTCTTAAAATATTTTTAGTTCGGCCAGGCGCGGTGGCTCAAGCCTGTAATACCAGCACTTTGGGAGGCCGAGACGGGCGGATCACGAGGTTAGGAGATCGAGACCATCCTGGCTAACCCGGTGAAACCCCGTCTCTACTAAAAAATACAAAAAACTAGCCGGGCGAGGTGGCGGGCGCCTGTAGTCCCAGCTACTCGGGAAGCTGAGGCAGGAGAATGGCGTGAACCTGGGAGGCGGAGCTTGCAGTGAGCTGAGATCCGGCCACTGCACTCCAGCCTGGGAGACAGAGCGAGACTCCGTCTCAAAAAATAAAAATAAAAATATATATATATATTTTTTAGTTCAACTTCTATGAGCTAAGTCTCCATATTTCCTCTGATTTATCTGTCATATACTTTGCAGATTCATTTTCTTCTGTCTATGAAGCGTTAGAGTTCATTATGATAATGCTAGACCATTTTTTTTTATCACTATATTCTACCTTCATAAAACCTCACTTATATCTCTGGTTTCAAACAAAACCTATAATCAAATGTCTTATACATTTCTCCTCTTTACTCCACTGATTTATGCCACCAAAACCTAGGCATCTTCCAGTGCTCTTCATCCCCGTTAATGACAACAATATGCTCCCAGGCTGAATAATTTCAGTGCCTAACATGGTTTCTAGTTCACAGTAGGCACTTAACACATATTTTTAAAATAATAAATAAATTATTTAATGGATTAATTAAATGATGACTAATCTATCAAGGAGACTCCTTCCTTTAATACTAAGCTAGCTACACTTCGTACTTATTAAAGTGATAAAACTATAGCTGGAGAGATGAAATTATTTCACAGGATTATATAGCTGAGAGAAGTGAAAAGACTCAAAACAAAACTGGTCTGCAAACCTGTGGTCTTTCCACAATATTGTATTGTCTATTCCTGGATGTAATCTGAAAGAAAACAGTGGCAGGAGGATAAGAGAGGTGGAGAAGAGTGTAGAAATTCATTTTGTAAGGTAAATCTAAAAGAAAAAAAAAAAAAACAGAATTTTGAATTCGAGTCATTGGGAGAAGATTGGTGCGGTAAAACAAAAGGGGAGATAATTAATTTAGGTTTTGACAGAATGAGTTTAAGACGCTGAAAATCTATAGGTTGGTGCAAAAGGTATTGTGGTTTTTGCCATTGATGGCAAAACTTTTGCACCAACCTAAACAGATGAGGATTTCAAAAGGTTATTTGGAATAATGATTGTAGAGATACATTTTAAAAGTGACAGTTGGAACCACAATATATGGTAAAAATGCCAAGAAAGGAAATATTGAGAGAGAAAAAGAGAACCTTTCTGGGATTTCTTTCTGATACTTCTCGTCTCTTTGCACGGGCTCAGTAAAAGTCACATTGCCCAGTTTTTCCTAAAGTGTACTACTGGTCATTTTATGAAAACCTCCTTGTATCACTTCTGACCTCAAAGGCCCTGCGAAGAGGAAATCTTCTCTGTGCTGTCACACTATTCTCCCTTATATGGTCAACTGTGAATGTGATTATAGATATATTAATTTCATATAATTTTTCTGAGTTTTTGAAATGGAAGTTTAGTCTAATAAAGCTGGATTATTGAAATGCATGTTGCCCTTACTTTAATATGTATACTGGTCATTCTCACACTTTTTTCTACTTTGATCCATATTCAGATGCAGAAATCATTCTCTGGTGTCATAAGATTTTAACATTCCCTCTGCTGCAGATACAAGTGATTGTTATAAATAGAGGGTAGAACAAATGATGAAGTCTGCATTCATTCATGAGCATTGCCACTGAAAGATTAAGAGGACAGTGTGATCATGTGTTCATAACAAGATCCTCTAAAATTGATTTTTTAAAAATTGAGACAGTGTCTTGCTCTGTTGCTCAGGCTGCACTGCAGTGGTGCAATCATAGCTAGCTGCAGCCTTGAACTCCTGGGCTTAAGGGATTCTCCCACCTCAGCCAGCAGAGTAGCTGGGACTATAGATTCACACCACCTTGACCGGATAATTTTTTAGATTCACTTTCATTTTTTGTAGAGATAGGGATCTCACTTTGTTGCCCAGGCTGGTCTCGAACTCCTAAGCTCAAGTAATCCTCCTGCCTTCACCTCCCACAGTGCTGGGACTATAGTCATGAGCCACTGTGCTTGGCCTAAAATTGAAAATTTTTGATGGTTAGGATATTCATTTTAGTTTCTTCTACACTTAGTCCATTATCTGGCACATTGAGGAGACTCAACATTTTTGGTTTTCTGAAATGAACATTTAGTCAAACACTTTATATCTCACTAAGAAACAGATATAATTCAAAGTCCAATTTCTACTAAAATATGAAAATACATTATCTTTTGCCTTAACTGAACCATGATTTGGAATGCAAAAGGTTTTCACAAAAACTTTAAAGGTCATGGAACAAAATGTTTATGTTATTGGCATTTACAGTGAAATCCTGGTACCAGTATTTTCTTTGGAAAACATAATTGAATAACCAAAAAAAAAAAAAATACCAAACACAGTCAAACTGCCTCAAACTATTGCAAAACTAGGGGGAGTCTCTTGCTGTTCAGCAAAATGCCACACAATTTATCACGATTATTGTAGTGATTGTGTCTGCCTTTAGGGAAAATCCAAAGCAGGACTGGGTATTATACTACCTCAGTGTGATCTCTGCAGGCAAATATATCACCATGTGGCAGAGTGCCATGCCGAAACAAACTGCCCTGCGCAAGTCTGAAAAATGATAACTTTTAATCCCTGTAAGATGTATGGCAGTATAACACTTTAACTGTTTTCCATTCCCTGGTTTTTAAAGCAATTATACTGTAGGCTGCAGGGCACATTGCTAGTTGCATTTTTCTGTCCTCAAAACTTTTCTTTCCCTGTTAAGTATTTTTCCAACATAAACATTTCCTAAATTGCTATGGAAACTTAGTATTAAGTACAGAAGTTGTAAAAGGAAGTAGAATTTTCAGGTTTTTAAACAAAGAAAGAAATAATCTGGGATTCATTTGCGATGAAAGAACCCTCTCATATGCACTTATATGCTCTCCTAATGAGACTTACTTGAATGTAACTTCAGTGAGTCTTGGTTAACTTGAACTGTGAAATTGCTCAGTAAATCACTGACATTATGAAGGACATGTATTAATTGCTTTGTAATTCTCAAATTCCTTAATAACATCATCGTAAATACTTTTTTTCCCCACAAGGTAAATCATACTTGAAAGGTATTTGTGGGTTCCCATTAAATCTTTAGTGATTCTAAGCAGAGTCACTTAAAAGCATATTTAAATACACTCTACTTGAGTTCTGTTTTTATAGAGTTTGCCTTCTTTGTGTTTATTTTCATAAAATTAACAAAAAATTATGAAATCTAGAGTTTTTGTACCAATGAGTACAGAAAAGCAAACCTTCATTGCAGTGTAGAAAGTACAAGTTGTCACTGCCTATCAGAAGTGAAAGTTAATTACACACCATGAAACATCAAGTCTATTGTAATAAGTTGACATGAAAAAATTCCCGCTCCAGAGGAAAGTTTGAATTAAATGAGGTCATCAGTTTGAAATTGGGAAAGTAGGTAAATATATTAACCTTTGATCTCTATGGGTAGGTCCATTTGACTACCTATTCATTTCCCTTCAATCTCAGTTTATACAGTTTATACAGATTTATAGCTCTTCATAGGACCTCTTGTTATTACTCATTCATTTATTCATTAACTCAACAAATTATTGAGCACCCCCAAATGTTGGATCCTGGGTGAACAAAAGAGTGCGATAATAACGTATTAAATTCAGGAATTTTTTGAAAATGCATAAGAAAATTTGTGATATGTTCTTTGAATGAAAACCTGTAGTAATAGGAGACAAAATAGTAATAGAGGGATGCTATAGATTGTATGATTTTGACAAGCTTCTATCTGATGTAAGCCTAAAAATGTCCCTGTTAATAGCTTAGAAGCAGTTATTTTCATTGAATATAATCATGTTTTCTCTAAGTGCTAAATGAGGACATTGCACTTTCAAAGATTGCACAACTTGTTACTATATTGCTATGCCAGCTGTTTCCCTTTTTGGAGGAAAGAGTATCCACATCAGGGCAAAAGAAGGATTCCTGAAGGAAAAAAATATATAAACTACCATCAGGGTGAACTTTATTATCTCACAGAATAATGCATTTTTCCCCAACCTTGAGTTTGCAGAATCATTGCCTCTATACTCAAATAGAATGACCTTTGCCCCAACCCAGACAAAATTTTTTTAATACTTCTAAAAACCAGAGTAAAGACTATTTTTCCAAATGAAAACTCCTTAAATTTTTGGTATTTCCAATAATGTCAATTGCTACTCTGCTCAACAAAATAAAACGTTAACTATATTGTGTATACTCAAACCATATATTTCACCTCTTCCCAGCCACCCTCAACACCTGCCTAAAATCCAAGATGACCATTGTTAATACAATGCCCATAAGATTCAGAAGTAAAAACTATTTTGAATGCCATCTGCCTAGTTCAGTGATTTTTCACACTATGTAGGATTTAGTCAGGCAGGACTGTGGGCTCAATCTTCCTTTTTCAAAAAGGATTCATACCTGATTAATATCTGGCTGGTGATCTGTATAAGCTTTCATTGGAAATAAATGTGCTGGGATGCATAAAAAAATATAAAATTATTAACTTACTTTATTATTATTTGTTTAAACAAATGAAAGAACTGAAACTAAGATTAAGATATTTTTCCAAATTGAGAAAAGAAGCACTTTGTTACCTATAGCATCAGTAGTTGCTCTTTCTGCTCACTCATTAATTTTTCACTTGGCCCAAGATGAGTTGTTACTGGTAGTCAGTGCATTCAAAATGTGATACAGACAAAAATGTTACGAGCATGGAAATATAAAAGTTATGTCAAAAATCAGATTTCTCTTTCCTTAGAGGCTAACATTTTTAACCTTGTGCCGACTTTCAGGATTACCCCAGAATAAAAATGCTTCCATTAAGGCACAATCTCATTGGATATGTAAGAAAAAAATTACAAAAATTCAGCATGAAGTCAAATATACCTCTATTACAAGCCGCAAATCAGAACCCAGGCAAGCAAAAAAGACAGCTAAATGCAGGCATCAAGTTGTTTCACTGTGCTTTTATTCTTTCCAGCGACTCAAACTAATTAAGAGGGTTTAGCACCTGTCAGAGACTTAAAAAAATAAATAAATAAAAATAAAAAAATTTAAAAAAGTAAAAGGGCTAGTTAGAATATTGGAGTCTAGAAATCTTAAGAGAATGCCCCAAACTGACACCAGAAATACTGCTGGGCAATTCAAGAGAAGACAGCTTATTGATCAAAATCACTAAAATTGCCAAGCTTGAGACAGTTTAGTAAAGGTAAAAAATTTATCCTTGATAACCTCTAGCAGCTATTTGTTCCGTTACAATCAAGAAATGATAATAGGTGAAGTCATGGTCACTGCTGTTTAGACCTCAGAGCACAGGAGACTGAATCTGTTTCTAGTCAGTGGTTTGTCATGCGATGGGCGTAGTCACCTACAAGGAAATGAAATAGATTTTTGGCAGCTTATCAGAATTTTTACATTCAATTGAACACAGTTATTTAAAACCAGTTTGAATGAACACATACTTTTCAATGAAGCTTTTATTTCTAAATTAGTTTCCATACATTTTCAATTTTATTTCTAAAATGTTTTTAATACTTTTAAAACTGTATTTCTAAAATATTTTAATATATGTTTATTTCTATTTGCTCATATGTTATAAAAGTTGATTTCTGCTATCTTGAAAGCAAAATAAATCTTAAAAAAATTTTTTTTGGCCTGGCATGGTGGCTCACACCTGTAATCCCAGCACTTTGGGAGGCTGAGGTGGGCAGATCACGAGATCAGGAGTTCAAGGCCAGCCTGGCCAATATGGTGAAACCCAGTCTCTACTAAAAATACAAAAATTAGCTAGGCATGAATTCAGGATGCGGAGCTTGCAGTGAGCTGAGATCGTACCACCATACTTCAGCCTAGGTGACAGGGAGAGACTCCATCTCAAAAAACAATAAACCAAAAAAACACAACAATAAATAAAAATATTAAATTCTTGCTATATCTCATGCTTTTGGGATACAATCCTATTGCTTTCCTTGTTACCATTCTTAAGCCACACAAATGTCAATATCTGAGATGCCAAGTCTTCCTCAACATAATCTTATTACAGGGTACCTTCCCTCTTTCACATGTATATTTAAAATCTGTTGGTTTTTTCTCAGTGTTATTCTTTAACCATTATGTAGTTTCTGCCATCTTTCTATGTCTTAAAATTGTCCTTGTTTCTTCTGTTCCATGGCTCTAGAATGTTCTTCTTATCTGTCTGGTCTATTTCACCAGTTCCTTATCATCTTCCAGGTTCTCATATATAGGATTTTAAAATGATCAATTCTGCTCACTGACGGAATTTGAAAATCTCAGACAAATTCCCATATCCACCATCTTCTTGAGTCTCAGTTTCTTCCCCAAGTGAAATATGTATGATAATCATAGCCAGCTTTACTCACAAAATTGTCGGAATAAAATGGGATAAAAATACACAAAATTAAATCACAAATTTTAGTAATTTATGAAGATGTGTTGAACTATTCCTAACCCGTTAGAATTGCCTCAGTAAAGGTGTGCCTGTGATGCAAACTGGCTGATCAGATAACTCTGTGAATACTCTATTCCTACTTGTCAGAGACGATGGATTCTTTCTCTTATGGTGGACAGGCTGGAGAATATGGCCTAATTATGTCTATGACACAGAGGAAGACTGAGGGACAGAGAGGGAAGGAATCTAGTGATATTTATTGAGCTCTTGAATCCAGCCATATACTTGGATGCTTCAGTAATATAAAACAATTATTTTTTAAAAACCTATTTAATCCTTATTTTAGGTTACCAAATAACTCATTTATTTTTATTCTTGTTCAATCCATAGTGGGTATGTAACTTCACTCCTATCAGGATAAGAGTAATAATTTATTTGCATAAAATTTTTATTACTCATTGAAAAGTGCTAGATTACTATAAAGATACATACAATCATAAAATTTCCTTTAATTAAATTGGACCTGAGAGGTCAAATATCTCGAGTTCCTATCATCTTGTTTGCTTACACTTATTTATCTATTTTGAATGCCATCTCTCTTCTAATACTTTTATGTTCTTTTGAAATATCACTAAATTCACCATGTACACATCAAATATCATTTCATTAAAAAAAATCATATCTTGCTTGTAAAACCAGATACCCTCTCTTTCTTCCAGTAATCCATCTGTACCCCTTTTATGTCCATCCTTTCTTTTGGTTATAGATGCCTTTCAAATCTAATCTCTCTTATTAAAGAATAGTTTCTTTGAAGGGAGGGATTTTTTACTTACTTTCGTAGCTTTGGAATGCCTAAAAAAATGACTTGAAGATTGCTGATACTCTGTCATTCATTATTAGCTTGGTTGATTTAAATCATTTTCTTAGGAAAATGGAAATATTTTTTATCATTTACATGCTTTAAATTCTCTATCCACATGGAAACAGTGAGGATAGTCAGAGGATCAGTATATCAAGTAGAAGGAAGTATCAGAGCCCTTTCTGGCTTCCAACGTTTTATTGAATTGAGTATTCAAAGAATTAAGATAATATATTCAAATAAAAACTCCCCACTCTTCCAAAATAATGTGTTCACTTTTAACATAATTATATAACCGTAATATGCCTTCTGAATAGCCTTTAATTATTCCCAAATTTGGTATTAACATTAGGATTACATTAGTACCCCAGACCCATTTCTTTGTATTTATGGCATCTCTGAAATGACTAAGTGGATATAGGAATTCTCCTTAAAGTTAATACACTAAATTATCTTTTTACTAATTTATTCATAGCTTGACATAGTTATATATAAAAACTTTAGTTAAGCCAGGCTAGAGGCATTCTTCAGCTTCCCATCTAATGCATGGAGGCTTCTAGAGAGCTTCTTCTCTACCCAAAATAACTTCATGCTACAGCAGAGTAAGGAATAGAATGATGCTTTCAGCCCCTTTCTCACAAAATGTATTTTTTACTTTTTGTTGCTCACAAGATTACAATACAGAAACGTCATTTCTTTGTTTTTTCCTATACATTTTTCACCACTTTTATCATTTGTTCTATTACTAATGTATTATAGTCATTAAAATGACTAACTTTAGACTCACAAACTTGGCATTAAATGGAGATTTGTACCCACTAATTATCTGATATACTGCCTACTTGTTTAGTCACGCCAAGCTTGATTTCTTACCATAAAATAGGTTAATCTGAGGATTCCAAGCAAAAAGAATATACTTATTATGACACCTTTAATTTGCGCTGCAAATAACAAGATTTTAAAAATCTGGTAAGGAATTTGCAATGAATCTATGTATAAATACTTAATTTTTAAATTTTGAGTAAATATCGAAAATGTAAACAACCATATTGAAAAATGCTGCTTTGTCCTTTACAATAGAGGAAGAAGGACCCTATTTAGAAAACATTTCTGTGGCTGGGGTTTTATGTGCTGTTCAATTTTAATTAGAGTAAATACAATTATGTTTCCTGATTAGGGTATATGCTGCCTGAAGACAACAGTCATGACTGTCCTAGTCATGGACATTTCTCCAATATCCAGCGTAAGTTCTTGACACATTGTGAGAACACAGTTTGTTGAATTAATTAATCTGTAATCCAGTGAGACAGAAAGTTCAAAGCTTCTATACTCCAACACTTGCTTAAGGGAAATAAATGGTAAGGACACTAATGAAAGCGTGAAAAAAAAAATACTTTTACGTAGGTATTTTCCAAATGCCCTGAAAACAACCAGATGTATTTCCTATCACTCATCACTAAACTCCAATTTTTGTATAAAATATGGATACTCAGAATAAGGACTACTTTGCGCAGCCTTCTCTAAAGTAGTGTGTAGCACTCTGAATAAGTTCTTGACAATGTGCTATTTGTTACTGTAAGTGGCAAATAAAATATTCAGGAAGTGTCTCTAAGTGAAGACAATGGACCTTTTCCTACTCTCTCCTGTTCCCTGCTGGTTATTTTGTTAGTATATTCACTGAGGTAGATAAATCATTTGGGACCATGAAATGACTTTGGGAGTGGAAGTCATGCATGTCAGTGCAAGATAGAAAGAGCCAGTATTTCTGGGTTCTTCAGAGAGCAAAGCTACCACACTGGTCAGGGCAGTTCACATGTGTAGACTTTAATTTAAGGAGTTGTCTTACTCCCATTTGTGCCGCTGTAACAAAATATCTGAAATTGGGTAATTTACAACAAGCAGAAATGTATTTGCTCATAGCTCTGGAGTCCAGAAAGTCAAATATCAGTGTGCCAGCATCTGGTGAAGGCCTTCTTGCTACCTCAACATATGGGAGAAGGCAAGGGTGGAGGTGGGGGAAAGCATACGAGAGGGCCAGATTTCTTCTTTCATAATGGTACTTATCCCATTCATAAGGGTGGAGCTGTCATAGCCTGATCGCTTCTTAAATGTTCCACCGCTTAATACTGTTGCAATGGCAATTACATTTCAACATGAATTGTCAAGGGTACAAACATTCAAACCGTAACAGGGGATACTGATTTCGAAGTCAAACTTAACCATGAAGATACTTTTGGTTTTAATGCTGGGACAGTCAATTTAACATGCGGTCAGATCTTAGTTAAACTCACATTTATGCAACATAAAATAATTTGTGGATAATCAACTATTCCTATACTTACAAAAGAATATATTGGAAATCAACTTGTGAGAGGCAGATAGAGTTCCAGCAATTCATGTACTAGCTGGGAGTCTATAGAAAAGTTATTTTAACCCCTCTTGGGCTCAGATGACTCAATTTCAAAATGAGAGGATTGGATTGACTAAATATAGAAAATGTAGATTTGTCTAAACCTTCATGATGTAGGAGAAACATAAAGTAAGAGCCAGGGAGCCAGTGTATCTCTGAAAATCAAATAGCAAGCTGGCGAGGGGAGGTACTAGCTTTACATGAACCTGGAATAGAGAACAATGAAGCACTCTTTTTCTTCTAATTTACTTGCACCTTTTTTTTTTTTTTTTTTTTCCAGATATATCATTTTGGCTCACAACTGTGAACACTGAAATACCAGGGTCCAGAGATAGAAAATGCTGCCACTTTAAGTGTAATTTTACTTGCGCCCCCAAAAGAAGCCATGATTCTACCGCGATATTCTATTTTGACCCGTCTCAGTCCGAGAAACATGGTACACAACTTAAATAGCCGGAGTTATAAGAGGTGTAAATTTAGTTACGGTCTGGTCAAGAGACTTGAAAATACCCATTTATTCTAACAACAGAGAATAATTTTTTAATATATTGAACTTCTCTAATATAAAGTATTTCTCAGACTTGAAAAAATTGAAAGAGAAAAAGGAAATAAAGTATCACAAAAACAAGTGGAGAAAGCAGCTGCAAACCCTAGGACCAAGGAGAAAAAAGGGAAGACGCTGGAATTATTACAATTTAAGAACTTGAAGGATGATTCCTGTGGGGGCTGGACTCAGGTTTTTGAGGAAGAAACGCTGACCAGCTGGTGTCAGAGGTCCCAAAAGAGTATACAACAAGGCTGAATCTGTAAGTGCCAAAAAACCCGCAAACAGGAATCAACTACTAACGCTTAGTGAAGAAGTAATGCTCAAGTAATACTGAGAGGAACAGGAAGCAAAGAGATAGCAAATAATATGGTCCCTTCTTTCTTCCTCAGTATTCCAGTTTCATCTAGCACCCCTTTTAGGTAGAATCTAATAGAAAAGCCAAAATATGATTTGTAGACTACTAACAGCCATATTACAAACCTGAGTGTAGAAGTGGGAAGGGAGATTTAAAGCTAAGAGACAATGGCTTAGCAATTGGCAAAGAGGAGGTGTGAAATTATAGAGGAGGATGTAACACAGGAGGAAGATTCATATTTTATGAAGGTGTGAGACTTAATTTAGAGCAGGTTTTCCAAGAAACAAGAAAAATATTCTTGCCTCTTTTTAATAAAAAAGAATATGTGAGTTATTTCAAAATGCTTCATTCCCTCCCCCAGAGGGAAATAATGAAGAATATTAAATGTTATTGAGTGAAAGTTGGTATTTTAGTTCAGAAGAAAACTTTATACAAAGTGGTGAGTTAATACATTTTCCTTTTAAAAGGCACTACTGATTAAAAGGAGAGAGTCATAAATCAGTTATTTAAGCTAATTATTGTCAACTCCTTCATGCAGAAGTCTATTCAGAGGATCTTGCATATTTAACATTGCAGGGGAGATGCCCTTTTTCTTAATTGTATATTAACTGGCCTAACTAGATAAATCCTCCCAATTCTAAAATTCTAATTTCTCCGTAAGGGAGTATGAAATATGGTATAAGCAAAATTGAGGTTGGAGGTCATTGCAAGTATTCTATATTTTAGCTCCTTCTAATTCTCTACAACCCATCCACAATATTTAATATATTGAGCACTCAATTCCAGAATCTTCAGAAAGAAAATGGAAACATGTATTTAGCAAAATTGCAAAGAAAAAAACAGCACCATTTACCACCTCCTATTATCCTATTTCAGTTTTCCTGAGGAGAGTATTTTCAGGGAATTTTCCCTCAGGGATGCATTTTGTTGATAATTTCTGCTTTTTTCACTTTTATTTTAAGCTCAGGAATACACGTGCAGATTTGTTATATAGGTAACCTTTTCTCATGGGAGTTTGTTGTAGAGATTATTTCATCACTCAGGTACTAAGGCTAGTACCCATTGGTTATTTTTCCTGATCCTCTCACTCCTCCCACCCTCCACCCTCCAAAAGGCCTCAGTGTGTTGTTCCCCTCTATGTATCCATGGGTTCTCATCATTTAGCTCCCACTTATAATAAGTGAGAACATGCAGTGTTTGGTTTTCTGTTCCTGTGTTAGTTTGCTAAGGATAATGGCCTCCAGCTCCATTCATGTTCCTGCAAAGGACATGGTCTCATTCTTTTTATTGCTCCATGGTATATATGTACCATATTTTCTTTATCTAGTCTATCATTGATGGGCATTTAGGTTGATTCTTTGTTTTTGCTATTGTGAATAGTGCAGTGAACATATATGTATGTGTGTCTTTATAGCAGAATGATTTATATGCCTTAAAATTTATAAATTACCCAATAATTTATATGCCTTTGGGTATATTCCCAGTAATGAGATTACTGCGTCAAATGGTGTTTCTGTTTGTAGGTCTTTGAGGAATCACCACACTGTCTTTTGCAATGGTTGAACTAGTTTATACTGCCACCAACTGAGTGTAAGCATTTTCTTTTTCTCTGCAACCTCGCCAGGATCTGTCATTTTTTGACTTTTTAATATTAGCCATTCTGACTGATGTGAGATGGTATTTCATTGTGGTTTTGATTTGCATTTCTTTAAAGATCAGTGATGTGAAGGTTTGTTTTGTTTTTGTTTTTTTCCATATACTTCTTGGCCACATGTATGTCTTTTGAAAAGTGTTCATGTTTTATACCCACTTTTTAATAGGGTTGTTTGTTTGTTTAACAATTTGTAAATTTGTAAATTTGTAAATTTGTAAATTTTTGTAAATTTGTAAATTTGTTTTAATAGGGTTGTTTGTTTGTTTAACAATTTGTAAATTTGTTTAAGTTTCTTATAGATGCTGGATATTAGAGCTTTGTTGGATGCATAGTTTGAAAACCATTTTTTCCCATTCTGTAGGTTGTTTGTTCACTCTGTTGATAGTTTCTTTTGCTTTGCAAAAGATCCTACTTGTCAATTTTTGCTTTTGTCGCACTTGCTTTTGGCGTTTTCATCATGAAATCTTTGCCCGTTCGTATGTCCAGAATGGTATTGTTTTTCAGGGTTTTTTATAGCTTTGGGTTTTACGTATAACTCTTTATTCCATCTTGAGTTAACTTTTCCAGGTTTTTCTCAGGTTTTGTTTTTTTTTTTTTTTTTTTAATAGCTTTGGGTTTTATATGTAACTCTTTATTCCATCTTGAGTTAACTTTTGTATATGGTGTAAGGAAGGGGTCCAGTTTCAATCTTCTGAATTTGGCTAGCCAGTTATTGAATAGGATGTCCTTTTCCCACTGCTTGCTTTTGTCAGGTTTATCAAAGACCAGATAGCTGTAGATGTGTGGCTTTATTTCTGGGTTCTCTATTCTGGTCCATTAGTCTATGTGTTTGTGTTTGTATGGGTACCACTGTACAAGTTGTACAAGTTGTTTGGGTTATTGTAGCTCTATAGTATAGTTTGAAATTGGGTAGCATTATGCCCCCTGCTTGTTCTTTTTGCTTAGGATTGCCTTGGCTATTCGGGTTCTTGGTTCGATACGAATTTTAAAATCATTTTTTTCTAGTTCTCTGAAGAATCTCAATGGTAGTTTAAAAGGAATAGCACTGAAACCTGTAAATTGCTTTGGGCAGTATGGCCATTTTTACAATATTAATTTATGGCTTGATTCTACTCAATTCTTTCAAAGGTTGTTTTTATCCAGAAAAAAAACACACAGATGGGAGAGATAGGGTTTTAGGGTATCATCCAAATAAGAATGATGTGCCATCAGAGCTGACTCTCCCTGAGACTAGTGTAGATAGTTATACAATTGTTATAGTTATTCAGTTATAGTTATATTTGTTAAACAGTCATAATTAGTTTAGATTATATTCCATTGTCTTCAGTGCGTCACCATTGACAGGAGCCTGTCACAATAGGCACAGGAGTTTATCTGTGGGATTAACGTATCTATGATTATATTTTACTATGCTGGATAGGTCAGTACCTTTAGAAGTCATATTTGGGAACATGGATATTTACATGTATGTAAGTTGTTTATATTGTGGACTAGTTTTATATGCAGTTCGTCATTACTTTTGTTTCAGTTTGCTTTTATCTGGGTTATAACATAATTTAGCATGATGAGAGCTCATCTTAACCCTGCATGTAAATTATCGGGTTCCTGTGTAGTCTTACTGAATCTTTCTTGGTCCTATTCTAGCTTGCCTTTCATCAGTTTCTGTTACTTTCCTTAGGCTAATCAATCATCTAACAGGGTAATAGCTACCATTCTTGTGCTCCGTTAGTGTAGACATGAGTTTCATTCGGTATCCTTTTCCCTCAGTCTAAAGAATGTAACATTTCCGTAAGTGCAGCTTTGCCTAAAATTAGGTCTTGGCTTTTGCTTGTTTGAAATTGTCTTTATTTCACTTTTTACATTTTTTTCAACTTTTTAAATTTTAATAAATATGTGAATATTTAAGGTATACAACATAGTGTTATGGGATACATATATATGTGTATCTCATGTATATGTGTTATATATATAGTAAAATGGTTACTATAGTGAAACAAATAACTATCTCTATTATCTCATATTCACTATTATTTTTGATTTTTTTGTTTTGTTATAAAACTCTAGGTTAGCCGCTTTAAATTTTTAAAGAATTATAAAAGTACTCTTCTAGTTTCTTATGGCTTACCTTTTTTCTGATGCAAAGTCAATGATAATTTTTATTTTGAGGTTCATTCTATGCAATGTGTTTCCTTCCTCCTATTGTTATTTTTATATTATCTGTTTGTCAGTGGTCCCAGAAGTTTGATTGTAATGAGCCTTGGTATAGTATTCTTTGTGCGTTATAGCTTGGAGTTCTTTGGGTTTTTTGATGATTGGTATACAATTTGGAACATTTTCAGTCAGTATTTCTTTAAATATTTTGTCTTCCCTTCTCCCACCTCCTTTTTCCTTTCCAGGACTTCAGTCACATGCATGTTATACTGCTAATCTTTTCCCACAGATCATGGGGGTCTGTTTATATTATTCATTTTCTCAGCAGTTTTTCCTCTGTTGTTCCATTTGGATAGTTTTATTGCTGTCTTCAAGTTCACCAAGGCTTTCATCCAGAGAGTTGCATCTGCTATTAAGTCCATCTAGTATTTTTTTAAATATAGATATTACATTTTGGGGGTTTTACATTTCTATTCAGTTGTTTTTTTTTAACATCTTTCATTCATCTCCCCATTATGTGTGTTTTTTTTATTTGTTTCTCATGCACATTTATAATGACGTTTAAAGTCCTTGCTGGCTACTTACATCACTTCTCAGTTCTGTGTCTGTTTCCGTCTATTCATATTTCTCATACATTTTGGTCACATTTTACTTCTTCTCATGTCTAGGTCTTTTATTATTGGAGGTTGAAGTGAATATTATGATATTGAGGGTCTAGATTTTTTTGTTTTCCTTATAGATAGCTGAATTTTGTTTTGGCAGGTATTTAATTTAATTTACTTGCAGCTTACTAAAATTTCCACACTCTTACATTGCCCCTTGCTGTGCCAGAGTCGAAAGTGCCTCAAGGCACAGAGTTGGGGGGATCATAGGGATCCTTTGCTTACTTCTCATCTCTCAAGAATCATGTTTCTAAAATATCTGTTATCTTATATTTGCAAAAAGTTGTTTTAAATTTTTTTTTCCATTTTATAGTGTTTATAGCAGAAAGTCTAATCTGGTATGAATTACTGTCACAGACAGAGTAGAGAAGATCATTTTTAAAATAACATTAATTTTTCCCAGGATATGAGTGACACAAGAAAATACAAAGTATTAAATAACTGGAACCTCAATGTCTCAGAGAATTTGAATGAGAATTAAGACTACCTAGCTATTGTCTCTTTTATTATTCAATCGTTGAAACTACTTTTATTGATTGTAGGGCATTTCATAAAAATTCTTTCTAAATTTATATTGAAGAATATCATGGGGCCATCCTCAGACATGGTGCTAACAATTTTGTTTTTAGCTGCAGAAAAAAAGATGAATAATGACTGGGCTGAACCCAGTATGAAAAAGAAGAAATAAAGAATCCCCATAATGAAGCCATTGAAATTACACTTGACATTTAGATGACACTCAGACATTTAGAAAAGAACAAGTTGAGATGGCTCTGAAAGTTTAACTGGAAAATGAGGACACAAATAAAGCTGCCTAACTGGTGCATGGGATAAAGGGGAGAAGGATCTCTGGGTGGGCTTTCACCATAATAAGCAGAACTTGTGTAATTGTGTCAAGAGGGCTTATGTAAGCATTTATTAGTAATAGAAGGAAGCTGGGAAAAGCAAGTATATTTAGTTTACAGCAAACTAGAAAGAAAGTACTACTATATTCAGATGATATGGAATAAGGATATCCTAGAGGAATAAAATATCATTACCTGTAGTTAATGTCCTGCGGTCTCTGCCCTACAATACACACACTAAGGGAAGATACAGTTTTAGAGGCCCAGCAATACATTATGTGCTAAATGTTTGCATTAACTTACACATCTATACACCAAAAAATCACATGCTGATATGATTTAGCTTTATGTGCAGTTTTTAGTTATTTGAATACAGAAAAACAAAATATTCTAGCTTCTTAGCACAGGGAGGCCTCAGTGAATTAGTTTGCTGGGGATGGAAATGGAAGGCAAGAAAAAGAGAGAAGAGAGCGAGCGAGCTGATAGTAATGCATCTATTTACAGCAGAATTAGGTCCTAATCATGCCAAACCATTAGCATCACTGAGTGTGCCATACAAACTATTGGCCTCCTAATGCATGCTGAGAGCTCCCTCATGTATTTATCATATATAATATTTTTGAAAAATTTATTTACGTTGACATATCTTGGTTTAACTCATGCTTTTATTTTTATTTATTTAGTTACTTATTTTGCTGTTGTCCCAGGTTTATTGAAAATGTTACAGCATTACAGAAAGATTCAGCCAGCTCTATGAGGCATTTTGAAATTCATCCTAACATAGACTGAGTGACCTGCAGGTTGGACAGACTGCTTAACTCCAAAAGCTTCAGCATTTCTTTAGTGTGAGGATCCACTTCAGTGATCTCCTTATCCAGGGCTGAGACCTCAGGATGATAGTTACCTCTCCTTTCTCTCTCCTTCTCCTGAAGCTTGATGGAGATACATCTCACCGGGCCCCTCTGAATCGGCCTCATTAGATGTGTGACATAAACTGCTTTCTTGCTGCGGAGATCCTTGCTGGGGATAATGGCAATCTCCTCACGCACGCGCTAGTTCCTGTGGAAGTTGCTGCCCATACGATGACCCAGGTCGCCTTCTTCACGGTTTGGCTGCGATCGCGGCCTATGTTGGCAGGTCCTTCATCTAACTCATGCTTTTTGTTAATGATTTCAAGGAATATTTAATAGAAAAGCCATAATTAATGCTTGAGCAAACTAAATATTTCTCACAGCTGCAGTGCTCCTATAAAGGAAGTGGCTCAATTTCATTGTTTTCATGGGTTTATCAGAGGTTCAATGTTTAAATCAAACCAGGTTCACATTTTTAAAACTATTATTGGTGTCAGTTATGGATGAACCTACTAGATTTGGATACGAGTTCTACACAACCTGAAAAACACGAATGTTAACATTGATGATTGGTTATACTATGAAAGCTTAATTTGATTGCTCATATTTTGCCTCACATTTAAGGATTAAAAGGAAGTTATTCCTAAACTGACTTGCTTTAAAATATCTTGTCATGCTAGCACTGAGAAAGTCCAATTAAGAGCAGAGTACTCCAGATAAGAAATCTCAAATTTATTCCAACACAGTTCTAGTTATGTGAGGAATATTAGATTCTTGAGATAAGTTTAGATTAACCATTATTAGTTCATTTAATTATTTTCTGTCTAAAGGTATGTTATCCAAAATCCTTCTAGCCACGATCAGCAAAGCTTTATATTAGAATATGTATGAATATGGCAAGACCTCTCTCCTGCTTTTTTGTACCTCTTGTAAAAGACACAGGGGCCCTTCTTGCAGGTCTTGCTATATGTTCCTGTGCTTCCTTTTTCTCTGTGCTTTTAAAAATCATATTCTCATGGCCTGCCACACACTTAGCCTCTCTTCTGTTTAAATCGTAATGCTTATTTTCTAATCTGACTCAAAAACTCTGTTTTCTTTAATCTTTGGTCACACTCTTGTCCTGCAATTACAAGAAAAAAATTGAACATATGTTATATGAAATATGTATACTTATATATTATTATATATATACTTATTGTATATAGAATATATATTCATATATATCCAATATGTTGGGTATATATAACTTTAGACAGAAAATAATTAAATAAGCTAATAATAGCTAATCTAAGCTTACCTCAAGAACCTAAGAATCCTCAGATATCTAGAATTTATTAGAATAAATTTGAGATTTCGTATCTGGTTAAAAAGAAAAGATAAGATTTCCTATCTTTCTACTCTGCTCTTAATAGAACTTTATCACTGCTAACATGACAAGATATTTTAAAACAAGTCAGTTTAGGTGTAGCTTCCTTTTAATCCTTAAATATGAGCAAAAAAATTAACGTTTCAGAGCATACACAACCATTGTTAGTTAGCATTTGTGTTTTTCAGGTTGTGTGGAACTCATGCCCAAATATAGTCGATTAAACCATAACTGACACCAATAACAGTTTAAAAAATGTGAACCTGGTTTGATTTAAACATTGAACCTCTAATAAAGTCCATGAAAACAATGAAATTAAGTCACTTCCTTTATAGGAGCACTGCAGCTGTGAGACATTTATGTATACACACACATATAGTGCAAATATGTAATGTATCATAATATAACATTATTTTATGTAATAATATAATATATTCTTTATATTATATAGATTTATATAATTATGTATATTTTATAAATGTAATTATATATTTGTCAATTATATAATTATATATACTTATAATTATATTTCTATATATTCTTACTTATATAATTATACAAGTATATATACTTATAAGAATAATATATATTTGTATATGTATATATAATTATATAATTAATAAATATATGATTATATAAATATATAATTATATATAATTGTAAGTATATACACTTATAAGAATTGTATATTATTCTTATAATACTTGTAGGAATATATTTACTTAAAAGTCTTATATGTATATATATTCTCATATACATTATTATAATAATTCTTACAAGTATATATATTCTTATAATATATTCTAATATATTCTTACATAATATAAGAATATATATGAGAATTATTACATTATGTAAGAATATACTTTTTCTCATAAGTATATATTATTGTATTATATAGTATATAAATATATTATTGTATTATATATTATATAATAATATATATTATTGTATTATACATTTTATATAATTGTATATGCTTATGTGTGTATAATATATAAAAAAGCATATATTTAAGAATAACATTCTTATGAGTATATAATTTATATACTTATAAGTATATAATGTATAGTCTTAATATAATATATATACTATATAAAATTATTTATAATTATTACAAGTATATTGTGAGTATATAAGTATAAGTATATAAATATATAAGTATATGTAATTATATGATATATAGCATATAATAATATATAAGTATATACAAGATATTACAAAATATATACTTTTAAGAATAGAAAATATATAATTATAAGAATATAAATATATGCATAAAAGTATGTACATTATATATTAAATACTTATAATAATGTATATTATATATTATAAGGAACAGATACTTATGAGAATATGTTATATTATGTATACTATACATATATGTATAGTATACATATACATGAAATATATAATTTTATATACTTATAAGTATATAGCATATATTATATTATATACTTATAAGATATATATTATATAATTATGAGAACATATAATATACATATTATATATAATTATGTACAATATATTCTATAATACATAATATAATATATAATATATTCTCATAAATATATAATATATAAGTATATAATATAATGTATACTTATAAGTATGTAAAATTATATATTAAATTATATATAATATATTCTTGTAAGTATATTATATATCTTCTAAGTATATGATATATATTATATACTTATAAGTGTATATAATTATATGATATACACTTATAAGTGTATATACACTTATAAGTGTATATTATATACACTTATAAGTGTATATACTTACATATTATACTTACATATCTACTTACATATGATACTTATATATTATACTTATAAATATATATAATGAGTTCCACACAACCTGCAAAACACAAATGCTAACATTGATTATTTGCTATACTATGAAAGGTTAATTTGATTGCTCATATTTTGCCTCATATTTAAGGATTAAAATATATATATTATATGTATTTATATATAATTCTAAAATTAGCAGGGTGTAGTGGCCCACCAGCTTTAACTCATACTTTTTGTTAATGATTTCATGGAATATTTAATAGAAAATTCAAAATTAATTCTTGAACAAACTAAATATTTCTCACAGCTGCAGTGCTTTTATAAAGGGAGTGGCTCAATTTCATTGTTTTCATGAGTTTATCAGAGGTGCAACATTTAAATCAAACAAGGTTCACATTTTTAAAACTATTATTGGTGTCAGTTATGATTGAGCCTACTAGATTTGGATATGAGTTCCACACAACCTGAAAAACACAAATGTTAATTCATAATACTATGAAAGGCTAATTTGATTGCTCATATTTTGCCTCATATTTAATGATTAAAAGGAAGTTATTCCTAAACTGATGTGCTTTAAAGTATCTTGTCATGAGTTATATATAATATACATCATATATTATATATAAATAAAATGTATAATATATAATATAACATTGTTTACATTATAATGATATATCTTTATAATGATATAATATAATTATAATGATATAATATATTATTTATATTATACGTAATATATTCATAAACTAATTTATATGTTATATAATACATAACTCTAATATAATTATATATATTATAAAGCATGAGTTGTTATATATAATATATTATATATAATTTTGCTAATATAAAATATATATAATATATAAATACATAAAAATATTAAAAACGTCATTAACATAAGATATGTGTTTTATATATAAAATATATATCATATTATATTATATATCTTTATATATTATATATTATAATCATATAGTTTACTTTCTTATTAAGTTTATACTTATAAGAATATATATTATATATTATATATTATGATATTTATGATAAATGATATATATATGTATCTTTTATTTTTTGAGGCAGAGTCTCGCTCTGTTGCCCTGTTGAGAGTGCAGAGGCATAGTCTCAGCTCACTGAAACCTCCACCTGCAAGGTCCAAGCAATTATCCTGCCTCAGCATCCTGAGTAGCTGGGATTACAGGCACATGCTATCATGCCCAGCTAATTTTTGTATTTTCAGTAGAGACAGGGTTTTGTCATGTTGTCCAGGCTGGTCTTGAACTCATGACCCCAAGTCATCCACCTCTCTTGGCCTCCCAAAATGCTGGGGTTACAGACATGAGTCACTATGCCCGACCTATATCTTTTTAAATTATATATATTATAATATATATTACATAATATATAATTATATTATTACATATGTTATGTGATATATAATATACGTATTGCATGTATTGATAAAGAAGTTCAGGAAAAATTTATATTTTAAAACATAAGAAAACTTTAATGGGGAGGCCAAGGTGGGAGAATTACTTGAGCCCAGGATTTTGAGACCAGCCTGGGCAACCTCATTTCTACCATCAAACAAGTTTTAAAATATTAGCCAGAAGTGGTGACACACAATTGTTTACCTAGCTACTTGGAAAGCTGAGGTAGAAAGATTGCTTGGGGTGGGGAGGCCAAGGCTGCAATGAGCAGTGATTGCACCACTGCACTCCAGCCTGGGTGACAGAGCAAGGCCCCATCTAAAAAAAAAGGCGGGGGGTAGGGGGAGAAGAAAGAAAGGTAAACAAAGAAAAAAACCTACGAATATTTTTGTGAGCCCTTTTTTGGACACACATTTTTATTTATTTTGAGTGAATGGAATTTATTCAAGTACATTGGAATTCCAAGCAAGTGGAACTCTTATGAAATAATTTTAAAGAAAAGCCAAAGGGTTATTGAAAATGCGAAAATGACTCCCTTATTCTTCTCTCAGCCATGTAAAATAACTTTAGTGGTTCTACATCCTTGCCAGCATTTTGTGCTCTCAGTCTTTTGGATTTTACCCATTCTAGAGGGTCTTTGAGTCTCGAGATCTCCCTCTCTTTCTTTTCTCTTGTTGCGACCATTGTCTAAGCAACTTATTTCTGTACATTCTACCTCTAAACATTTAAAAACATTCTAGAATGTTTCTCTGACAGTCCATAATTATTCCAAGTATGTCTTTGCTAAATTAAGTTTCTTGAAGGCAATGTCATTATTTCTTTAGTACTGTCATTCTTTAACCTCTGGCAACTGGCACAATTCCAAGCATGATCAGAGTCTGCTAAATATACATTAATGTTTTAAATTATAGAATATTAGAAACAGAAGCGACATTATCTTGGCAAATGCCTTGTTTTATAGCTACTGTACAGTATTCAGATTATAGTTGATATACAATGCCATGCCAAAATTACACAATGGCAGAATTCAAACAAGAAGTTGGATCTTTTGTTGTTGTTGTTTTCAGATGGAGTTTCACTCTGCCACCCAGGCTGGAGTGCAGTGGCACGATCTCAGCTCACTGCAACCTCCACCTCCCGGGTTCAAGCAATTCTCCTGCCTCAGTCTCGTGAGTAGCTGGGATTACAGGCATGGGCCACCACACTACAGCTAATTTTTGTATTTTTAGTAGAGACAGGGTTTCTCCATGTTGGCCAGGCTGGTCTCGAACCCCTGACTTCAAGCAATCAACCCTCCTCGGCCTCCCAAAGTGCTGAGATTACAGGCCTGAGCCACTGCACCCAGTCTGAAAATAGATTTTCTAACCCTTGATCTAGAACATTGTGCATCTTGTCAGGGCGCTTCTCTTCATAAATTGACAGTTTAAGTCTGATGTCTTTAAGAGTTCCAAAGGTGAGAGCATGCAGATCAGAGATCCCCTAAATAAGAATATATCCTCAGGAATGTTCACCCCCATGGCATCACCTAACCTGGGTGTGTGTTCTTAACCTGGGTGCTTATGACAACTTTCCATCCTGGGAAACAATCTCAAAACTTGTTATTTTTTCTGGTGATCACCCTCAGAGTTTTATTTAGAGTGTCATAATGAAAATAAGGGATTACTGTCTGTTTGTCAAAAGCTATAATAGTTCAGTTTGCATTTGAAAGTTTTTGGCTATATGTTTTATTATATATTTTATTGGAATATGCCCTGAGAAAAAAAGGAAAATACAATTCAATGATTGGAAAGTGTAGCAACCACTAGATAAGCTTGTAGTGTGAGGTATGTCTTGTAAAATAAAGTTCTTAACTGGCTTTACAAATTTCACGAGTACCAAAAATATGGATAGATCTGAAATGTGCCAACTCTATGTAAATGTCAGAGTTTTAAATTACTGTATCAGCATATATCGCTATTTTTTTCAACACGTTTTTTAAACTGCTATTCATATCTTCTCACATATGATAAACAGTACATAGATTATTGGCAAAAGAAAATTTCAAATGTCTACATTTAAAAATCAGGATTAGGACATTTCCTTATAATCATAAGAATTCTCCTTTTTTTAATGTAATTATTATAAGGAATTTAGAGCATGCCAGAAATTATGACAATGATTATCACAAGCCCGAAATATGGGTAAAAATTATTTACTGCAGTACTTTTCTCCCTGAAAATCTATTAACTATTGCTTTGATTTATCTGTCCCATAAATCTTGGAGAGGATGCTTTTGTAAATATATTTTTCATAATAAGTGTATAAAGACATGTCTTGAAATTTGGCAGTGTATCTCATAGCATCTAAGCTCAGACACATAACTCACTTTTTCTGAAACGAGGAACTATGATCTGGCTATTCTCAAACGCTTAAAGCAATTTTATTGTTTTGCATTTTGATGACTCTGATGCAGTCAACACAGAATCTTTCTTTATTGTCACTGATCTGATTCTTACCAGTGCTGATCCTCTCCAAACACGAAGGTTTTACAGATCATTGTGTTGATCATGTATTTTTACATTTATAGTCCTCTAAACTTCATTGAAGTTCTTTCTGGTAGATTTTGGAACACAGACATATACTATAACATCACACTATGCTGAAATCTCATGACTAATGAATGTAAAATACCCTGTAAAAAAGTACATAGGTAGATACTACCTGGTTTCCATTTAATCACTTGCTAAAATATCAGGCTCCTTGTCTGGGACTTGCAATATTATCCTGCAGTCATAAAGGTGAGGTGTGTTATGTAGTTGGGAACAAAAGAACAAATGCTATAATATCCTTTATGTACAGTTCTGGAATAATAGCATACCCTCAAGGTGAATTTTTTTTACTGATGTCGAAGATAAGAAATTTGGGAAAGCAAAATAAATACTGAATAAGAAACTGTAAATTCATTTCATTGCCAGTGGCCTGAGAGTTAAGGTTACGACAAGACGTTTGTGTGGCTATAGCATTGTAATTACATACCTTAGATCCTCTTTTGGTTCCTACTTTGTTTTTCACAATATCTGATAGCAAGAAATAACACTACAGGATTTAATATCCAGTTAGTATTTATATCATGGTATCTTAGAGGAGTCATAGGTAATCTTGCCCTTTTAACCACTAGGCTGCAATACCTCTGTGTATTAATGAACACGATAGGTACTGTTAATAGGAATTTATGATTTTAAATTCTACAAACTATTATTATATTTGCCTATAACATATTAAAATTATTACATGGTGAGATTTTCAGAGAGCAGCAATCAGTCTAAAGTATAGTTGTTTTGCCTTTTGTATTCAGTTTCAAGGGATGTGGGAGGAATGGGTTAGTTTATTTCTGGTGTTCTGCAGCTACTCATGTGAATTGTCTTAATCTGTAAGCAGGAAATCGTTACACTAGTAACCAGTAAGAATTATTTTTAGAACAGCTTCCTGGGTTCTAGCAATGGAAGTGGTGGGCCAACAAGGTGAGTGGGTTCTTGGGACCCTAGGTGGTGGATGTGGCATGGTGATGGCAGTAGTGGTGGTAGAACAACCTTCTGGATCTCAGGCAGTTTCTGCCGGTGTTGGTGTTGATTGCAACGGTCTGAGAAGGCCTGTCCCCAGGCCCAGATGTGACGCATGTGGGTGGGTACACGCTGTAATTGTAGCTGCAGGTTGGGTGGGCCCAATCTCAGGCCCCCCGGAGGAGTGCTCAGGTTCCAATAGTGCCGGATCGGGCTGAGAGCTCTCCCAACCCATGGACAGCATGTTTGTACACTGGGGATTACAGAGCTGGGTCATGCAGGCATGTCCTTAGGTCCACTAGTGGGTGCTGGCCATGGTAGGCGGAAGTTGGTTATCCCTGGATCTCCATTGGACTGTTCAGGGAAAAAGGAGGTAAGTTTTGGCTCTAGTGATGGGAGGGCAGGGTTACTTTCAGTGGCTTTAGCTCTAGGCAGGTGGCTGGGAGCATGTGCTTTGGTCCCAGGTGGTAGTTTCAGGTATGGTAGCTACGCTGTCTCAAGGATGCTTGTAATGCATGGCAGCCCACTGCTGGGAATGGCAGGATCAAAGCCCACTGGCTTTGATATTCTGGGCTTGACCACAGCAACCAGCAGTGGTGGTTACTGCAGGTGGGGAATGTCAATAGGGCTCTAGAGATGTGGAGGTATATGGGCTGTAGGGCCCCTGGGCACGATGCAGTCTAGTGGGGGCTAGGCTCTCAATGTGGCACCTTGCTGTAGCTGCTTAGGACTTGGTGTATGTATGGGACCCATCATGATCTTCTTCTTTGGGGCAAGGCCTTCATGTGGGCTCCAGGTAGCTCTCTCTGTTAATGTCAGGGCCCAAAAGGGTCAAGGGTTTCTCCTGTGGTAAAACCGCAGGAGTCTGCAATAGGATTGTGGACAACTGGGGATGTCTCACTTCCTTTTCCCCACACTGGGGAGCATCTCCAGTTTCCCAGCAAATTCAGGCCAAGCAGGCTGCCTCACTTCCCTCTTCTTTGCATTAGGTGTTTCCTGTCACTCCTCTGTTGAATTCCAGTGTTATATCTATCTAATCTATTTGAAGTATGATTTATCTCCTCACTATTTTGTTTCTCCTTTTTAAATAAAAGGAGCACCAGATGCCTCTAGTTTGTCATTTTGAAGCCCCTCCTCAATCAGTTGACTTTAAATAAAGATTGCCCTTAATGAATTGGGTGGGTCTATTCCAACCAGTTTAAAGCACTCTGAGGAAGAAATTTAGCTTGTAGACTGCAGCACCAAGGAATGAAATCAAGGATTGTATAGGAGATATATGTTTCTATCAACTTGTAAAAGAGGATGCCTGAGGTCCACAATAACTTTAGTTTCAGATGTCTTTATGTAGTGGTGGGGTCTTCTTTGACCCTCTGGTCTCCTGATTTCCCCCATTTTTTCCTGTTACTCTTTCTCAGTCCAGACTCCACTGCATGTCCTCTGCTCTATTTTCCCTTAGATTGTGGGTCTGACAAGAATGAATATTGATCAGTTTTCTCTTCTCTCTTCTCTTCTGTGCATAGTCTTCTTTATAGGCAACTTATATGTAATTGTGGTTGTAATTCTAACCATATGGTAATGATTTCCAAGTTTGGCTCATCAATCCAAATCTTTTTATTTTCTGAGACGTGGATCCACATACATAACTGTCTATCTGACATCTTGACTTTAATATCTTCAAGTTGCTTGAGAACTAACAGGCTAAAAACCCAAATCCCAACCTCTTCTTCCAGTGCTGCCCCAGGCACAGCTGCAGTTCCTTCATTGCCCAGTAACCTTGAGAAATCAGAAAAAAATGCATATGTGCCATTAAAGAAAAGTGTTGAGGAAATACATTTAGTCAGTAGAGTTAACCATAATGATATTTAGAACTTCTTCCTCAGCAAATCTGAATTTTAAGATGAAAACTTAAGCAAATCTTGTTTTCACTCCAAAAACAAGCTTCTTGATAGATAAACATTCCAATACTTTTATTTTTGAGTCCTTATATATGCTCTCAAAAACACAACTAATTTTTTCTTATGTATCATTATTCACAATACAGGAGTTAATGGGAGATATAAATAATGAACCTTTTCAAACATTATTTTACCTAATTCTTAAAACAAGTTTTGAAAGAGGTAACATTAGTACTTTGTAGATAAAGCAATGCAGGCATAGGAAAATACAGTATTTCCTCCACGGTCACACAACTAGGCTGCAGTAGAGCTAGGATTTAAATATAAACGTATCTGACTGAAGTCCCTGTGCTTTCAACTTCATGAATTCAATAATTGACATTCACTTTGCTAACCTATGATATAAGGCTAGATATTCAGAAATAGCTAATAGCAGTTAAAAATTGAGTCAGGCACTCACTTTATATATTCCTAGATATTGTAACATTATATATCTTCTCATGTAACAAAAAATGGCATTGAGATATTGATTTATTTTTATCAAAAATATTGCATTCTTATGTAACAGATCTCTCAGGCTGTCTTTTTAACTCAGAGTAATGTGCATGTCCACATGTTCACACATGTGTGTGTTTCTCATGTCACAATTTCTTTATGTTTGACTATTTTTATGTTACTCTGTGTTATTAGATTCTATAACCAATTTCTACTTTTACTAATTTTATTTTAAATAAGAAAGATTCCAAATTAGTTCACGTAAAACTGTTATTAACTTCCTATTAATTTGTTCTTCCAGATCATGACTCAATAAAATATCCTGTAGAGAAGAAATGAGAATATTTTCATATTTTTTTCTTACACACAATTGAAACATTCAGTAAGGTTTTCTAATATAAAACAACCTTTTTCTCTCATAGATTTCAAATTACAAACACCTCCCTTCTCATTATAATATAAAAACTGTCATCTTGTTCATTATAGTGCCACTTACAAGGAGCAAGGTTCAAATGCTTTGATTCTGAAAACATAGTTTTTTTCCCCCCAATTTATATGGTTTGGCTGTTTCCATATTTTTTCCCATCTTGTGTTTAGAATTAGATCATTACCAAACTCCTTATAGATTCTACTTTTAGTCACCAATTGTCCCTGTCCTCTTTTTTCAGTCCTGGAAAGGTTTATGCAGCAGCCTGTTGCAGAGCTGTGAATCAGGCAAAGTAACACAAACCTTATTGCCTAGTGCCTGCTGTTAGTTCCATGTTTTTGTTTTGTTTTGTTTTGTTTTGTATCTATGTTACATTATATGTGATTTTTTTTTTTTTTTTAACAGTGTCTTGCTCTGTTGTCCAGGCTGGAGTGCGGTGGTGCTATCTCGGCTCACTGCAAGCTCCGCCTCCTGGGTTCACGCCATTCTGCCTCAGCCCCCCTAGTAGCTGGGACTACAGGCGCCCGCCACCATGCCTGGGTAATTTTTTTTTTTTTTTTTAAATAGAGAAGGGGTTTCACCGAGTTAGCCAGGATGGTCTCGATCTCCTGACCTCATGATCCGCCCGCCTTGGCCTCCCAAAGTGCTGGGATTACAGGCGTGAGCTACTGGATCCAGCCTATATGTGATTCTTCAAAGCGATTTTTAGTAAGAAAACACAAGTAAATGGGCCAGTATAGATCAGAAAAATTAAGCAGATTCCAGGTATATGTATAAAAAGATGAAAACATCCTCTCTGGTCAAAATGTTTATGTCTATGCAATAAAGTTTCTACTAGCTTTTCATGTTACAATGGCTAAAAGATACTTTTTTGGGGGGGTAACTGCTAAAATTTCAACAAGAAATAAAATGTAGTAGAATTATACTCATTGTGAAGATTGGGTTTAGATTATGGCCATTAAACTAGGACATGGTAAAAATGTTTTTATATTGCTTTCACTTAGATAATAATACAAGAATGGCCACTATCCGGAAGAGTACACACAATTTTTTAAACTAAAATTAAGTTATATGTACTTAAACCTTATTTGCACTTCCCTTACTCTGTGTTAAAAGTAAATATAATGTGTCATTCTGAGAATATTTCACATATTGAATACCTTCTGGTCTCCTGACTTAACTTCAGAAAGAATTGATTTAAATTGTTCCATTTTGATATCTCTTTGGCATGGATAATTTGGAATGTTTTACCTTTTTAATAATTGAATGTATTTTAATTCAATTAGCCATGTGAGACTCTGGATCAACCATGTAGACTACACTCTGATGGCACATGCTAAAGTCCATTCAATTCTTGAAGCTCTCTGGGTCTTGTCTTTGGACTGTGCTTTACAGCCTAAATAACAGTAACATTGCCTTCCTTCCTTCAGGAAAGAGGTGTTTTAATGGCTGTGAAATGCTGCCTTGTTTTTAAATGCATAATTATAGGTTTTGCATTCGCCTGAAGATTTTAATAATTTAAAAGATGCTTTTCTAGTAATCAAAATGAAGTAATTTTTCCTGATAATTACTTCAGTCACTTTTAAAGAGTTAGTGATGAATATATTCATGCTGTGAAATATAAAAAGGTAATTAAATAGAATTTAGCGGTGAATATACTTTTCTCTCTCCCAGATATTGAAATCACTATTTATATTTAGCACTTGGGAGAAATTGATATTTTCTTAATGGAAAACAATAAATGGCATATGTTTCATTTCAGAAAAAAATAAAATGTATTAGATTTCTTATTTTCATCATTTATGATTATAAAGTAGGAACAAACTGAACAGGTGTGGAGCGTCTATGACAGAATTATTTGAGGCCAGACTTGCACCTCATGATGGGAGAGAGACAGGGAATGAATGCCCTTCAAAAACTGCTTTCAGAGAAGCTTCATAGGCTGAACACCATATATAAAGAGGCAGAACTATCTCAGTGTTGATTCCAGACTTGTTCAAGAGAAGACGATTAAATATTATGAAGGAGGGGAGTACTAAATATTATGAAGGAGGGGAGTACTAGAGAATCCCTGCAATAGTTAATGCACAGAAATTCATCAAGTAGAACTAGATATTACTGCTAGCCTTCAACCTGGAGTTAGGGCATAGGGCTAGGTTGCATTCCTTGAAAGAAGACTGGAAAAATCAGGGCTTAGAAAAGGCTACTTAAACTGCAGATTGATATTTATATATATCTAGGTAAGAACTGGGTGAAAATAAAGGAGAGGAAGTAAGAAGGTGCCTAATACTTTGGTTCTTTAAACTCATCTATTAAGAAGGTGTTTATTTGGAGGTTGGACTTGGTAGAGGAAGGCTTAGGGAATTGGTAGTGGTGATGTGTAAATGTGAATATAATAAAATAAACCCTAAAGTGTCTTCCTTGGGCAATTAGGTACGTGGTCTTACTGGTAATAAGTTTATACAAGTATCAATCCAGAGTTTAATGGTCATGACTAAACAACCATCAAACATTTAAATCTGGATTATTTAATTCTGAGTTTTCTTGGAAAACAGAGCAGGCTGGGGCATCAACGGATGTTGTTATAGATAAGCAATGTGGAGGAAAATAATATATGGGGATCAAGGTGAAACATGAAAGACTTCTCTACATTCCTATAACACTATCTAATGGTATCCAGGTCTGTTCTGTATCTCAAGTAAATTTACAATTAAATTGCCTCATATGATTTTTTTTTTCATATGGTGAAGTCTCTCAAATTTTTCCTTTTTCTGGTAATAATTCCACCTTGCCTGCACAGCTACTTAGCTCTATACGACAGAATGTTAATGAATGCTATTTGTTTCTTTAGTGTAGAAGTTTCTAGAAATCCAGTATTTTAACTCTGACATCAGAGAATTGGCATTAGTTAGTAAAAATTGAGTAATCAAGAAAAATCACAATTTTGGAAAAAATATAAATAGACTTTTATTTCAGAGAAGACAGTGGCACTATCTTATGAGTCATGGAATTTGGAAGTGAGGGTGTTTTGTAAGACAGTCTTATGCTCTCATAGGTGAGGAAATTTAGGTTTTGATTTTTCCGTATTCTCATCTAGCCAATACTGATTTAAAAATATTTGTGTGGCGCCAATTATGTGTAAGGCGCTGTACCAGAAATTAATGATGTACAGTGATAATTTTAAAAGTCATGCATTTTATTTAAGTTAATAATATTGTACCAATATTAATTTCCTGTTTTTGACAATGTATTGTGGTTATCTAAGCTTTAAGAATTGAAGGAAGCTGCATGAAAGGTACAGGGAAACTGTAGTTATGTTAACAGCTGCTTGTGAGTCAAACTATGAAAAAGTAATATGAACAAGCAAACAAAAACAGACATGGCGGCTATTCTCACAAATGTTACAATGTGCAAACTTGGACAGGACTTAAGCAAGCAATCACCAATTATATGAAAAACCTTAACTGTAACAAGTCCCGTGAAGCAAAACACTGAAACACAAGAGTTTTATGGAGACTTACACTAGTTAGAAAATCAGGAAAGCCTTCCTTGTAGAAGTCAAAATGCTGATTGAGAATTAACCAAGATGGAGGAGGAAGAGCATTGCAGATAGGTGGAGCAGCAGATGTCAATGTATTGTAGTGTGAAAGGGGCATAAAGAGTTCACATTTATCCAGAGTATAAAGCAAATTGGGAAAGAATGTCAGATTGACTGGGGCACTAGATAATGTAGGACTTGTAGGATACGATGGAGTTTTAACTTTGTCCCAGTAGCAATGTAAGGCCTCTGAAAGCATCTAAGATGATCTTCATATTATATGGCAATTAGTTAACCTTGGGAAATACATGTATCCTCTTTACTAGGGAACTGAACAGGTTTGCATGACACACCAATCCTGTCAGTTCATGTGCATAAGGATGCACAGTGTATAACTCACAATCTCAATGCTAACCTTTATTTTTAAACATTTTCATCCAAATATAGCAAATACATAGAAAAGTATACAAATCACGAAATAATAGTTCGAATAGTTACATGCCTATGCAGCATCACAAGTGAAGAAGTAGAACATGAATCATACCCCAGGAGCCCCTCTCAGGCCCCTTCCTGATCACTTCACCTTCCCATCTCCCAACATAGGGCCACTAGCTTCACTTCTGTCGTGAAGCCTAGCATTTGCCTCTTTGAATTTGAATTTTTGTCCTCTTGCTTCTTTTTCTTTCTTTCTTTTTTTGTTTTTGTTTTTGTTTTTGAGACCCAGTCTTGCTCTGTCACCCAGGACAGAGTGCAGTGGCGTGATCTCGGCTCACTGCAAGCTCTGCCTCCCGGGTTCACGCCATTCTCCTACCTCAGCCTCCCTAGTAGCTGGGACTACAGGCGCCTGCCACCACGCCCTGCTAATTTTTTTGTATTTTCATTAGAGACGGGGTTTCACTGTGTTAGCCAGGATGGTCTTGATCTCCTGACTTCATGATCTGCCTGCCTCGGCCTCCCAAAGTGCTGGAATTACAGGCCTGAGGCACTGCGCCCAGCCACTTCTTTTGAATTCTTATGTATTCTTTTGCATACACCTTATTTCAATCAATATTATGTTTGTGATTTATCCATGTTATTGCATATTAGCAGCTATTTATTCATTATCTGTATTGTTTTCTCACTGTGTGGATATTTACTGATTTATCAGTTTTACTCTTGATGGACATTCGTGTTGTTTCTATACACTTTTAAGCATGGAATGTGAGCGTTTACGCCACAGTTTTCGTGTAGCAGGTTCATGTGTGCAATTTTTTTTTTTAAAAAAAACAATTTAAGCCATAAACGTAAGTAAATTGAATTATTAACCACAGTATTGAACAGATTCATAATATTTTAAGACACTGGAGAAGAATAGAAAATTAAGGCATTTCTTATAAATGAAAGAATTGAAATATGAAAGGAAACAAAATTTATAATTTTGGAATTGAGGCACTTAATTAACAATGTTTAAATCAAATGTTCAATTTTATATTTTGGTGATTCATATATAATTATGATAGAGATCTCTTAATTATATTTCTTGCAGAAAATGGATAAATAAAAACTTTAATCACAGTATATATGGTTAACAAATAATGTTAGGTTTCAAAAATTCTGAAATTTTTTCAATTTTTTTCTAAAAACTGTGAGGTTTGCCTATTTGATCTATTTACTGCCCCTCTAGTTTGTGATCCATACAGTAGAAAAACAATATTTTAGTTTGAGCCTTTGAGAAGCAGTTGTCAATAAAAGATTAGACATGCAAGAGATTTATTGGGGAAGATACCTGTGAAGGAAAAAGGAGAAGGAGCCAGAGAAGGTAAGGAGAGCCTTCAGACCAAGCTACACATCTGACCTCTGAGAATAAAAAGGAGCAAGAAGGAGAATTGACTAGGAAGGGCTGTACAATGCAAGACACCTTTGGCCAGGATAATGGGGAGTCCCTGAGCCTAGGTTGTTCAAGGCATTCTAAGTTTGCAAGAGTGGGTCTGCTTTAGTATCCCTGTGAAAGCAGCTACTCGAAATGTAGTATAAATGGTGACCCCGCAGGTAAGAAATGGCAGCAACTAGGACTGCCAGTCAATTATACTTCCACAGCAGGAGATCTAAATGAAGCATTTTAATGTCTGCCACAGTCTAGTTCTAGAGCTCCACACATCTACTTCCACGAATAGTTCTTCAAGACGAGCTCCTCCATATTTTAAGTGGGCTTTTCTTCCTGAGGAGAGACCTAGAAGAGAAAAGTTGATTGAATGATCACTCTCAAAACTGGGGTTGACCACAGAGAACATGTGGTACTCATCCTCTCCCTCCTTCACTATGCATGCTAAATTTCTCTCAAACCCTGCTATTACTTTAGCAGGTCTTGAAGAGTTACCTGGTGATGTGACCAAAACTGTCATATCTGCAAAATCTGAGACCTTAGCAATAATAAACTTTGAAGGCTAGGGTTTCTGCTTTTATTGATCACAGTTACACTTTGGCAAGCGTAGACCAGAAGGTTTGCCCTCCAGTGGACCACCTGGGATCCACACACACTCTTCCCTAGCTTCATTGTGCAACAGCAGCCCTAGCTCCTCTGCTGAGCAGAGTCAATCACGCCTTCCAAGACAGTGATTTCTTTTCTCACCTACTATTTCCTAGACATCAGAAAATCCACATTTCTTTGGGGCATCAATAAATTGTAGTTCAATTAAACATTCATGAGTAGAGTTCTGAAACCATCAGGACCTCCAAATATACAGAACCCAGAGTTAGGAGGATAGGATGCAGTATTGCCTTTCAGTTCTCTCTTGGCTAAGGGGATGAAGTTCGTTTCAGAAGTTTCCACTTGACTTTCGCTATCATGATAAATCTTAAGCTGTTGGAAAGGAACCAAAGTGGAGGTTATTCTAACTGCCATGTATGGCAATCACAATTATAAATGACAACCAGTAAGTCCACAAATGTGATTTGGATTTGGGAATTGGCTCAAGTCTGGGAAATGAAAGAGAGAAAATGATCATGACACTTCATTGGGGAGACATTCTTGGGCTTGCTGCCTCTCCATTGTTACCTTCTTCTGCATACAAATATTAAACAACAATCTTTTATGTTGCTTGTCTACTCCACCCCTAGGCAGGCCATGCTCTCTTAACCATCTGCACAACTCTATGCAGTTTGAACCCCTTGGTTGTCTTCTTGATCTGGCCAGTTCTTATTGTAGCTCTTCTAGCCCTCTTATATCCAGTAATTAGGTTGATTGTCTTCTATTACTGTGCATGGAGAGAGGGGAATGGGGATCCTTGGATATTAATGAGCTCATCTCTGTGATCATCTATCCTACCATCATCCTGGCTTGCAGAGGAATCTTACCACTGAACTACTTTATGATACTCAGGCTATTCTTACTAACCCATTTCTGATGGCTTTGATCAAAAGCATGCACTATGGGTCTTCCTGTGTTGTATCATCATCTATTGAGTCTTCTTAATTCTCACATGTCCTACTTCTCTTGGCTCCTTTATTTCTTCATCTGCTATCTCACAGAGCAACCCAGGTTTTTCCATATCAGCAATGGATCTCAGTTTCTTCGGGTTTACAAGGGTCACCTATCAGCCAATTTGTCCCATCCCCTAGGCTACTTTCCAGGGCATTAAGTCCTATATCCTCGGAAAAGTGTTCCCAAGAAAATGAATTCTCATTTATACAGTTTTATGTTCCCAGGGCCCTTCATCAAGCATCTTCAAGTACTCTCCTGGTTTCTGTCAGTATATGCTAGGTAGTTCTTAGAGCTCTTTTTATATATATTATCTTTCCTTCCTTATTAAGAAAACAATTCCCCACCAAGGTTGTGTTGGAATTTTACAATAGTTATAAGTGTTTCAAGTTGGGAAAGGAGTAGGGGCCAATCCTAAATAAAAATACCTATTACTTTATAGGGACGGGGCCTCTTCCCTATAGTCATCCAGCATGGAGAAAATGCAAGCTCTTAGCAGGGAGGGGTGAGCCAATCATTCACGTTCATAGGATCAGGGAGATCTGTAGCATTAACATGCTCAGAGTCTTCCATCTCAATGTCCCTAGCCCATGATTTACAATTTCCAGTTTTCTTAATCAGAACCCTAACCATAGCACCAGACACCTGCCTTGGATAAGGTTTTAATTGTCATTGGAGTTCTGTGACTAATTACCAGAACCTCAGTTCTGCTATGTCGCATTAGCTATTCCACCACAGGAGATAAAAAACGTTTTTGTAAGCTACTAAAGTTACAAGTAAGAGATTTATTGGGGGAGTGACTATGAAGGGAATAAAGGATGGAGCAAGAGAAAATGAGAAGTGCCTTTAGATGGTAGTGCCTGCATGACTCCCTGTAAGCAGATGAGGAAGGAAGAAAGATGGGGTAGAGAAAAATGTCAAACCGCAGTACAGTATGAAGAAAGTTTTGCTTAGACCAATAGGGAGGACTTCAAACTGTGTTCATCGGTTAGAAAGTACCACATCTTGCAGAACAGGTCTGTATTAGTAACTCTGCTGTGCTAATTTGTGGGGTGCAGCTATCTAGAAATGTGGTGTTTACATGGGATACATCCAGAAGGGAAGCAGCTGAAGTCATCAGTCTTAACACTTTTTTCCATCAGGAGATGCAGTCACACATTTCCAAGGCCATGACAATGCATTTCCCAGGCCCCCTTTCTAAACGGCTTGCTGTGAAGTCCATAGAAAGCACTGGTAGGATTTTGATAGGAGACAATGGGGAAGCCAGGGAATTACTCTCCCTCTCTTTTTCTTTTGGCTGACTACCTAACAGCATTGCAGCTTTTTGTGGGTTAATATCCCATGAGAGCCTCTGACTGTGGTCCCAGTAATTTCTGGGCAGCCCTTGCTGTGGTTCCAGGCTGCATTAGGAGGTATGGCTTCTATGCTCTCAATGCACTTTCTCCCACTGTTCCTTTTGCCCTAGAGATGATTGCAGTTTCCTGCTGTGTTAATCTCTGGATTCAATCATTGCACCCTCTTTTGCTTCTCAGTTTTTCCATCATCTGAATAATAAATTTCTTTTATCTGATTTATTATGTTTTGAAGAGTTAAGTGGTTTTTATTTGCCTGCCTGGACCCTAACTGATAGGATTACTATAAAATAAAAACCTAGTCACTTTTATAAAATAATCTGTTTTTTCTTAATATTTAGTTTTTAGAAAATATTATACAAATTGTATAATTTTCTTATAACATTTTCTAAATTAACATCAAAATTATTATCAACTTTAGGAACATGCTTTTCTCTGTAGCTTATAGTTCTAATTAGCATGTTTTAAAAATCATAGCAAAAATGAGTTAAGATGGAATGAGAAATTACATTCTATAAAAAATGGTTAATTGTTAAAGATATACAATATTTATACTTGGAGGCATATAATTTTAATTCTATACTGCTCATCCTGACATTTAAAAGTTTTATTAATTGGTAGAAAAGTAAATCAATACACATGCATTGCAAAATAGTAATGTATATTAATTTGGATATTTTTCTTCCCTACTTATTGAGTTTTCAAGCCAATAGGTAAGGTTAATAAAATACTCAATGATGCATTTAAAATTGTTAATGCCTTTTTTAATGGACTGTCCAAATACAGATTTATCTACCACATAGATTCATGTTCACCATTTAGACTGAACTGGAATGAATACATTTATCTGTATCTTGGTCTCCACTGATACGTTTGACTAGACAAGTAACCTTTCTCAGTGTTTCTGATCAGTCTGCATTTTGAGCATTATCAGTTACCAAGACTTGCAAACTCTAAAATCATCTATGATGAAGAGTTATTCTTTCAATGAAAGAAAAAAAAGGCAGGGAGAAGAAAGTAAAGTTCAGTGGAAAAAGATATTTTATTTGCAGATATATTTTGTCAACATACTTATTTAATACCAAAAAAAATTTTATACGTTGTGGATTTTTGCTGATTACCATAATTCTGAAATCTTGGCTCCTGTACATTGGCATCCACCTTAGGGACTACTCCACTAGTCATTTTTGGCCAGGCCTGAACCTATGCCATGGCCTAGTGTTTCAAGTTTTCCAGTGGATTATACAGAGTACTGTATATGTCCCACTGGCAATATAATGGGGCGGGGGGTTATTCATTTATGCCTTAAATGAATTTTCTATTATAATAATCCAATTCAAAATTGGTTTATACAATCAATGAACTGACTGGTTGTCAACTGATACTGGAATATGATAGTAAGCATGAGGCATCCCAAGACAAAAGAAGAGGTCTTCAGAGATTTCAGAGAAAAATTTCTTCCTATAAAGTTGTATTAACCAAGTCTTCTTGATTTATGATGAGTTCCAAAACCCTTGAATTTTTCTCAAATCAGAAAAGCTTAAAGAGAATACCAACTTCTTTTTATTGGGGTAAGTAATATGAAATGGTTTATTTAAACCATTTTTGACCAAAAAATAGCAAATTCATAAAGTTCAACATAATAATGAGGGAAAATCACCTAAGAGCAGCTATTGAGCATAGGAAACTTCACATATGTGTGAAGTTATCTAATGCCATTTATAAAATAAAGAATTAGCAAATATCTATAATTTGCCTTAATTCACAAGGACTCTAAAAAAAATGCCAAAAACATAGATTTCCCAAGGAATCAACCTTTTCTCGTTACTGGCCTGGTGATCTTGCAAGATTTCAAGGTAAGTGTGCTACTGGAAGAATTTAAAAAAAAAAAAAAACAATGTAAGTGCAGAATCCTTTCATTCTGAACACTCTGCTCACAGAAACATACACAGAAAGAAATCTGAGTGTATGTCTCAGGTTTTTCACAAATTATTCTTGTACATTTTAACAAATTACTATCAGAATTGTCATTTTGTTTATTTAGAAAGCAACAGTATCGGGCTAGCCATTTCTAAGGCTCTTTTGATTCTAAAAAAAAAAAAAAAAAAAAAAAATCATCATGTAATTCCGTTCTGCTGTGGAGTGGCTTACCTGGCAAACCACAAGCTGTGTCTGCCTCTTGAACCATTCTACTGAACTCAATTCTCAACTTAATTAGTGTACAATAGTGCTTCATTTTTCAAATCAGATTCCCACAATTATAAGATTTGTTAATCTGACTCTGTATTACTGTATCATTCATGTGAGGTTTCTTTTATAATGATTTAAACACATTAAAAACTAGCAAAATATTTTTATCAAATATTGCAGGATTACAATTTTATGTGTAAGCTGGCTGTTCTTGGTTTGTTTTTCTATCCTTTTTCTTTTCACAATTCTCTGAAGAACATGTTTCTACCTACAGCCTACATAAAAGTCATTAGTGTGCCCATACATTTGTATAAAAACCCAGAGCATTTGACATTGTTCACAATTGTTACTGCCTTGGCCAGAAACAGAGCCCATGAGCACTGTACTGCTGCAGTTGCTGCTCTTTCTCTCCTGCCGCAGCTGTGAAGAGAACTCCATTGCTTGAAATTGTCCCAGATGCTCAGATTTGCCCATTACTGCTGGAAGAACTACAGAAGCAAGAAAAAAATATTCTTTCCTTCATATCTTTTATACTCATATCAGGACTTTCCATTAGCAGAGACCAGCTAAAAGTCAATTGTCAAAGGACTTTGGTATATATAGTTTACTGGCTTCCAGCCCCCTGTCTTTCAGCGAAAAGCAAAGAAGGATGAAGATGAATCTGAGAGCCAACAAACAAGTACCTGATGGTTGACCTGAATGGCTCTTGAGAATCTACTTTTACCAAGGTATCCATATAAATCTTTCACACACAATGTACAAAACTCCTTCATATTTTCACCTAATAAGGCAACTATTCTTTGTATGAATTAAGTTTCTCCCAGAAAATAGGGAAAAATAAGGACCCGTGAATTTCCATATGCATATTCGTATAATGTTAATTTCTCTTTTAGTTCAATATTCAACTATCAGCCGCTGTTGACAGACTTTAATTGAACATCTAGTAGTTTGTAATCAATGAAGTACAGACTAATTACAATGTTAACTATTACCAACATTTCTAACAGAAAAGAATAGATGAAAGGAAAAATTAAAATTAGAAATAAAATGGTTAATGAAAATACTCAAATGTATACATATAATGTACATTAAAATTACAAATACATAAATGAGAAAATATGTGTAGCTACTACTATCCTTTTTCTACAAATGTCTAACTAGCTATATTTGAAATTAATAACTATACATATATATGTAGATAAGTGGGGGAACAGAGCAAAAGATAGAGAGAGAATGTGTGTGTGAGAGAGAGAGAAACAAAAATGGAGATAGATGCAAAGATGAAGACCAGAAAGCATAAATACTTAAATAATAAGAGACATTTACTAATAAGTGGCTTAAAAGGCACTGAATCTGTTTTCACTCCACAAATTAGTTTGAGAATCTGTAAGAATATGCACCAAAACCAGAAAAATACACATGGGCAGATACCTGCAGTATTTCTCACATGGTTCAGAAGGTTCACTTAGAATGAAGGTCCATCAACTCACTCTATATTTCCTACCATGATCATCTATTATTTTTCTACAAGACAAAATGAAGTAAGAGTCTCTAAGAAAAAAAGGAAAAGCAGTCTATCTGGTAACTGGGAAATTTTCAAAAACACATGTTTTTAAAATGAGTAATCAGTTGTGTTCAACAATTTCAAAGGACATGGGATTGTGTTCATGAATGTTATACAATCTTTGTAATATTATAAATTTTACTTCTTAAATAATATAAAAATAACATTACATTATTTATCCATAATATTTTATAGCTATAAACTAAAATATCTTCCACAAAGATGTTATGTTTTCAATTAATTTTCCAGCTAAATCATTCGGGAAAGTCTTTTGCATTACAAACTAGCAAATACATAGAGACTCTGGTGTAGAAAAAATAAAAAAAAACTTCTTGTGTATAATAAAATTTTAGATATTAACATCTGATATATGTATATAGTTTTTATTTTCTTTAAAAATGCAGATTGAGCATTTTTGCCAGTTTTTGTGTCCAACACTTGTACCTTTTTCAGATTATGTGGATAAGTTGAGAGCTATGTATCTTCCTAGTATTTCTTCAAGTATGCTCCCTAAATTATCAGATATTACATTTTTTCAAACTCACAAATATTGTATATAATTCAATGATTGATAATTTTATTGATGTTACTTAAGAATAATCTATGATACCAAATTAAGAGGAAAGTAGCTGCATCAAAGCAAGTACCCAGAGAAAAAAATAATTTCATGTTACTTATTTAATTTAATATGCGGTTTTAATAAATTAATTGCATTGGTTGTTCCTCAATATGGTTTATAAGTTATTTCAGGAATTAAGAAGGAAGATGAAGTGAAGAATAATCACACTAAAATTTAGTCTGTGCAATTTATAATAACTTTAACTTGAATCAAGCACCTAAAATTCAAATTAAAAATATTTAATTCAGGCCGGGTGTGGTGGCTCACACCTGTAATCCAGCACTTTCGGAGGCCAAGGTGGGGAGATTACTTCAGGTCAGGAGTTCAAGACCAACCTGATCAACATGACGAAACCCCATCTCTACTAAAAATACAAAAATTAGCGGGGTATGGTGGCAGGTGCCTGTAATCCCAGCTACTCGGGAGACTGAGACATGAGAATAGCTTGAACCTGGGAGGCAGAGGTTGCAGTGAGCTAAGATCAAGCCATTGCGCTCCAGCATGGGTGACAGAGCGAGACTCCATCTCAAAAAAAAGAAAAAGAAAAAAATATTTAATTCATATAATGAAATTAATTTCTTATGACCCAGTTCGGTAATTTTGACATTATTTATTTCCAACCCTTTTTCCACTCTGTGTCCTGCCTCGTGTTTTGTAGCCTGTTATTTGCTTTTCAGGTATCTGCTTTTAACACAGAACTAATGCTTTTTTCTCTTAGTGGTCAGGATAGGAGTTGTTTGTGTTGGTAATAACCTTAGTATTCTTCTGGATATTATTCATGCACAATACATAATTCATGAGGCAATGCTTTACTAAAAACAAACAAAGCAACAGTATTTCAGGAATATCTACATTTCCATTTCCTTTCCTATTTTTATCCCTGTAAATTCTAGAAGGTTACTGCCTGTAAGTTGAGAACCATTGTTTTTATCTCATATTTTGGCACTGATTATGGAACCAAAAGTGTTATCTTCCCCAGTGGGTGCCTAAAATATTTACCGAGTGGGGGCCTAACAAATACTCACTAATGTAAAAATTTGAGAAATATCCAGTCAGATGGTAACTTTAGTTGGATCTCTTTATTCAGGAAAGATTTTATAATTTATCTGCAAACATATCTGATACTTCCTCTCCTTTCTCTGGATTATTAAGTGTTAGACTGAATCCCGAAATCCATCAAATAGATTTGATTGTACACCACTGTTAATATCTTATATAAATTTCTTATTGGTATGTCAACCTTTTGTCTCCAACACAATTATAGGCAGAAATGTTGGCTGTGTTCCTCAGTAACCTACCGTAACACCTAAAACAAATTCTTATTAAAGGAAACATAAGGGGATGAATTGAATATAAGTAAGGCAAAGACATAAGAAATTGCAGATATTTATTCAACCCACATTTGTTGAGCACATACTTGCTGTCAGACACTATGGTTTTGATGTTAGGGATACAAAGGAGAATTTTTAAAAAGACATTGATTTCATGGAGCACGCTTTTGATGTAGACAGGAAATCACACCAAAAATTAAAATTCAAGGCACTTCACACTGCAATAGAAGAATGCATAAGATGTGATGGAAACTAGGGGGAGATTATGTGAAGGGTAGTGTTAGTAAGAACTTGACAGAAGTTATGAGGCTAGAATCTGAACGTTAGTTTTATAGGTTTTATATAATTACCTTAATTTTGTAAAAACAATCCGTAGTTCACTGATAATAATCCTCATTTATGTACACTATTTTACCAATGTTAATAATTTATTCATTTTAAGGCTGTATTCATACTAAATAGAATGACACAGTTGAGGATAATTACAGTCCTTTTAAGCAAGAGTTTTCTCCTGGAGAGAATGACTAATAACATAGCTAGAGTCAGAGTGCATTCTTATTTCAATAACATATTTATTTATCAATTTGTTTTTAATCCTAACACAAAGCAGCACAATTTGTAGGCTCATATGTTTGGTTGTAGATATGATTCATTCAGCTGATACCAATGAGATCAATTCCAGCGCAGCTTCATCGTCTACTTTCATTTACTCCAAATGCTACCCTTAAAAGGTAATCCGGTGTTGCCCAGTTTAACAATTAGGTGTTGCGTATTCTCATAAGTCAGAAAAAATGTGCCATTTTATTTCAATATTGGCTTGACATACAATTTGTTTTTATAAAACATCAAAAAGAAAGTTTATTATCCTTTCAATAAAGATACATAATGTCCTTAATATTTGGAAATAAGTTTTAAAATACTTCTGAGCATACATTTTATGGCCTTGTTTTGGCTGTTGCTTTAGATAGAGTAGAATAGGTTCTATTACTGTTTTGCTTGGGAGTTGTGGAAGTTTGAGTTCAAAATTTGCTTTTGAATATTTTCGTAAGCGTAGGAGCTGTACTCAATCCCACATCCCCGGCCTCACCAATGTATGACAACAAAATCAAATTGTATTTCCCTTACATAAACAAGCTATCAGAGAGAAAGACTTACAGTAGCCTAATTAAAGAAAATTTTCCCAGGTGTGTTTTCCAGCTATGCCCGGAAAGAATTTCCTCAGTCCTTCCATTCTCCAGTATTTGCATCCTTACTATGGGGTTTCCGTTTCTACAGCTGCCTGGCCCAGAGAGTTGGCGTCTTGTGTGATAATTGCTGGTGACCACAATACAGTCTCGGGCAGAGGACAGTGCCTTTCTTCCACACAAAGTGTGACTCCAGGATGCTCACTCGTAGGTGCTCAGGAACACCTTGTAGTGGTTGAATTGAAGAGGCAACCATCCGCCGTTGCAGCCTCCTCTAATTGCCTATCTGAACTGGAAAACCCTGGAAAACTGAATACTTTTCAGTCTATCTGATAGCCAGAGGCATGGATGCAAATTAGTCTGCCGATTAAATACATTCCCAAGAGACGGAAGAAGTAGGTTGCTTCTGCTGTTGCTGCTGGCGAACTGGCCGGCATGTGTGTGTGTGGGATGTTCCCAGGGCCATGCTCCAGTCACTAGCTCTAGGGTTGTTAAGAGGTAAGTACACTGGTGACAGTTCCTTGGTCCTTGGATCACTGCTGCAGTGGTATGTACCTAAGCCTGACTGTGTAAGGAGCAGTCTCCCAACGCCTCCTCCATTCCCATTGTGACAGAGGTAGATGTTCTTCTGGCAGGCCAGTTAAACAATGTATTTTGAGGTCTTCATTCCTGAATGTTCAGTCTACAGTCCTCACAACAACTTCCTTTGTTAAATCCTTTTCTCCTCACATAGCTATAGTGACCTAGAGTGATTGCTGTTTCCTGCAACTGAACTATGATAGATATTCATTTTGAGTATTACTCATGGCTGCACAAACCTAGCTTGCTTCATACACTTTTTCTATATCATTTCACTACATTTGCAGCTGTTGCTATCACTGATGAATACTACACCTATTTTAGTAATCTTATTCTCAAACTGCTTTCACATGGTTTAAAAAAAAAATACTTAAATATCATTCCTGAAATAGTTCTGGAACACATACTGTCTTATAATCAGAGACCTGTTAGTATGAAATTATAGAAAAAGAAGGAAGTCCTCTACTTCACTGCTCCAGAAACCTCATTCAATTATTATTCTAGAAGTGACCCCATGCCGATAGTTGACAGTGACAACATTAGTTCTTTTCAGTTGCTATCTTCCTAGTCAAGTTTGTTGTGTCTCCAAAATAGTCGTAATATAAACTGACATGTCCATCATTCCTAAATAAAAATTATCCCTTTTATGTTGTCCTTGTTTTCTTTATAATACTAGTAATTATTATATCAGAGCAAGCTGTAATTATATCATTATACCTGTCCGCAAAATACTAAGTCAGAAAAATTTTAGTTTTTACCAATACAACAAAAGTGGACATTTCTTATATATACATTTATTCTTCTGTGGTTTCCATGTTTTTATTTTATTTATTTTATTATTTTTATTCATTGTGTGGCCAACTTCTTTTTTAACTTTTGTCTTAAGTTTAGGGGTGTAAATCCAGCTTCGTTACTTAGGTAATATTGTGTCATGCGGGTTTGTTGTACAGATTATCTCATTACCCGGGTACTAAGCCTAGTACCCATTAGTTATTTTTCCTGATCTTCTCCCTTCTCCCACCCTCCACTCTCCAAAAAGTCCCACTGTGTTTTTCCCTCTATGTATCCGTATGTTCTCATTACGTAGCTCCCACTTATTAGTGCGAACATGCTGTGTTTGGTTTTCTGTTCCAGTGTTAGTTTGCTAGAGATAATGGCCTCCAGCTGCATCCATGTCCCTGCAAAGCACATGATCTCATTTTTTATGGCTGCATAGTATTCCATGGTGCATATGTACTACATTTTCTTTATCCAGTCTATCACTGATGGGCATTTACATTGATTCCATGTCTTTGCTATTGTGAATAGTGCTGCAATGAACAACATGTATGCATGTCTTTATAGTAGAATGATTTATATTCCTTTGGGTATATACCCAGTAATGGGATTGCTGGGCTGAATGGTATGTCTGTGTTTTCCATGCTTTAAAAATCTATCTATTTTCTTAAAGACCTAGACTTACTAGCTAATGTTAAATTCAATTTTTTGTCCTGTGAATATTTTCACTTTAGTCTTTTAATGAATTCATTTCAGATAAAATTATGTGCTTCTTTGTACATTGAGTGTAACTATGATTCACTTACATGTTGATATGGTTTGGCTGTGTCCCCACCCAAATTTCATCTTGACTTGTAGCTCCCACAATTTCCAAGTGTTGTGGGAGGAACCCAGTGGGAGGTAATTGAAACACTGGAGCAGGTCTTTCTGGTGCTGTTCTCGTGATAGTAAATAAGTCTTATGAGATTTGATGGTTTTATAAAGAGGAGTTCCCCTGCACAACATCTCTCTTTTTGCCTGCTGCCATCCACGTAAGATGTATGTTGCTCCTCCTTGACTTCCACCATGATTGTGATGCCTCCTCAGCCATGTAGAACTATAAGTCCATTAAACCTCTTTTTCTTCCCAGTCTCGAGTATGTCTTTATCAGCAGCATGAAAGCAGACTAATACACATATATATATCCACTTCCAGATTTTGATTCCAAAAACCCACAGATTATTTAGTTTGCCTGACTGGTGTTATACCTTGGCCACTCGAGTGTTTAATTTTTTAATTTTATAGTGAAATTTTTTTAGATTTTATTTTTAGTTATGGATATATTCATTTATCAGATCATGATGACTTAGTTAGAATATACCTTACTTTAGTCTCTTCAGGCTTCTGTAACAAAATACCTTAGATTGGGTGGTTTAGAAACAACAGATATTTATTTCTCACAGTTTTGGAGGCTGAGAAGTCCAAGATGAAGAACCAGCAGATTCAGGATCTGATGAGAGCCCCGTTTCCTGGTTTATAGATGACTGTCTTTTTACTGTTTCCTCACATGGTGGAAGGGGCAAGCTAGCTCCCTGGGGCCTCTTTCACAGCGGCAGTAATCTCAATCATGAGGGCTATGCCTTCATGACCTAATCACCTCCCAAAGGCCTCACTTTCTAATACTGTCAGCTTGGGGATGAGAATTTCAACATATAAATTTTGGAGGGACACAGACATTCAGACCCATAGCATACCTAGCATATCCAGTTTTTATTGTGGCTATAAATTCTTTGCTACTCCTTTACTGAGAGAGAGAGTCTAATTTCTTTTCCTTTGAAACTATGCTTGTCTTATAACTTGCTTGTCTAATAAGATACATAAAAAGTGATGTCTTGGGAATTTGAGGCTTCATCATATCAAGCTTTGCAAATTTTACTCAGACTTTTTGGAACACCTGCTTTTGGGTACTTCATGCATCCAGCAGCCATGAAGAAGTGCCTGAGACTACCATGATGTGAGAAGTAGCTCTGTGGACCTTCCCTGGAGGATCAGATACCACATAAAGAGAGAAAAAGAAAAAGAGACAGGCAGACAGACATGGACCAAGGAGTTCTGAGGCTCAGAAATGCAAATGAAGCAGCCATTCTGGAAGAGGATCCAGCAGCAACCTGTTGCCCCAGAAGATTTCTTCAAGGATCAAAGATAAACTGTGTCAATCTCTTCACAAACCTCTGACCCTTGAAATTGTAAGCAAAATAAAATCATTTTAAATGATCAAGAGTTCAGGGACATTTTAGATACAGGGAAAAACCTATAAAAGGAAATGACACGTGCTCCATCATGTCAGTGAAATGATTTGATATAGATATATAATACACTGTGCGCAGAGGGGTGGTGGGAGTTGAGTTTAAAGGAACAGGAAAATTAGCGACAATGAAGGTCCTTGTTGGCCATGTATAGTATCCTGTATGTAGCAGAGAACTTTTAAAAGACTTTAAAAATAGTCACACCAATGTAACTAATAGTCCTCTAAGTATTTGAACAGTTCCAAACACAGTGCAAGTATAATTCTTGCTCGATTAAAAAATCTAAAAGGTCTGAGGCGGGTCTAAATTAACTGGAGTTGAAAAGATGGAAGTGTGACAGTGCTCTACTGTATACCATCAGTGACAGCCCTGGAGTGAAGAACACTCTGCTGTCTTCACCAATTATGTCCAAGATCACCCTGGGAGTCCAAACCCCACAGACAGAAGGAAAAGAGCACGGCAGACAGCAAGAAAAGTGTCCGTATATCGCTTCAACCCACATTGCCCTGGTTAGAAATCAGTCTTAGGACCACACCTCACTGTAACAGAGTCTGGAAAATGGAATCTAGCCATGCGTCCAGAAATAAAAGGAAACAATTCTCCTGAACAACCTGCAGTATCTGTCACAAGGGTAAAATTAATAGATTTTGACAACAAATTAGATGTGGAGAAGTGTGACAGGGAAGGTGTTCAGGATGACAAGCAGATTTCTCATGTGGTCAATTTAGTGGGTACTCATCACTTAATTAGAATAAGAAATACAGAAAGGAAATATCATCTACAGGTTTTATAATGATTGGATAATGTTAACAGCAACAGGTTCCCATCACTTCTCCACTTTTATTTCAGATGAGGAACCCAAGGCTGTGAGAGATTATGTAAATTCCTTAAGGTCTCACACCTATTAAGTGACAGGTGAGGGATCCAAGATACGTCTAGTTAATTTCAGCATTCACAGCTTTAACTACAGGTACAACATTCCTACTTAGATCAAGAAACAGATGTAGTCATATAAGGGAAACTCTAAAAATGAATTTTCATGCCATAAGAGCACACAGAATGTTTGACAGTAGGCCTGTTTCTGAGCTTGCTAAGGGAGGGCAATACAAAGACCAAAGATACTAAGGTGAGTGAATTGGTCCTGGGTCCTAGACCACAGCTCCCCTGTGTGCACAAGTGAAGAAAAGGCTGATGAAACAGATGGGAACCACTTGCCTTTCAAAGCTGAGAAAGGAGTCAGAGGACCAATCTAGATTCGGGAAATCTCACACTATAATTTCTAAACCAAGGAGACCATGTGAGGTGGTAGGCTAACATTCTCCATGAATGTAGCTCTCAAATCCCAAATTCAGAGTGGAGGTTATATGTACTGCTTGAGGATCTGTTGGGTAGCACTAAAAATAAAATTAAAAAACTCAACAACTTCTATCCAGGTCATTCATATCCTATCAAACAGTTTCACTGAGCACTAAAGCATGCTCATAAAATTTATATTTTATTGCTTCCTCATATATCAGGTTAACTACCAACTAGTACCATGTTTGCCCTGAAGGCTTCCACTATCTTTCCAAATAGAGTACAGCAGAGACTACTATCTGTTCATGAAGCCTGTGTCTTCTTCCTCCTGAGCCCCTCCTGAGCCCACAGCTACACTAAATTTCCCAGACTCTTTGCTGTTGAGCTTGACAATGTGACCAAGTGCTAGTCAATGTCATATGAGAAGACATGATGTGACATTTACAGGCCTAGCCTATAAATGTCTCCCCAGTGAGTAATATCTCCCTTCATGCTCTTTCTCCACCTACTCTGTACATAAATGATTTCAAAATCCTAAAGGATGTTAGAGCCCCAACATAAAAAGAACAGCATATACATGTTGACAGCAGCATGAACAAGAAAAACACACTCTTGCACAGTTAAGCTAATGAAATATTGGGGATTGCTTGTTAAAACAGCTACTGTTACTGTAATGCATGAAGGCAGATGATATTTTTAATAAGGTTGAACATGTCATATTATAAGATGTGTGAATTTTTGCCATGTATCGTATTTCCACTTTGAGACATTGTTCCTTTCCTTATGTTCTATGTTCTAGCCCAGCAGAATTCTGCAGAAGTTATTTAAGTGGAAGGCAGGAGAAGGCAAGCCTATGACGAAAAGAAAGGGTATGAGAGGTAAGAAGGGAAATAGAAACAGTGGCACAAAAGCTAAGGAGGAGTGGAATTTAAAGAAGCTCAGCTTGACCACAGAGTCAAATGCCACAATATAATCAACTAGTAAGAAGAAAAAAAACTTGAATTTACCAGTTGAGGTCACAAATGCAATACATGTCAGAAAATATTTATTTAGTACTTAGAATATGCCAGGCAGTGTACTAGCCAGAGAGATAACAAGGAACAAGGGAGATGAGATTCTGCTTTCACGGAGTTTGCATTCTAGAAGAGTGGCTCCTAATGAGAGCTTATTTGAGACAGATTCAATTTGATTGTGGGGTTATCGAGTATGAAAGAAGTAAACACAGCAGGGTAAAGGAATAGATAAACTGCGCTAACCAGTATCAAGCCAGATAGCCGCAGCACACTGAAGAAAGGGAAGGGTGCTATGAAATGAGTTCAGAGATAAGAAACAGAGGCAAGATCATATAGGACTCTATAAGAATTTGGGGTATTCATAAGTGTGATAATACATCACTAGCAGGCTTAAAATACTATTTTTCATTTAAATATTTGCCTTTCACCTTTGAGAAATATTGGCTAATTCTTTTTTAATAGTGTCTTGATTTGGGCCTATTTGATGTTTCCTCCTGCTTGAATTCAGGCTATTTTTGTCAAGAATACTAGAATGTGGTATGATGCTCTGAAGAGGGAGAGGCCACATATCAGGAGGCACGTGAGGTCAGTATGTCTTATTGCTGATGATATGACGTTTGATTACTTGTTTATTGTAGTGTATCTGTCAGGGTCCAACCAGGAAACAGAAAATACATTAAAAATCTGATCAGGGAAAGTTTATTATAAAGAATATTAAGTATAACTGTGGTTTGAAGTAATTGGAGATTGCTAGTAAGAGATAAAGAGAATGCTAAAGGATACAGGAAGAGTAGATGTATAAAAAAAATCATGCACTACACTGAGGGTTGATACAGAGCCCTCAGAGGAGGAACAAGTCTGGAAGAGAGCCTTCTACAGGGCTGAGATCCAGATTTCTTTGGAGAGGTGGAGTCATAGCTTCCTACATGTTGAGGAAGTTCACTGAGGTCTGCACTGTTGGGACTAGAAATACACCTTTTGGGGCTTCAAGTGGAGCTGTCCATTAGGAGATGCCACATGGTGGAACCTGCTGCAAAGCCACATGAGAGTATTTTGAGGGACTCTGTACATGGGGGATGCCAGGCAATGACACCTGTTGAGCAATCACTTGAGGGGGTACAGATGCTGCTGACATCTTCATGCTGCAGGAGTATGCACTTCAGCAGATGCTATGCACCTTGCAAGAACTCACCAAAGGAAGCACACCAGAACCAGAACTAAGAAGAAAACTTAACATTGTGCCAACCGGCCAAGGAGAGATATTTTACAGGATCCAGCCTGTGATATCAGAGAAATCGATAAAGGGTAGATTGGATCTGATATTATAAGGTTTCTTCATTATAGTCACTATCTTTCTCCTTGTTGTTAATAAATATCTTGAGGAAAGATATGAGATTACACAAATATGCACCTACACATTTTAGCTTCTATTAATCATTTTTGCCTGAATAATTTATTACTGTGCTATTTTCCAAATGTTAATTTAATATTTCTGTAATCTTCTCTACATTTATTAATTGAAATTTTCTATAAGAGTTGTCAGTCTTCCTGTTTAACTATTTACTCATTTATTTACCTGAGTAGGTACTCATGAATAATTATTTAATTTCATGGGTTATAATATATTACTATTATTATTGATTTTGAAGCTTAATTTTTTCCCAGGTTTAGCTACTAGAAGCTCTTTCAAGGGGGCTCCTTGTTCCTTTTGGCATGTTTCCATGATCTTTTCCTATTCTCTAGCATTACAAAATATCCTGAAGTTTTCCTGTATTTTCCCCACCTCAATGCTGGAATAAACCCTATCTCCAAGAAACTTTAGTTTACTTTTAGTGATAAATCTTATTTAAAACTCAAGATCTAGATGCTAAGTATGTTCATTGCTACTGGAGTGACATTGCCCTCTGAGTACTCAAAACTAGAAAATACTGGTGTACAAACGTATCTGTATCTACTTCTAAATATACCTCTGTGTACGTATATATGTGTGTTTATATAGATATAAATCACACATTTTTATGTATATGTGTGTATATATGCATATGTACATTTGTTATTATGTATGTCTTGCTCACATAAGTGACATTTTCTTCTTATTTCTCTCCTGTTCACATTTCCTACATTTTTTTTACCTTACTCCCAGCCACCCAATCTCTACTCTAATGAGTAACCAATCTCATTAGTTTCTAGTTTATTCTTCTAGCATTCTTTTGCACAGATACCTATGTTTTGTCTTCTGTCTCCTTCTTTCTTACATGAAAGACAACAGTACAGATCGTCTTTACAATCTGCTGTATTCACTTACAGAAATACGGCTACATCAGCATACACATTTCCTACACAGAGGTTAGGGTGTTTTCTTCTAATATTTGTATTGTTTTCTTTTTAACATTTAGATCCTGATTCATTTGAAGTTTATTGTTGTGTACACTATGAAGTACAAATGTAATTTTATAGTTTTCCTAATGGCTACCAGGTTGTCACAGCACCATTTATTCAAATCTATTTTTAAGTTATTTTTTAAGTTATTCTTGCCTGTTTAGTTGCACCATATGATTGGTGATTTGAGATGCTACCTTTATTGTGTACTCATTTTCCATGTGTATTTGTTTCTAATTCAGGGCCTTCTATTCTATTCCACTGTTCTTTTGGCATATGCCAGTGCAACACTGTTATAATTAAGAGCTTAAAAATATATCTGAAGTTTTAGTAGGGCTATTACCCTATGTAGTTTTTCTTTTTATTAGTGTTTTCCTGGCTCTTCTTGCATGTTTAGTTGTACCATATGAACATTAGTATTAAATTGCCTAACTTCATGTAAAAGCTTGCTGGTATTTTTGTTAGAATTACACTGACTTTATAAATTACCTTTGGGAGAATTGGCATGATTATGATGTTGAGTTATCCTATTCAAGAGCAGATGACATCAAATTTTTAAAGTCTATTTCCATAGTTTTTCAGAAGTGTTTCAAAGTTTTCTCGTATGTATTTTGCATATTTCTTTTATTTATATATTTATTTATTTTTTATTTTTTTGAGAAGGAGTTTTGCTCTTGTTGCCCAGGCTAGAGTACAATGGTGTGATCTCAGCTCACTGCAACCTCTGTCCCCTTGGTTCAAGCAATTCTCCTGCCTCAATATCCCAAGTAACTGGGATTACAGGTGCCTGCCACCACTCTCGGCTAATTTTCATGTTTTTACTAGAGAGGGGGTTTTGCTGTGTTGGCCAGGCTGGGCTTGAACTCCGGATCTCAGGTAATCTACCTGTCTCGGCCTCCCAAAGTGCAGAGATTACAGGTGTGAGCCACCACACCTGGCCTAATTTTTTTTTTTTAAGTATTTAATCTTTGTTGCTATTGCAATGGAGTTTTTTCTAATAGTATGTCCTCTAGCTGGTTTTTGTCTATGTAGGTGAAAGCTATTGATTTTTGTTGTTAATTTTGTTCCTTACTGAATTGTTTTATTGTTTTATATTGTCATGTTTTTTAGTGTTGAATGATCAGTTTTATCATATTTTTGGGGGGTTTCCAAAGTTCACTATCATATCATCTGCAAACAGAGATTTTTGTTTTTCTCTTTTATGAAATGTTTTGCCTCTAGCTGATTTATCTTGTTTGGTTTACTTTTCTTTGGTCTGGGGGCTAATATATATGGTAGAATGTTGAATAGTAGTGGAGATAGTGGACCTCCTTGCTTTGCTCTTCATCTTAGCAAACTACTTCTAATGTTTTTATTCCATAACATAATTGCCTTAGAGCTAAAATATTCTTTATTTTCTTGAGGTTTCTGTTATTCATAAAGAAGTATTAAATTTGTCAGAGTCTTTTTAGTATCTACAGAAATATTTATATGATTTTATAATTTAATATATTATCATAGTTCATTATTTCCTAATATTTAACAAAATTTACATCACTAGAATAAATTCTATCTGATCATGTGTATTATTTTATTTTCTTAATGTTGTGTTGTATTCAGCCTTTTAATATTTTAGCTAGTATTTAGTATTAATGTTCACAAATATGTTTCTATATTTATCAGATTTTATCAATGTTAACTCAATGGAAAAAAAAGTCTGATTTATTAACAATTGTCTTAGCTAGCATTACAATACTTTATAAATACTTACATTTATAAAGTATTAGCTCTATCTGGTCTTTGTAGGTTTGGTAGAATTTTACTTCGGAAATATCTGGGTATTTTCCTGGTAAAAGAGGTTGAAGTTACTTAATTACTTTCTCTATCTCATCTAAGAAAATCAGTCTGTTTATGCTTTCCAATGGGATTAATTTTGAAAATCTGTATTTCCACAGGAAATTATCTGCTTCAATTATATTTTCAAATGTATTTGCATGGAGTGAATGTGAGTAGTCTCTTATGATTTTTAAAATTTCTTCTGTCTCAATGGTTCTTTCTTTCTTCTTCATTCTTAGTTCATACTTCACTTTTCTTAATGTCCCTTACTTAATTATCATTTGAGTTTAGTCTTTCATATGCATTTTGAAATTTCATTTTTTCTGATATATATATTATTTCAAACAATTTTATTCTTTTAAGTTATTATTATTATTATTTTTAGAGACAAGGTCTCACTATGTTGCCTAGGCTGATATCAAACTCATGAGTTCAAGTGATCCTCTAGCTTCAGCTTCCCTAAGTGCTGGGATTACAGGCATAAACTATCATGCGTGGCCAATTATTTTTTATTTTTCATTTTTACTCGCCAATTATGTTTCTAGTTTTAACATTTTGTATTCAATATAGTCCTGTTGATCAATACTTTTAGAAATACATCTATTCAATTTGGAGTATTGCCTTACATTTTCTTTTGCTTTTCAGTTGTTATATCAGGAAAACTTGGAGGAGTTAAGGTTTTTGGGGTTTTCTTGCTCGATTTTGGAGGAATAACTCTCAATAAGATTTGATGATCAACTGACCATCAGAACGAAGGGAAGGAGGAAGAAAAGAGTATACTTCTGGCTTTAGCAAATCGATGGTTGGGCTGGTTTTTATTGTAATGAGGAAGACTGAAGGAGAAGTACATTTTAGGATGAAGATTCAGTTATGGTTACGTCAACTTTGAGATATTTAGTATGTATCCATTTGGAGATGTAAGTTTGACTGTTGGTTTTCTTATTCTGAAATTCTGGGACAGGATTAATCATGGAGTTTTCTGTTTCTTTCTTTTTTGTTTTGGGGGGACAAAGTTTCGTTCTTGTTGCCCAGGCTGGAGTGCAATGGCATGATCTCAGCTCACAGCAATCTCCGCCTCCTGGGTTCAAGTGATTCTCCTGCCTCAGCCTCCTGAGTAGATGGGATTATAGGCGCCCGCCACAACACCTGGCAAATTTTTGTATTTTTAGTAGAGACGGGGTTTCACCGTGTTAGTTAGGCTGGTCTCGACTCCCGACCTCAGGTGATCTACCCACCTTGGCCTCCCAAACTGTTGTGACTACAGGCGTGAGCCACTGCACCCAGCCTAAACATGGAGTTACCTTGTTATATGGTTTTATCATTGATCTTTGGGCTCTTGTAAAGTTTACTAAAACTTAAAATATTCAGGAGAAATGTTCACATTTGAGTGTCTTTCCCTAGGTCAGTACTTCATCTTTCTCTTATGAGTCATGTTCCTTTATTTTATCACCTTCTTACAGCAGTAGGTTTTTCAGGAGCCATCATGCCTCTTCTTTACATCTTATTTATGTTTAACTTAAGCAGTTTTGTCCCAACTAAGATAAGTTCAGCTGGAATTACATATACCTATGTACTGCTTTCTGAGACTGTTTTAACTATCCTGTGCCATCTATACTTCAATCTAGCAGGGAATGCAGCCAGTCATTATGAGGAAGTACATGAATTCTGATGACTCCCTAAGTTTCCAAAAGACCCTAGAGGCTCTATTTCTGTCAGAGTCAGGTACCATTTTTCATTTCCATCACTTAACAAGACTCTCTCTGACAGCTGTGTGTACTTTCACCCCCATCTTGTGTGGTGGTACAAAAATGTACAAAGGTTCCACCATCTTGTAACCTTCCATTTTTAAAAATTCTCATCGCTGAGTCAAAAAGGGGAAAAAATGATGCCCTTAAGCCTAATTATGTACACATTTGATAACGAAGTCAGAACTGTGACAATTTTGTTTACTCAGATTACTGCTTCTGAGGTTGGGCTACAGATATGTTAGAAATAGTTCTTTTCTTTGCTGTCACATTTTGAGGTTTATGGTATTAAGTTAAACTTCCTGTGTTTTAATACTAGTGAATTTTTGTCTTAGAATATTAAATTTACTTGTTGTTATACATTGAAGTAGAAAGATGGTTTCATCTGGCATCACTCTACTGTCTGGATATCGAAGTCCTAAATTAATAGTTTACATGATGAATAGTTTACTAGAAGTCAGCTGCAAGGGTCTAAAGGACTCAATAATAAAAATATAGAGGCAATAGGTTAGGCCACTTTTCTCTTTCTGAAAAATAATTATGAAAGTATAAAGAAGACATAAATGTTGAAGAGAGAAACATAGCAAGTTCAAATACTTTTTGTTTTAACATTGGAAAGACATGTGCATGCTGCAGATTTGAAGATAAAAGAGAAGGTGATTTTTAACATAACTGTAAAAGTCACTTATATCATGGTCATTGATTTTTTAGCCTTTCACAATGAGCATAACTTATTTTTAAAGTCTTTCGTGAGAATCAATGCACCAATATCTACAAAGCCACTATAAAACTAGAAAGTTGTGGGTTTTTTTTTTTTAATTTTATTTTTTTCCTGTGAATTTGTCTTATTTCCATGCATTCTTAACTATTTGGCTGTTCCTGGGAGGTTTGCAGTCTTTACTTTAGAAGTAAAGACTGATTATAATAAATAAAGCAGGTTCTGAAGGACTTATGGCTGTTCCAAAATACCTTCAGTGGGCAGACGTTATTTGTTGCTTGAAGAATTTTAGTGTAGGAAAAAAAAAATGAGCCCAAACAATGAAAACAAAAAACACTTTCTAATGCAGAGATGGCAAATGTATAGCAGGATGTGCTCATTCTGCTCTCTCTGCCTGTGATACTCCTCATCAGCTGATCGCAGCTCTTTCTTATGCTGAATAGAGCTGTGATCCCAGAATTCATCTTGATTCAGACATCTATTATCTTTTCCCACTAACAATTGAGTTGAATCAATAATTAAAATGGAAGTGAAATTTCCAGTCTTGCTTGAGATGAGTGGTTCTCAGTCTAGTCTGTGTGCTGGAGGCACCTGACAATCACCTAAAAACCATCTCTGCCTGTGCCCCATCACAGAGATTCTGATTTCCTTGTTCTTAGATGTGGCCTGAGTATCACTACATTTCAGAACTCCCTGTGTGATTTTAAAATGCAGCCTGAAAAATCCTGATGGGTACTTCTTTGGAAAACACAGGATGATTGTTCAGTCTGGGCTGACCTTCATTAGGGAACTGTTATTCCTGCTGCTACTGCCACAGCAGCTGCTTCTGTAATGCAAATACTTTACTCTTCTCAGGAGCCCTGTTTCCTGCCAGCAACTGTGAGGCTGCTGGAACTGACGTGAGGAAGCCAGGATGACATGAGGGCCATCCTGGTTGTGGGCCACTTAAAGAAAACCTTCTTCCTGCCTGGCCTTTGTTTGTAAAGTTAGATTTTTACATTAATTGCTCTTTCTTGGTGTCTTTTTACATACAGTCAATTCAGGAAGCTTGCAAAAAAAAAAAAAAAAAAAAAAACAAAAAACAGTTAAAGTAGGGATACAACCTAGTCTGTTCCCTTCATTTTCAAAAAAATACATTGAAGGTCAGAGTAATCAATAAATAGTCATAGGTAACAAATCTGATAGTGGTAGAGCTCAATTGAGAATTCAGGTCTCCTTTTTCTAACTCCCATGATGGTGGTGGTTTCCTGGGTGAAATATTTCTTAAAGCCTTGGCCTTCATCGTTTACCTGCAATTGTTAAAAACAAAAACATAGGCCACTATTATTATAGTCTGATGCAATCCTCAGAAAAATAGTAACAAACACCACTTACTAACTAATCAGGAATATCCTAAAAAGCACATTTATCCATCAGCAGGGCCCCTCCTCCAACCCCAAATCCTTAACGATTTGCCATACTAATGAGAAGCAATGTTTTACCAAAGCCTTCCTTTCTCATTTTTAATGACTTACTGAGATGTTTTCTTTAGAACTTTGACAAACTACACTGAACTTGTGAGCTCACTGATACACAGTCCTCATTTTCAGAATACATTGTCTCATGCTACTAAATAATTCACCCTGGAATGTAATGATACTCTAGCTAATAATTGGCTAGATAAATTTAGCAAAAACTAGGGATGTAATAGATCTGAAATAAAATAAAAGACAACATAAAATAAAAATAAACCCAAACCTAGGGAACCAATGGGAATAGCACAATTTAAATTTGGATTTTACTAGTATTCAGATTAGAATTCTCTTTTTATGAAAACCCAAAAAATTGAAAGAAATACCATAGAATAATGAATTAATTTTTACAAACTATGTCAGAAAAAATACTACTCTAGTAAGACTTACTTTATGACATAACTTACTACTATACAGAATCATATCGCCAAGGTCAAATTATATTCAGACATTAATATTGACATTAAAAACATTTGGCAAAAAACAACGCATGAGGCATTAACAAATGTTAATCTACTCCAAGGTTATCACATTAAATTGTTGTTGTAAATAAGTATGCTGTAAATAAGTATGTTTTCTGCACAAGTCTAAAATTGTTGTTTAAATCAGTTAACAACAATTTTATAGCAGAAATATTAACACTAAAATGAAAATCTTTATTATTCTTCAGGTGCTTTGAACCTAGATTTAGGCCTATACATTCAGTATTGCGAATAGGCAGACTGAATAAGAAAATATGCATAGAGTGCTTAACTCGGAGACCAGCAAATAACATGTAATTGTGACAATAGTATACATGATGTCAAAGCACCTTCCTTGGATATTTATTTTAATGAAAATCTGTAGACAAATTGGTAAAGAAGTAAAACAGGTGATTAAAATTGGAAATAAAATAATTATTTTAAAAAACTTTTATGTATAGGAGGTAGTATGGTCTACTCAATGGAAAAGCTCAGTTCTCTCATTAGCTAGCTATGTAACCTTAAGCAAAGCTTATCATCTGGGAAGTATGTGTGCTTTATCAAAGATGTAACCTTCAAGTAAACCAGTCTAATGTGGTATAGATTGTCAAGACAAATAGCCTTCCTGCCTCCAAATATCATAAATTCAGTCATCTAAGCATCTGGTATTTCAAAATGATGTGCCCTATTCTTTGAGTTAAACTTGGTTTTGGCCTTGGTAGCCTTTCTTGGAAACAAAAAGGTCTCTACATAAACAATAAATTCAACGGGTACATAGAAAGCTAGTACTGACATCTGGATGGAAGAGTTCTTGAAAGAGACAGAATGAATGTATTATGCCTGCAAAGAAGTAAACAATGTCTAAAAAGAGACAGATTTTATGTTTAAAATAAGATGGACAAGAAGAAGACATCTAAAAGGTTTTAATCCAATTTTCTGAGGATACCTTTATTTGTCAGAGATCAGTTTTGCTTGGGGTGAAGAAAGTTTTCTTCATTTTTTAAAAAAATTTTGGTATGTTCTAGAATTAAGCAGAAGTCAGATTGTATTCTGAATATGTTATTTGAATATGAGATATGCAAATATATTAATTTAATTAAAATGTACTGACTTTAAAATTAAAACAGCTATATTTCATCTAAAGGAAAGGCATTGTAAAAAGGAAATAAAGCATATAAATACATGTGGGCAGATTAAAAATAGTAAAAGTAGAGATAAAGGATTTCAGGAGATAAAGGATTTCAGGAGATCTTTTGCTGTAACACTGCCAGGTTTTTTGAAACACTCCTCCTTGCCTTAAATGAACATGTTTCTATGCTTTGCCAATCTGTAAAAGTAGTAACATTGCCACAAATAAAAGTAATACAGTGACCTCTAAAAAGAAGCTGAAACTTGTGATGACCAAGTCGATCAAACAAAAAACTTCACCAACAGAAGAATGTGAGGTAGAGATGTAGAATGTAGCATTTGTCCCACTTTTGAAATGTTGAGAAGTACAGTAAATGATATACTACTCCCAAAATAGGAGGTCATTATCCTTAGCAAACTAATGCAAGAACAGAAAACCAAATACCATGTGTTCTCACTTATAAGTGGGAGCTGAATGATGAGAACACATAGACACAGGGTGGGGAACAACACACACTGGGGCCAGTCACAGGGCAGCGGGGTAGAAAGAGGAAGAGGATCAGGAAGAATAGGCAATGGGTCCTGGGCTTAATACCTGGGTGACGGGATGATCTCTGCATCAAACCACCATGGCACATGTTTACCTATATAACAAGCTTGAACATCCTGCACATGTATCCCTGAATTTAAAATTAAGAATCAGTAAGTTTACATCGAAATAAATTCCTTCTATATATGCTCACTGTGAGGTCTACATAAGTAACTATATATAAATCACATCGTTTTGGAATTACCACATAGGAAGTGGCAAATATAATTTTATGTTTCCTAGTTGAAAAAACAATCAGCTCTGCCATTATTTAGCTGTATAATGTTAAGCAGGGGTTCTCATTTGAAGAAATGTGTGCTTTAAACATGACATAAAAACTCAAAATGATGTAGCCTCTCTCCATGACCTCTCACTCCAACAACCTAGTCAAATGCTAATCTTTGATATTCAGCCCCATAATTAGAAAATTCTTCTCTAGCCTAGGGGTCAGTTTCAGTTATTTTGAAATAAAGCTAAAATAGTGGGTGTTCGAGTATCAAGGATATAAGGATATTTTGTATCTACATCTGGAGCCTGCCTAAGGCCAACTTGACCTGTCAAGAATGCCTGTTCTCTTCTCTCTCTCCTTGAATATTCCAGGTGCTGCAATAGTTTGCTCTGCTCCTTTGCCGCTTTTCAAATCTATTCATCACCTCTGACAATGGGGTGCAATAAGAATACATTGTGTCCTTATTTGATTCTGTGTATGTCCCCACAATTGCAAATTTCTGCATGAAGAGGCACTCAAGCCACCATTCTAAATTACAGGTTGGCACTTGCATAAATTGAATTTGTAAGCAGAAGCCATTTGCTTGTAGGTTTCTTTGCTTTTAGATTTTATGTAATTACAAACACATATTCATGGTTACTTTATTGCCACTACCAGAAGGGCACAGCATGATGGTGCAGCTAACTACAGAAAGTATAAAGTGAGTCTCGATAATCAGTGGGTCCCAAGGTATGAGAACCTTCTCGTCTGGTCTTTTAAGTCATCAGATGCCAATGGATGTTTAGTGTCAGCAAAGTCAATGCACCTGTTCATGCTACATCTGCCTCTGTGAGGAGACGGCTGAAGGGCATTCTTATTTAGGCAAAATGGTCTAGGCTCTTATTAAAGTTCAGGCACCTGAGTGTGCTACCTCAGTACTCAATTACCTTAAAGCTTTCTAATTTCATCCACACTCCCATCATCGAAATAAAATTGTTTACACATTGGCCACGGAGTTTTACTAATAAGGAGTCTGCTGACCATCTGAAAGGAGCAACAGTACTTGCCTGCTACTTCAAGCCCAGGAAAAGCCGAGATGAGAAAGGTATCACCCAGGATTTTACTCTAGCTACAGAAGAGCCCCATTAAACCCTGGCCTGTGTATGGTTTAAATAGCCATAACAAACCATAACAAGCCACATTCTGATCATGTTCTAGAAAGGAGTCAGCTGGAGTCTTCAATGCTGGGACAAGGAATAGAAGTAAAGTAGGGCAGCTTCCGCACATCAGAAAAGCTTCTGGAAGCTGACAGCAGCTAGGGACTGGGCGTGTTAGGTGAGTTGGGAGTAGGTGATGGAGCATGGAAAATATAAAATATTCAATGCAGGTAAGACCAATTTTACTTTATTCTCTAGATTTATGTTTTATTTTATCTAATAGCTATTTACTTCTGAAAGAAAAAAACACACTAGAAACAATCACAAATTCTACTGTTAGAAGATTAAAACAATGTTCATGTGTATGCAGTAGACTTGTGTAGCTACCAAATGCCTTTGTAGAATAATACTTGATGACAAAACATATCCATGATATATTCTTTCATCAAAAATGCAGGTTAAGAGTCAATATAATACTTTTGTACATATAACATAATTGTGTAAAAATCTTAAAATAATATGTGGGAAATAGCACAGATACTTTTAATTGTGAGATTATATGTTATTTTGTTCTTATTTGGACTCAAAGAACTTTTGGTTTAAAGAAATAAACTCTCTTTTATGGCTGTTTTTGCTTTAACCGGTATATCAATTTTCCTCCAGGAACTCACAATATTGTAGGGGAATCTGACAAATAAACATTATATACATATATATATGTTATATATAATATATATATTATAATAATAGGGCAAGGGCAATAACAGAATCAAGAAAATGTGCTCTTCCAGAGAAGAGAATAACTGGATAGGGGGGTCAGAAATAGATTCACCTAGGAAGTGGCATTCAAATGAAATAAATACAGATGTGCTTTGAAAAAGTTAATATATTTATATTAACAAAGTATTTAATATACTCCATTCTGAAGAAAGATGCTTCTGGTGGTCCTCTTCTGAATAAGACACAAATAATTAATAAGTAATTAAAATAACCAATCTTATTCAAGTTTAGTGCTGTAATTCATTAGTCAATTTACAGCGTCCACGTTAATATTATATTTAAATGTGAAGATGAATTGTCAGGCAATAATAACATGCTATCTGAAACGAAAAATGTAATATTACTTCAGCAAATTAAAATGGTGATATGTGTCAGGTTTATTCTAGAATACATTAATATAGGTGTAAGGTGACAGAACAAATAGGTCGATAGAAATTTTATTTAATAAAATCAGGATTAAAAAGACCTGAAAACTTCAAATGGCATTCAAAAGGAGCTGTTTAAAGATTGTTTCTTCCTAGTCCTATTATTTATTTATTTTGTATATATATAAATAAATATACGTGTGTATATATATGACGTACTGATACTGAAATTACTATTTAAAAGTAACACATACTTATAATGAAAATATCAAAAAAATGAGCATAAGATAAATTTTTAAAACCCTGTGATATTTGCTGTCTGCTCCTTGGAGATAACCACTATTGATAGTTTTTTTTTTTTCATAATTCTCAGGAATTTTCTATGGATATGCATGCACAAACACAGAGGTGTGTGCACACACACAGACACACACACACACCGAAACACAGGCACACATGCACAAATTCATCTAACAAAAAAGAATTATATAATACATACTGTTATGCAACAGTTGTTGACAGTTAACAATTGCTTAACAGGAAAGAATTACAGAACACATTCTATAACCATCCCAATTAGATTGACCTGTTATTTTTTTTTAAGAGCAGCCTTATATGAATGTGCCATGACACACTTCACCTAGTTTTCATGTGGCTTGTGCCTTGCTCCTGTAGTCATACTTCAAATGTCACTTCCTCAAAGTTTGTTCTTGACCACGCTAATATAAGCCACCCAGTTCCGTCAGCACTCTTCTTAGTTTTGCTTTCTTTTATAGTATGGGCTACAATCTGAATTTGTATATGAATATGTATATAAATATGTATATTTGTTACTCATTCACGTGTATGACCCCACTAGAGTGTAAGCTTTTATCTTGTTCATGGTGGGTTACCAAACCTAGAACTAAGCCTGGCACATAGTGATCAATAATTACTTAGTAAGCAAACAATCAAATGTAATTAGTCACTTTTTGGTAAATACTTTTTCTAGTTACCCCAGGACTACAAGTAATATGGAATTAAAATTCCTTTAAAATATCTATATTTCAAATATGTATGTAAAAATCCCCAGGACTCAATTGACTGGATTAAAGATTATGTACATTTGAAAATGTTGATAACATTGCCTTCTGACGTTCACAGCTATATATACTATCAAGAGAAGATAAGAGGGGTTATTCCTTGGTACCCTGGTTAAAATATATGGTCATCAAATGACTTAATTTTTGCCTGTCTGATAACTAAAAAATGATAGCTCATTGATTTTTATATCTTCATTGCATTTATTATGAAGCTACACATCTTTTCATATTTTTATTCAGTTTTTGTGACCTGCATATTTGTATACTTTGACTATTTCTCTTTTGAGTTATTATTCTTTTTCTTAGTAATTTGAAAGAGCTATTTGTCCATTAAAGAAATTCTCCCTTAGTTAGCCATGTGAATTAATTAATTTTTCTAGATTTTCTTTTGCATTTGAAAGTTTCTTATAATTCCACACAGGTGATTAAAATTTATGTATGCAAAATTATCAATGCCTTCTATGTTATTATACATTTTCTCTTTTTTGTCTTAAATTATTTCATGAGAGTCAAACTAGGTCCTGAAATTATCATATAGGAATGATACATGTGAATTATGAACAAGTCTGTAATCATATCCAGAAATAATAAACATCAGAGTGAAAATGTACAAATTAAAATGAAATAAAATGGGAGTTATAAGACCTTGGAAGAATTATTTCTACTTATATTTAAAATAACCCCTTTGTTTTTTGAGAGGGGCTTAGAATTAAGGAAATAAAATTTGGTAGTATTTAAAATTTAGTTCATATTTTACAAATGAAATTATCTATAATGTTGTTTTTAAAAGTATTACTGTTTCTTTAAAAAAAATTATAAGAAAAAGAACTTTAAAACCTGGAATTTTTTTTTTTTTTTTTTTTGGAGAATTCATGTGCCTTAGAGATGGTACAGTTATGCACTCAGAACAATTTTAAACAAGTAGCTTATTTATATCCCAAGTTAATCCACAAAGGATTTAGAATGGCTTATAAAAACACAACCAACAATATAGTAAAACATAAATAAAATATCAGGACCAGGGAAAATATAAATCAGAAGAAGTGGAACAGACCAAGGGGAAAAGAGAACACAGATAAGCGAACATAAGGTCCAAAGAGGATGCTATAATTGAGACATAAATTTGTGTCTGATATCCCTAGAAGTCAAAGAAACAGAGAAATGTTAGTTAATGCAGTTCTCATTATCTATGAGGAGTAAACGGTCCAGGTCTTTAGAGAAGCAAAGGTATTCCTAGACTATGTTTTTAAACCTATTTCTTACATAAGTAAGCAATACCTGATTTTTGACTTGCAACTTAAAAATGTAAATGGGAAAAAAGTCATTTGTCACACATGAAGTTGACTCCCATATTAGTTTAAAAGTTTATTGTTTCCTTTATATCCATGACATGGCATATTACCTCTCACATTGCCTATTCATCTATCCTTTCTTGTTTTTGTTTATCTCTCCCAGAGGGCTAGGTACTGCCCGGCCTCACAGAGCTCATAGGCTAGTAAGGGACACAGAGACCCCAAGGATAATTCAGGCCTGAGAAGTACTTACGGGGAGGTTGGAGTTCAAACAGAACTGTTAGATTTTGCTTGCTAAATGGGACTGATTGTAACCGAACTTCAAAGAATTAGTAAAAATCATACCAGGAGAAAAAATGGGCAAAGGTCATTTTTATGCTGTAAGATTATAAAATGAAGGTAACATTATTGCACATCGAAAGCATCCACATTCAAATGGTTTGGTTTTGATCCAATAGGTAGAATTAGTATATTCTATACGTTTTCTCATATGCAATAGGCTCGCAATATTTCCAGAAGATAATCTTGGATAAATTGAATTAATAACGCTAAATAGAAAATTACAGCATATAAAGTTCTATTTTCATAAAAGTGTCTCTATTTTGATTGCTTTTCCACTGTGAGATTTACAAACTGATGGTGAAGAGCTGGATGATCCAGATCTAGAAGACTCCTAAAGAAACCCTCCACCAACTATTGGCCATATCGCCAATTTCATTGTCTTCATTACAATTATGAACTGAAGTTCTCTTGAGTTGTTGATTGTCTCCTACATAATCACACTTAACCAAAGCAGAAATTTACAACAGTTCTCAACCTAGTTCAATAAATATATGTTGACCAAATAGACGAATTCACAGGTCCAGGACATAAACTTAAGAAGACAATTTTAAAAAGAGAAAGGAGACAATGTCAGAACTCAGCATAGGAACGGGAGATGCCATGTCCCCTGTCAGGTATTTATCCCTAATATGTTATTATTATGGCTGCCATCTATAACTGCAGTGTAAGAGATTTAAAAGGTGTGCATTCTTTTGCTACCTATTTAGATTCTCTGATTTTGCCTATGACTTATGTCTTAAAAGCCAGAGCAGTGAATTCTATTTCTGTGCTGGAGGAAACAATCAATGCTGGAACACTCTTTTCTCTGGCCCCTACAATTTCTGGGAGCAGATAACAAGAAAATGAAGATAAGCATGTCTTAGTTTGTTGAGAACAGCCATGTATAAGAGGTAGCATGTTAATCTGGTGTTTGCCAGTAGGGGGAAAAAGAAAAGAAAAACAAAAACCAAACTTTGCACCTAGAAGTAAGTTAAAGTTGAAGCAATGGTCTCAATCAACTGTTTAATAATGTAAGGAAGCTTCTATGAAGTCATGATTCATAAGTATTCAAGCAGAAATGAGACATCTGGTATGTGGACAAGGACTTTTCTCCAGTCCGAGAGTCCGGGCTGCACCTGAGCTATAGTGTGTTCACAGGTTAGGGATAAGTGACAAAAAGCAGATTAGCTTATTAATCTATTTGCAAATTAATTGTGGCTTAGGGCCAACTGGGCCTGGTTAATACATAGCAGCTCAGCGCACAAATTAATTAAAAACCATACGTTATTCACAAATTCATTCTTTGTATGTATTGCTTACTAGTATGAAAGATATACAAGTGTCATGATTAAAAACTCACCAACTTAGTACATGCTGGTATCTTTGGCTTCAGAAACCATAGGTGAGGATCTTGCAGCATCTTGCTAGTGATAGTTTTAATGCTTAACATCTCATAAGTCATTCTATATAGGGAACAGCTCCCGGAGTCCTGGTAATTTTGAACATGTCCACATAGATTGTGTGGGAAAGGCTTGACAGCATTGTAACCCAGTCTTTGCAGATTGCCTTATAATTTCTCTTGAGCACAGAAAAACAAGCCACCCGATGAGGAGTTGTCACAAGACCATGCTACTTCTACCTTGGGGAAACCACCACGAGGCTGTTTCTAGTGCATCTTACTAGTTTCAGTTGAGCAACAGACTTTCTACCTTACCCTCCTTTAGGGTACAACTGCAGGCTTTAAACTACTTGACTGTAGGTTACCATTGACTCTCCAGTGTTAGAGCTACTCAGCACCCATGCTGCCTGTCATACAACCTCTGTAATTTGGTGTGTTCATGTGGGACTAAGATGAAGGGAGTTGACAGCACATTGCTCTTGTTGTTGCTGTGTGTGAAAGTAATAAACTGTCTGAATTCATTTGGTCTTATTTTCTCCTACTGGCTGGATTGATGGAAGTGTGGGAAGGCAATTTAGCAGCTGTAGTCCTTGAGCCCCTGGTAGCCACCATGAAGCAGCCTCATGACTACTTCATTCCTTGATATTTTACACTCAGCACCTAGAATTACGTGGTTCCAGCCCCTTTCCCTTATGCCTGCTTGGACTTGATAACCAGGCTCTGAACTGTATACTTTTTGAATGTTGTGAAAATTAAACTGGATAACTGGATGCTCCAATATGCAATATACACCCCTGATGTACCCCCTTCCCACCTGGATATTACAAGATGGCCCTCTGACTTTGTGCTACACCTTAGAGAAAAGTTAGGAAAGCTTGTTGCAAAAAAAAAAAAAAAAAAAATCTTTCTTTGATATCAGAGTTACTGCCTGGAATAGTGGTACATATATGCATGGAGATAATTTATATTATTTTCCATCCGTCTCTTCTTGAATTTAATAAATTTGCCTGCTATTGGGCTTTGTGTACATATAAATCATTGATAATTTAGTTTCTCTTACTTTGTTATCATAATGAAATGCACTATAATTTCAAAGATCTGCCTCTTCAAACAGCATAGTGGTTCTTATATATCTGTATAATTATTACAACATGGGAGGTTTACAAATTTACCACAGAGCTTAAATTATATAAAAGTATATCATATTTGTAAATACTAGAGCTTTAAAATTCTGTATTTTGATAATGTTCAAAGACTAACAATCTTCCTTAATAAATGTTTCGTTGTTCTTTTTAATTCACTGAGTGTGAAAAAAGTATATAAGGTGGCCATTTTGCAATCACTACATTTGTAGTTCACAGCAAAAGAAAGAAAAGGGCAGCAAATGATGCCAGACCGGCTGTCCTGGCAGCACCTTGACAAGTGTGAAAAAGGAATATAACAGGCACCTAAGATTGTTTATAGCTAAACCAAAATCACCATAGCAACCATTCTTCAAGAATATTATCAGGTGTTTTGTTAGAAAATATCTATGTCTCTTTATGATTAAAATAGTTATATGTGAATATGTAAATACAATAGAGATCATAATTATATCATTATGCAAAATGGTTAAATAAATTACATTCATAAGCTATGATATTTAATCATTATATAGTATGTATATAAAATATGTAATTATGTAACAATATCTATTTTATACATGATAAAGCAGTATGTACTAAATACAGTATGATTCAAATATATATTTATCTATAGATGTGAGTGCATATGTATACAGTAAAGGCTATAGAAAACTTTCTAGCTATTGCTAGCTCTTAATTGTACTATCTTGGGAAGAGAATACTAAGAAGTGAGTGATTTTTTTCCATTTTTGTTTGGTTTTCTTTTCCAACTTTCTGCCAACACACATATATTATGCATATTGGTCACAATTTTTTAAAAATATATATAGAGATAATTATTTTCTCTTCTCTCGTCCCTTTCCTCTTCTTCCTTCTTTTCCTTTTTCTTCTTCTTCTTCCTTTTTTTTTTTTTTTTTGGTATAGCATTTTATGAATTTTAACACATTCATAGAATCTGGTAACCACCTTCATCAAAAGAATACAGACCAACTCCAACGTCCCCTCAAATGCCCTCATTTTAACCCTTGTAGTCACATCCACGTCCTCCCTCTAATTTCTGGTAGCTGCAAATCTGTTCTCCGTCCCTGTAGTTTTGCCATAGGTATTCTGGAAACGTATTTTTATCTTAAATGTTTTCCAATTGTTTTATATTAGATGTTTTCTTATTTTTTTAATCTTAAACATTCTTTTATTGTTTCAGATTAAGAAATGAGGTTTCTGAATAATTGTCTACCAAATGATTGTTTGCTAAGAAGTGATTCCTAGATTCAGAATTATTTATTCAATGATCATGCCCTTTAATTATTTCCTACATATTTCAAATTGCTTTTCAGGGATATTGCACCAACTTTGCCACTACAGTTAGTATATAAGGTTGTTCATCTAAGAAAATACTTTGCTATCATGGATTGAAAATATGATAGGTGAAAAATGACATTTGACTTACTTGACGTTTTTCATTACCAAGTTGTTGGATATTTTCTAAACACATTGTTAGTCATACGCATTTGTTTTTCTGTGAACATCCATAACCGTTGCTCATATTTTTGGGGATAGTAGTGATACTTTAAATTATTACTTTGCAGAAATTTTTAGAAAGTAAGCATATCAACTCTTTGCCTGTTTTATTTGTGGAAAAATGCTTACCAGTTTATTTCTCTTTCTATTTTTAGAGTTTTGTTTTTAATATATTGAACCATTATATTTATGTTTAAGGGAAATATTCCCTACCTCAAAGTTAGTTGAATTCCATAATTTCTATGGGAGAGTAAAAGATAGGTTGTTGAATTTCTTTCCCTTTGCTTTAGCTTTTATCTGCTTGGTTGTTTGTAGATCTGTATTTGACAGTAGGTTGAAGTGTCTGCTTATTCCTCTCTAATTCATTCTCTACGTTATTTTAATTTCTAGAACTGACAAGGAATACCATTCAGCAGCCTCTAATAGCCACGGTTAATTGCTTCACTTTCTCACCTCTATCTTTTCCTTGAAAAAACTATTTTGTTTGTTTTGTTTTTTTGTTTGTTTTGTTTTATAAACAGGCAGTGTGTTCTGGCCTAAATTATGGATAATGACTGGCTTAAGACATTCATGACATACTAGCAGCAGCATAGCTGAGTGACCCAGTCAAGGTTGCCAGATCAAGTGTATGTCCAGTTAAAACTGAATCTAAGGTAAATAATGAACAATTTCAATGTCCCAAATATTGTACTGGACATACAGTACAAAATTATTCATAGTTTACCTAAAATTCAAATTTGATTGATATCCTTACATTTTTATTTGCAAAACCTGATGCGATCCTAGCCCTAGTTCTGGGCCAATGATATCTGGTAGAAAGTCTGTTGCAAGGATTTCCAGGAAGGCTTGTGCTTTCCTAAGAAAAAGATCAGATAGAAATAGTCCTACCTTTTGCCCATTCCTATTGAATGTAGATGAATTGCATGAAGGTTCAACAGCCATCTCATGATGAATGTTACCACCACAAGCATTAGAATCCAAACTACAAAATGAGTGGGTAGATTGCAAGCTGCCTGAAGTCAGGTCTCTGACATCAGTGGCACTACAGCCTAATGCTTGAATTTTTTCTTTTACAAAGCAAAAAAACTCCTATTAAGTCAAACTACTGAAAGTTGGGTTTTCTTATATTTTAAACTTTATGCAGTCCTAATAGCTACATTATGCTTGGAGACTCTTTCTATACTAAGGCTACTTTACTTGTAGTGATAATAAATACATTCTTCATACATTCTTTCTTTCTTTCAGCAATTACATTTTAAGCACTGACTTTATGCTCAGGAAGCACTGATTTGCTTACTATACAACTCAACTACCTATCTGCCAATTATTTTCCAAGATGGGGCAAAGTTTAGAAAGTTGTTGGAGTTACTAACATACTTTAAGTTCTTCAAAAATATTATGATATATAGCAGAGAGATGAATGCAGTATTTTCTGGGCTTGGGTCAAGGATCAGAGAATAGGTAATTCATAATGCATCTTGCTATCTTCATTCAGAGAGTTAGGATAGTTTGTTGACATAAAATAATGCATTTGTGGTCTTTGGTAATTTCTCAATCCAGTATCTTTGCTATTAAAAGCAATGAAAATTCTTCCTAGGTTCTGAGAATAGGCCATCAGTCATGATTTTTGGTATTGTGATTTTTTTATTACTCACCATTTTTCATGTCATCTCTCAATTTTCATAGCAACTCACAATAAACTGTCTCAGGAACTACTAAGTAATACTATTTAAAACCTGAAATTCTTATTATTGGAACACTTGATGCAGTTGTCTTCTAGTCATTAATTGTTTGCTAATAAATTATGCCTCTGTGTTTTAGTGAATGGAAACTCCTTCTAGAAATTGGAACATTTTTCTAGTGTTGCAGGCTTTGTACCCTATTGTGTATTGAGGGAAGAAGAGTAGAAATTTATAAATCTAGCATAACCAGTTAACTTTCATTCTAACCAGTAATTTTCTTTAAAAAAATTATACTTTGGTTAATAGCTTAAAACACTGTAATTAAATTTTAGATTTTTCTTAAAAGTATATGGTGTCTTAGTCCTTTCAGCTGCTGTAACAAAATACCGCAGATTGGGTAGTTTATAAACAATGGAAATTTACTTTTCACCCTTCTAGAGACTAGGAAATCCAAAATCAATGCACCAGCAGATTTGGTGCCTGCTGAAGAATGGTCTCCTGGTTCATGAATAATGCCTTCTCTGTGTGTCCTCATATGGTAGAAGGGGTGAGGGATCACTTAGCCCTCTTTTATAAAAGCACTAATATCATTCATAAGAACTCAACCACCATGACTTAATAACTTCCCAAATGTCCCTTCTCTTAACATTATCACCTTGGGGGTGAGGATGTCAACATATAAATTTTAGGAGGAGCATCAATATTTAGACAATAGCAATTAGAGTGCCAACCACTCTAAAGACGGTCAATAAAATCTCCAGTAACTGAAAATATTAGTGGCATAGCACTAATATTTCTGATGTTTCTATCATGTTGGTTACCCGAAGAATTGGTTTCTGAAGAAACCAAATAATTGAGTCATGTTCTTGGCAATGGCAAAACTGCATTAGGCTTTCAATGGCTACTCATTACAAAGTACACTTTTTGAAATGAGGTGACTCAGACTTTATTTGTTATAGTACTATGTATGGCATAAAAGCATAACCTAGGTTTAATAGGCTGATTAATAGCCCACCAAGATATCCAGGTCTGAATTCCTGAGACCTATGAATATTACCTTATACAGCAACAGAGATTTGGCAGATATAGTTAAAACAAAGATCTTAAGATAGGGATATTAGTTTGGAATATCCAGGTGGACGTGATGTAATCACAGAGCCCCTTGTAAGAGAAAAGCATGGAATCAAAGGGACAGAAGGTGATTTGAAGGAAAAAAGCAGAAGGAGATTTGAGACACTACACTGCTGGCTTTGAAGAGGAAGGAAGGTGCCATAGTCCAAGGAATGCAAGGAATCCAGCTCTGAAAGCTGAAAAAGGCATAAAGGCTTATTCTTCTCTATGGCCTCCAGATGGAGGGAGTGTAACCATGCTGACACCAGAGTCTTGTTTTGGTAAAACCCATTTCAGGCTTCCATACTTCCATAACTGTTAGACAGTAAAATTGTGTTGCTTTAAGCCATTAAGTTTGTAGTAATTTGTTATAGCAGCAATAGGAAACTATTATATTAGGTGAAAATTATTTCTATTATATTAGAATGTTTCAGGAAAAAAAATGAGTCCTGAGGGACAGAAAGTCTGTGTAACAAAAATGAATTACTAGGGTGAATATAGAAAACATGTACCAATGGGAATTAGGTCTAGATGTTAATTTAACAAACACTGTAGAACTTGAAGAAATAAAAAGGAATGGTGGTGAGAAAAATATGACATTATGCATAAAACTATCTGGTATAATGCTAGTCACATAAAGGCTTTTTAATCATCTTCTTTTTCCCCAATAAACATCCCGTCACCATTTTTTAGTACCACCTCTTCATCTCTCAGTGTGCTTACGTATCCACTACAATGTAGGTATTCAGGAAATGTTAGTCTCTTTGACTCTAGTTATAGATTCTGAATTTATTCTCCTGTTTTAAGTAGCATCTCTTAGTCTGAATTTGAAACAAATTGCTTAGGTAACCTTGGATATGCTTTACACAAATCAATTGACACCCTGCTTATCATTGGTATTAATAGTTTGCACTAGCAGTTATTTCCAAGAGTAGTAGCATCATGGAAATTGGTGGTGTCAGTTTGTCAGAGATTTTCAGGTTGTTTGCTTTTTCATTGGATTTAAGTTCAGTATAAAGTGGGGAATGGTACCGCCTGTAGTCTTTGCAACAATATATTCTAAAAGTTATGTTATGTGTTTTCCAAAATATTGTTATAAATAACTCTCAAATTATAACTTTCTATCAGATAATTCAAGATCAAATGGGTGACGACAAAGTTTTACAGTAAAAGTATACCATGCCAACATCAGAGAAATGAAAGTGTCTTAAATACAAACACATTTAGCATTGACCATTCTGTGATTTTTCTGTAGTTCTCTGGGTATTGTATTTTATAATGTAATTCTAGGATGGTTTTATGATATTAAAATTTTTAATTTTTTCTGCAGAAGAATAATTTGGTTATTTCTTTTTAAGTATATTTACCCTTGCTTTTTATGAATATGTGAAAAAGAATGGCATTCTTTCATTGTTTTTGTCATTTATTTTTGTTAAAACTCTAATTTTTTTTTGTTTTTGGTCATAAATAAGATTGAATATCTTTATGTCCCTGAAGAAAATGGGAACATTAGATATTTTTCAGTTGTTTCTATTACTAACAACTCATATCTCTGAAGAAAGCAATATTCATTTTGTTATGATAGTCTTATGAAGCTACTTCAAGTGACAGATTGTGAAAGCAAAATGGTATCAAAAATGTGGTTGGATGGGAGGTTTCAGATTATTAGGAATGTCTCTAACAGGGAGATAATTTGCTGATGGGATGAGAATGTCCACTGAGTCCACACAATTGTAAATTGATAAAACAATGGAACTATCTTGAATTTTTATTGCTTTATCTTAGATTGTATTTCACATGTTTATTTAACTTTGAAAAGAATATTGAAGAGAAGATCACAGTATTGCAACACAGAATTTTTAAGATAAACAAATATTAATTCTTTCTAGCATCTCAGACTTGAAGAAGAGAAACTCTTACCAATGAGACATATCTTTCATTCCTTTCTGCAAATCTTTCTCAACTCTATTAGTTTCTCAAGCACTCCACAAAAATAGGCAAATTATTCTGTCTAATTCAGAGGACAAACAAATTACAATAGACGGGAGTTGTCTCCATTTTCCAGTTCCCTAATGTATTTCGCAGGAGTTACTATCATCTGCTCAATACTCCTTTCAGCCCATTCCTTACTAACTAACCCCTCCTACCCCGAACACATGGTCAGGCCACCACTACTGCTTTCAGACTCTGGCCATCCTCTAGACACGATGCTTATGTGAGGTGCAGAGTTTGGCCAGTAGGTCAGTCTTTCCTAGGGATTTCCACAGTATATTTGGTGGAAGAGATATCTATTTTTTGTTGTTGCAAAAACGTTTGCGATTATTTTTGTCTCTGACCATTATCCCTGCTTCATAGAGAAACTAAAGCTAGAGCATGGAATGAAACTACAGGAAGGAACAAACAGAAGAGAACAGGAAAATCCTAACTGCATTCGAGTCCCTGGTTTAAGTTCCTCTTAATTGAATGTCTTAGGCCATATTTGAATAATTATGATGAACAATTTCCATATCTGCTTTAAAGTGATGAACATGATAGACAGGAAAACAGAGATCAGAGCAGGATTCATGAATGAATCCATTTTTTTTTTCACGGATTTCATTGGAAAAAGAGTGAATGTGTTTTGCTTTGAATGCATGACAAATATTAACCAGGATCATGTTTGTAATATATATTGGAAAATATAGACGTGTGTGTATGTGTGTGTGTTGTTTCCCTGGGGTAAATGTAGGGTATCAATTGTTGATATCTATGGGATACACTTCTCTTTTTCCTTTGGGAGCTTACCCTTCAGTCTAAGCTCAGGGGAAGTTTTTGGAGATAACTTGCATCAATCATATTTCCTCACACTCTTGGGTGCAGTGACTAGCCTAGTGTTGTGATCCGAGCCAGAATACTTGCCTAGGGGTTGGGAGCTAACAGGAATAAGGACACTTTTTCTTTTGAAAAACTATAATGTATAAATGCAGAGATTCTGGGGACCATTTTCCCCACCATATGAAGAAACCAAAATACAAGATAGAAAAAGTCCTGATAATTGTGCAAGGCTCTTCTTGCTAACCTTGAGGCCAGCTTTTTCACTTGCCTGTGCTTTGAATCCAAGAGATGATGATACATTCTCCATTAAGCCTTATCTCATTGAAATTGAATTTCTATCATTGTTATTCAAGATTTCTGAAAAATAAAACTACCAACACATGTGTCTTTCTATCTCTATCCACTCATTTTTACATTGTTTTAAGTATACTCAGATTAATTGCTTCACATTTCTAACATCTGAGACTTGGAGCATATCACTCCTTTCATCTACATTTCACTGTTTAAAAATACCTTCCATTTGCATTATGGAAAGTGTCAAAACATCTTAAGACACAATTTTAGTATCAAAATAGTAAGTTTAAAATGAAGTTTTATTTCTGATTCTTCTAGTTCCAAACTAATTTCTCCATGTTCTCATAGCTGCCCATTTCTTTCAAACTAGGACATGCAGACTGTATACTTCATTCCTCATCTTAATTTCTCATACCACCCCCAGAAACCGTATCTTTTTCACTTTTATTCAATTCCCTCTCAAAATTACTTCTCAACATTTTTTTTTTTTTTAATTTTAAGGTATGAGAAAACTGATTCTCAGATACAGTGTTGTTAGTAACAGTGGTGTTCTTAGATTAAAAGTGATCTAGCGGGATGAGAGATGATGGAGAGAGGTTGGCCAACAGGTAGAAAGTTACAAATGGATAAGAGGAATAAATCTGGGTATTCCCTTGCACAGCAGGATGACTGGTTAACAGTAAGGACTTGTATATTACAGCATAGGTAGAAAAGAGGTTTTTGAATGTTCTCACCTCAAGAAAATGATAAATGCATGAGGTGATGGATAGACTAACTACCCTGATTTGAACTTTATATAATGTATGTGTATACTGAAACATCACATTGTATGCCATAGCACATACAATTTTATCAATGTTAAAATTTTTTAATGTAAAAAAAATCCAGCATATATGCATAGGCTGTTAAGATTTATGAGTAGAAATTTATATATTAACCAAAAAATGGAGGTGATTTTATGGGCCTTTTTTATTATTATACTTTAAGTTCTGGGATACATGTGCAAATGTGCATGTTTGTTACATAGGTATACATGTGCCATGGTGGTTTGCTGCACCCATCAACCCGTCATCTATATTAGGTATTTCTCCTAATGCTATCCCTCCCATTTCCCTCCACGCCACAATAGGCCCCAGTGTGTGATGTTCCCCTCCCTGTGCCCATATTTTCTCATTGTTCAACTTCCACTTATGAAGGGGAATAGGTGGTGTTTGGTTTTCTGTTACTGTGTTAGTTTTCTGAGAATGATGGTATCCAGTTTCATCCATGTCCCTGCAAAGGACATGAACTCATTATTTTTTATGGCTGCATAGTATTTCATGGTATATATGTGCCACATTTTCTTTATCCAGTCCATCACTGATGGACATTTGGGTTGGTTCCAAGTCTTTGCTATTGTGAATAGTGCTGCAATGAACATACGTGTGCATGTGTCTTTATAGCAGAATGATTTATAATCCTTTGGGTATATACTCAGTAATGGGATTCCCCGGTCAAATGGTATTTATAGTTCTAGGTTCTTGAGGAATCACCACACTATCTTCCACAATGGTTGAACTAATTTACACTTTCACCAACAGTGTAAAATCAGTTCCTATTTCTTGACATCCTCTCCAGCATCTGTTGTTTCCTGACTTTTTAATGATTGCCATTCTAACTGGCATGAGATGGTATCTCTTTGTGGTTTTGATGTGTATTTTTCTAATGATCATTGAGGATGAGCTTTCTTTCATATGTTTGTTGGCCACATAAGTGTCTTCTTTTGAGAAGTGTCTGTTCATATCCTTCACTCACTTTTTGATGAAGGTTTTTTCCTTTTTTTTTTTTTTTTTTTTTGGTAAATTTATTTAAGTTCCTTGTAGATTCTGGATTAGCCCTTTGTCAGATGGATAGATTGCAAAAATCTCCCATTCTGTAGGCTGCCTGTTCACTCTGATGATAGTTTCTTTTGCTGTGAAGAAGCGCTTTAATTTAATTAGATCTCATGTATCAATTTTGGCTTTTGTTGCCATTGCTTTTTGTGTTTTAGTCATGAAGTCTTTGTCCATGCCTATAGCCTAAATGGTATTGCCTTGGTTTTCTTCTAGGGTTTTTATGGTTTTAGATCTTACATTTAAATATTTAATCCATCTTGAAATAATTTTTCAAGATGTAAGGTGTAAGGAAGGGGTCCAGTTTCAGTTTTCTGCATATGGCTAGCCAGTTTTCCCAATACTATTTATGAAATAGGGAATCCTTTCTCCATTTCTTGTTTTATCAGGTTTGTCAAAAATCAGATGGTTGTAGATGTGTGGTACTATTTATGAGACCTCTCTTCTGTTCCATTGGTCTATATATCTGTTTTGGTACCAGTACCATGCTGTTTTGGTTTTTGTAGCCCTGTAGTATAGTTTGAAGTCAGGTAGCATGATGCCTCCAGCTTTGTTCTTTTTGCTTAGGATTGTCTTGGCTATGTGGGCTCTTTCCTGGTTCCATATGAAATGTAATGTAGTTTTTTTCTAATGCTTTGAAGCAAGTCAGTGGTAGTTGATGGGAATGGCATGAATGTATAAATTAGTTTGGGTAGTATGGCCATTTTCACGATATTGATTCTTTCTATTCATGGGCATGAAATGTTTTCCATTTGTTTGTGTCATCTCTTATTTCTTTGAGCAGTGGTTTGTAGTTCTCCTTGAAGAGGTCCTTCACATCCCTTGTGAATTGTATTCTTAGGTATATTATTCTCTTTGTAGCAGTTGTGAATGGGAGTTTTCTCATGATTTGGCTCTCTGTTTGTCTATTATTGATGTATAGGAATGCTTGTGATTTTTGCACATTGATTTTGTATCCTGAGATTTTGCTGAAGTTACTCATCAGTTTAAGGAGTTTTGGGGCTGAGATGATAGGGTTTTCTAAATATACAATTATGTCATCTGCAAACAGAGATAATTTGACTTTCTTTCTTTCTATTTGAATACCCTTTATTTCTTTCTCTTGCCTGATGTCCCTGGACAGAACTCCCAATACTATGTTGAATAGGAGTGGTGAGAAAGGACATCCTTGTCTTGTGCCAGTTTTCAGAGAAAATACTTCCAGCTTTGCCCATTCAGTATGATATTGGCTGTGGATTTGTCACAAATAGCTCTTATTATTTTGTGATATGGTCCTTCAATACCTAGTTTATTGAGTGTTTTTAGCATGAAAGTGTGTTGAACTTTATTGAAGGCCTTTTCTACATCTATTGAGCTAATCATGTGGTGTTTGTCATTGGTTCTTTTCATGTGATGGATTATGTTTATTTATTTGCATATGTTGAACCAGCCTTGTATCCCAGGGATGAAGCTGACTTGATCATGGTGGATAAGCTTATTAATGTGCTGCTGAATTTGGTTTGCCAGTATTTTACTGAGGATTTTCGCATCAATGTTCATTGGGGATATTGGCCTGAAATTTTCTTCTTTTGTTGTGTCTCTGGCAGGTTTTGGTATCAGGATGATGCTGGCCTCATAAAATGAATTAGGGAGAAATCCCTCTTTTTCTATTGTGTGGAATAGTTTCAGAAGAAATAGTACCATCTCCTTTTTGTATGTCTGGTAAAATTTGGCTGTGAATCCATCTGGTCCTGGGTTTTATTTTTGGTTGCTAGGCTACTAATTACTGCCTCAATTTCAGAACTTGTCATTGGTCTACTCAGGGATTCGACTTCTTCCTGGTTTAGTCTTGGGAAGGCATATGTGTCCAGGAATTTATCAATTTCTTCTAGATTTTCTAGTTTATTTGTGTAGAGATGTTTATTGTATTCTCTGATTTCTGCGGGATCAGTGGTGATCTCCCTTTATCATTTTTAATTGTGTATTTGATTCTTCTCTATTTTCTTCTTTATTAGTCTGGCTAGTGGTCTATCTATTTTGTTAATCTTTTCAAAGAAACCAGCTCCTGGATTCATTGATTTTTTTGAAGGGTTTTTCGTGTTTCTCTCTCCTTCAGTTCTGCTCTGATCTTAGAATTTGTTTGCTCTTGCTTCTCTAGTTATTTTAATTGCAATGTTAGGGTGTCCATTTTAGATCTTTCTTGCTTTGTCCTGTAGGCATTTACTGCTATAAATTTCCCTCCAAACACTGCGTTAGCTGTGTCCCAGAGATTCTGGTATGTTGTGTCTTTGTTCTCATCAGTTTCAAAGAACTTATTTATTTCTGCCTTAATTTCATTATTTACCCAGTAGTCATTCAGGAGAAGGTTGTTCAGATTCCATGGAGTTGTAAGGTTTTGAGTGAGTTTCTTAATCCTGAGTTTTCATTTATTGGCACTTTGGTCTGAGAGACTGTTATGATTTCCCTTCTTTTGCATTTGCTGATGAGTGTCTTACTTTAAATTATGTAGTTGATTTTAAGGCAAGTGCTATGTGGTGCTGAGAAGAATGTATATTATATTGATTTGTGGTGGAGAGTTCTGTAGAAGTCTATTAGGTCTGCTTGTTCCAGAGCTGAGTTCAAGTCCGGAATATCCTTGTTAATTTTCTGTCTTGTTGATCTATTATTGACAGTAGGGTGTTAACGCCTCCTACTGTTATTATGTGGGAGTCTGAGTCTCTTTGTAGGTCTCTAAGAAGTTGCTTTATGAATCTGGGTGTTCCTGTATTGGGTGCATATATATTTAGAATAGTTAGCTCTTCTTGTTGCATTGATCCCTTTACTATTATGTAATGCCATTGTTTGTCTTTTTTGATATTTGTTGGTTTAAAGTCTATTTTATCAGAGACTAGTATTGCTACCCCTGCTTTTTTTTGCTTTCCATTTGCTTGGTAAATCTTCCTCCATCCCTTTATTTTGAGCCAATGTGTGTCTTTGCACATGAGATGTGCCTCCTGATTGCAGCACACTGATGGGTCTTGACTCTTTATCGAATTTGCCAGTCTGTCTCTTTTAATTGGAGCACTTAGCCCATTTACATTTAAGGTTAATATTGTTATGTGTGAATATGATCATGTCATTATGATGCTAACTGGTTATTTTACCCATTAGTTGATGCAGTTTCTTCATAGTGTTGATGGCCTTTACATTTTGGGTTGTTTTAGCAGTGGCTGGAACCAGTTTTTCCTTCCCATATTTAGTGCTGCTTTCAGGAGCTTTTGTAAGGCAGGCCTGGTGGTGACAAAAATCCCTCAGCATTTGCTTGTCTGTAAAGGATTTTATTTCTCCTTCACTTATGAAGCTTAGTTTGGCTGGAATTCTGAGTTGAAAATTCTTTTATTTAAGAATGTTGAATATTGACCCCTCACTCTCTTCTGGCTTGTAGGGTTTCTGCAGAGAGATCTGCTGTTAGTCTGATGGGCTTCCCTTTGGGAGTAACCCCCACCTTTCTCTCTGGCTGCCCTTAACATTTTTTCTTTCATTTCAACCTCAGTGAGTCTGACGATTATGTGTCTTGAGGTTGCTCTTCTTGACGAGTATCTTTGTGGTGTTCTCTGTATTTCCTGAATTTGAATGTTGGCCTGTATTTCTAGGTTGGGGAAGTTCTCCTGGATAATACACTCAAGAGTGTTTTCTAACTTGGTTCCATTCTCTCCATCACTTTCAGGTACACCAATCAAACATAGGTTTGGTCTTTTCACATAGTCCCATATTTCTTGGAGGCTTTGTTCATTCGTTTTCATTCTTTCTTCTCTAACCTTGTCTTCATGCTTTATTTCATTAAGTTGATCTTCAATCTCTGATGTCCTTTCTTCAGCTTGATTGATTTGGCTATTGATACTTGTGTATGCTTCACAAAGTTCTCGTGCTGTGTTTTTCAGCTCCATCTGGTCATTTATGTTCTTCTCTAAACTGGTTATTCCAGTTAGCAATTCCTCTAACCTTTTATCAAGGTTCTTAGCTTCCTTTCATTGGATTAGAACATACTCCTTTAGCTCAGAGGAGTTTGTTATTACCCACCTTCTGAAGCCTACTTCTGTCAATTCGTCAAACTCATTCTCTGTCCAGTTTTGTTCCTTTGGTGGCAAGGCATTGTGATCCTTTGGAGGAGAAGCAGCATTCTGGTTTTGGAATTTTCAGCCTTTATGCCCTGGTTTTTGCTTATCTTCATGGATTTATCTACCTTTAGTCTTTGCTGTGACCTTCAGATGGAGTTTTTGCATGGTCGTCCTTTTTGCTGATGTTAATGCTATTGCTTTCAGTTTGTTAGTTTTCCTTCTAACAGCCAGGCCCCTCTTCTGCAAGTCTGCTGGCATTTGCTGGTGGTCCACTCCAGAACCTGTTTGCCTGGGTATCACCAGCGGAGGCTGCAGAACAGCAAAGATTGCTGCCTGCTCCTTCTTCTGAGAGCTTCATTCCAGAGGGCCACCTGCCAGATGCCAGCCAGAATTCTCCTGTATGAGGTGTCTGTCAACCCCTACTGGGAGATGTCTCCCCTTCAGGAGGCACTGGGGTCAGGGACCCACTTGAGGAGGCAGTGTGTCTCTTAGCAGACCTGGAGCGCTATGCTGGGAGATCTGCTGCTTTCTTCAGAGATGACAGGCAGGATCATTTAAGTCTGCTGAAGCTGTGCCCACAGCCGCCCTTTCCCACAGGTGCTCTGTCCCAGAGAGATGGGAGTTTTATCTATAAGCTCCTGACTGGGGCTGCTGCCTTTCTTTCAGATATGCCCTGCTCATAGAGGAGGAATCTAGAGAGGCAGTCTGGCTACAGTAGCTTTGCAGAGCTGCTGGTGGCCTCTACCTAGTCAAAAGTTCCTGGTGGCTTTGTTTACACTGTGAACAGAAAACTGCCTACTAAAGCCTCAGTAATGGCAGATGTCCCTCCCCCCACCAAGCTGGAGTGTCCCAGGTCGACTTCAGACTGCTGTGTTGCCAGCAAGAGTTTCAAGCCAGCAGATCTTAGTTTGCTGGGCTCTGTGAGGGTGGGATCCAGTAAGCAAGATTGTTTGGCTCCCTGGCTTCAGCCCCCTTTCCAGGGGAGTGAATGGTTCTATCTTGCTGGCATTCCAGGTTCCACTGGGATTATGAAAAAAAACTCCTGCTGCTAGCTCAGTGTCTGATCAAATGACTGCCCAGTTTTGTGCTTGAAACACAGGGCCCTTGGTGTAGGCACCCAAGGGAATCTCCTGGTCTGTGAGGTTGTGAATACCATGGGAAAAGCGTAGTATCTGGATAGCACCATCCCTCATGGCAAAGTCCCTAGGGGCTTCCCTTGCCTAGGGGAGGGAGTTTCCTGACCCCTTGTACTTCCCGTGTGAGGCGATGTCCCACCCTGCTTCTGCATGAACTCTGTGCGCTGCACGCACTGTCTAACCAGTTCCAATGAGATAAACAGGATACCTCAGTTGGAAATGCAGAAATCACCTGCCTTCTGCATTGGTCTCCCTGGGAGCTGCAGACCGGAGCTGTTCCTATTCGGCCATATTGCCCAGGAATCAATTTTATGGGCTTTTAGACTCTCCTGACATCCTTGGATTACTTAAGTCACTTATTGTATAAAATATACAAATATGTTGTGATTCATCAGGTATCTCATAACAGAATAGTCTTTAGATAAAGTCAATGATATCTGAAATATTTGTAGATGTTGTAAAAACCACAACTGAATTAGTATATATGGCAATGGGTTTTTTGGATTTTGTTTGTTTTTTTGTTTGTTTACTTTTTGAGTCAGGGTCTCACTCTGTCACACAGGCTGCAGTGCAGTAGCACGATCTCAACTCACTATAGCCTCAACTTCCTAGGCTCAGGTGATCCTCACACCTCAGCCTGTCCAGTAGCTGAGACCACAGATGCATACCACCATATCCAGCTGATTTTTGTATTTTTTGTAGACACAGGGTTTTGCCATGTTGCTCATGCTGGTCTCAAATTCCTAAGCTCATGCAATCCACCTTCCTTAGCCTCCCAAAGTGCTGGGATTCTAGGTGTAAGCCACCAATCCTGACGTATGGCAATGGTTTTATATACTTGTCGTTGTCCTTCTAAAATACAATCATGATTGTGATAACCCTCAACCTTAAACCCTGAAGTGGATTTCTGGCTTTAAGATGTAATAAAGATACCTATTTCTTCTTTTCCTGTCTGACTCTAATGAATGACAGGAGGAATAGGAATGATAAATAGAAATCTATCTTAATGGTAAGAAAAAGACATATACACATATAGATATACTTCATTTCATAATAAAAAATAAAGCAAGGATGAGATGAATGCCTGCTGCTGATGATTTCAGGCAGAAATCTTGGGATAGTGACTTCTCAAAGGCATAGGACCACCCTGAGGGGCAAAATCAAAGATCCCATACTTGGAAAACAGATTTATTTCACTGATGACAACTGATGCTATAATTTTCCTCATTTATTTCATAGAAAACATTGTAAAAGAAGCAGAAGCGACATGAAATTTTCCATCTTTGCAACTGTGTGGCAGAGTGGAAGAAAATCTACAGATAAGAGGTAGTTTTCACCTAAGTAAATGTGGATGTTGGGGAAAAGATGTGTTGTTTACATCTTGAAAAGCACGCAAGTGGTGTATCTGCGTATAAATGTAAGAAGGTACCCTCACAAAGAAACAAGAATTATGTAATCAACAACATAATGTTGAACAATGGAGACTACAAAAGTGGAAGAAAATAGATGTATAATAAACTCAGTAACCCTTGCAGAGGGAAATGAATAAGCAATGGTAGAGAAATAAATTCATTTGACTAAATAAATCATAGTTATAAACCACCATAATGACTTTAAAAGAGTATAAGGTTTTAAAATTATCACAAGTAAACATAAACAATAAAGGAAGCACAGACCTTATTGAGAAATAAATAAAACATGAATGCTAAGAAAAGAATAACATAAGTTAAGATGGAAAAACTAAGATCAAGCATTCACTTCATCTCCATAAATGCGATTTACTTGTCTGGTTTTTTTTAAGACAGGGTCTTGCTCTCTCACCCAGGCTGGAGTGCAGTGGCGTCATCATGGCTCGCTATAAGCTCAACATCCTACGCTTAAGTAATCTTCTGGCATCAGCCTCCTGGGTTGCTGGGACTATAGGTGCATGTCACCAAGCCCAACTATTTTTGTGAATAAAATTTTTGTAGAGAAAAGGTTTTGCTATGTTGCCCAGGCTGGTCTTGAACTCCTGGGTTCAAGTTATCCTCCCGCCTTGGCCTCCCAAAATGCTGGAATTACAGGCATGAGTCACTGTGTCTGGCTTATTTATGTACTGAAAGAAAAACACATGCTCACATGGGATAATCAAGCAAGACCCTACTATTCGTTACGGACTGGAAACATAAAGTCAGAAAGGTTGAAAGTAAAAGGGTAGAAAAAGACACAGAAGGAAACTGAATATTAAGTTTTTCTAGGGGGTCAGTTATTCATACAAAGTAATACATAATTTTGGTTAAACACAAAATAAGGACTTTATGTAAAGTAAATATTTGATCCACATTGAAAATGTTATAGTCATGATCTACATACAAAAAATTACATTAAAATTATAAAGGAAATGTTATCAGTATGGGCTGCTCTAAGCCTAGAATTGGGAAAATAAAAGTACTAAGACCTAAATTACCTTATTGCCTATTTTGATCTAATTGATACAGCTCAATTGAGCACAAAATTTACACTTTCCCAACACCCATAAAACAGTCACAGTATTTGACAAAAAGTGTTCAGCTAATTCAACAATAAAAATAGTGAGAATATTATGTTTTGTTTATAATGAAATGAAACAACAAATCAATCAGAAAATTAATAATAGAAGCAGAAATGAATAATTCATGTGCTTATATTACTTCTCACCTTCTCTCTCTATGTACTTTGGAACATGTGTTTTAATATCTAATACTTTTCAGGGTAAATTGTTAAATGAACAAACAAAGTGTAGTGTAGTGTTACATATTGCAATGTTTATAATATGCTACAATAATATATTTTAAAAGGGGAGCATAATTATATAAATATTCTTTTATATGCATAGCTCTTTCTAAGAGTATGAATCATATTTGTGATTTTTGGATGGTGAACTAGGAAAAATGGCAAAATAATATCTCGGGACTTATTTTTTTTCTTCAATTGTTTTTACAACATGCCTGTAAAATCGATTACAAATTTAACAAGTTTTAAACAGGTTTGTAAAAGCTGTTTTATGGTATATAGGAACTCTGTAAGAGGGAACACACATAGAAGGCACTCATCAAATTATTGACGTTTGTTACCTCTGTCTAGTGAGAGTATACATAACATTTATTTCTCATTTATATTTTACGGTATTATTTTACTTATTAACCAAAAGTGAATATCATCTTTGCAGTGGGAAAAACCAACTATGATCCTTTTTTTTCATTTTGGAAAAAAATAATAAAACTATACTGAGATGGTTTCCCATAGTCTCTGGAAAAAGTTTCTGACCACTTTAATGTAGCTTTCAAAGCTCTTTACCATGCTATCCCAGGTTGTATCCCCAGCACTAGTTCCTGCCTTGACAGCTTCATACACTCTGTACTAAGGCAAAGATTTGTGGCTCCAAAAATTTTTATAGTTCATGGATAAATCCATGTCATTTTTCATATTGTTCCTTCTGCATAGAATACATGTACTTTCCCTGACTATCAAAAAGCCCCTCCTTTGTAAAAGTTCATTTAAATATTACCTTAGTGGTATTTACAGGTAAAATTCATCACTCACTCTTCTGATTTCCTTTATAATACTAGAATTAACTTCACATATTTTGTATGATACTGTGATATGTGTGTGTGTGTGTGTGTGTGTGTGTGTGTGTAGAAAAGAGAGATAGATGGAGAATGCAGGACAGAAAAAAAATGATAAAATTAGTAAATGTTGATTCTATTGATCCCTGGTCTCTAATATAATAAAAGAATTTGGAGATAGACACTCTAAATTAAACGTACCCAATTTATGAAGAATTTTATTTGCTCATGTAGTTTATATGACATAGGTAATAATCTGACCTCCTAAAAGCTTATCATTGAGTGTGTGACTATGATTATTACTAGATTAAAATTTTCCTGTCATAAGCAAGTGTGGAAATCTAGAGATTGTAACCAGACCTCCTATTTGCTAATACAGAGGAATTCAGTCTAAAAGTCCAACAGATTTTTTTTCAAATGTCACAATTAATTCTGAAAATTTTGATAATAAATGGCCTAAGAACTGGTTGATAATGAGTTATCTCATTAATTTCTTCATTTTAATACCAATATGATAAGCATTAAAAGAGATGGCTTAAATTGCAGGCTGCTTTAGACAAATTTAGAAGAATAAAAGCTTTGCCCAGTGAGATAATTTATTTTTGGTCTTTCATTTAATGCCAAATAATATTTCATATGATTTCTACAGTATTTTAAATTTAAAAAAACGATATTGCTTCTTTATTAGCCCATAAAAACTTTTTATTGGAATTCCCATCAGATTTCAGTATAGTTTCATCAAAATGAATAGTCATATTTCTAAAATAAATACGTTTGTTTTTTTTTAATAGAAAATTTAGCATGTTTAAGTTACTCTGGATTTCTGAATTAATCATTTTAGGGTAGGATCCAGCATGTTTTTGACCTTGGGCAAAGTACCAAACTCTTGACCCTCAATTACTCGTTATTGAAATAATAATACTTACCTCATACAGTTCATGTTGATGTTCTGAAGCTAAATACTGCAATAAATGACTCCTGTGTTGCACTTTTATTTTATTACTTTTGTGAAGTGAAAGAGTTTAAAGTCTAATTATTTATAATTTAAATGTAGAGATAAAATGTTTTGCAAAATATTTACAAAGTATTCAGTGTCTCAAATTGCAATACCTGCACAAAATAAATTGAAAGCAACTTCTATTAATAACAATTCACTTCACTCTTGACAATGGTATATCAATTATCAAAAGCTTGTATGAAAGTAATCCTCTTATAGATAGCAATTAAAAACTCTGGAAACATCTGAATAAAACAACCGCTGATACAACCAGAATACACTTGAAACAGATAGAACTGAAGGATGAATGATTCTTGAAAGGGGGATTATCATTGGGTAATATTTGAGTTTTTGTGGCATTTCTCTCCATACAATATGGAGTAGGCTGAGCTCAAACAGAAAGTCCAAGTTCAGCTATATTGAGAAGTTAGACCAGAGTTCAGGGCTTCCAGAGGAATTACAACTTCAGGGGGAAATTAAGGAAAGGCAACAACAGAGAGAATAGCTCCCAAATCTGCATATAAACTTTGCCTACATCCTTGGTTCTCTCATGAACTGTGCACATACAAAGGATTATCAAAGTGTCTTGCAGATAGCAATGAATAGAAAGTTGAAATAACTGAACAGAGATTTTTAACTGCTTTCTCACTGCAGTAGAGGCAGAGTTTAAAGTCCAGCCAAGTTAACTACTTGATACTACGAAACTCATCTTTCAGCTGGGTTCAGTGGCTCACGCCTGTAATCCCAGGACTTTGGGAGATCAGGGTGGGTGGATCACGAGGTCAGGAGTTCGAGACTAGCCTGACCAACATGGTGAAACCCCGTCTCTACTAAAAATAAAAAAATTAACTGGCCGTGGTGGTGTGCGCCTGTAATCCCAGCTACTCAGGAGGCTGAGGCAGGAGAATTGCTTGAACCCAGGAAGTGGAGGTTGAAGTGAGCCAAGATGTGCCGCAGCACTCTAGCCTGTGCAACAGATTGAGACTCCATCTCAAAAACAAACAAACAAAAAACTCATCTTTCTTCAAAATAAGCTAAACAGACCTCAGAGTCAATAGTGCCATATTCACAGTGCCTAGTATACCCTCCTCACAAGAAAGTAAAACACAAACACATTAAATACATAAATAGAAGTGAAATGTGATCCTTAAATAAGAGAATAAGTGGTCAATGATAATCAAACCTGACACTACCCAAATGTTGAAATTAGGAAATGAGACTTCAAAGCAAATAATATAAAAATGTTTGAACTTAAAGGTAAATATTATTATAAAGAATGAAAAGATTGGGATATGTCAGCAGAGAAATGTAAAGCATTTTTTAAAAAAGTAAAACTAAAGAGTAAAGTATGTTAAATGAAAAGACAACTCCATCTCCTTAAAAGCAGATTGGCAATGGCAACACAAACTGGTAAGTGATCTTTGAGATAGGGCAATAGAAATTAACCTACTTGAATAATAGAGAAAAAAAAAGTTTTTAAAAGTGAACAGAGCTTCAGTGACCTATGATGCAACATCAAGCCATCAAAAGTATGTGCAATTTTAGTCCCAAAATATGAGAGAGGAAGAGAGAGTATTATTTAGGATTTTCTTATTGTAATCTTACAATTTTTCCAAAAGTTTGAATTGACATACAAATAAAAAGCATCAAAAAGCAGAAACAAACAAACAAACAAACAAAAACCATGATGTTATTATTTCTTCTTTTAAACTAAAACATAGTTTAATAATCTGATTCACCTCTATAAAAGTCAACACCTTTGGGCTATTTAGTAAGACACATTAGAGCAAATTAAATTAGAGTATTTACAGTAATGGTTAAAAATTCAATTAAGGAAAAGTTTAACATGTATATAATGCATGATGGAGGAGCTAATTATTCACATTCATAATAATCTTCACAAGAGACTAATCTTTCCATGACTTTTATTTCCAAAGACACAGTAATACTGAAGACAAAGACAGACTTAATTAAGTTTTAAAAATAGATTCTGAAAAATTAACTGCATTTCCTAATTAATCTGTAATGCAGAAAAACCTTCCATTGAGTGATATTAAATAAATACATTTTCAGTGTGTCAATGGCCTAAAGCCTTTATTTGTCCGGATTTAGACAAACCTGCTCCTGAGAGGCTAGCTAATTTTAAAGAGAGTTGAGAGTCTGAATTTGGGTCACGTTGCTCAAGGATATTATAGAACTGCGTCCTTTGCTTTTCTTGAGTTTTATTCTTTATGCACACACAGAGTCATGCCCTCTTAACATACACATAAACACACAACTGCAGGGTGATTGAACGGAAAGGTTAAGTTGTTCTGATACAGAAAAGTGATTTTCTTGAAGTTAGTGTATTTATTTTCTCTGAGAACCTATGAAATAAAATCAAGACATTTAAAGAGTTAAAAATAATACTGTCTTCTAAGTAGCCATGTTTTCAAAAAGATACTTTCCTATCAATATATAAAGTATATTTAAAGCTATAAGTAATTCATAAATTTAAGATAATGGCATGAAATCTACAGTAGTAATATTGCATAGCATTAATGTTAATAGGTTCATTAGCTTAAATTTATTTATATGTATGATTATATATTAGCCAAAGTAACAGGCTAAACAAGAGTACATGGGAACAAAGCAAAAAATAATTTATAACCTAAAAAATGGTGTTTATTTTTTAACTTTTAATGTGTTTTGGATTACACAAATTGTAACTAAGTACATATTTGTTAGAAATGCCAAACTGTATAGAAAATATAAAACCAAGTCAGCCTTCACTGTAGCCCTGCATCTACTTTACTTTCTTTTTCATATATAAACATTGTTAACATGTTTGTTTTTATTATAGACTTTCAATTATGAATACATGTATATGTTTATTTATATTGTTTTATATTAACATATTTACCTGTACTTAAAAATTAGTATAGTTGTAAAGTTTTGTTCTTAATAATACATTTGTGTCATACATATTCTAATATTTAGGACATTTCTTGTCTGTATACCTGTCTTTAAAATTATTGCTCAGTATTCCCTTGTATAGATACCATATTTATGTTATTCCTTATTGAGGGAAATTTGATTTATACACAATTTTTACTATTACAGACTTGGATGTAATTAATCTGATTGTTCATATATCTTTGAGTACAGGTTAATTATGGGATCAAAGGTTTTGATGGATATTGAAAATTGACTTCAAACAATAATTGATTCATAATTTATGGAATATGAGGTATTGCTTGTGACAGACTTTACAACACTAAATATTATAGAACTGTTCACTGTCCCAAAAGATCAAAACAATAATGTTGTATGGAATTAACTGCCATTTTCCTATGATTATTTTTGTCCATTTTTTCTTTCCTGAACTTTTTGTTTTTATTTTTAGACTATTTTTATGCCACGATGTTAACTCTGTTCTTATCTATTTTTAAGAATTGTCTTTAGTTTCAGTTGAGTCTTCAGTTAGATTAATTTTTAAAATCAATAGTGGAACTCATGACATGTAATGTTAACACTGAATAAAAAAATAAAAATTCAATATTTATTTGCTATCCACCATTAATAATAATGATGAGTTCTGGAAAATTTTGACCAGGAGTTTACTTTTACATCCTTGAGTTTAGTCACTTCTGTAGGAATATGATAGGCACCACACTAGTGGTGGTAGTGTTTATTACTCAAATTTAAAAGAGTCTTGGTTTTTTAAAGACACACCTGTCTTAGAGTCTTATATTAGCAAAGGGAAAATATTTAGGAATTGACTCAACTTTTTTTTTTTTTTTTTTTTAATGAATGAAGTAACTGGATTCTGACAGATGGATTATCTTCCTCTTTATTTTATTTTAGAAAATTTCCACCTGCTTTATAAAAGTTCTGTCTATTGACAGGCAAACTATATTAAATGCAAGTTAATAATTAAAATTCTTAAGACATTCTTCGCTTACATAAAGGTGATTGTTCTATACAAAAGCTTCTGCTTTTTGGAGTACAACATGCAGATATTTGCTCCAAAAAGTAATGCATATTTAGGACTTAATGGTATAACTGAATTACGAGACTGGTGCTCAGAGTCACAAGTCCTAAATCATAGTCAATGCTTCTTTCATAATTCAGTAACTCGCTGATGTTCAGATATAACACTTGAACAAAAATAATTCTTAAGAGACATTATTGGATTATTAATTTACCTTTAACAGTGAAATGTCCAGAAGGTGATTATGATTAAGCAAAAACCGTTAGCTTATTTAAATTTAGAGTTAATAACTGGGAATAGACTACTGCAACTGGCTTTAGAGTAGCCAATAAATGACTAATTTTAGTCGTATTGTATTTAGGTAATGATGCCTTCTACTCCTGATTACCAAAACAGACAACAGAAGCAAAGTTTTCACTCCTTGCATTTCACCATCATAATGGATTTCCTCATTTGTATTCTGTTCTCTGTCAATTTTGTGATACCCCTTAGAAGTTTTACAAGAGTCTTTCCTACCTTTGTAAGTTGGAGGATAGCAGTATTCACTAGGACAGACCCAGATGAAATGGTAATCTGGACCATTAAAAACACTTCTTTCTTGGAAAATAATAATAATACAATGTTGAAAACTCTGATGTGCCATGAAGGAGGAGCAAAGGTCTCTGTCTTATGGATTCAGACGTGCTTGTTGAAAATAAATTACTTGGGATAGAATAATCTCCAATCTGCATAAAGAATGCCTTGAAGTCATGGCTCATTGCTAATTCTTCTTCCGTATCACTTTTAAATTGTGGTTCTGGTGACCCCATTACCTTTTTGACAACTGACATTTATCCTTTGCAGTCCTCTGCTACAAAATCTAGTTGCTTATCCTTATCCCATCAGTAGTAAATTAGACTGAATGTGGGGGAAATGATGCTGTACTTTAGGGGCCTTGGAAGTAAGAAGTCCACTTTATAATGTATGGTGAAAATATGTGAAATGAAATAAGCTTTCTCAATACACAGCTTAAGAACCTCCACTCTTTGAAATCTCCACCAGGAACTCACCTTCCTGGAAACTGCCTATCTAGAACAGAGCAGTGCAACCTCTTAACACTCTTTTTAAGATAGGCAATTGCTGATAATTTTCCCTGTACAATGGGCAGGATTCTCTAGGGGAAAATGAGCAGTCTACAATCATGCAGCTGGACTGAGCCAGGCAGAATTTCTCACCTTCCTCAGTAAAATACCATTTGCAGTGATTTTAAACATTCTATGTATAGGATAAAATTACATCAGAGATGACTGAGTGTGACTTGCTATGAACTTTTGAGCAACATGGCTAAAAAAGAAATAAAAGGACACATTTTAGCCTGTTTCAGTCCTGACTGTTTGCTTTAATGCTGAGGCTGAACAAAATGCTTTTAAGGAGATTGTGGTTTGTGCCTTAGGAGGACAGCAAGGATGAAAATGAAAACAGAAAAAGTGAACAAATTCCAAAGAACAGGAATTACTATTGTCATCTCCTAAATGCCACTTGATTTCAGAGATCCTATTTACCATAGTTTGACAACATAGAAGAGTATATCTTATTAAAATATTACCAGTTTAAGCAGAAATCTTGAGAATCGACAAGGGATCATATTTAAACGCACTGCCTAGAGTACAGTGCATTTTACATACTAGTTGATGCCCTCTCTTGGCAATAACAGTCAATCCTAGATTGCTTTAGGAAGAACTATAAAAATGTAAATTACTGAGACCTGATTTGATCTTACTGCCTTAGCTAACTTCTAACACTTAAAATATATGGCTGCTGGAGCTAATTAATACTGGTTAATTTGCATATTCGAGAGTCTTCCCATAGTGCTCCTTCACTCTCTTAACTAATATAAGATGACTCTTTCAAAGCTCATGAGGCCATTTAGTGAATTGGATTGAAATGTGCGCCTTCATTTAAGAATGTTTGAATTTTTTCTTTTTTCCATATCTCAGTTTGAATTCTATCTTGTATTCCTTACTAGTTTTCCTCCCTAGTAAACAGAAGACAGGGACTGTTTTGTATCAAATTACACAATTTAAATAAAAAGTAATGTCTTAAATTAGCTCAATGAAAAGTTTTAGAAGTGATTGTCTACTCATAAAATGATTAAACCCTGCATTTAAATACAGAAGAAAGTAAGCCTAGACTATATTTTTGCCAATAGGTCATAAAATTATCTAGCAGAATAGATTCATAACACAGCAGAAAAAGGATTAAAATAGTTACATCATTGGAATATAAAAATCTTTATTTGATATCAATATTAATGTTTCTTAACTTCAGCACTCTCTAATTTTGAGGATTTTTTTAATAAATAAGAATTAATGATTGGTAGTAACAAAAGAATGTTTGTTACAAATTATGAAATGATATCAGCTGTATATATAATTATATATTACTTACAATAATTAAAGCATATTTAGGTATATAAGCCATCTATACAAAAAATAAAGTCAAAACATGTGATAACTGATATCAAATGCAAGATCTGGTAACTCAAATCTAGTACTCTAATATTTATTTAACTTTTTTTCATAAAGTCCGTCAACATTTAGATTCTTATTCCTTTCTTTGGAAAACTACTTCAGAATTTCTTATCTTCCAAGGTTAACATTAACTTTTACCACCTGACACTACACCCCTCCTAACAACACTTCTGAAATACATGAGAGGAATTTGAGGGCAATGTTATTATTGAGGTATGTGCATGGTCACACCTGGTGACTAATTTGCCAGAAAGAATACAGTATCTATAAAAGCTCTTAGCTATACAAAACCAATAAATGATAACAGATATGTGGCTGAATTCACCTTAACACAGTTAGTAGTCAAACCTCATTTTATAGTTCTAATTAATACCTGAACCATCCAAGCACACAAACTCCAGACAAATCTAGAGCTAAGAAGAGAAGGAGAAAAGCTGAGACAATTGGTCCTCATTTGGAGGCTTTAAATGTCGTTGCAAGCAGATTTAAAATACGTTATTTAATGCCAATGGATCGCCAAAGTGTAATTAATTTGTATGTTTACCATCCTCTTTCTTGAAGGACAAAATAGCTCCTTGGACGCTGTCCTTCAGCAAGTTATTTTCCTCACCCTTTATTATACTAGATTCTCTCTTGAAACACTTTTTTTCTGTATAAAACTAAACACCTGGCTTTTCATGAGTTTAAAATCTTTCAGTTTTTGTTTTCAAGTGAATGTCCTAGCATGTTTTGTGGAGAGGATATACAGTTTCAGTAGAAGTAATTTAAGAACGAGGTGCTTTTAACACTAATAGAGTTAAATCATCATTTACGTTCTCCTCTCAGAATTGTCTACTCCCGATTCAAAGACATGGCTGGCAAATTCAAATAATTGGACATTGTGGTTTCTTTCAAAGTAAAAACCTGGTATAATTATTGGAGTGCATGAACCTATCATTGTTTTTATAAGCTCTTACTGCCTTTTGGGAGCATTTTCACTATTAGAAATGTGAAACTTGCTCCTCAAACCTTACCACCACCTCTTGTACCTGGATCAACATGAATCAACCCTGAAGGGAACACTTAGGATGGTAGAAATGCCAATTAATGAGAGAACCCAGCAACTTTGAAAGTCTGACTTTCAGGAAACGCCAGAAAAAGAATTTGGTGATGAGTACTTGACAGCACTTCTCCATACTAAGCATTTCACGTCAATTACAGTTAGAAATAAGAATAGTGCATCTTTTGAAAGCTAGATATCATGATTGGGTGTTGCATAACTTTATATAAATTAGTCTATTTGCAAATAAGAAATGTATAATGATGACTATTGATAAAACACTAATGGCTCATATATTCATTTGTAATTCTTAAAACAAGTTATATGTTAGTTTATTTGAACTTTAAAACATTCCAGTAAATTAATTGTGAACAAACTGAAGCCCAGTACATTTAAGTAATGTGTTCAATTCACACACTTAGAAAGTACAGAACCAATGTAATGGTCTCTTAATTAAAGTAAGTCCTCACTTAACATCACCCATGGGTTCTTGGAAACTGCAGCTTTAAGTGAAACAACATATAACAAACCATTTTTTTTTTCTCATCTATGTTATAATGAAATGATGTTGAAAGAGATGGCATTATTTGGGCACCTACTGTAAGTCATTTCGCTTAAATTCATATGTTTCCAAGAATATCCAGTAGACATTTTATTCCACTGAAAAGCAAATAATTCCACTGCTGGAAAATTTAATTCTTAGAAAATTTCTCCTTTTATTGAGTGAAAATGTGTAAATAAGTAAGTCTTTTTTATTAAAGTATAAAGAACCTAACATTAAATCTGAATTCAATTAATGATTTTCTTTGCTGGTTTGAGATGCAGTGGTGTTAGTACTTCAGTTTATGATGTTTCAACTAAAATTAGGGATTCTCTGCAATGAAATACACACTATTTAAAATGTGCAGTGAAATATACAATAATTATTAAACTGAATGCTAAGAATAGAAAAAAAATTGGTGTTTCCCCTAAAATATTGTCTTCTTTAAACAAACTTTGAAGATAATTAGAATAACACTAAAAATTGTGAGTATGAAATTAACAAATGCCGATCTGTGCTGTGGTTAAGTTAGATATCTAAGATAAAGGTGTCAAAGTAGTCAGTTTCCTGTCAAAAAATAAGAGTGTTTTTACCTACTCCCAAACAGAAAGCCAAAATACTCCAGTCTGGTGTCATTTGTAAGAATATCCAGTAGATTACAAACCACAGGATGGCTGTCCCCTAGGCTAATGTAAATCTCTCTACGTATCTTTTATCCCGTCTTTTTTAGAAACTCTGTTCTATTGATTATCATTTCACTCTCCTGTATCTACGACTGTTACTCATTCCTTCCTGTCAAAGTAAAATCTGTACCAATGAAGTTAAATAAGTAAGGAAAACTTTATTGCAGCGTATAGCAATGGACAAGAGGGACTAGAACACAGTATTAACTCCACTGAAATGAAGCCTTAAGAGTTCCTAGCAGCTTGAGTGGGGGGATCATAGGCCATCTGTGTTTGCTAACTGGCCTTCAAAAAGAAGTCAATTTTCTGATGTCTTCAAACAGGAGGTAGTTTTACAACTTGAAGCAAGGCCCATCAAAGTTAGGTTTCTATCTTCCCAAGGAGACTGGGAGATAGAGACTCTATTTTCCTTAATGATCACATTTCAAAGGAATTGTTCCCATGTTCTTGAGAAAGACAATCTGGGGTCATAAAGCTAACAAGAGGATTTTAAAAATATTCACATCGCAAAGGGGCAGAGAAAGAATTTGCAAATACAATGTTTCTAAAGTAAATGCTGTAAGAAAAGGGAAGGGAGAGACTTCTGTGGTTAGGATATTTGGGTTCTCTAACTGCCAGGATGAGAGCAAGCAAGGTCAGGGGTGTAAAGGCAAGGAAGCAAGTAAGCAAGTAAATAAATAAAATAAAAGTTTGTTTAAGGCTTAGCCAAGTTAAAGGAAATGTTATCGCCGTCTTGGTCATATCAGTATTTAAACATATACAAGTATTTCCTTTCTTATAACAACAAACAAAACAAATCACAAATCCTCCTTTAACTTCTTGCCCTCCTTTTTATTTTACTCAGTGGTGTTGGGAGAAAATGGTAGAGATGAGTGGTCTTCTCTGACCGAGAATAATATTTTGTCATCGAATTGCCTATGCATGGTTATAATAAAAACAGACAGACTTGGTCAACTGTATTATTGTTTTAAAATTCTCTATGATAATCCAGTCTTACTGCCTCTGTATTCAGCCGAAAAGACTCCTTTTCAGCTGCCACCCTTTTATGCCACTTAACCTTTTCCAACCTAACTTCTTGAAAGTATTTTCTGTCATCAATATGGTTCCCTTAAAATAATATTTTCAAGCTTTATCCATGTTTTAGCATGTATTAGAACATTAGTCCTTTTTCTTGCCAAATAATATTTCTTTGTATATGATCATTTATCCACTCATGAAATGATGGTCATTTGGACTATTTCCACATTTTGTTTATGGATGATGCTGCCATAAATATTCATGTACACATCTTTGTATATACATATGTTTTTATTTCTCTTGGATAAAGACCTAGGAGTAGAGCTACTGGATGATATGATAAAGTTGTTTTTAAAATTTGAGGAACTATCAAACTGTTCTCCAAAGTGGCTGCCCAGTTTTACATTACCATTAACAACGAATGAGATTTACAGTTCCTTTGCAACCTCACCAAGATGTTTTATTGCCTATCTTTTTACTTTAGTCGTCTGAATGTGTATGAAGTGGTATTTCATCATGGTTTTGATTTGAATTACTCAAATGACTTAAGAGATTGAGCATCCTTTTATGTGATTACTATTTGTATATATTGTTGGAGAAATGTCTATTCAAATTCTTTGTTCATTTTAATGGGATTATGTGTATTTTTATTACTGAGATGTGACAGTGTTTTTGTAACGTATTCTAGATATAATCTTTTATCAGATACATGAGTTGCAAATGTTTTCTCCCATTTTAGGGGTTATTTCTTTATTTTCCTGATTTATCATTTACTGCACAAAAGTATTTTAATTTTTATGAAATCTAATGTAACTATTTTTGTCACTTGTGCTTTTAATGTTATATCTAAGATACCATTGCCTACTGTTGGTCGGTAATATTTACTCTCAGGTTTTATTCTAAGACTTTTACATTTCTAGCACTTATATTTTGGTCTATGATTCATTTTGAGTTACTTTGTGTATGATGTGAGGTATGGATTCCACTTCATTTATTGCATGTAGATATCTAGTTTCTAAGTACCATTTGTCCTTTGTTCCCCGCCTGACCCCATTAAATTGTCTTGACATCCTTTTCAAAAGTCAATTGGCCACAAAGATCTGGGTTCTCAATTTAATTCCATTGATCTATATAGGTCTAACCATATGCTAGTCCCACACTCTATTGATTAAATTTTAAAGTGAGGAAGTGTTAGTACTCCAACTTTGTTGTTTGTCTTTTTGTAATCAAAGTTGTTTTGTATATTCTGGAACCCTTGAATTTCCACATACGTTTTAGAAACTGCTTGTCAATTTCTGAAGAAATAATGGAGCTAACATGTTCATAGAAATTGTATTAAATTTGTAAATTAGTTTGGGGAATATTGCCATCTTCACAATTTTTTGACCCAGGAGCTTGAAATATCTTTCTATATTTTTAAATCTTCTTTATTTCAACAATGATGCTTATAACTTTCAGTGGGAAAGTTTTACATTTATTTTGTTAAATTTGTTGATAAGTATTTAATTCTTTTTATAATATTGTTACAAAATTTTTTAAATTTATTTTCATAATGTTGATTTCTAGTGCATATAAGTACAATTGATTTTGTATATCGGTCTTTTATCCTGCCAAATTGACTGACTCATTTATTAGGACTAACAATTTTTTAATGAATACCTTAGAATTTTCTATATACAAGATCATGTCACCTGCATATAAAAATTGTTTTAGTTCTTTCTTTACAATCTGGAGTTTTTTTGGAGGGTGGGGGACGAGGCCAAATAGCCCTGGCTAGAACCTCCGGTAAAATGTTGCGTGGTATGGTGAGAGCAGACAACCTTGCCGTTAAGAATGACGTTAACTGATTTTTCATAAATGTCGTTGTTCAGATTGTGTGTGATTTTATCAAGAAAGGGGTAATTGATTTTGGCAAATCTGTTTTCTGCATCCATTAAGATGATCATGTGAATTTTTTCCTTTATTCTTTAATATGGCATATTATACCAATTGATGTTTCAGATGCAAAACCAACTCTGCATTCCTGGGACAAATCCCACTTGGTTATGGCATTTAATCTTTTAAGATGTTCCTAAATTTAGTTTGCTAATATTTGGTTGAGGATTTTTTCATCTAAATTCCTAAGAAGTATCTGTTTACAGTTTTTATTTCTTGTGACATCTTTCTGATTTTGGTATCAACAGATTCTCTTGGATGTGGCTTTTCTAGGAAATTCTTTCCTTTTCCTTTATTTTTAAGATAAAGTTTTGCTATATATATGATTTTTTGTGGATTATTTTTACTTCCTATACTTTGAAAAAGTCATCCCACTGCATTCTAGTCTCCATTGTTTCTAATATAAAGTCAGATGTTCAACTTATTGTAGTACCCTTGTATGTGGTGAGTCATTTTTTTCTCCTGCTGTTTTCAAAATTTTTCTCTGTTTTTGGCTAACAGCATTTTCATTTTAATATGCCTTTTTAATGTGGATTTTTTATGTTTATCCTACTTGGAGCTTATTGAGCCTCTTAGATGTGTAGATTAATGCTTTTTATCAAATTCAGGAAGATTTCAGGAACTAATTTTTAAATTTTTTTTTTTGGCTCCTTTCTCCTTTTTTCTAGTAATCCCATTTTACATATGTTGGTACACTTAATTGTTTCACATATTTCCATGAATCTCTGTTTTCTTTCCTTAATTTCCCTTTTTGTCTGTTCTACAGATTGTATAATCTCTATTGAACTATCTTCTACTTTACAGATTCTTCCTTCGGCCAGTTCAATTGTACTTTCAGTCAATCTAGTTAATTTTTATTTTTGTTTTCTTATTTATCAACTCCATAAGTTTTTGAGATGGAGTCTCATTTTCTGTCGCCCAGACTGGGATGCAGTGGTGTGATCTCGGCTCACCGCAACCTCCACCTCCCAGGTTCAAGCAATTCTCCCACCTCAGCCTCCTTGGTGGCTGGGATTACAGGCACCTGCCATAATGCTGGACTAATTTTTGTATTTTTGTAGAGACAGGGTTTCACCATGTTGACCAGGCTGGTCTTGAACTCCTGACCTCAGGTGATCTGCCTGCTTTAGCCTCCCAAATTGCTGAGATTACAGGCGTGAGCTACGGTGCATGGCCCATAATTTTCATTTTATTGTTTTTATACTTTCTTTATTTGATTTTTTTTCTTCTATTTGATGAGACACTATCCTCAAACCTCACTTTAATTGTATAGTTCTGTTTAGTTAGTTCCTTGAATATAGCCACAAGGATTGTTTTTAAGTCTTTATCTACTATATTCGACACCTGGGTTACTTCAAACAAAATTTCTATTATCAAATTTTTTCCCCTGCATATGTGTCACACTTTCCTGTTTCCTTATGATTCTTATTATTTAAAACCGGTAGTTTTAGATAATACAGCATAGCAACTCTGAATATTAATTTGCCCAAGCCTCTGAGGTAGTATTGTTGTTTGCTTGGTCATGTTTTTATTTTGTAAGTGATTTGAATAAACTGTGAAGCTGATTTCCTTTGTGTATAGCATCTGATATTCCTGCTTAGAACATTTTTGTTATTGTTTCTCTCAGTTAGCCTGGATATGTTGGGGTCTCCTCTGCATCAGAATGAGTGAATTCTTTGTTAAAGGTTGTGTTTAAGCTCTCTTAGCCAGTTAGGTGTTTACCCTTTACCTTTGGATGTGTAAGTGGCTTGAAAGTGGCTTTCACAGTTCAGTAAGTTTACATTTTTTCCCACACATTCTGCCAGGTACTACTAATTTAAATTTTTCCTCTCTCATCTCTCCTAAAAAGGCACAGCCTTGGACACCCACACAATCTTCTAGACTGCTAGAGATGAGTGCAACTTTGTTTTTAAGGCTTGTGTCCTGGGAGTTGTTCCTGGTTCAGGGTAGCTTCTCGCTTCTCAATCAGCCAATGTTTGGTTAGGGGTTGTGCTCAAACACCTTCTTTGTATCAATGAGGTTTCTGCCTTTTACTGATGCATCTGCATGTGGCTTGGAGAATGTAATTGAGTCTATTCAGAATGTTCCAGATTAGGTGCAAATTAGTGCTTGTGCAAAGGCTTCCCAATCCCCAGAGTTGATTATGATTTCAGGAGAGTTCTTTTTGACTGTTTACCTGTTTCATTTATTTATTTTTGTCAAAGTTTTTATTGCTCTGCCATTTTCCTTATTTCTATAAGTATCATAGTATTATGAGTGCCCTCTTTATTATTTTCTACCAAAATCTCCGTCGTTTGCAACAATACTCTTAGATGTTGAATTCTTCACCCTCTATTCTAAATAACATGAGTCCCCTCAGACGTGCTGAAGAACTCTTAGGCCTTATGGCTTGCTTTTTCCTCTGACAGAACTTCTGCATCATTACGTAGAATCTGGGAGCAGAGAAAATGGCCCACTTTTTTTTAGAGTGACACTCCTGCTCCACAAGTGGGTGCTGGAGGGGGTAGCAGCTTCTAAACTTCTTGATTTGCCCCTTCTAGTGGGGAGACTTTTTCCCTACAAACAATCCGAGGCAGGGTAATCAGGCGTAGTGTCAGCCTGCTGCATTACCAATGGAGTGGTTTTACTGCTCAAACTCCGGAGACTTTCAGTTCTTACCAAGATTTAGTCAATTTTCTTGAGGGAATGATTCTCAATAAGCTGTATATCTTTAGAACAATGTCCAGACATTTAAATGGTTTTTTTTTATTGTTTGTTTCATAATTTTCTCCAGTTAGGTGACTGTTTTGGCAGAAAGCATATCTACTTTATTCCCCACTCCTCTATTTCAGAAGCCTGTCCCTGCTCATTCACTCCTGAGTGTATCTAGGCTCTTCAAACCAGGAAGATAGCTCAGTGTCCATCAGAGTTCTGGCAGGGAATAGATGGCACATTCTGATGTTAACTGAGACTACTTTAATAAAAGTATGGGGAAGTTTAAGAAACAACCAGTTTTAGTGAAGCATCCAGGGTATGGGAATATTAGTAAGCATTATTACAGGAATTAAAGGGGCAACAGAAGAAATTGTTTTAATTGAGTTTGTAGGGAGGTAAAAGCCATGAGAATGGTACCCCACAATGGGCTGTATCTGTGGATCCTACTCTTATTAATTCGTTTCCTGCTTTGTTGTGAGTTTTTAACCACTCAACCTCTACTGGTTTCTTCTTATCAGCCAAAATAATTCAGGTGCAGGGAAGAAGTGGAGTGTAGCAAGGAAACTACAAACTCTTTCTCCTCCTTCCACATTTGAATCTTTTGTTGGTTCTTTCTGTTGTACAATGGACCCAGAAATGGGACAGAATGGATTTGGAGCAAGCAAATAGAGACAAATCAGCCTTACTTACAAACATGATTACTCAAACATTCTTGATATTGAAGATTATCACAGCCTATGGCTTTATGTTAACTACAACATCTGACTCCTTTAGATATTTTCAAAACTGTGCATCCAGGTTGAGATTGCCAATTAGCTTTACATATGATCATTTAAATTTTTTACCATTTGGACTCTGTAGTACTTATTCCTCCAGTTTTAATTTCTGTCCCTCAGCATCCCCACCAGTCTGCTAAACAGTCCCTAAAAGGCCTTACTTCCTGTACATTGGCATGGCCTTTGCTCAGTATCAATTTTAATTATAATATCTAAGGATGAGCTAGCTACAAAATGTGCCTGAAGGCAGAAGATGAACTAAAGTGTGACTTGAGTTTATGTTGAAGAAAGCCTTACCATCAAGGTAATAATTTAATTTTGGTAAAGTTAATAAAAAAATCTTCCTTTTTTAAAACATAGTAAGCTAAAAGAACTCAATGTTTTAAATTATTTTTTATCTGATAGAATAAAATCACATATGTATAAATATATGATTTATATATACAACATATTTAATTACATATATATTTATATATTATATATAATAATATATCTAATATATATAATTATATATTTATATTTACATATAATAATTTTATATATAATATATTATATATTATATAACATGTTATATATTACATATAACATATATTATACATTTTATATATAATATATAAATATATTTATTTATAATATATTTATAATATATTCATATGATTATGTAATATATTTCTATATTATATATTTATAATATATTCATATAATTATATACTATATTATATAAATTATATATTTATAATATATAATATATAATATGTTACATAATATATTATGTTATTATATGTTATATATAATATATATTTGATATTATACAACACATATAATATATAATATATTATATGTTGTAGTTTATATGATATATATCATATAGCATATTATATGTTATATATTATATATCATATAATATATATTATATGTATATATTATATATAATGTATATAAAACTTGGAGAAGAACACTTACTTTTTTTTTGATAGAAGGAGGCACTTCACTCAGTTTATTGGGTACTTGAAAATAATTTGAGTATAATTGAAAGGAGTATGATTTAAGGTACTATTAGATACATTTTAATACTGAATGGGTATATTAAATGAAATCACACTCACTCAATTTTAGCAACAGCAGTGTGTTAAACACTGTGAAGTCTCTAGTATATATCAAGAATATATAGTTTGGACCACTGATACTTTTTATCAATTAAATCAAAGATTAGCTTATATTGCCTTCGGCATCCTCGATTATTTTCCCATGAAAAACAAATAAAAAATTACTGAAAGTCTATGTATTATTCATGTAAAACATTAGTTTGAAAACTTAGTCCTACTGGCATTAATTTAAAATTTAACATTATATTGAAAAACTTATCTAATATCCTACTATGGAATTGACAATTTCTTTTCCTTTCCTAAAGGCCTACTTGATTATGATCTGTGCCCCTTTCAAGAGAAAGTCATCAAATGTATTTACAGGAATTGGAATCCATCCTCAGAATAATGGGGGACACATTCAACAATTATGATTGCAAGAGATCACCCACTCTGGGCTTTTTGAAATTTTTAAATAATCGATCAAGTATTTTAGACAGTGTGTGATTGGAAAATGTCTGGGAAGGTCAGTGAAACATGACCAATTACAGTGCAATTCTCGTAGGTTTGTGATTCTACAATTCATCTTACAAAACCCATGTCTACAAGCAACAGAAGACCAAGTGCATACTTATGACTAGATTTTCAAGGGAGTTGCAACTTCTTATTGGGATTATAATTTAGTTTAGGGGGTTAAGCAAAATGCTACTTATGGATTTTTTTCTTAAGATTTAGTATCTCTAATTTTAACTTTCCAATTTAGCTTTCTGTAATTTTTGCCTCCTGTCAGTGTTATATATGTTTCTGAAACAGAAGGTTAAAGGAGAACATTTCATGCTCTGTCAAGAGAATTTCCTAAAGAGTGTCTCGAAAACAGGAGAATTAAAAGTGACATTGAATGTAATTTTATTTGATACACACAATGAAAATGAGATATAACTTTATCTAGTCAATGATACCTAGCCATAAGAATATTTTGATTCTTTGTGTTAGGAAACTATTTTCTTCTGTAAGTATTGTAACATAGTTTTCCCAAAAAGAAGCAAATCTCCATTTATCTGAATAGATCTTGTCCAAAATATACTAAACCCTGATTTCCAAGTTGGCATCCTTGCTGGGGAAAGAGAAGGGATAAGCACTGCTCTGAATGACATATGAGAGTTAAAGTGCTTGGTCCTTATCTGATGGAAAGAAGTGGGAAACATGAAGAAAGATTTTAACCCCAGAAAACTCTGATCATAGATAACAAACCATAAATTAGGACCTCTATTTAGAAGCCTATTTACCATGAAACTGATAAATTTCATGGTTTATAGCCCCTAATTTTCAAAAATTCTTTCTTGGTAGATATCCTATTAATGTGTTCAAACAAGTCGTGTGTATTTGTTAACACTGCAAAAGTAACTCATTGGTTAAAATAGTGCCAATCTACAGTTTTCATGGGTGGTATTGGCTTAGGTATAGGCAATTTTGTGATCCAACAATAGGGATGCTGAGTTAAGATACATTCAGTTACAGTTTAACCGTTACAGTTTTGCAATTTGTGCTCACTTCTATCTTTAATTAAATTGATGCTGGCTGTCTTGGTCTAAGAATGGTTACAATGTTCCATAACCTCAATATTCTGACACAGGGACTCCTGCCCAGCAGGTGAAAGAAATATGAACAAATCCTACCTGTTCAAACACAAGTAAGTAGGTAGTGAAGGAAAAATAGAGTTTGAAATGCTTACAACTCCAAGCTGATCTTCAGAAGGTCTAAATATAAAAGCCCATATATGGAAGTAAATTATAACAATTCTAAATATTTACCTGATATTACCAAAAATGAGCTATAAAGCTAAAAGTAACTTTCTCAACTACCAATAAGAAACAAATTTGATTATGCTAAAGAAAAAATATTTTTTATTCTTTCAATTTATTGCTATGAAAGAGCTATCAAAGGCTGCAGCTGCAAAATATTAAAAAATTAAAATATTTTGGGAATAGATGCGGCAGTTAAATAAAAATGTGTTGTTTTTTATATTTTATGATAATTTTGATATTTGTCAGGTTTTTAAAATTTGGAATTTCAAAAATTTGAAATATTTTCTCCTTCTAAATAAATATTCAATGTTGTGCCTAGTCTATGTTCTTTTGCTTACGTAGGATGTTGGAAATGGTATGAGCTTCATGTTTCACAAAACCCAGATCTGCTGCTTCCTTACTGTCTTCCATGAAATTTTTTGCTCTAACCTTTCTGTGACCAAATCCTACCACCCTATTGCCAACACTCCTAGAAGATCTGGGATTAGTATGAAGTTAATCTTAAATCCAAAAAAAAAAAAAAATCCATCAACACTGCTGCAATTCATTAACAGGAAAATGTTCAGATTACAAATTGTTTTTTTTCTGGCACCAGGGATGTATGATTAACTGAGGTAGACATTTGGTGTTATTCTTATCTTCACTATCAAACCTTACCCCATCCAAAATACTAGTTCTTTCCATTGTACATGCCTAGAATTGAGCTTAAATTATACAGATATGTTAAGAAATGTTTTTATTAACCCCTTACACCTTCCCTTAATTACCAAAACTATTTTAAAAGTCATTTCACAGTGGATTGTCAATGTTTCCTTTCTTAAATGTATTAGTCTGCTATCACACTTCTAATAAAGATATACATGAGACAGGGTAATTTATAAGGAAAATGAGGTTTAATGGATTCACAGTTTCACATTGCTGGAGAGGCCTCACAATCATGTCATAAGGTGAACAGAGGAGCAAAGTCATGTCTTACATGGTGGCAGGCAAGACAGTTTGTGTATGAGAACTACCTTTTATAAAACCATCAGATCTCATGAGACTTATTCACTATCATCATAAGAACAACATGAGAAAGACCCTCCCCCATGATTCAATTACCTCCCTCTGGGTCCTTCCTGGGACATGTGGGAATTATGGGAGTTACAATTCAAGATGAGATTTGGGTGAGGACACAGCCAAACCGTATCATCAAGCAAAAGCAATTTAAGACTACATGTTTGTATTTACTTAAAATTAAATTTTCAGAAAAATGAGGATGTTTTGAAATCCTTCTTGGGAAAATTCAGATTTTCCCTTTTTCAGTGTGCCCTACTTCCTTCCAGTAAAAAATAATGAAGTCAGTGCTCAAAGAAATTACTTGTGTGCTTCTCATATTATATATGGCTTTCTGTCTTAGATTTTAGTTACAAATCAAACTGACTAAATTTGTCAATAAGTGTGTAAACTAATTGAGGATGGAGAAGATGTCTTTATTCTTTGCAAATAATAAGAATTCAGAAGTATTTATTAAGATATGAGGACAAATTCATTGTCGCTCTTTATTGTGTGGTCCTATCCAGAGTCATATAGTAATTAATTTTTGACTGCCTACTGCTGATTACATATTTACACTTGATTAGAGAAAATATTGATTTGTTTTATTGAATTATATATCTTTTATAACTTGAATCTTTATTCTAGTTTGGAATCTGTCTTTTATTTTTAAGGATTTGACATTTTTATTTTTTAGTTATTCGGTGATTTAAACATTATAAAATATATGGAGACTTTTTACAAAAATAAGATAGGGAACATATAATCCACTATCTTTCTGCCCCAAGTTTTACCAGGAGAAATTATGTTTTTGTAATATTTAACTCTTTAAATATAATTTACACAAACAAATTTAGTTAGATGTAGTCTTGATAAAATATTGAAAAAAGCAGTATAACACATTTAATAAGAGAATTAAAAATATTTAACTTTAAAACAACAGTTATATTAGATACTGAAACTATAATGTGATATTTCTATAGCATATTACTACCTAAATGGCACATTTACCAAATAAATAAATTGATTAGACTGATGTCTTAAGAAAATCTCCCAATTGAAATGACATAATGACCATAAATTTGTACTATTTATACTAATAGACAATCAATTGGTCCTTAATCACCTTGATAAATAGCATTATAAATAGCACAAAGGAGTTCAGTTGAAAGTGACTCAGATGATCCATTGCATTGATATTTCTATTGTATATTTTCAGAAATTATTTGGAATTGAATAAAGGGCAGAAAATGTATTTGAGTAGCTTTTGTTAAGCATTTTATCAATTAATTTAAACATTTGTAACTGAACAGTTAGCACTGCCTAAACAACAAAGTCCAAATCCTTTTCCTGATTATCAAATTTATTTCCTTCCTTCCTTCCTTCCTTCCTTCCTTCCTTCCTTCCTTCCTTCCTTCCTTCCTTCCTTCCTTCCTTCTTTCCTTCCTTTCTCTCTCCCTCCCTCCCTCTCTCCCTCCCTCCCTCCCTTCCCTCCTTCCTCCCTCCCTCCCTCCCTCCCTTTCCCTCCTTCCTTCTTCCTTCTATGGCTGAGTAGTTACCAGAGGCTGGGAAGAATAATAATGGAATGAAGGAGAAGCGGGGATGCTTAAACAAGTACAAAAAAAGTTAAAGCATAAACAACATCTAGTATTTTATAGCACAATAGAGTGACCACAGTCAATAATAATTTAATTCTACATTTAAAAATAACTAAAAGAGTATAACTGGGTTGTTTGTAACACAAAGAATAAATGCTTGAAGTGATGAATACCCATTTACCCTGATGTAGTTATTACACATTGTATGTCTATACCAAAATATCCCATATACTCCATCAATATATGCATCTACTGTCTTTCCTTCAAGCTCAGGTTTCTCTTCCTCCTTTAATACTTCCAAAAACATTTCAGCTCACTTTAATCTTTTTTCCCTTTCTGAACCTCTGAAACTTTTTAACCACTTATTACAAATTAATCTTTAAAATTCCTTATGGCTTCACATTTCTCTATGTCTGAAAGAGTACACTCAAATATTTTGCACTGTAATTACCATTTCCCCTATTTTAGCTTTCCTATATCATCTCTATTCTATGACATCATCTAGATTTCTAGAACCCGTTTATTTTTCCCTAGTTATCCGCCTTATTCACTTTATGCCCTTATTGCCCATATCACTTTCACAGCACATTTTCATGCCCCACCTTACTGCAAGTACCTTGCTGCACTGATCTGATAAAAACTCCTTTGACTAACCCAATAATTGCTTTATATATATATATACATAATATCTAAAAAGTTGATGTATTCTAGGGCAAAAATTATGTAGCCATGTAGATCAGTGCCATTGCAAATCTAGCCTTCAGCCTCATGTGAAACTTCAGTGTGTATAGAAAATCCTTTTGTGTCTTACCTAGCTAACTATATCATTTTTTTATCTTCAACAATCTCTCCAGACTTTGCTTTTTTCTTAAGCCCCTTTCACAACACCCACCACAGTCATTTTCAATAGACTTTCTGCCTTTTTTCTCTGACTCTAAATGAATGGGATAAATTGAATTTATTACATGAACTCCTTCAAATTCAAAATCCTAATAACAAAGTAAACAGGTTTGCTGTGATATCCCTTCATTTCATTTAGTCCATGTGAAAAAGATACTCCATTTTCTCTTCAATTCAACCAGTTCATGTCCAGATAATGGCTTCTTTAAAATCACTGTAATCCTTCTCATCTACTAGATCTTCTCCTCTACTTCTTCATTATTTTTAACATTCTACATGCTTTTTTTATACCTAAAGTCTGACCAGTCCTCTCTCCACTCACCAACAAATTTGTTCTCTATATTTCCATTCAGAGTGATATTTCTAATCTTGTCAGTATTTGCAGTTTCCATTCAACCAAGTGCAGATGAAAAATATTTTTTAAAAAACAATAAAAATACAAGAAAAAATACAAATAAAAACAATACAATATAACAACTATTTACATAATGTTCACATTGCATTAGTGTTATTAAGTAATTTAGAGATTATTTAAAGTATACGGAGCATGCAAATATTGTTCCATTTTATATAAGGTACTCGAGTATCTTGGCTTTTGGTATTCCCAAAAGGTCCTGGAATCAATTCCCCCACTAACACCAAGAGATAGCTGTATAGATAGATTTGATACATTATTCTTTCCTCAACATTCTCAATGTCTTCTCTTTAACTTTGTTTACAACTCAAATGTCTTAGCCACACTAATCAGGCCTATCATGAGTCTAGCTCATCATTCAGCTGCCCTCAAGTCACATACCTCACATTTCTTTTATACCACATATTATCTTTTATTTTTTATCTCAGTATATGTTGCTTCTTCTTCCTGGAATGCCTTTTCCCAATCTTTCCTGTGAAAGTTCCCAAATGTAACTTAAAGTTTTCCTGTTCTATAATATTTAACCAGACAGTTCATTTTCCAATGCTCTTATCCACCAGTTTGGGTTTCACACTCTGTGTTCCGTGGCATTGTGCTTGCCTTCTGTCTTTTGCAGTTATCTCTGCAGTGGAGGTGCAGATAGCTTCGTTTACCCAAGATCACATTAACTTTAACACAAAGGGCTTTTCACCCAAAATCAGCTTGTTGCAAGCCATCAAATGACCCCATTTATTTTCTTCTGGTTTTGCTTTAACATCTCATATTTTAAAATGCTAAAGTCATATATTCTGTCTTTAACACTGTGGGCAAAATGAATAGCACTGTTTAGCACATATTATAATGTCACATTTACTTTGCATGATTTGTATATTTTATTAAGCAGTAGGCATTATTGAACAAAGTATTTAGTACTATTCTGGGCATAAAGAAGTGGATTGAAGTGTCTATGATTTATTGGTATGCAGTGGGCAGGGCAATGAGAGCCTCCCTAAAGGAAGGTTTGAAGATTATGTTTAGATATATGGATATAAACACAGAAAAATCTTCATCATTCATATTCTATGTCAGAGCCCAGTAGATAGTACAACTTTATTCATTTATATGTTTTATTTCTTCAATATATATTTATTGAGTATCCAATAGGTTCTAGGCACTGTGTTAGTTCATGGTTATATGCTGGTTAAATACTATAGTTATATCTAGCTGTTTGATGCAGTCTTTAATCTTACCATTTCAGTTTCAAATAGAAAGTGACAACAATATCATATATCAAATAAGGAGAAAATAAATGCTTCTGATCTAATATAATTAACTATTTGCAGGTATAAAGTAGGCAAAGATAAATTCATGTCCAGCCTTGAATGATGCTAGAAGAAAAATTTCCATTAGATGTCTGCATAAGCTTTCATTTAGTCTCTATATGGATAATTAGTAGATTAGAGTCTTTATTAGGCAATGCATATCCACCTTATAGCCGAGGAACACTTTTCAGTTACTAGTAGTCTACTGGGTCAGAAAAAGTATAGCCATTTTCTGTTTGGAAGTGAAGGAAGAAAATAACCATTTTCGAATATTTGTCATGATTCTGTCAGTGTGCTAGCCATTCTTATATGCTATTCCATTTGATGTAATAGACCTACTATTTATATTCTTACTCTCATTCCATGAACAATGGTTCAAATATTCAGAAAAAAATGTGTTCCCAAGGGCAAATATTTAATACATGTCAGAGTTATTAATAAGATTTTAATTCAGCATAATACTCTTCCTATTATCCAGTTGCTATATGATCAAAAACACTGGTTTGAATGGGCCTTTATCTGACCAAAGACACAGAAAAGTCAAATAATTTTTTGCTAGAGATGTGACTGTAGGTTAGTAAACCAATGAAACCAGGAATAAGCACAAGAAAGCTTATTTGCTTTCAAGGAAATCATATTCTATAGTTAGCAAAAAATAAATTAAATGTGAGGAACAGTCAGGATGAATATTTAAGGCCCCAGTAGACAGTACAACCGAAAAAGCCTTACACTTTGAACAGAAATAATAATATCACTTAATGGAGATGTCAATGGAAAAAAATCAATAGATGAAGAAACTTGTCCATCTGATAGATTTTCATGACAAATTGCCAGGGAGGATTATTTCAGGAAAATAATACCACTAGATGAATTAGTGTCAAGATTTAGCCCCTCATACTTTTAGAACTATTTTGTAGGAATTTAAGCTCTCAAACCTGTCTATGAGATCTTATTTTCTGCCTCAGAGCAGAGGCAAACTGGCACAAGATCACCTTACATCATTTTCTACCTCCTAAAACATTTCATGAGAATCTTAGGCTGAACATAACCTAGACGCGACACAGATATTTTCCTTTTGAAACTATGGGTTTGGCTTTATTTGTTTCCCTTATGAGAACTAAAAAGAAGTTAAGGCCAAAATTATTTTAAGATGTTTTTACATGCAAATGTAAAGTATTTGTAACTAACTTGTATTTCAACTTTGTATTAAAAACATCTTAAAATAATTCCAGTCTTAACTTATTTTTAGTTCCCATAAGGGAAAGAGATCAATCACGACTGTATACAGTTAGAAACCCTCTGTAGTCCTTCATTGATTTATTCATTCAATAATATTTGAGTGTGTATTTTGTGCCAGGCTATGAGCATGTACTAGGAACATAGAGGTATACAAAACAGACATGGTCCCTGCCTTCATGGAGTAGCAATGTAAGGGAAAAACACTTCATAGTATTTAAAAAATGCTTTAGGGATATGAGCCATCTTGGTATACAGTCTAGATAATCCTTCCAAAATATCTGATGGCACAAACATTTTAATAAAAGATTAATTAACTTCCTGTTGGTTATTCTAAGGGAAAACTGACATTAAAGGAAATGTGACAGCTTTTTTTTTTTTTTTTTTTTTTTTTTTTTGCATCTCTTCTGGTGTTGTTATTGTAAATAACTTATTGTAAATACAGAACCATTTGTCTATTCTCTGTAATGAGCATCTCTCAGTTTTGCTTTCCTGGTATCCATCCCTGCTATGGTTTGGTAACAACACTGGATTTTCTGTGAGGAATTACTATTCTTTTATTGTACACAGTTTGTGTGTCTATCAGTTCAGGTGCCCTGTGTTCTTTTTGCCAAGAAGCAGGCAAGGGACTCAGTCCAGAACAATTTGAGCATTTTTTTTTTCTGGGCATTTTGAGTCAAAGAGCATATAAATACAGATAAGGAAAAAGTTGATTTGTCCCCTGACAGGACCCTGAAGAGTTAGGCCAATAATTCTGCAGCCTATATTCTCTTTGTAGCTCTCTTCTTTGAATTTTCTTCAGTTAAACCCTGCCCTAAGGGTTAGGGTACAATGGTGAACAAAAGACATGTGATCTTTGCTTTGACAGCGCTTAAAACACAGTGGGGAGGATAGACATTTATCAAATAATCAAAGAAATAAATTAGTTGCAAATTGAGATTAAATAAAGGCCAGAAAAAAATTAAGACTGAGTATAAATGAGGTGTTCCTTTTAGTTAGTATCATGGAGGGTGTAAGCCCCTCCTCATCTCTCTTACTTGGAAGGAATTCTAAGATTCATTGAGAATTATAGTTCAATTTAATTTATATAGGTAGATACACATGAACTTACACAGAAAACCCCAAGAAACCAAAGAGAGCCAGCAGCCTCCATTGATGTTTGTTTGTTCTATCCGAGGAATACGTGTAGAAACAAAAGTGGTTTTTTTTTTTTAATTTTAATTCAGTAGAATACTAACATCATCAAAACTAAAGTGATATGAATCAAAAAGGTGAAGCAATTATAATACCGTTAAGCTTGTATGGAATAAATATAAGGCACTCAACACTTTACATTATATACTTATAGGTAGCTAAGAGATAATTGAATATTACAGGAAGGTAAACCATCTGCCTTAATGATTGTGGTAGATATTGCCTCACAGTTGAAACTTTTCTATGCAAGTGTTATGTTTCTTTTGGAAGAAAGACAGTCATGTTGTATTTCTCTTTATAAATGATTTTCCATGACTCAAAAGCAAAATCAAAACAAACAAACAAAAAAGTCATTATCAAAAATAAATTTGTCAGAAGACTGAAAATATACATTTAAGTAAACAAAGGTGAAAATCAAGGTTGAATAGTTATTTATTTACAGGTTAACTCTTCTCCCCATATAACATTCATGCAACTGAAAACAGCAAATGTTATAACTATACTTAATCCTGTAAATTTTTAAATTTCCTATTTGGCTAAAAATATTTATAGGTGAACCCATTATCTAATTTATGGATGTAAAATATTTCTTATTAATCATAAAATGGAATACTGATAAAATATTATAAATATTAGCAATAATCTTATTCCTCAACAGTAACCCAAATCCAAGGAAGAAATGGAGGTAATGACTGGCAATATAAAAACAAGAGTTAGAATTTCACATGATTCTTGGCCTTGCATCCTGGTGTAGCGACCCAGCTCATAGGTGTTAACTGCTGTTGTCATGGTTCATCCGCTAAACTGCATTGTCGCTGTTTCCCAGAAGATGGGCATTGTCAGGAATGGGGACCTGCCCTGACCCTAGCTTAGAAATAAATTCAATTCCAAAGAATGACCACACCCTCTTCAGTAGAAGGTAAACAGAATCTAGTGTTTTTGAGTAGGAAGACCTGGTTCTCGATTACTGAGAAGAATCAACCTTTAAAGTATATAATTAATTTAGTTGTCAGTAGAGAATCCAAGGGACCACCATAAAGAGCTCCTTTTCCTGCCTAAAGTCTGGGTGATGCCTTAAAGCGTATTGCGTAACTAGAATTAGTGAATAAACTAGACATGGTTTTTACAGTGGGAGTCAGTTCTGTTTATAAGGAATCCATGAATTAAGAGATTATTTTAAACTATTTGTGGTATGGATCATGCAAGACCTTGAAAGTTACACTTTTTTTCCCCCAGAATATGATTTAGACAAAGGTACACTTCTCCCAGAATACCCACAAGGTGTTGTCTCTGATGTGAAAGAGGAGAAGGGCATTAAGTACAAATTTGAAGTATATGAAAAGAATGATTAATATAAAAATGTTTTCTGATTTATTTCAAGTTGTTCTCCCTTTCTCTAAAATCTTATATATCGTTACATTAGAAAAGAAAGATTTTGTTGACTTTAGATCTATGACTAATTATTTCTCAGCAACATGTTTTTATTCCCCATTAATTTTAGACTATATCAAACACCATTTATAAAACATTCTTGCTATAACTGTCTAAGTGCTTCTCTAAGGCCAGACTGTCTCCAGCACCTGCTGCGAAGAGATGTCATTTCACACTCATCACATGTGACATGTTCACCAGTCATTGACATTGTCAGGTTTTTAAATGTTGGCAGTATTTATTAAAGGTGAAGATGCACATAGCCTTAAAAAAAAAAAGTTAGATTACATAAGCTTGTTTTCTGACTCCAGCTATATATACTTGCACCTATTTGTCGTCATTACTTTTTCACCCCCTTTTGGAAAATATGTTTTAAAATTTTGAAGAAAAATCTTATTCATTAATTATAAAAATTTTCCAGGTTATCCATCAAAAGACACTTATGAATTCTACACGAAGTTTGCCAGTTACTGAAACATGGTACACCTCAGATGACTTCCTGATTTTAATTTGATATTTAAATATGTACAAATAACTATCTTTTTTTGACTTAGATTTGCAACTCATTTTATCTTAATATTATAGACATATTTTTCTGGGTTTTTTTTTTTTTTTGGTTTTTAATAATCAATATAGTTGAAATTGATAGATATGGGATTTTAGCCCCCAATCTTTTCTACATATTCAAATTTGATCAAGCCCATTTTAAACTCCAAACATACTTCGGGCATATATAAGTGGCTAAAACAATTTATAAAAAATATTATTTAACTTTTCCTTTTTTTTTTTTTTGAGACGGAGTCTCGCTCTGTTGCCCAGGCTGGAGTGCAGTGGCTGGATCTCAGCTCACTTCAAGCTCCGCCTCCCGGGTTTACACCATTCTCCTGTCTCAGTCTCCCGAGTAGCTGGACTACAGGCACCCGCCACCTCGCCTGGCTTGTTTTTTGTGGTTTTTTTAGTAGAGACGGGGTTAACTTTTCTTATTAAAACTTATTGGCCGGGCATGGTGGCTCATGCCTGTAATCCCAGCACTTTGGGAGGCCGAGGCGTGCGGATCACAAGGTCAGGAAATCGAGAATATCCTGGCTAACACGGTGAAACCCCGTCTCTACTGAAATACAAAAAAAAAAATTACCCGGCATGGTGGCGCGCGCTTGTAGTCCTAGCTACTCTGGAGGCTGAGGGAGGGGAATCGCTTGAACACGGGAGGTGGAGATTGTGGTGAGTCGAGAACGCGCCACTGCACTCCAGCCTGGAGACAGAGCAAGACTCCGTCTCAAAAAACAAAAAAAAAAACTTATTACAGTGCATTACACAATGATTTGAAACAATTATAGTACTCACTGTTGTAACCTGTCTTTACATTTCATTAAATACTTTGATAAAACAGTTTTAGAAGAAGAAGAGCCTTTTGTTTTTAAGGATATATCACAATTTATTTATCCAATTCTATTTAATGGAGCATTTTGTTTGTTTTCCATCTTTCCTTACTATGAGATTTGCGAGAAACATTTTAATTTTTTTTTTTTTTTTTGCATCTAAGAGTTTGGTTATTTTTAAATAATCAGTAATTGGAATTAATACTGTTGGATTTGTGCTTGTATAATTTGGGATTTTAGAACAAGTTTTATTGTTTACTTTCATTTTTTGCTATATGTCTTTACTTTCAAGCGGAATTGCTTTCATAAAATGTGTAACCATATTTTCATCAATTGTTTAAATAATGATTGCATTACCTGTCCTTTCAGACCGCAAATTTTCCTTCTGGAGTTTTGTGGTGATTTTTTAACGTTTTTTTTTAATTGAATGAAGTGGATGCTATTCATTCTAAGCCCTCTGGCATTACAAGGTAGTTGGGGAGAAGTCAGTTTGGCTGTTTTTCCTCCTAACCTCTCCATTATCTTCTCTTGTTTAACAAAGCAGAAAGGAAACCTAAGAACAAGCAACAGTTTTCTTTAATGAAAAAAAAAAAATGTTTGCTCTTTGGGCTTACACAGTATATAATTTTTAACTTATAGTTAAATAATTTTAATATAATTTACTTGAGAATTTATCTTTTCTGAATTTTGTAGTATGTGGAGGACTCTTTCAGATGTATAGAATTTTCTGTTTAGCAGAGAAAATTAGTTTTCTACCAAACATACTTATTATTTTTATTCTATTTGTTTACACATTGTCCTCAAGAATATGTACTAAAACTCTATTGGGGCCAGGCACAGTGGTTTACGCCTGTAATCCCAGCACTTTGGGATTACGCCTGTAATGCCACTGAGGCGGGTGAATCATGAGGTCAGGAGTTGGAGACCAGACTAGCCAATATTGTGAAACTTCGTCTGTACTAAAATTACAAAAAATTATCTAGGCGTAGTGGCAGGCACTGTAATCCCAGCTACTCGAGAGGCTAGGGCAGGAGAATCGCTTGAACCTGGGAGGCAGAGGTTTCAGTAAGCCAAGATCGCGCTACTGCACTCCAGTCCTGGCCACAGAGTGAGACTCCGTCTCAAACAAAACAAAACAAAACAAAACAAACAAACAAAAAACAACCAAGATAACTCTATTATATATTTTTTCTTGTCTTCATGACTATCACCTTTAACTGTTTTCATCTATTTGATATTTCTCTAAATTCCTTGACCATATTTATTCCCATACAAATTATTTGGCTTTCTAAAGTCCATTTCTACCTTTATTAGTATGCAAAAAGTATTTTTCTTTTTTTGCATTGTGTCATTACAATTTGTGGTTCCTTGTAATATTTCTAACTTTATTTACCTTTTTAAAAATCTCATCTCAGTAAAAAATTATCACCCTACCTTTTAATGTGTTCTACACAAAATTAATGCTTATTCCCAATGACCTTTATTTTCTGTTGCCCATGACATGAATGATGAAATGTCTATTTATTCTGCTTATTCCCTCAAACACCATACCCCCAACTATGATATTAGAGTTTTCTTGAATTCAGACCCTCCTTGTGCACGAATTTAGGATCTCCTGTTTACACCTTAAGCAATCTTGATAACTAAGGTAAACTGACATCAAAAGTCCAGGAACTCAGCATTTTGGTATAAGTAAGGGCTAAAACCAGCAGTTTTCCTACTTTTCTTTCTAACATTAGCTAAATTGTTGCTCCCAAATATACTTGGTTTTTCTATGCTCTCCAGTAGCATATTTGTGATCTAGAAGAGAAAGGTAGCTAAGAGGTACAATTTAAAAAAAAATCCCATCAAAAAGTGGGCTAAGGATATGAACAGACAATTCTCAAAAAAAGACATTTATGCAGCCAACACACATATGAAAAAAGCTCATCATCAGTGGTCAGAGAAATGCAAATCAAAACCACAGTGAGATACCATCTCACACCAGTTAGAAAGGTGGATCATGAAAAAGTCAGAAAACAACCAATGCTGGAGAGGACGTGGAGAAATAGGAATGCTTTTACACTGCTGGTGGGAGTGTAAATTAGTTCAACCATTGGGGAAAACAGTGTGGTGATTCCTTAAGGATCTAGAACCAGAAATACCATTTGACCCAGCAATCTCATTACTGGGTATATACCCAAAGGATTATAAATCATTCTGCTATAAAGACACATGCATACATGTGTTCATTGCAGCACTGTTTATAATAGCAAAGACTTGAAACCAACCCAAATGTCCATCAATGGTAGACTGGATAAAGAAAATGTGTCACATGTATACCATGGAATACTATACAGCCATAAAAAGTGAGTTCATGTCCTTTGCAGGGACATGGATGAAGCTGGAACCCATCCTCAGCAAACTAAAACAGGAACAAAAAACCAAACACCTCATGTTCTCACTCATAATTCAGAGCTGAACAATGAGAACACATGGACACAGGGAGGGGAACATCACACACCGGGGCCTTTTTGGGGGTGGGGAAAAAGGGGAGGGGGAGCATTAGGACAAATACCTAATGCATGCAGAGCTTAAAACCTAGATGATGGGTTGATAGGTGCAGCAAACCACCATGACACATGTATACCAATGTAACAAACCTGCACGTTCAGCACATGTATCCCAGAACTTAAAATAAAATAAAAAAATAAAAAAAATTCCTCTCCAAAAAAAAAGAGGTACAACATAACAAGAATATTCAATAATATTCAGGTAATACCTTTTAGACATGAGATACTGAGCTAGAGACTGGGAATTAAAGCCCTGAGCACACCAGACACTATACTACACTACACCTTCATGGAGGTCACAGTTTAGTGGGAGAAAGTAGATTTTAAACAAATCAAATATACATATACATATATATATATATATATACACACACACACACACACTATATATGTATTTAACTACAATTCTGATAAATGATATAAAGGAAAAGTATATAATAATTTCTATTTATACAGGAAAAAGAATTGGCCGGTGTGGGAGATCAGAAAGCTTTGCTGAACGATTGCCTTTTAATGAATGTGTAGGAGTAACCAGGTGAAGGCAATTGAAAACAGGGATTCAGAAAGAGGAAAAATGTACATATGAAGGAACTGAAGTAGGCTTTTTGCAGGGTTAGTGAGGTCAGATTGCCCAGAGCATAATGAAAAGAACAGAGACTGGCAAGAAATGAGGCTTGAAAGGTATTCAGGGAACAGATCATGCAGGGACAAGATAGAGGGTACTTGAAAGGACTGGGTAGTCATGCAAAAAAGTTAGGACCTAATCTTGAGGGTGGAATTTGGGGATATATTCAGGCTTTGGTGAATCAACAAATTTTATTCAAAAGCACAAGACAGATATACCTTTGCATTCTAAAATGGTGACACTGTTAATCATACTGTTCTTTGAAGATTTTTTTCACATACATTAATTGGTATTTCTTTACAATTTTTCCAAAAAAAGTCAGTAAGTCTTAACCATTGTAATTTTAGAGGTAAAGAAAATGTAGCAAAGTAAGTTGAAGTGACTATCCTAAATTTTCATAAAAGTTAGCTGACATTACATGATTCCTAAATTATTTTTTTTCTTTTTAGATTGCATTTAGGGCTATTATGCAAAAAAGCTCATAAGATCTTTAAAGTGCTTATAGATTCTCCCTTGTTTTTTATTCTATTTGAGACCCAATTTTCTTATTCCTCAAAATTATTCCCTTTATCAGTTCAGAAAAGTGGTTTATTCATCCTGTTTCTGTTTTTCTTATAAAGTAGAGATAATAGCCTTCAAGAGTGATATCAAAACTAACTAGGTGATATTTATTAAAAGTGCTGATGTTGGAAACATTACATAAGAACTAAGCATTAGGCTTATCTCATATGGGGTTATGGGAGAAATAACTAATCAATTTATTTCAACATGCTTAGAAATTCAAAGCACAATGCAAATACTAATCAAGCATACCATGCACAAAGGCGAATTCATTAGTAGAGAATACAGAGGATGGAAAACTTTTGAGTATGGTAACAGATATCCAAAGGTGTTTTATATTTCATATGCCTCATGAAAACGAATATGAAAAAGGCATGGACTGTTGCATTCTCGTGCTTTGAGTACCCAGCATTATATGGATGAATGATAGCAATTAAGTCACCTTCAAAATTATTTTGCAAGTGACAGAGTCTCTCCTTGACCAAACTGTAGATGGGCTTCTCTGAGCCCTCTTTTCAACTTGGCGTAGGCCTTGTTCCCAAGCCCATCCCAGTTGTAACAAGAATCCTGCTCACTGTACTCTTCACAACAGCAAAGATATGGAATGAACCTAAATGCCCATCAATGGTAAACTGGATAAAGAAAATGTGGAACATAGACACCATGGAATACTACATAGCCATAAAAAAGAATGAAATTATGTCCTACACAGCAACAAGGATAGAGCTGGAGGCCATTATACTGAGCAGACTAACACAGGAACAGAAAAACTAATACCACATGTTCTCACTTTTACGTGGGAGCTAAACATTAAATACATATGAACACAAATAAGGGAACCAAAGATCCAGGGCCTACTTGAGGGTGGAAGTTGGGAGCAGGGTGTGAATCAAAAACTTTTTGTCTGTTACTATACTTACTACCTGGCTGACAAAACAGTCTGTACACCATACCCCCACAACATGCAATTTACCTATATAACAAACCTGCACATGTACCCCTGAACCTAAAATAAAATTAAGAAAACAAAAACTAAAAAAATACCAACCAAACAAAAACAAAGGCAGATTGTCAGAATGGATAAAAAAGCAAGGCCCATCTAAATGCTGTCTACAAGAAGTATATTTCAAATAAAAAGACACACATTGGTTAAAGGATAGAACAAGATATATCAACACTTGACAAAAGAAGGCTTATGGGGTGTGGCTATTTAATACTGCGGTAGATTTCATTGTAAAAATATTACCAGCAATAAGCAAGGTCATTTCATAATGATAAAAGTTTTAATTAATCAAGAAGATATGACAGTTCTATACATTTATGTACATAATAACATAAAAGTTTCCAAATACATGATACAAAGAAAATGGACAAGACTGCAAAAGAAACAGGTAGATTAATAAGTATAGTCTGAGATTTCTGTATCTCTTTACTCAATTGATAGAACAAGGAGACAGAAAATCAGCAAGAATAGAGGAGACTTGAATACATTCTCCTCAAGTACCCATGGAACACTTACCAAAATAGACCTTACTCTAGATCATGCAATATATCTTAATAAAAGAATTAAGTCAAAAGAATTTAAGTCATATGAAACATATTCCCTGACTAAAAAGCAATCAAATTAGAAATCAATAACAAAATTATATCTGGAAAAACTCAACCATTTGGAAACCAAGTAACACAGATCCAAATAACTCTGGGTCAGAGGTAATTGAAACAGAAATTAGAAAGTGTTTTTAACTAAGTGAAAATGAAAATACAACATATCATTAATTGTGGAATGCAGCTACAACAGTAAATAAAATTTTTCAACACTGATATCTATAATAGAAGAGTGTCAAATCAATGACGTTGACTTCTACGTTAAGAAACTAGAAAAAAAGAAGAGAAAATTAAACCCAAAGGAAGCATTGGAAAGGAAATGATAAATACATGTTATGGTCTGAGTGTTTGTGTTTCTTCAAAATTTACATGATAAAGTGAGATCACAGAGGTGATATTATTAGGAGATGGGGCTTTGTGGACATGATTAGGTCATGGGGGCCAAGCCCTCATAAGTCGATCAATGTTCTTAGACAGGTGACCCAAGAGATCCCCTTAACCTCTTCTGCCATGTAAGGTCACTGGGAAAAATAATGCATCTAAGAACCATGAAGTGGTCCCTCACCAGACATCAAATCTGACAGCACCTCGATCTTGGACTTTGCAGTTTCCAGAACTGTGAGAAATCAATTTCTTTTGTTTATAAGTTACTCAGTGTATGGCATTTTGTTATAGCAGGATGAAGAGACTAAGATGTCAAAGCTGAAACCAATAAAACAGAAAAACTATAGGAAATATCAATACCACCAAAGAATTTGAGGAGTTCAATGAAAGTAATAAACTTTTATCTAGTCAGACTGCTCAGGAAAATGAGAAGATATAAATTAATAACTTTGGAAATGAATAATGTGATATTATAGATTCTATAGATACTTTTAAAAAACAAAGCAATATTACAAAATTTATGTGACTAAATATGGCTAAATTGCCAAAATTGAAAAATTCCTTGAAAAATGAAAATTACCAAATCTCAATCAAGAAAGGGTAATCTGTATTGCCCTATATCTATTAAAGAAAATTTAGCCATAGTTTAAAACCTTCCTACAAAGAAAACTCCAGACCCAGATAGCTATACTGCTAAGTTCTACTAAATATTTTAGGAAGAAATAATGTAATTCTACATAAACTCTACCCCAGAAATAAAAATGAGTACATATCAACCCATTCAATAATGTTAGCATTACCCTCAACCAATACCAGACAATGATTTCTTTGTAAAAAATAAGAAAACTTCCTCATGAGCATGGATGTACAAATTCAACCAATTTTTGAAGCAAGCAAGATATCCTCCAATGGGTGAATGAGTAAAATGTGGCGCAGCCACATAATAGCATATTACTCAGTGATAAAAATAAGTGAACTATCAAGCTATGAAAAGACATGGAGGAACTTAACTGCATATTGTGAAGTAAAACAATTCAATCTGAAAAGCCTTCTTACTGCGTTATTCCAACTATGCAACATTATGGAAAAAGCGAAATTATGAATATGGTAAAAAGATCAGTGGTTACCAAAGAATTGGCAAGAGAAGAAAATGATACATTGGCAGAGCGGAGGGTTTTTAGGGAAGTGAAAATACTTTATATGTTACTATAATGATAAACACATGTCATTATCCCTTTGTGTAAAGCCATACAATGTACAACAACAAGAGTCAACCCTAATGTAAACTATGGACTTTGGGTGATTATGTGTCAATGTAGGATCACCATCATAGCAACCGTACCACTGTGGTGAGCGATATTCATCATGAGGGAGGCTGTGCATGTGTGGAGGCAGAGGGTATACAGAAAATCTCTATCTTTCTCTCAATTTTGCTGTGAACACAAAACTGCTCTAAACAAGTAGTCTTTCTAAAAAAAAAAAAAAAAAAAAAAAAATAGAGAGAGAGAATCCAGCTAACTAGTATACAGCCTCTATAAAGAACACTGTGGAGCTTTATCAATAAACTAAAAATATAACTACCATATAATGCAGCAAATCTGCTTGGTATATACTCAAAATAAAGAAAATCATGTATCAAAATGATATCTATATTCTCATGTTTATCATAGCACTATTCACAATAATGAAGATATGGAATAAACCTAAGGATCAACCTAAGGGAATCAACCATCAATGGATAATTTTTTTTTTAATGTGGTATACACAGTGTGTATGTGTGTGTGTGTGTGTGTGTGTGTGTGTGTGTGTGTGTGTGTGTGTATACCACATTAAAAAAATCTATTCACTGATGAACATTTAGGTTGATTCCATATCTTCATATATATAATTATATATAGAGAGTACTCCATCTATATATAATGGAGTACTATTCAGACATGAAAATAGTGAGATCCTTCATTTGCAACATGGATGGTACTGAAGGACAATGTTAAGTGAAATAAACCAGGCACAGAAAGACAAAAGACAAATACCATATGCTATCACTAATAGGTGGGAACTAAAAAAAAAAAAAAGAAAGAAAAGAGAACTCAGTCTTTGTTTACTGTGGCAGTATTCACAGTAGCAAAGACTGAGTTCTCTTTTCTTTCTTTCTTTCTTTCTTTCTTTCTTTCTTTCTTTCTTTCTTTCTTTCTTTCTTTTTTTTTTTTACTTCCCACCTATTAGTGATAGCATATGGTACTTGTCTTTTGTCTTTCTGTGCCTGGTTTATTTCACTTAACATTGTCCTTCAGTCCCATCCATATTGAAAATGAAGGATCTCATTATTTTCATGTCTGAATAGTACTCCATTATATATAGATGGAGTACTATATATATATAATTATATATATAATAAAACACAAATGTCCATCAGTGACAGACTGGATTAAGAAAATGTGGCACATATATACCATGGAATACTATGTAGCCATAAAAAAGGATGATCTCGTGTCCTTTGTAGGGACATGGATGCAGCTGGAAACCATCATTCTCAGCAAACTATCACAAGAACAGAAAACCAAATATCACATGTTCTCGCTCATAGGTGGGAATTGAACAATGAGATCACTTGGACACAGGAAGGGGAACATCACACACCGGGTCCTATTGTGGGGAGGGGGTAGGGAGGAGCAATAGCATTAGGAGATATACATAATGTAAATGATGAGTTAATGGGTGCAGCATACCAACATGGCTCATGTATACATATGTAACAAACCTGCACGTTGTGCACATGTACCCTAGAACTTAAAGTATAATGAAAAAAAAAAAAAAAAAAAGAAGAAAAGAGAACTCAGGGGATAGAGAGTAGAATGATGGTTACTGGGAAGGGAGTTTGTTAATCGGAACAAAAATACAGTCAGATAGAAGGAATAAGATTCATTGTTTGTTAGCACAATAAGATGACTATAGTTAATTAATTTATTCTATATTTCAGCATAACTAAAAGGGTAGAATTGGAATGTTCATAACACAAATAAATGATAAATGCTTGAGGTGATGGATTCCTGGATTATCTATTTTGATCATTACACACTGTATGCCTGCATCAAAATATTACATGTATCCCATAAATATGTACAACTATGATGTAGCCATAAAAATTAAAACCAAATAATCTTGCTAAGTCAGTTTAGCAAGAATCCCTCACCCTTCATATCTGATCATCTGGCTTGCCTTCAGCAAGAATCCCATTAAGTCAGTTTAGCAAGAATCCTCCTCTGAGTAATTTTCCAGCTACTGATGCCTTCACTTTGCTCGTTGTCTACAAATCCCCAGCTGTTGTTCCTGTATTCAGAGTTGAGTCTGCTCTTTTTACCCTATTGCAAAAATCATGACATCTATTGCTACTAATTCTGAATAAAGTCTGCTTCATTTTTTAACTAGTGTCAGAATAATATTTCTTTATTAGTGATTATAATTAATTTATGCAATCTTTTTTCCTTTTTTACTGCTACTTTCCCACTCTCTCTCAAAAAGAAGAATCTAATAATCTAAATCATGAGATTTGAAATTATTAAATTTTTGCATTTGTTTTAAATAACATAGTTCTTATCTACTATGAAAAAGGAATTTAATATGAGGTAAATATCTTGTAGAGATGACTTTGAAATATGTTATTATGATTTGTGTGTGTGTATTTCATCTAAATTCAACGATTCACAGCAGAAAAAGCATGTACCACCGAGGCAAGCCAATTCCATATATTTAAGAGTGGAAAGCAAACTGAGCATTATTCATTTATTTTTAAAACATATTTTGACTAGTTTTACATTTCTGTGATTATATGTAGACAGGGCTTACATAAATATTGTCAATAATAATTAATATTATTACCAAGCTTGATAAAGACACATTCATTTCAACCTTTTATCCCCTTAACTATTTATTTTTCATAGTATGCATTTTTCTCTTAATTTCAAAAGCTGCCTCAGAAACTGTTTAGGTATGGAATCATTTCAACGTGTATCCCATCAGAACTGTGTTTGCATATGTCAGATGAAGAGTCTTTGATTCAATGGTTTAAATGCTTGAGCATTGGAAATACTGTTTTAATATTTGACTTGTGCATGTATGCCCACCTGAGTGTGTGTGTGTGTGTGTGTGAGTGTAGACACTACTAATGAGAAATATTATTATGGTTACAAAAACCTTTTTTAACCTTTTATTTTATATTTAAATCTATGCTTAGAAAATAAGATTGTTTACAATAAAATACTGTCTTTTATTTTTTCTGATATTCTATAGAGCTCTTTTTTTAACCTAAATAAATATTTTTAAAAATCTGTATGTTATTTGTGAGGTAAAGTACAACTTTAATGCATACATGTCTGCTAAAGAAAACAGATAAGCTTATCTAAACATCCTTTTATTTGCCCAATTGTCAGCTTTCATTTTATCACCAAATGTATTTCATTACCAAATGGCAAGAATGACATTTTAACTCTCAGCCGATGAATTATTTAAAACATTTTTCAACAATTATTATCTTTCAGAAAGTTAAAGTCAGTCAATGGTAAAATGAAAGAAAACATTAGCAAGTTAACCAAAAGCATCTGCTGCATAGACAAACATATAATTTAATAGATATATATAAATTTTTGTCAGAATATAAATTTTTCACTGGATTTTTATTCCCATGTTTCTATATCTATTTTTTCTATTTAATACATATTATGTTTAATATATTTTCTCCCTCATCTATTTCTTGAGCAATTTATACTACCCATCCCTAAACCACTACTTCTTCCTCATTCTTCAATGATCAAACATCTTGTAAAATGAAATATTTGGTAAATAATTTGACATATTCTATAGATGGTGTTCCTTCAATTGACTTTTTCTCTTCTAAGTTTGAGGACTCTGCCTCAGCCAAACAAAATCACAGGCACAAAATTAATTGAACTTCAGAAATACAAAGCTATTCATCTGCCTTCGTTTATAATTCAACAAAATACTGCCCTCAAAATACCTTTCAGACTGGTCTAACGTCTTTAACTTCAATGAACTCCTCAACCTTTATAATTCCTCATCTCCTTGATCACTTTTCACTTCCATATTTCTCAAGCATTATTTCCCAAAATGTGCAGCATTTAAAAAGAATTAACAGGATAAACACACTAATTTTAAATTTAACTATATACAGTGTAAGAATAATATATTTAAGTGAAATATCAGTATTTAGGTATAGACTGTCTTTTCAAGAACATCTTGTGTCATGTACTATGATTTATTTTACTACGAGGTGTCTTTGCACTTAAACAGAATGGCCACTAGAGTGCTGCAAGTATCCATTCAAGTCAGTCTCTATTCTGCACATTCTGACATTCTATTAATGATGAAAACAATAAGGCTGATATATCTTTAGAACTTATGGGCCACAATCAGTAAAGAAACACCAAGATTCATTTAAACTATGCATAGTTTTATCTGTTGTACATTTATGCTGATAACCCCTAACTGGGTTAGATGTAGAAAGTACGTAGATATAATTGAAATAAAGTCCATCTCTCAGTTAATAAAAATTAGTTTTCCTTTTATCATCTTGCTATCAGCACTTTTACAACTTACTTCATTTTAATAATATATATAGACAAGTATCCATATGGGCATTGTTTACAAATAATTTCTTAAGTTTTATTTACAAAGAATATAGGTCATGCTGGAGATGAACTTTGATTAAATTTCTAAGATATGTTGTTTAGCTTACATATCTATTCACTGTATCAATGAAAATATTTTTGAAAAAGGTGCTCCTTTTTAATGTTTTACTGGTTTTAATTTTAAAGTTCCACCTAACACCCGTAATGCATACTTTTTGTACTTAGAAATGAATTTTTTTTGAAGATCAGGCAATATTTTATTTATCTTTATAGTTGCAGTGTATAATATGTATTTTAACAAATAAAATGTGAATATTCATCGTTTAAGAATAGATGGACGAATGCAATGTATTTACTAGCAAGCATCAAGAAAAGCACTTGTCGAAGCATGCATATACTTTATTTTCTGTATTGTTTACTGCTACTTACCTTTAGTAATAGTTTACATGAAATATCTTATTTCTTCTGTTAGGATTAGAAGTATAGGGCAGTGATGTTTTCATTTTAAATATAAATTGAGAAACAGTTTGTTCCATATATTATTCATAAATACTACCTTGGAATTCAGATCTCCTTAAAACAGAACTATTTAAATGGTTTTTTTTTATATATATATGATACTGCTTTGAATTTGCCAGAATCTCCATGTCTGATCAGTTTATAGCTCAGGAAAATGTGCTATATTTTAATTGCAAACATGTCACTACACACTAACGAAGTATAAACAGTTAACTTCAAGTTAATTCACGTAAGCATTTCTCAAATATGGCCAAGAACTAGTATTTTCACCAAAGTCAAATGAGTAAACAAGAGATCAGAGCCATTAAGTTCCTACTTCTGTTGATTTGTCTCCAGGATTAATGGATGCACTTATATTTATATAACTGCACGTGCATGATTGCCCGTTGTTGCCAGATAGAGCCAGGTGGTGAGACAGGTATATTCATCTCTTAGGTAAAACTCTACAGCTTCCCAATGCATGCAAGTATTCAGTTGGTTTTGCGTGACCCTGGAGGCAAAATTGTAACTCCAGGCTCACTTCCCACAAAAATCCTTCATAAATGCTATCACTTAAATCATTTTCTGCCCTGCCTCTGCATGCATCATGCCCTCTTTTTCTGAAATACTTATTTCCCAAGTCATCTCAAATTTCAGTTAATTTGTAATGCCTTCTATGAATCCCAAGTTGGAAATAATTGCTTTCTTATTTAGAATCACAAAGGATTTTGTTTACAGATCTCATTTTAATATTATCATATGTATTTCTCTCTGCTTACAATTAGTCTATTTTTACAAATGTATTTCTCTCTGAAAACTGACTAATTGAATCACTTACTCATTCATTTGATGAATACCTGCAAGTGTACATCAATGGTTACCTAAGGTAAGTGTTCATTGAGCACCTACAGTGAGCTCAGAAGTGTTGTGGGCCCTTAGAATAAAATAGTGAACAAGACAAAAATTCCTGCCTTCACAGAGTTTTCCAGAATATAGATAAATCAGGTTATAAATAAGTACAAACATGAATATGTACTATAATTGCAGGAAATACATACTATAGAAAAATTAAAGCTGGCTAAGAAAATCAAGAGTGATTACAAGTTTCCTCTCTGTGGAGAAAGAAAAGGTGAGATCTGACTGCCTAAAGGAAGCAAGACATTCACTGTCTAAGGAAGGAGTGATTGAAAGAGAGGAAGCAGCAAGTGCAAAGAATAGAGATAGAGTCAATTTGGCAAGGTGAAGAACATAGAGATTAGCAAGGGGGAAGTTAAAGAAGGAAAGTTCAGGGAGTGGAAAAATTATATCTTATCATCATGCTTTATCTTCCCTTGGTTTCTTATATTTCATACCACATTTAGTACACAAGATTTTACACAGAGTATGTACTCAATAGTAATACAATGTTGTGATTTTGAGGTAAGCAAAATCTGGGTTCGAATTGAAGTTTATCTTTTTATTTGTTTAATGATCTTCACTTATTTGTTTAATGACAAGCTTGTTGACTTAATAGAACTGGTAAACTCCTTAAAAAATTTAAAGTCTTTCTGCATTGAAAATCAGTTCTAACAGAGCCATGTTTTGCTCCAAAGAACAAAGTTCTTGAACTAGGCTCATCTACCTGAACTTTAGCATTCCCCGTTTAAATTGTTCTGTATTAAGTTCTGAGGTTGACTTTTTCCCCTTTCTTTCTAGATAAGACAACTGAAAAAATCTCATTCAAATGATGTAAACCACCAGCTGATGAACATCAAATTATACCAATCAGTTTATGCCTATGATAAAAAGCATCTTGAGATAAGAAATAGTTATAGTGATTCTCTTCTAGTTTCAATGTGTAGGTAAAAATCAGGGTCAGTAGTGAAAATGTTTTTTCCCCAAAATCTAGAAGACTATACAAATGCTATCAGTTCTGCCAGAATTATCTATTGTTCTCTTTGAGATAGAATAATCTTTGGATAGTATTTATGTCCTGCACTTACATGACTTCCAGCCAGTCTTCTTACATATGTGGGTAGAAAATATTGATCATTTTAAATGTGAACTGAAGCAGTGTCTTCATTTACTTCTTTGATGAGAGCGCCAGAGCTAGCAGCATACTTAATATGCTTGAGAGGCTCAGGATCGCTTTACTGGAGAATAATAAAATAAATAGAATAATTTTACTTTTTAATATATTTACTTTCAGTATATGCCCTGAAAAAGTAATATTGACTAATTAATTATGAGTTTAGGAATAAATTTTTTATCCATCTTATTTCTCCTAGCGTCCTCCTTTGTGTTTCCACTCTTCCTTTGTGCCTTCATACCCTGGAAAACATAACCTGTTCTTTTAATATCTCTGTGAATTGGCATATTTTGCTTTCTTTGGTATCCTAGTCTCCCTTTACCAGTTCTCATCTTTAAAAACTCCTGTTTTGCACTCACCTACAGCCACTCCCCACCGTGTTGCACCCCACCACAACACTGCTGCTCAAGTGAGCACACCCTTGTATACCCTGGTCGAGTGGCCATTGCTGATGTACATGTGTACAGATGCCAGAGGCCCTGCTCTCCAGCCTGCACTTTCACTGCTGTGGGAGCAAATGTGTGCATGCAGTCCAGCAGCCCTGCAGCCTACCAGTTCCCAACCACCGTGCCAACACTGCTGCCAGTACGTAAATGCCAGCACATAAATGCCAGCAGCCCTGTCCCGGCCCCATGGTGCCACCATGCCACTGCAAACATGCACATGGAGGCTGGCAGCCCCACGCCCACCAGCTCCCTATCCCAGTCAACCAGTATGTACCCCGTCATGCTGTTGCTGCTGCTGGGATGTGCAAAAAAGCAGAGATCTCAGTGCCATTGCCCAAACATAGTACGTTGGTTGGCATCACACATTACAGCATTGTGGCCAGTGGTCTAGGACCACCATGGCCTTTCCAGCACAACAGGTTTCTAACCTAAAGAGACCAGAGAACAAAGCTACTGGCCCAATATCAGCCCAAAAAGTTATGGCATGCAGCCCAGGAGTGTTAACTGAGCCTTGGACCCCTAAAATCTTCTGTAAACAAAGTCAACTGACTGAACCCACATTATACTACAATCAAACCCTCAATGGCATCAAAGAAGATAAAATCAAAGAAAAAAAAACCTATCCAAAGAACAGCAACTTCAAAGATTAAAGAAACATCAATCCACACAGTTGAGAAAGAACCAGAACAAAAAAAACCTCTGGCAACTCAAAACATCAGAGTGTATTCTTACCTCCAAATGCCCACACGACTTCCCCAGTAATGGTTCTTAACCAGGTTGAAATGTCTGAAATGACAGATATAGAATTAAGAATATGGATAGAAACAAAGATCATTAAGATTCTGGAGAAAGATGAAACCTCCTAATACAAAAATTCTGAGGAATACAATAAAATGACACAGAAAATAAAAGATGAAATGATCATTATAAGAAAGAACCAAACTGATCTGATACAGCTGCAAAACTCACTTCAAGAATTTCACAATGCAATTGCAAGTATTAAAAGCAGAATTGTCTAGGCCGAGAAAAGAATTTGGAGCTCAAAAAGCAGTTCTCTGAAATAACTCAGACAACAATTAAGAAAAAAATTAAAGAAGAATGAACAAAACTCTGAGAAATACGGAATTATGTTAAAAGATAAAATATATGACTCATTGGAATCCCTGAAGAGAATGAGAGAAAGCAAGCAACTTGAAAAATATATTTGAGAATATCACCCATGAAAATATTCCTATCCTCATTAAAGAGGCTGACATTCAAATTCAGGAAATGCAGAGAACCCCCAGAAGATAGTACATAAGAAGACTATACCCAAGAACATAGTTATCAGATTCTCCAAGATCAAAATGAAAGAAAAAATGTTAAAGGCAGCTAGAGAGAAGAGGCATGACACATACAAAGGGACCCCGATTAGGCTAAAAGACCACTCAGCAGAAATGCTACAAGTCAGAAGAGATTAGAGGCCTATATTCAGCATTCTTAAATAAAACAAATTCCAACATTTCATGTCCAACCAAACTAAGCTTCATAAGCTAAGGAGAAATAAGATCCATTTCAGGCAAGTAAATGCTAAGGGAATTCATTACCACTGGACTTGCTTTTCAACAGGTCCTGAAGGGAATGTTGTATATGAAAATAGAAGAACATTACCAGCCACTACAAAAACACTAATGTACATAGACCACTGACACTATTAAGCAACCATACAAATATGTGCATACAATAAACAGCAAACAACATGATGAGAGGATGATCAAATCCACACATATTAATATTAGCTTTCAATGTAAACAAGTTAATTGCTCCAATTAAAAGACACAGAGTAGCAAGTTGGATAAAGAAGCAAGACCCAAATGTGTAGAGTCTTTAAGATAGACATCTCAAATGCAATAATGCCATAGGCTCAAAGTAAAAGGTTGGAAAAAAATCTACCAGTAAAATGGAAAACAGAAGAAAGAAGGTGATAATAATCCTCTTTCAGACAAAACAGACTTTAAACCAAGAAAGGTTAAAAAAGATAAAGAATGGCATTGCATAATGCTAAGCAGTTCAATTCATCAAGAAGACCTAACTATCCTAAATACATGCTCCCAACACAGGAGCACCCAAATTCATAAAGCAAGTCCTTAGAGACCTACAAAGAAACTTTTATTACCATACAAAAATAAAGGGAGGCTTCAATACCCCACTGAAAGTATCAGACAGATCATCGAGGCAGAAAACTAAGATATTCAGGACCTGAACTCAGGACTGGATCAAATATGCCTGATAGATATATACAGAATTGCCTACTCAAAAATGAAAGTTTATACAGTCCTTTCATCACCACATGGCACATACTCTAAATTGACCACACAATTGGCCATTAAAAAAAAACCACAACAACAACAAAGAAAAATTCATTAAATGCAAAAAGAAAAAAGAAATAATAGCAAACACACTCTCAGACCACAATACAATAAAAATATAAGTCAATGCTAAGATTGTTCAAACCACAGAATTACATGAAAATTAAACAACCTGCTCCTGAATGACTTTTGGTTGCACAATGAAATTAAGGCAGAAATCAAGAAGTTATTTGAAACAAATAAAAATGAAGATTCAATATGTAAGAATCTCTGTGACACAGCTAAAGCAGTGTTGAGATGGAAGTTTATGGCACTAAATGCCCACATCAAAAAGCTGCAAAGATCTCAAAATAACAACCTAACATCACACCCTACAGGAACTAGAGAAGAAAGTACAAACTAATCCCAGAGCTAGCAGAAGACAATAAATAACCAAAATTAGAGCTAAATGAAAGGATGTGGAGACAGAAAAACCCATACAAAACTTGAGTTCATGAGTTACTTTCTTGAAAAAAATAAATAAGACAGATATACCACTAGCTAGAATAATAAATAAAAAAGATCAAAATAAACACAATACAAAATGACAGAGGACATTAACACTGATGTCACAGAGATACAAAAATCATCAGAGGCTACTACAGACACCTCTATTAACTTATGCTAGAACACCTAGAAGAGATTGATAAATACCTGGAAACACACAGCCTCCCAAAATTGAACCAGGAACAGACTGAATCACTGAACAGACCATTAATGACTGCCAAAATTAAGTCAGTTATAAAAGGCTTACCAACCAGAAAATGCCCAGGACCAGATGAATTCACTGCTGAATTCTGCCAGATGTATAAAGAAGAACCGATATCATTTCCACAGAAACTATTCCAAAAACTTGAGGAGGAGAAACTCCTCCCTACCTTATTCCATGAAGCCAACACCATCCTGATACCAAAACCTGGTGCTCACACAACAACAACAACAACCACCTTCAGGCCAATATCTTTGATGAATGTAGATGTAAAAATTCTCAACAAAATACTAGCACATTGATTTCAGCAGTACATCAAAAAGCTAATTCATCATGATTAAGTAGGCTTTATCCCTGGGATACAAGGTTGGTTCAACATATGGAAATAAATAAATGTGATTCAACACATAAACATAATTAAAGTCAAAAAGCACATGATTATCTCAATAGATGGAATAAAGGCTTTTGATAAAGTTCAACATACCTTTGTGTTAAAAACCCTCAACAAACTGGGTATTAAAGGAACATACCTCAAAACGATAAAAGCTATCTATAAAGAATACACAGCCAACATCATACAGAATGGGCAAAACCTGGAGCATTCCCCCTGAAAACTGGCACATACAAAGATTCTATTCAACATAGTACTGGAAGTCCTGGCCAGAGCAATCAGGCAAGAGAAAGAAATAAAGGGCATCCAAATAGGAAAAGAGGAAGCCAAACTATCCCTGTTTCAAATGATATTATTCTGTACCTAAAAAACTCCATGCTTTCTGTCCAAAAGCACCTAAAATTGATAAACAACTTCAGCAAAGTTTTAGGATAGAAGATCAATGTACAAAAATCAGCAGCATTTATATACTCAACATCATTTTTGCTGAGTGCAAATCAAGAACACAACACAATTCACAATAACCACAAAAATAATACAATACCTAGGAATACAGCTAAACAGGTAGGTTAATGATCTCTACAAGAATTACAAAACACTGCTCAAAGAAATCGGAGATGAAATATAGGAGGGAAAATAGCAGACAGGAGGGAGAACTAACTTGCAGCTTCCATTCAAACAGGGACAGTAGTGTATGGAGACTCACACTGTGAACTTTTGCTTGAAGAACTACTACAGGAATATACCAGGAAAGTCTACAGAATCCACAGACACTTTGAAGGAGGTGTATTACACCCACAGGCTCCATGTGAGAGCCAGGAACTGTGAGTCTGCTTGCTTTCTCAGCTGGGAGGCTTGTACCCTTCGGCAAGTCCTCAGCTCTGTTCACCAGCTGCCAGGAAATAAACTTGGTGCTGTTGGAAGGGCACAGTTGGAGTTAGACCAACCTTTCAGGCTGTGGGCTGCATGGGAGCTGGGTGAGGCCTGTGGCTGCCAGCTTTCCCCTGCTTTCCTGGTGATCTGTGTGATGTAGCACAGACAGCCATATTCCCCCTGGGAACATAACTCCATTGGCCTAAAAATCACACACCCATCCATCACAGCAGCCACAGAATGCCTCACCCAAGGAGAATCTGAGCTCAGACACGTCTAACTCTGCTTCCACTTGATGATCTTTCTCTACCTGCCCTGGTAAAAGAAGATGAAGGACATATATCTTGGGTGCTCTATGGCCCTGCCTACTGCCTGAAAGCACCACCTTCTGACTAGAGGCACTCTTGAAAGCACCACCTTTTGGATGAAGGCCAAACAACAATAAAAAAAACCCCAGCACACTTAAAAATACAACCAAGTACCCTCACAGAGTCCGCTTGACTCCTCTGCTACCTCTACCAGAGCAGATACAGGTATCTACAGCTGAGAAACCTGAAGATTAATCACATTACAGGACTCTTTTCAGACACTCCCCAGTACCAGCCCAGAGCCTGGTAGCTCCACTGGGTGGCTAGACCCAGAAGAGGAATACCAATAACTGCAGTTTGGCTCTCAGGAAACCCCACCCTTAGGGGACAAGGGAGACCACCACATCAGGGGAGCACCCTATGGGACAATAGAATCTCAACAGCAGTGCTTTAGCCCAAGGTCTTCCCTCTGACATAGTCTACATAAATGAGAAGGAACCAGAAAAACAATTCTGATAATATGACAAAACAAGCTTCTTTAACACCCCCAACTATCACACTAGCTCTCCAGCAATGGATCCAAACCAAGATGAAATGTCTGAATTACCAGAAAAAGAATTCAGAAGTTTGATTATTAAGCCAATCAAGGATGCACCAGAGAAAGGTGAAGTCCAACTTAAAGAAATTAAGAAAAAAAAAAAATAATGCAGGATATGAAATGAAAATTCTTTGGTGAAATAAATAGCATAAATAAAAAAACAACCACAACTTCTGGAAATGAAGGACACACTTAGAAAATTGCAAAATGCACTGGAAAGTCTTGGCAATAGAATCAAACAAGCAGAAGAAAGAACTTCAGAACTCGAAGACACAACTTTCAAATTAACCCCATCTGACAAAGAAAAAGAAAAAATAATTTTTTAAAAAAGAACAAAGCCTCTAAGAAGTTTGGGATTATATTAAATGACCAAACCTAAGAATGATTGATGTTCCTGAGGAAAAAAAGCAATCTTAAAGTGTAGAAAACATATTTGAGGGAATAATCAAGGAAAACTTCCCTGGCCTTGTTAGAGATCCAGATATCCAAATATAAGAAGCTCAAAGAACAACTGGGAAATTCCTCACCTAGGCACATAGCCATCAGGTTATCTAAAGACAAGACAAAGGAAATAATCTTAAGAGCTGTGAGGCAAAAACATTAGGTAAACTATAAAGGAAAACTTATTAGTTTAACAGCAGATTGCTCAGCAGAAATCCCACGATCTAGAAAGAATTGGGGTCCTATTTTTAGCTTCTTTAAACAAAACAACTATCAGTCAAGAATTGTGTCCAGGGAAACTAAGCTTCATAATGAAGGAAATATAAAGTTTTTTCCAGACAAACAAATGCTTAGAGAATTCGCCACTACCAAGCCAGCACTACAAGAACTGCTAAAAGGAGCTCTAAATCTTAAAACAAATTCTCAAAATACACCAAAATAGGCTCTCCTTAACGCATAAATTCCCAGGACCTATAAAACAACACAATGAAAAAAAAAATGGTATTCAGGAAATAAATAGCATGATGAATAGAATAGTACCTCACATCTCAATACCAACATTTAATGTAAATGGCCTAAATGCTCCACTTAAAAGATACAGAAAGGCAAAATGGAATTTACTAACCAAGCATCTTCTGTCTTCCCGAGACTTACCTTACATAAGGACTCAAATAAACTTACCGTAAAGTGGTGGAAAAAGATAATCCATGCAAATAGACACCAAAAGTGAGCATTGTAGCTGTTCTTATATCAGACAAATCAAACTTTAAAGCAACAATAGTTAAAAAGACAAAGAGAAACATTATATAATGATAAAAGGACTAGTCCAACAAGAAAATATTACAATAGTAAATATATTGATACCAAACACTAAAGCTCCCAAATTTATAAAACAATTTCTACAGACCTAAGAAATGAGATAGACAGCAATACAATAGTAGGGGACTTTAACACTCCACTAACAGCACTAGACAGCTCATCAAGACAGAACGTCAGCAAGGAAACATTGGACTTAATCTATATCCTAGAACAAATGGACTTAATGGGTATTTACAAAACATTCTACCCAAAAAGGGAAGAATATACATTCTATTCATCAGCATATGGAACATTCTCCAAGACAGACCATAGGATAGGCCACAAAACAGGTCTCAACAAATTTAAGGAAATCAAAATTATAGCAAATGCTTTCTCAGACCACAGTGGAATACAACTGGAAATCAACTCCAAGGTGAACACTCCAAACCATGCAAATACATGGAAATTAAATAACAGGTTCCTGAATGATCATTGGGTCAACAATAAAATCAAGATGGAAATTTAAAAAAATCTTTGAACTGAACAATAATACTGCCACAACCTATCAAAATCTCTGGGATACAGAAAAGGTCATGCTAAAAGGAAAGTTCATAGCATTAAATGCCTACATCAGAAAGTCTGAAAGAGTACAAATAGAAAATCTGAAGGCACAACTGAGGAAGCTAGAGAAACAAGAACAAACCAAACCCAGCAGAAGGAAAGAACCAAAATCAGAGCAGAATTAAATGAATTTGAAACAAACAAACAAACAAACAAACAAACAAAAGTACAGAAGAAAAATGAAACAAAAATACAGTTCTTTGAAAAGATAAATAAAATTGATGGACCATTAGCAAGATTAATCAAAAGAGGAGGGAAGATCCAAATAAGCTCAATTAGAAATAAAACAGCAGGGCTGGACACGGTGGCTCACGCCTGTAAACCCAGCACTTTGGGAGACCGAGGCTGGCGGATCACGAGGTCAGGAGATTGAGACCATCCTGGCTAACACGGTGAAACCCCGTCTCTACTAAAAATACAAAAAATTAGCCGGGCGTGGTGGCATGTGCCTGTAGTCCCAGCTACTCGGGAGGCTGAGGCAGGAGAATGACGGGAACCCAGGAGGCGGAGCTTGCAGTGAGCCCAGATTGCGCCACTGCACTCCAGCCTGGGCAACAGAGCGAGACTCCATCTCAAAACAACAACAACAACAACAAAAACAAATCAAACAGGAGATATCACAACTGATATCATAGAAATACATAAGGTTTTTCAAGGCTACTATGAACGCTTTACACACATAAAGTAGAAAACCTAGAGATATGGACAAATCTCTGGGAATATACAAGTCACGTAAATTAAACCAGGAAGAAGCAGAAACTTGGAAAAGACTAATAGCAAGCAGTGAGATTGTAATGGTAATTTAAAAGTCACACACACACAAAAAAAGTCCAGAATGATATGGATTCACAGTTGAATTCTATCAGATGTTCAAATAAGAATTGTTTCCAATTCTATTTACACTATTCCAAAAGATAGAGAAAGAGGAAATCCTCCTTAAATCATTCTATGAAGCCAGTATCACCATAATACCAAAACCAGGAAAAGACATAACCAAAAAAAAAAAAAAAAAAGAAAACTACAGACCAATATCCCTGATGAACATAGATACAAAAATTGTTAACAAAATACTAGTTAACTGAATACAACAGCATGTCAGACAGATAATCCCCCATGATCAAATGGGTCTAATACCAGGGATGCAGAGATGGTTTAACATCTGCAAATCAGTATACATTATATATCAGGTAAACAGAACTAAAAACAAAAATCACATGATCATCTCAATAAATGCAGAAAAAAATTGACAAAATGTGCATCTTTTTATGATTAAAATCCTCAGCCAAATTGGCATACAAGGGACATACCTCAATGTAATAAAAGCCATCTATGACAAACCCACAGCCAACATAATACTAAGTGTGGGAGAAGTTGAAAGCATTTCCCCTGAGAACTGAAACAAGACAGTGATGTCCACTTTTATTTCTTCTATTTGACATAGTACTGGTAGTCCTAGCCAAAGCAATCAGACAAGAAAAAGAAATAAATGTCATCCAAGTCAGTAAAGAGGAAGTTAAACTGTCACTGTTTGCTGAGGACATGATTGTATACCTAGAACACCCTAATGACTCATCCAAAAGGCTTCTAACTGGTATATGAATTCAGCAAAGTTTCAGGATACAAAATTAATGTACACAAATCAGTAGCTATGCTGTACACCAACAGTGACTAAGCTGAGAATCAAGAACTCAACTGCTTTTATGATAGCTGCAAAAATAAAATAATAAATGAATAGATAAATCAAACAAACTTAGGAATATACTTAGTCGAGGAGGTGAAAGCCCTCTACAAAAAAAACTACAAAACATTGCAAATGAAATCATAGGTGACACAAACAAACAGAAACACATCCCCTGGTCATGAATGGGTAGAGTCGATATTGTGAAAATGATTATACTGCCAAAACAATCTACAGATTCAATACAATTCCCATCAAAATACCACCATTATTCTTTACAGAACTGGAAAAAAGCAATCCTAAAATTCATATGGAACCAAAAAAGAGCCCACATAGCCAAAGCAAGACTAAACAAAAAGAACAAATCTGGAGGCATTACATTATACAACTTCAAACTATACTATAAAGCCGTAGTCACCCAAACAGTATGGTACTGGTATAAATACAGGCATATAGACCAATGGAACAGAATAGAGAACCAGAAATAAAGCCAAATACTTACAGCCAACTGATCTTTCATAAAGCAAACAAAAGTATAAACTGAAGAAAGGACACCCTATTCAACGACTGGTGCTAGTATAATTGGCAAGCCACATGTAGAAGAATGAAACTGGATCCACATCTCTCACTTTATACAAAAATCAACTCAAGATGGATCAAAGACTTAAATCTAAGATGTGAAACCATAAAAATTCTAGAAGATAACATTCCAGACTTTGACTTAGGCAAAGACATCATGAACAAGAACCTGAATTGAATGCAATGAAACAAAGATAAATAGATATGACTTAATTAAACTAAAATGTTTCATCACAGCAAAAGAAATGATCAGCAGAGTAAACAGACAACCCACAGAGTGGAAGAAAATCTTCACAATCTGTACATCTGACAAAAGACTAATTCCAGAATCTATAGGGAAATCAAACAAATCAGCAAGAATAAACAAAAAATCACATCAAAAAGTGGACTAAGGACATAAATTAACAATTCTAAAAAAAGATATACAAATGGCCAACAAACATATGAAACACATGAAAAAAATGCTCAATATCACTAATGATCAGGGAAATGCAAATCAAAACTACATTATGATACTACCTATGTGGTGAAAAGGGAACACTTTTACACTGTTGGTGGAAATGTAAGCCAGTACAACTACTATGGAAAACGGTGTGGAGATTCCTTAAATAACTGAAAGTAGATATACCACTTGATACAGCAATCCATCTCCTGGGTATCTACCAAGAGGAAAATAAGTCATTATATGAAAAAGATACTTGCACTTGCATGTTTATAGCAGCTCAATTCACAATTGTAAAAATTTGGAACTAGCTCAAATATCTATCAATCCATGAGTAAAGAAAATTATATATATATAATTGTATAAAAAATTCTATATATAATTGTATATATAATTATATAATATAGTATTTGTATAAATACAATTTACATATATTACATATAATTACACATATTATTTACATATAATACATTATATGTAATTATATGTAATAATTATATATGTATGTAATACACACACACACACACACACACACACACACACACACCCCATGGAATACTACTCAGCCATGAAAAAAGAAAGAAATAGTGGCATTTGCAGCAATCTGGATGGAATTGGAGACCATTATTCTAAGTGAAGTAACTCAGGAATGGAAAACCAAACATCATATGTTTTCACTCTCATAAGTGGGAGCTAAGCTATGAGGACACAAAGGCATAAAAATGCCACAGTGAACTTTGGTGACTTTGGGGAAAGCTTGAGAGGGGGCTGAGGGATAAAAGACGACACACTGGGTACCATGTATACTACTCAGGTGATGCGTGCACCATAATCTCAGAAATCACCACTAAAGAACTGATTCATGTAACCAAACACTACCTGTTCCCCCCAAGCCTACTGAAATAAAAAAAAAAGGAAAAAAAGTCAGAGATGACACAAAAATGGAAATATATGCTATGAATTGGAAAATTCAATATTGTTAAAAGGGCCATAGTGCCAAAAGCAACTTACAGATTCAATGCTATTCCTATTAAACTGTCACGGAAATTCTTCACAGAATCAGAAAAAAAACAAAAAACAAACAAACAAACAAACAAAAAACTATCTTAAAATTCACATGGAACAGCAAAAAAAAAAAAAAAAAAAAAAAAAAAAAAAAAAAAAAGAAAAGAAAAAAAGAAAAAAATAGAGCCTGAAAAGCCAAAGCAATCCTAAGCAAAGAAAACAAAGCTGGAGGCATCATCTTACATGACTTCAAATGCCACTACAAAGCTACAATAATGAGAACATCATGGTGCTGGAACAAAAATAGACACATAGAACAATGCAACAAAATAGGAGAACCTTGAAATAATGCTGCACACCTACAACCATCTTATCTTTGACAAAGTCAACAAATGCAAGCAATGAGGAAATAATTCCCTGTTCAATAAATGGTACTGTGATAACTGGCTATCTGTGTGCAGAAGACCCCTTCTTTACACCATCCACAAAATTCAACTCAAGATGGAGTAAAGACCTAAAGTTCAAACCTAACACTATAAAATCCCTGAAAAATAACCTAGGAGAAATCATTTTGGACATAGGATGGATCAACGATTTCATGATAAAGATGCCAAAAGCAATTGCAACAGAACCAAACATTATCAAATAAGACCTAATTAAACTGAAGACCTTCTGAACATCAAAAGAAACTATCCAGAGCGTACAGAGAACCCACAGAATGGGAGAGTATATTTGCAACCCATGCATCTGACAAAGGTCTAAGATCCGGAATCTATAAAACAAAAACTAATTAATAATCAAAAAACAACCCCATAAAAAAATGAGCAAAGGACATGGACAGACACTTCTCAAAAGAAGACATACATGCAGCCAAAAAGCATAGGAAAAAATGCTCAACATCCCTAATCATTAGAGAAATGCAAATCAAAACCAAAAGGAGATACCATCTCATATCAGTCAGAATGGCTATTATTAAAATGTCAAAAACAATGAATGCTGGTGAGGCTGCAGAGAAAAGGAAACACACAGTGTTTGTGGCCAATTCAGTATAATGATGGCTGTGGGTTTGTCATAGATGGTTCTTATTGTTTTGAAGTATGTTCCTTTTATGTCTGGTCTGTTGAGGATTTTTATCCTGAAAGGATGTTTCATTTTATTGGAAGCTTTCTTAATGTCTATTGAGATGTTCATATGCTTTTGATCCTGTTTATGTGATAAATCAAAAGTAGTGATCGGTGCATTTTGAAGCGCCTTGCATCCAAGGAATAAAGAAAGCCTTTCTGATCATGCTGTATTAACTTTTTAACGTGCTGCTGGATTTGATTTGCTAGTATTTTTGTGAGAATTTTTGTGCCTATGTTCATGACGAATATTGGTCTGAATACAGTGGCCGGATCTCAGCTCACTGCAAGCTCCGCCTCCCGGGTTCACGCCATTCTCCTGGCTCAGCCTCCCGAGTAGCTGGGACTACAGGCGCCCGCCACCTCGCTCGGCTAGTTTTTTGTATTTTTTAGTAGAGACGGGGTTTCACCGTGTTAGCCAGGATGGTCTCGATCTCCTGACCTCGTGATCCACCCGTCTCGGCCTCCCAAAGTGCTGGGATTACAGGCTTGAGCCACTGTGCCCGGCCTCGGAATAGTTCTTTAGGATTGGTACCAGTACTTCTTTTTACATCTGGTAGAATTCAGCTGTGAATCCATCTAGTCCAGGACTTTTTTTGGTTGGTAGATTGCTTATTAGTGATTCAATTTCAGAAGTTTGATATTGGTCTATTCAGTGTTTCAGTATCTTCCTGATTCAATCTTGGGAAACTGCTTCCAGGAATTTATCGATTTCCTCTTGATTTTCCAATTTGTGTGTACAGAATTGTGCATAGTAGTCTCTAAGGGTCTTTTGTATTTCTGTGGGATTGGTTGTAATATCATATTTGTCATTTCTTATTGTGCTTACTTGGATATTTGCTTTCTTTTTCTTTGTTAATCGAGCTAGAGTCTATCAGTCTCATTTATTTCTTCAGAAAACCAGCTCTTGGTTTCATTGATTTTTTTGTATGAAATTTTTCATCTCAATTTCATTAAGTTCTCAAATTTTAGTTATTTATTTTCTTTGGCTAACTTTAAGGTTGATTTTATTTTCTAGTCTCTTTAGATGCAAAATTTGATTATTAATTTGAGATCTTTCTAACTTCTTAATGAAGTTTTTTAGTACTACAAACTTTCTTCCAAGCAATCCTTTGGCAGCATCTTGGAGATTTTGGTATGTTGTGTTCTTCTTTTCATTAATTTTAAATAATTTCTTGATTTGTGCCTTTTGATCCAGGAGTTATTCAGAATTAAGTTGTTTAATTTTCATGTATTTGTATACTTTTGAGACATCTTCTTGTTACTGATTTCTATTTTTATTGTATTGCATTCCAAGAATATGCTTGGTACGATTTCAAATTTTTTGAATTTATTGAGGCTTGCTTGATGACTGAGCATGGGGCCAGTTATAGAATATGTTCCATGTATATATTCTGTGGTTGTTAGGTGGAGTGTTCTGTAGGTGTCTATTAGGCCCAATTGGTCAAGTGTCAAACTTAAGTCCTCAATTTCTTTGTTCATTTTCTGCCTCGATGATTTAACACTGTTAGAGAGTTGTTGAAATCTCTCACTGTTATTGTGCGGTTGTCAGAGTCATTTCATAGCAAGAACTTGTTTTATGGATCTAGGTGCTCCATTCTTGGGTGCATCTATATTTAGGATCATTAAATCTTTTTTTGCATTGTACCTTTTATTATTGTATAAAGCTCTTTATTATCCTTTTTAATTCTTATTGATGTAAAGCCTGTTTTATTTGATACAAGAAGAGTGACTCCTGCTCTTCTTTGTTTTCCATTTGCATGGTAGATCTTATGCCACTCTTTTACTTTAAGTCATGTGGGTGTAGTAACATGTAAGATAGGTCCCTTGAAGAAGAGAGATGATTGGGTCTTGTACTTTAACCATGCTGCCATTCTGTATCTTCTAAGTGGGGTGTTTAGTCTGTTTACATTCTAGCTTAGTATTGCTATGTGTGATTTTGATCCTGCCATCATGTTGCTAGTTGGTTGTTATGTAGACTTGATTGTGTAGTTGCTTTATAGTGGCTGTGGACTATGTGTTTAAGTGCGCTTTGTGGTAGTACGTATTATTCTTTCAAATATGTGTTTAGCACTCCCTTAAAAAGACTTCCTGTAAGCCTTGTCTAGTTGAAATGTATTCCATTCAGCATTTGCTTGTCAGAGAAGGATTTTATTTATCCTTCAAATATGAAGCTGAGTTTGGCTGGATATAATATTCTTAGTTTGAATTTCTTTTATTTAAGAATGCTAAAAATATGCCCCCAATCTCTTCTGGCTTTTAAGGTTTCTGCAGAGATATGCTGCTACCCAGATGGAGTTCCCTCTGTGGTAACTTGCCTTTTCTCTCTAGCTGCCTTTAAGACTTTTTAATTTTTTTTATTTCATTTTATTTTAGTTTTGCGCTGGCCTTGATGAATAACTATGTGCCTTGGGGATGATCATCTTATATAGCATCTGCCTGGGATTCTCTGTGCTTCTTGAATTGGCATATTGACCTCTCTAGTGAGATTAGGAAAATTTTTATAGACTGTAGCCTCAAATTTATTTACTAGGTTGCCTATTTTCTCCCCTTCTTTCTCAGGAATGCCAATGAGTCATATATTTGCTCTCTTTACATGATCCCACATTTCTCAGAGGTTTTGTTAATTTTTCTTTCTTTCTTTTTTTTTTCTGAGATGGAGTCTTGCTCTGTCACCCAGGCTGGATTACAGTGGCACCACAATCTTGGCTCACTGCAACCTCTGCCTCCCGGGTTCAAGCAATTCTCTTGCCTCAGCCTCCCAAGTAGCTGGGATTACAGGCACCCGCCACTGCACCCAGCTAATTTTTGTATTTTTAGTAGAGATGGGGTTTCGCCATGTTGGCCAGGCTGGTCTTGAACTCCTGACCTCATGTTCTGCCTGTCTCAGCCTCCCAAAGTGCTAGAATTACAGGCGTGAGCCACCATATCTGGCCTTGTTCATTTTTCTTAATTCTTTTTTTCTTTATTTTTATCTGACTCGGTTAATTTGGATAACTGGTTTTTGAGATCTGAGATTCTTTCCTTAGCTTAGCCTATTCTGTAGTTAATAATTCTGTTGTATTATGAAGTTCTTGTAGTGAATTTTTCAGCTCAAGAAGTTCAATTTGACATCACAAATACATGGGAAGATCACTTCATGCTTACGGATTGGAAAAATCAATATTGTTAAAGTGGCCATACTGCCCAAAGCAATTTATAAATTCAATGCTATTCCTGCCGAACTATAATGTCATTCTACACAGAGGTATTCTAAAATTTACGTGGAACCAAAAACGAGCTCAACTAGCTACAGCAATCATAAGCCAAAAGAACAAAGCTGCAGGCATTACACTACCCAACCTCAAACTATGCTGTGAAGCCACAGTAACCAAAACAGATTGGTGCTGGTACAAAACAGACATATAGACCAATGAAACAGAATAATAAACTCAGAAATAAAGCTGCACACCTAAAATCATCTGACTTTCAACAAGGCTGACAAAAATAAGCAATGAGGAAAGGACTCTCTATTCAGTAAATGGTGCTGGGATAAATGGCTAGCCATAAGTAAATGACTGAGGCTGGATCTCTAACTTTTACCGTATACAAAACTTAACTAAAAAATGGATTAAACATTTAAATGTAAGACCTCAAACTATAAAAGTCCTAGAAAACAACCTAGGAAATACTCTCCTCATCAGTCTTACCAAATAACTTTTGGCTGAGTCCCCAAAAGCAACTGCAACAAAAACAAAAATAGACAAATAGGACATAATTAAACTAAAGAGCCTCTGAACAGCAAATGAAACTATCAACAGATTAAATAGACAACCTATAGAATGGGAGAAGATATTCACAAAATATGCACCTGACAAAGATCTAGAATTTAGAATTTATAGGAAGTTTAAACAAATCAACAAGATAACAAAAAACCCCATTAAGAAAAAGAACATGAACAGGCACTTGACATAGAAGAAGATATACAAGTGGCCAAAAAAACACATGAAAAAAATGCTCCATATCATTAGCCATCTGAGAAATGCAAATCAAAACTTCATTGAAATATCATCTCACATCAGTTAATGGCCATTATTAAAACAGTCAAAAAACAATAGGTCCTGGTGAGTCTGCAGAGAAAAAGGAACACTTATAAACTGTTGATGGGAATGTAAATTAATCCAGCCACTGTGGAAAGCAGTTGGAGATTTCTTAAACAACTTACAACAGACCTACCATTTGACCCAGCAATCCCATTACTGGGTATATATCTAAAAGACAACAAATCATTCTACCAAAGGATACATGCACTCGTATGTTCATCACTGCAGTATTCACAACAGCAAAGACATAGAATCAACCTAGACGTCCTTGGATGCTGGATTGGAAAAGGAAAATGTAGTATACCACGGAATACTATGCAGCCATAAAAATATATAAAATCATGTCCTTCACAACAATATTGATGGAGCTAAAGGCCACAATCCTATGCAAATTAATGACAGAAAAGAAAACAAAACACCACATGTTCTCACAAGGGGAAGCTATACAGTGAGCACACAAAAACATAAATATGGGAACAATAGACACTGTGGACTACTAGACGGTGGTGGGGGTAGGGTAAAAAAAACTTCCTATCAAGTACTATGATCACTACCTGTGTGACGGGATCCATACTATACACCTCAGCATCACATAATATCATGTAGCAAATCTGTACATGTATCCCCTGTATATAAAGCAAACGTTGAAATTATCTAAACATTTAAGAAAAATGAATAAAGTTCAGTATCAGAAGGTAAATGTCTTTTAAAGCTATATTTATTTCATGTTACTCTGATTAAAAGGTAGTATTATCAAAGAGATGTCTGAGATATTATGAAACCAATCAAAATTTATTTCTTAAATTAATTTCAAGTGTGACACACTGAACAAGCACACTCTCCTTCCCAATAAATAAGCAAACACACACACCATGTACAGAATGTTTGTGCCCCCTGAAAACTTACGCTGAAATCGTAATTCCCAATGTGATGGTATTTGGAGACAAAGCCTTTGGGAAGTAATTAGGGCTTGAGGTGGAGACCGCATGCTGGGATTAGTGCCCTTATAAAAACAGACATGAGAGTGTTTTCATACTCTCTCTCTAACATGTGATGATACACAAGAAGGTATCCCTGTACAAACCAGGAAGAAGGCCCTCTACAGAAACCAAATCAGCCAGTGCCTTGGACTTACAAGCCTTTGGAACTGTAGGAAATAATTGTTTGTTCTCTAAGTCACCAAGTCTATGGCCTTTTTAATAGCAGCCCAAATTAACTAAGACAATATGAAAATAAAAACTAACCAATGAAAACAAAGCAAAACAAACAAAAGTAAGTCTCTATAGGAAGAAAACCGAACGAGGCGGAAGAAGAGGAGATAATTGATAACAGCTTGGCAGACTGATAACACACTGCTTCTCATATTCTCTCAAAAATGTTCTAGGAATGTGAACCTAACAGACAGGCAGCTGACACGGAAATATAAACGACAGCATCTGAGACAAAAAGAAGTGTTCACCCGAGCCCATTCCAAATTGCTAACACACAGAATCATGAGTTAAATAAACGGGTGTTACTTTAAACAAATAGGTTTCTGGAGCAGTTTGTTCCATAGCAAAGGAACAACTGTGACACAAACCCGGATCACTCTCTTTCTGTCTGTCCTAATTCCCAAGCAGAACAAGAGAGGCAATATGAATACAGAAACATTTAGCTTATTTACATTGACTTCAGCTAAATTACAGAGCAATAAAATATATCTGCCTTAACCAATAAGCCCTAAAGATTTCCTGGTCATTTCAGCTGTTTATTTAGATTCCACTTGTATTTCTTCATCACTTCATTTATATTTTACTGCATAATATTTTTTCAAAATTCACCTTAGTTCTGCCTCCATTTCATTTCCTCCTTCATTCTCAACCTAATACTTTTCTCTATTACTGTATTAATCTCATGAGGAGCAGAGTCTAATCACCTAGACAGCTTTCAGAGGTAGCTGTATACTTTAGTGTTAATTTAAATATCATGTCAGATTTTGTTAACTTTACTTACTTTACTGTTTAATGCCCTAAGACTGGAAGCATTTTTTTAGTCTCTAATTTTTTATCTTCCTAGATTTTTCCCCCAACTGTTCCCTGAATTTACTGAAAAAAAATCACATTATTTTCAAAGAATTAGCATACAAAATATTAATTAGCATAAAAATATTAACAATTAATATGAGTATTATTAAATGTACATTACCAAATAATTATACTCTTCTAAATATTTACCAGTTGCCCCAACACCATTTTTCAAAATTTATCTTTCATTAACTGATAAAATACTAACTTTATCATATAGCAAATTCAAAAATTGACTCAAATTTGTTTTTGTACTTTCACACTCAATTCCATTGACTTGCCTAGTCCTTTCAATTAGAAATGTCTTTAATTATACTATCTTTTAATCTCTTTCAACATCTTCTAGAGCCTATTTGTTTCAGTTCATTATTATTCTTTTGTAGCATCTATACGATCCTTTTCATAAGGTATTTTTGTTTATATAAATTTATATTATTGATCAAGTTTCATAATAATCTTAGTGCTTCAATTAAAATTATTTTGAATTTTAAAAAACTATTTAAGGGTACTAAATCATATGATTATCTTCATGAATATCAGAAAAAGCATCTGACAAAATTCAGTTCTCCTTTACGTTAAAGCATGTACTGAAGAGGAATTTATAGATCTTCCTTTAATATAATAAAATTTTCATAACTTAGTGCAGTTTCCAGCATGTTACTTGGGGAAGTAACAGAGACTTTTCTGATAAAGTCAAGAAAAAATAAGACATAGATTTTGTAATAATATTTAACATTTACTTGAAGATGTTAGCCAGTGCGATTAAACAAGAAGAAACAAATATAGGTTACAGATTAAAAATTATAGATTAAAAATATTTAAGACAGATAAATTCATATCAACCATCACAATAATAGGCCATTGTGTGTAGTCACCACTCAATCCTCTCCCTAGTGCATCATCAATTGATTTCTTGAAGTTTCTGCATATATTGGTTACATAAAGATGGAAGGCAGAAGTTTAGATGAGGGTAAGCTAACACAATCTGACAAGTTCACAGATCAGTGGGGCTTAAAAGATAGTAATAAGTAAATATCTGTACAAATCTGTGGATGGAATAGATCCTATGACTCAAGATTCCACCTTTTTCACAGATGGTGATGACTAATAATTTGAATTCTGAGGGTGTCATCATAATGAAACCTGAAAATAGAGACCCTTGAAGTGTTTACTTGGCATAACCTACATATCATTAATCTTGTCTCTTAGAGATCTTTTAAACTAGGCCTCAATCTCAATTCCATTATCCAAGAGAATATAAAGTTCTACTCACACTTTTTATGGTTTTACATCATGTTTTCAATTTTACTTTCTCAAGTTCTCTCTCTGCTTCTGAATCTACATGGGATTCTCTTGATTTTACCATCATTCTGCTTGAGAAGTTAGCCCCTTTTCTGGGTTTCACAAATATATGCTCTCACTAAATTTACTCTTATTAAATTTTCCAAAGATTGTGAAATCATGAAAATTAAATCATCTTCTGCCATATTACTGACTTCATACTCCACCTCTTACACCTTACCCCACCTCCATATTTTTGCCTTCTAATTTTTTCTATTGTGAAATATTTTTTTTTTCTACATTCAGTCCCTGGTATTTACATGCTATCCAAGGGGACTTGCAAATAATTATTAATAACAAACCTAATATCCTCCCTAAAAGATATCATGGTTGATAGCATTTACTTTGTCTTCTTTCTTTTGAATATAAAATGAAGATCACATAACTTTGGTTTTTGGTACATTCCCAACAGCCATTGGGAACGTGACTTCAGAACTTTTGCTTGTCTAAATCCTTCTGATTATAAAAGGGTTAGGTATCTGATTACTCTACCTTGCTATATATTAAAGAACAATTACTGGTCAGTTTCACCAAAAGTTACATCAGAATTATTTAGGACAAAATCTGCTGGCAATGTAATTAATGAAAAAGCAGACTTTGGTCTTGGCATGCATGACCAAATATCTAAATTCATATAGCCAGTAGGATTGAAGACAGCATTTAATTCATTTCTCATCATTCATATGAGGACAACAAAGAAGAAAAAAATACTTCCCTGTTGCCAGAGTTGCTGACAACACCAGAGCTAGAATGCAAATCTTTGAATTTGTTGTCCAAAATGCTTTCTACTCTGTAGCGTCTAATCCCAAAAGGCATATTTTTCTCTGTGAAAATGCCAGAGTTAAAAAAAAAAAAGCAGAATATCTTCTAACTGAGGTACAAAGAGATAAACTTTCCTTGAAGTATGAATTGAATAGCTGTTGAGAAGTACGACAAGCTCCCATTTTGATTGAGATTATAATTCCTATTCTCTTCAGATGAGATAGATAATTATTCCAGCAAGTCCTATGGATAGTGAAACTTGACAAATGGTAGAAGGGAAGATTTGAAAGATGTAATTGAAACTGCAGGTATTTTTTAGAAACGAAGTGCAAAGATTTTGTGTGTGTGTGACAGAGCAGAATGATTTATTGATTCCAAGTTACAATGTATTTGTGAGGATTTATGCAAGATAATAAATGAAAATTATGGTAAAAACAACAGGTATTTTAACTATATTGTTAATTAATACACATCAAAATATAATGAACAAGTTGAAAATCATGCTATTTTAAAACAGATATAGCAATTAGAAAGACACGATCTTATTTTACATTTTTTAAAATGGAAACACAGGTAATTCCCAGTCAACAAATGCAGACAAAACCCGTAAGTCAGATCTTCTTAAATTGCAATGCACATCAATATTACCTGGGAACGTTTTTAAAGAGCATGTACCTGGCTCCCACTCTAGGCCTCTTGCCTCCAAATACCTATGGAGTGAAGTTCAAGAATTCCTGTTTTGAAAATGTTCCCCAGGTGATCCTAATGCCCTACTCTTGTTAGAATTTGGTCCCTAAATACAATACTATTGATATACTATGTTGAGCTACTGAATGGGAAAGAGATTTCAGGCACGAATCACTCATTATCAGTCACTTGACAACTACCGATGCCTGTACACTGATATCTCCAGGTGGTGAGTGATATAGGGCATGATTACTCACAAGGACAGAGGATTTTTCTGTTGAATGAATTTTTATCTTTACCTCTATTTTGAATTTTAAAGAATCTGGTTATTCCTTTGTGTTCACTCATGGTAAATTGACCACTTCAAAGAAGTTTAAATAGACTTTATTGATTAGAGACACTTAGAGAAATACTACAGAGTGAGAATGTGAAGCGAATTGACCAAAACTCTAATATTAAATATGATTTACATAATAAAATAAAGCTTATACAAATAGTTAAAAAACAACTAATGATAATTTTATAGTGTTTTCTTTACTGTCATTACCTATCAAAATGCTGATTATTATATTTAACGTCATAGAATGAGTAAGTAAATTATTGTACAATTAAATCTTGTGTTCATTTGGATCTTTCTAAAGGAAAAATCTATGAAGACTGAGACTTTTTAACTTTTTCATATGTAAAATTACAAATATAGAAGTAAAACTAATAGTGCTTGTCTTTATTTTCCTTACATAGCTTCAACAATCTGTCACTTTTGTATTATCTAGTTTTATACGCACCTCATCCTTCCACGAGATTGTTATGTTTCTTTGTTACTTTTTAAGCTAAATTTCAGAGGCATTTTGCAAGTTTTGAGAGCGTGAGGATAGGTTCTAAAACCTCTCTCAGGCTCAAAAATTTTCCAGAAGAAATGACAGAACTTACTGAACAATTATATTCAAAGTTATGGTTTATTACAACAAAAGGATAGACTAAAATCAGCCAAGGAAAGAGTTTGGAAAGATTCCAAATGCAAAACTTCCATTGTTCTCGGAGAGACATTACAGTCTGGCTTTGATGCGCGACGTTAGAAAAAGTATTGCCAACCTAGGGAACTCAGCCAAGCTACAAAGTCTGAAGATTTTATTGGCCCTTCATGATGGAGGCATGACTGACTAATTTTTCACATGGTTGAACTCAGTCTCTAGACTTCATTTCCATCCTTGGTGGTCTGGCTGATAAGGTGTGACCCAAAGTGTCCACAGTGTGTCACTTCATTAGCTTAAACTATCAGGTGTGGTGAAAGGGGCTCACCACGGATATCAAAACATTTCTATAACTTTAAAAATTCCAAGAGTTTAGAGGTGACCTCCTAGGAGTTAGGGACAAAAATCAGATCTCTCTTTAAGAAAGGACAAATTCTGCATACATGTATTATGATGTACAAATCTTAGCTATTCAATTTTGTAACTCATATATCTATCACAATAAACAAAATTTTCATCTTTCTAGGAAATTTTCTTGATTTCTTTTCTACTCAGATCAATCCCCATTTTGGCTACCAGTATTTTCATTTGTTTGTTTAAGTTCTGGGATACATGTGCAGAACGTGCAGGTTTGTTGCATAGGTATACATGTGCCATGGTGGTATGCTGCACCCATCAACCCATCATTTACATTAGGTATTTCTCGTAATGCTATTCCTCCCCTAGCTTCCTACTCCCCAACAGGCCCAATGTGTTATGTTCCCCACCCTGTGTCCATGCGTTCTCATTGTTCAACTCACACTTACGAGTAAGAACATGCAGTGTTTGGTTTTCTGTTCCTGTGTTAGTTTACTGAGAATGATGGTTTCCAGCTTCATCCATGTCCATGCAAAGGATGTGGACTCATTTTTTTAATGGCTGCATAGTATTCTATGGTGTATATGTGTCACATTTTCTTTATCTACTCTATCACTGATGGACATTTGGGTTGGTTCCAAGTCTTTGCTATTGTGAACAGTGATGCAATAAACATAAATGTGCATGTGTCTTTATAGTAGAATGATTTATAAATATTTGGGTATATACCCAGTAATGGGATTGCTGGGTCAAATGGTATCTCTGGTTCTAGATCCTTGAGGAATCACCACACTATTTTCCATAATGGTTGAACTAATTTACACTCCCACCAACAGTGTAAAGGTGTTCCTATTTCTCCACGTCCTCTCCAGCATCTGTTGTTTTCTGCCTTTTTTTTTTTTTTTTTTTTTTTTTGAGACGGAGTCTCGCTCTGTCTCCCGGGCTGGAGTTGCAGTGGCCGGATCTCAGCTCACTAATGACCGCCATTCTAATCGGTGTGAGATGGTATCTCATTGTGGTTTTGATTTGCATTTCTCTAATAACCAGTGATGATGAGATTTTCTTCATATGTTTCTTGGCCACATAAATGTCTTCTTTTGAGAAATGTCTGTTCATATCTTTTGCCTACTTTTTGATTTTTTTTTTTTTTTTGTAAATTTGTTTAAGTTCCTTGTAGATTCTGGATATTATCCCTTTGTCAGATGGATACATTGCAAAAATTTTCTCCTATTCCATAGATTGCCGGTTCACTCTGCTGATAGTTTCTTTTGCTGTGTGAAGCTCTTTAGTTTAATCAGATTCCATGTGTCAATTTTGGCTTTTGTTGCCATTGCTTTGGGTGTTTTGGTCATGAAGTCTTTGCCCATGCCTATGTCCTGAATGGTATTGCCTAGGTTTTCTTCTAGGTTTTTTATGGTTTTTGGTCTTATGCTTAAGTCTTTAATCCATGTTGAGTTAATTTTTATATAAGGTGTAAGGAAGGGGTCCAGTTTCAGTTTTCTGCATGTGGCTAGCCAGTTTTGCTGACACCGTTTATTAAATAGGGAATCCTTTTCCCATTGCTTGTTTTTGTCAGGTTTGTCAAAGATCATGTGGTTGTAGATGTGTGGCATTATTTCTGAGGCCTCCATTCTGTTCCATTGGCCTATATATCTGTTTTGGTACCAACACCATGCTGTTTTGGTTACTGTAGCATTATACTATAGTTTGAAGTCAGGTAGCATGATGCCTCCAGCTCTGTTCTTTTTGCTTAGGATTGTCGTGGCTATGCGAGCTCTTTTTTGGTTCCATATGAAATTTAAAGTAGTTTTATTCTAATTCTATGAGGAAAGTCAATGGTAGCTTGATGGGAATAGCACTGAATCTATAAATTACTTTGGGCAGTATGGCCATTTTCACAAAATTGATTCTTTCTCTCCATGAGCATGGAATATTTTTCCATTTGTTTGTGTCCTCTCTTATTTCCTTGAGCAGTGATTTGTAGTTTTCCTTGAAGAGGTCCTTCACATCCCTTGTAAGTTGTATTCCTAGGTATTTTATTCCCTTTGTCGCAATTGTGAATGGGAGTTCACTCATGATTTGGCTCTCCATTTGTCTATTATTGACATATAGGAATGCTTGTGATTTTTGCACATTGATTTTGTGTACTGATATCCTTTATTGTTTATTTCTTTCATATTATATTGGCTTTATTGAACTTCATATTAATGCAGTCTGGGTAACATATTTTTGGTAATGGCATCCTGAAAAAGTTGAGAAATTTCCTTCCATATACGAAATGTATAAAAGTGGACAACAATGTCACAAACAACCATTTCAAGGCATGAAGCAGAATACAATGACAAAAACCTGAGAGGAGCATATTCTTACAAATTGGTTCACTATCCGGTAATAATGGTTGTATGTCTCCAGTCATCTTTTTTTCTATTCAGCTCTAATTCAGGATGCAAAAACTCAGCTTTATCAGAGGCATGTGGTGTCTACTATCTATAAGTGGTGGATTCAAAACAGGCAGAAACACACACACACACACACACACACACACAAAATTAATTAATAAATAAATGCCAGGTTAATAGGCATAAACATTGCTTTCAGTTTAGACATATGGCAGATTAGGCATAAATTTAGCAGAGAGATCCTGGAATTGAGGGAGAGGTAGAAGCACTGACATAACAAACTCTCCACCAAAATCTTGCCTTGCTATTACACTACATGTACAAGGAAGAGACCTGAAAGCACTAGACAGAAAATTCAAATTCAAATTAGACTTTCGAACTTGCCACACCTTCAATGCTGCATTATGCAACCCACACACAACTCAGGTGGCAGAAAGTTTACAGGTCCCAAATATGTGATCATAGACTCTTAGCCCCAACTCAAATTATTGGCTGACTAGTAAACTAAACTATACAGAGGACGGCCCTAAATGGGGATACATACACGCCCACACACATACACATGCACACATACACACACATAGACAAGTAAACACACATGATTGTATACTGTAAAGGAGATAGTTATGCAGTTTAAGTCCATGCAAGTAAGTAAATCAAAATCCCTTGGGAGAATAACACAAAATTTAGAAATACTGAAATGTCTTATCTATGATGAACAGTTTTCAAACAAAAATTAGTAGGAATATAATTAATTAAAAAGTGTGAACAAAATCCAGGAAAACTAAAAGGCATTATGTATAAACTGACTCTGACTGGTTTTTGACATTGGTTTTAGCTAAAAAAAAAATTTTAAACCTTAAGGCAGCTATGATAAATGTGCTCAAAGAATTAAATAATGATATGCTAAAAATAAGAGAGAAATGAAAGCTGTAGTAACAACAAATTGGAAATTATAGACCTGAAAAGTATAACAACTTACATGAAAAATTTACTAGCTGGCATGTGTATAAAACAAGCAGTTGCAGACATGATCCTACAGGTAGAGAGACATGGATGGATGGATGGGACATAGGTTCTGTTCTAATAAGTGAATTTACCATTTCTCTGCTTGCAGCGACATTTTCTGTGAGAAGATCTTGGTATTATTCCTTATTCTGACTTTCCTTATAATATTCTGTAATGTATTTAACATATTGGTGCCTGTTTCCTTATGTCTTCAAAACTAAAACAATAATAGTATGAAAATATGTTGCAATTTGTTTGGTAAGAATCATGAGTTACTTTATACAAAATTAGCATATGATGCATATTAGTTATAAGTACTATGATGAACACATAATTGTGATGAGAGGTTTTATGAATAAGCTAGTAGAAATTTCTAGCTCTCTAGGAAATTTTTATTGAGAAAACTTTGTAATGGCACATCCTAGTTCATCAGACAAAAAATGATTGCCATTTATAACTATCTCACAGTATCTCTAATGTACAAAATTGCAAGTTCTAAAATAATTCGATTTTTCTATTCTAAGATTCCAGATTTAACTGAAGGTATAATAAATTTTAGACATGGAAAAAAATCAGCAATAGCACATCATCTGGTCAAAATCATCTTCCTGAATTTTCTGACCTCCTTATCCCACTCAACTCTTCCCCATTCATAAACATTGAGGCACATACACAAGTATATGCAAACAATGTTGCCTTTTACTGTAAAGAGCTTATAAAGATGTCAATATTAATGCAACACTTTTAATTTCATTCATTGTTACATATGTTAAAACCACTTTATTTGAATAATACGGAATATTTTTTCATAAAATGAGATTTAAGGAAGAAGTATAGATTTTATAAACTAAGCTTAAAGACTATGAATATGTGTTTCTTTCTTTCTTATAATGATAATCCAATACAATGACAAGAAGGTATACTTTTTTTTTTTTTTTTGAGACAGAGTCTTGCTCTGTCGCCCAGGCTGGAGTGCAGTGGCCGCAATCTTGGCTCACTGCAAGCTCCTCCTCCCGGGTTCACGCCATTCTCCTGCCTCAGCCTCCCGAGTAGCTGGAACTATAGGCGCCCGCCACCAGGCCTGGCTAATTTTTTTGTATTTTTAGTAGAGACGGGGTTTCACCGTGTTAGCCAGGATGGTCTCGATCTCCTGACCTCGTGATCTGCCCGCCTCGGCCTCCCAAAGTGCTGGGATTATTATAGGCGTGAGCCACCGCGCCCGGCCAAGAAGGTGTACTTTTTAAAGGTGTACTAATAATGAGTAAATGAAAAACGTAATATTGTTGGATGATAGTTCTATAAAATTTTGGAAGAATCTGATGAAAGAGTGTTGACTGATGAACTAGAAGAAAATAAATCTTACTTAGAAGAATATGCAAAAGTTGAAATATCTGAGGAAGGAACTATCTGTGCAGAGGCTGCTAATTTCCCTTAGTATCTCTCTGCTTTTCTTCTTTTTTGAAAATTAAAGCACTCCAACATCTAGTCTCTCATTTTTAATAAGAAATATGGCTCAGCTAGGAATTACATATTTTAGCTTTCCTGTGGCTAAATACAACCATGTGCCTAAGTTCAGATCAATAAAATGTAAGCAGAATTTCATGTAAAATGTCTCAACAGCAATCTTAAAGTGGAAGTTCACTGTTTTCTATCCTGTTTCTGCTTTACTTCGTCAGGAAAATGGCGATAGCCAAAGGAGTTGCCTTGGCCTCCAAGACAGAATTTTTATGCCAAGTATAGCAAAATCAATCCACCAGCTTGGGTCTATGAATGTCATGGAGTGGAGTCACCTATCAGCCATGAACTGTACACAAAGTTCTTATCTTCTATGCCAGAAATAAATTAGTTTCTGTTTATCTAAAGAATTGTATTTTGTGATGTCTTTGTTAAAGCAGCTTAGACTTTATCTTAACTAATATCATATTTTTCCTGACAAAAATCACAGACAGGCTCCAAACCATAAGAAGGAGATTACAGTTAAGAATGAGAGTAAGAGATTGGGCTTAAAGTGAAGTGTTAGTTTGAAATTTGTAAATAGAACACCTCCACCCACAACTTCATTCCAATATCACTCTTCCCAGCACTCCGTTCTGCAGTCTACTATCTTGAAAGGAAAAGAAAGTGCTATTCTCTTTGGAAATAGAATGGATTCTTTGGAAGAAATAGGACAGTTAAGTTTAGGTTTGTTTACTCAGGGCAGGAATTAGGGTGAGTTGAGTGGAAGTGAGTACAGTCAAGTGAGCCAAGTAGAGAATTAGATGGTATCTTTACATACATTACTGATATTTTTCCACTATGGAGTTTTGCATTAATTTCAATTTTTTAAAACAAATTTCCTTTCCACTTATCTTGATTACTGAGATTTTTGTCACCATCCTCAATTCTGTGCCAGAGGTAAGTGTTTCATTTACATCATTGTAGTCCTGCCAAGGTTTTACCAACTCAGTCTTCACTATTGACCATTTAGATCTCTTAACAATCTTAAGGATATCTTATTGAAAGCTTACCCTAAGCAAATTTTAATAGCTGACAAGTTCAGTACAAATGCACAAAGGTACTAATTTTGTCATTCTTTTATATTTAAAAAAATTCTCAATTTCATACAAATTATAGAAATATTTTTAAAGCCAATTACTACTAAAAAGTTTATCTAAGCCAGGCACAGTGGCTCACGCCTGTAATCTTAGCACTTTGGGAGGCTGAAGTGGGCAGATTACATGAGCTCAGTTTGAGACCAGCTTGGTTAAAATGGTGAAACCTTGTCTCTACTAAAAATACAAAAAAAAAAAAAAAAATAGCAGGGCATGGTGGCATACGTCTGTAATCCCAGCTCCTCACGGGGCTAAGGCAGAAGAAGAATCACTTGAAGCCGGGAGGCGGAGGCTCCAGTGAGCCGAGATTGTGCTACTGCACTTCAGCCTGGGCAACAGAACAAGACTGTCTCCAGAAAAAAAAAAAAAAGTTTATCTAAATAACTTGAGTAACAATAGTTCCTATTCACTTTTAGATAAAATCTACAGATGTCATTATGTAATAATTATTGAGAATTTACTTGTCATACACCACTCCTCTTTACTTCCCAATACACCTGATATGTTTATATTTTTGTTTAAATAGTCAGTATTTATTTTGTTTTGACTATATAGATCTTTCATTGTTGAGCCCAATAGTATAACAAAATTTTTAATTTTTTTCCCTTTCAACTTTTTTGTTTTGTTTATCATTTGCATGCTTCTCTCTGTCTCTACTAAACAGTAAATGGGAGGCATGTTTTCTGAGTCCTTGAGCCTGAGAAATATCTTAATTATACAGAATAATATTTGAATAATGATCTGACAAGCTATAGGTTTCTAGACTGAAAATTATTTTCTTTTATATTTTTGAAGGCATGTATATCCCAACTTTTCAACTGTAGTATCTGTTGACTATTTGGGTACTATTCTTATTCCCACTTCTTTTCATATTACTACAACTTTTTTCCTATTGGAAGTGTTTAGATTTTCCTTTACTACTGGTGTTGTACATGTCATAATGATGTGACTTTGATGTGAGTTATTTTCCCTTATTTCATAGTTATTTCATAGGCACTTTCAGTTGCGAGAAATGTTCTTGTGATTTTATTTTCTAATATTTTCCTCTGACTACTTTCTTATTTGTCTTTTTAAAAACATTTTAATATTGAACTTCCTTTTTATTGGTTACTAACTTTGCTTCTTTTCATTTCTACTACTAAAATATTTCTCTTGGGTTACTTTTGGAGAGGCATTCTGGAATTTGTCTTCAAAGTCTTTAATTGAATATTTAATTTGAAATATCTCAAGAACAACGTTCAAAAGTGCATCCTTACTCTCTTATTTTATAGTATGTTTTTATTATAGTATGAGATTTTAGAGTATGTTTTTAAAATTTCTTTTTTTAAACTTTTATTTTAGGTTTGGTAGTACCTGTTTAGATTTGTTATACAGGTAAACTCCTGTCACAGGTGTTTTCTGTACAGATTATTTCATCACTCAGGTACTAAGCCAAGTACCCGAGTTACTTTTTTCTGATTCTCTCCCTCCTCCCACTGTCTACGCTTTGATAGGCCCCCAGTGTCTTTGTTCCCCTCTATTTTGTCATGTGTTCTCATCATTTAGCTCCCACTTATAAGTGAGAATATGTTGTATTTGGTTTTTGGTTCCTGAATTAGTTTGCTAAGGATAATGGCCTCTAGGTCCATCCATGTTCCTGCAAAGGACACAATCTTATTTTTTTATGACTGCGTAGTATTCTACCATGTATAGTACCACATTTTTTAAAATCAAGTTTACCAAGGAAGGGTATTTATGTTGATTCCATGTCTTTGTTATTTTGAGTAGTGCTGCAATGAACATAAATATACATGTGTCCTTGTAGTAGAACAATTTGTATTCTTTTGGGTATATGCCCAGTAATGGGATTTTTTGGTCAAATGGTATTTCTGTTTTTGATTATTTGAGGAATTGCCACACTGCTTTTCATAGTGGCTGAACTAATTTACACTCCCACCAACAATGTATAAATGTTTCCTTTTCTCTGCAACCTCACCAGCACCTATTATTTTTTGATATTTTAATAATAGCCATTTTAAGTTCCTTATAAATGTAGAATATTAGACTTTTGACAGATGTATAGTTTGAAAATATTTTCTCCCATTTTGTAGGCTGTCTGATAACTTTGTTGGTAGCTTTTTTTTTTTGATGTGCAGAAGTTCTGAAGTTTAATTAGATCCTGTCTCTCAATTATTGCTTTTGTTTCATTTGCTTTTGGAGTCTTTGTCATGAAATTTTTGCCCAGTCCTATGTCCAGAGTAGTATTGCCTAGGTTGTCTTCCAGGGTTTTTATAGTTTTGAGTTTTACATATAAATCTTCAATCGATTTTGAGCTTTTTTTTTAATATGGTCTAAGGAAGGTGTCCAGTTTCAATCTTCTTCATTTTGCTATCTGTTTATCTGAGCACCATTTATTGAATGGGGAGTCTTCTCCCATTGTTTGTTTTTGTTAGCTTTGTAGAAAATCAGATGTTTGTAAGTTTGCAACCTTATTTCTTGGCTCTATATTCTGTTCCATTGGTCTGTGTGTCTGTCTTTGTACCAGTACCATGCAGTTTTTGTTATTGTAGCCCTGTGGTATAGTTTGTAGACAGCTAGCATGATGCCTTCAGCTTTGTTCCTATTTCTTAGAATTGCTTTGGATATTTGGGCTCTTTTTTGGTTCCATGTAAATTTTTAAATAGCTTTTTTTTTTTTTTTTTAGTTCTGTAATGAAAGTCACTGGACATTTGATAGAAATAACACTGAATCTGTAAATTGCTTTGGGCAGTATGACCATTTTAGTAACAATGCCTATCGATGAGCATGAGATCTTTTTCCATTTGCTTGCTGCATCCCTAATTTCTTTGAGCAGTGTTTTTTAATTCTCATTGTAGAGATCTTCCACCTCCCTTGTTATCTATATTCCTAGGTATTTTATTCTTTTGTGACTATTATGAATGAAATTATGTTTCTTATTTGATTCTTAGCTTGGTTGTTCTTAGGATGTATAGGAAAGTTAGTGATTTTTGTATGTTGATTTTGTATCCTGAAACTTTGCTGAAGTTGTTTATCAGCTGAAGCAGCTTTTGAGCCAAGACTATGAGATTTTCTAGATATAGAATCATATTGGCTGCAAACAGGGATAGTTTCTTTTCTTTATTCTTGTTTGGATGCCCTTTATTTCTTTCTCATGACTGATTGCTTTGTCTGGGACTTCCAATATTATAGTGAATAGGAGTGGTGAGAAAGGTCATCCTTCTCTTGTACCAGTTTTCAAGCCGAATGCTTCCAGGTTTTGCCCATTCAGTATGATGGCTGTGGGTCTGTCATAGATGTCTCTTATTACTTTGAGGTGTGTTCCTTCTGTACCTAGTTTGTTAAGAGTTTTTAACATAAAGTGATGTCGAATTGTATCAAAAGTCTTTTCTGAATCTATTGAGATGATCATGTGGTTTTTGTCTTTAGTTCTGTTTATTGACTTGTATATGTTAAACCAAGGTTGCATCCCAGGAATAAAGTCTACTTGGTTATGGCGGATTAATTTTTTGATGTGTTACTGGATCTGGTTTGCTAGTATTTTATGGAGTATTTTTTCTATCAATGTTCATCAAGGTTATTGGCCTGAACATTTCTTTTTTTTTTTTTTTTGTTGGGTCTCTGCCAGATTTTGGTATCAGGATGATGCTGGCCTCATAGAATGAGGTTGTGAGGAGACAATCCTCCCCAATTTTTTGGAATAATTTCATTAGGAATGGTACCAGCTCTTCTTAGTACAACTGATAAAATATGGCTGTGAATCTATCTGGTCCTGGGCTTTTTTTTTTTTTTTTTTTTTTGGTTGGTAGGCTGTTTGTTACTGAACTCATTTTTCATCTGTTCAGGAATTCAATTTCTTCCTGGTTCAATCTTGGGAGAGGGTATCTATCCAGGAATTTATCCATTTCTTCTAGATTTTCTAGTTCGTGTGCATAGAGGTGTTTACAGTAGTCTCTTATGGCTATCTGTATTTCTGTGGAGTCAGTAGTAATATCCCCTTTGTCATTTCTAATTGTGTCTATTTGTGTCTTCTCTATTCTTTTTTATTAGTCTAGTTAATGGTCTATTATTTTATTTCAAAAAATTAGCTCCTGGATTTATTGATCTTCTGAATGATTTTTTAGTGTCTCAACCTCCTTTACCTCAACTATGATTTTGTTATTTCTTGTTCTTCTAGCTTTGAGGTTGGTTTGCTCTTGTTTCCTGGTTCCTCTACATGTGATGTTAAGTCATTAATCTGACATCTTTCCAGATTTTTGTTATAGGCATTTGGTGCTATAAACTTCCTGCTTAACACTGCTTTATCTGTGTCCCAAAAATTCTGGTATGTTGTGTCTTTGTTCCCATTAGTTTCAAGGAATTTCTTGATTTTTGTCTTAATTTCATTGTTTACCCAAAAGTCATTTAGGAGTAGGTTGTTTAATTTTCACGTAATGTGGTTACAAAAAATCTTAGCATTCGCTTATATTTTAATTCTGCTGTGGTTTGAGAGAGTAGTTGGTATGATTTTATTTTATTTTATTTTGTGCATTTTCTGAGGATTGTTTTATGTCCAATTCTGTGATCAATTTTAGAGTACATGCTATGTGGCAATGAGAAGAATGTAGTAAAATATTTTCTGCAGGTATACAAATTTGCGCGGACAATGCTATTGCACACATAATACACTGCAGTATAGTGTAAGCATAACTTTTATATGACTGGCAAACCAAGACTTTTTACATGTTTTGTTGTTATATTCACTTTTATTGTGACAGTCTGGAACTGAACCCCCAATATCTCTGAGATATGCTTGTGTCTATATTTATATTTATATTTATATTTATATATACATCTATATCTAGCTATCTCTATATAACCTTTTGGTCCTACTTCTGTGGAAAGCCCTAATACACCCCCAGAGTTCCTCACTTTTCTCTTACTGTTAATGCTAAAGATACTAGATATTTCATTCTTTTTTAGATCTGGGCCTGTCACAGAATTATGGAAGTAAAGCTGAATAACTAGTGTTACTTAATACATATATTTGATACAATCTGTAAACAAAACCATTTCAAAATTTTTATTATTCAATGAAGATCAAATATAACAAACAATTTGTCCACTCACATAGATAATTAATTGCAGAATCTAGATCACAATCTAGGACTTTCAATACCCATTCTATTTCCTATTATCATACTAATGGAAAAGTGCAATTCACTTTTTACTACTAAGGTGATATTTAATAGGGTGCAGTTTTTGACAGAAAGATGGGAGAGAATTTTTTTTATCCAAACAAATGTCATAAGATATATAAAGAAGAAAACCGTATACAATTAAGTACAGTCGGGGTTCAGAGTGGAGAGATAAATTGTTCATCCATAACACAAATTTAAACCATCGAGTCAGGGCACTGAGATGTTAAAATATATACACCTTGCATATTGATGAAGAAGTTTTTGGACTAATTTTTAGGTTTTCTTCATGATTGCAAACACTCATAAAGCAAGTTCATGAAAGAACGTAAAGATTTCAGACAGGTAGGAAATTCATCTTAAGTGAGATGGAACCAAACATAAAACTTAACTTGAGACCAAAGTTTGTCATGAGCATCAAAGAATAACCCTTCCTGCGATAAGAGTTATAAACTTAAATTACTACCCAATCTGGTCCCCAGTAAACATGTTCTAATTTCTGGAAATGCCACCGTTGCATTTGTGAATCTTAAAAACAGGTGTAATCATGAAGGGAGTAAATACTCCCACACATTTGGAGCACAGTAACAGAAGCAATCAGAAAGGCAGGAGAAAAAAGTACAGCAGGCTGGGCGCAGTGGCTTATGCCTGTAATCTCAGCAATTTGGGAGCCCAAGGCAGGTGGATCACCTGAAGTCAGGAGTTCAAGACCAGCCTGGCCAACATGGTGAAACCCCGTCTCTACTAAAAACACAAAAATTAGCCAGGCTTGCGGTGGGCTCTTGTAATCCCAGCTACTTGGGAAGCTGGGGCAGGAGAATTGCTTGAATCTGGGAGGCAAAGGTTGCAGTGAGCCAAGATCGTGCCATTGCACTCCAGCCTGGGCAACAGAGCAAGACTCCGTCTCAGAAAAAAAAAAAAAAAAAAAAAGTAGAGCAGAGCTGCCTTGTAGGCAGGAGAAATAATATTGTAAGTCACTGGTGTGACTTCTTCCTTTTTTCTTTTTTTTTTTGAGTCGAGGTCTCACTCTGTCACCTAAGCTAGAGTTCAGTGGCATTATGTTGGCTCACTGCAACCTCCACTTCCCAGGTTCAAGCCATTCATATGCCTCAGCCTCCCAAGTAGCTGGGACTACAGGCATGTACCACTATACCCAGCGAATCTTTGTATTTTTAGTAGAGATGGGGTTTTGCCCCATGTTGGCCAGGCTGGTCTCGAACTCCTGGCCTCAAGTGACCCAACTACCTGGGCCCCCCCAAAGTGCTGGGACTACAGGCATGAGCCACCACGCCCACCCTGTATGTTACAAATTCTATTGTTAGTCATGACATTGAGCATTTACTGTTCCTTTTTATAAATTTCGTTTATGAATTTTGCTTAAATCTTTAGTTGGTTTTTGGCAGTTATAAAAACATGAGTAATTGTAAACTTTATGTTTTAGCAGAGAGAAAATAAGCTCAAATCTCACCATATCACCAAATCTACATGACTTGTTAAATGAGAAAATGAAAATAGTGTGCATAAATTACTGCAATTTTTTTTCTCCTTTCAGGGTCATATTTTCACTGCCCAATATGAAGAATATTCAGTTAAAAATGGCCTTAGGAAAAAAGTCCATATGATTGTCCTAATTCTATTTTCAGGGTATGCATTATAAACCTTCCAAAATATATATTGCTATGATTATCATGCGTTTTGTTCCACATAAATATTAAAAGCTGAACTTTTTTAAAACTTTTATTTTAAGTTCAAGGGTACAAGAGCAAGTTTGTTACAAAGGTAAACTTGTGTCATGGGATTCATTGTACAGATTATTTCTCCCCCCTCCTCCCCTCCATCTTCTGAAAGTCCCTAGTGTGTGTTGTTCCCTTCTGTGTGTTCATGTGTTCTCATCTTTTAGCTCTCACTATGTGAGAACATGCAGTATTTGGTTTTGTGTTCCTGCATTAGTTTGCTAAGGATAATGGCCTCCAGCTCCATCCATGTCCCTACAAAGAACATGAACTCATTCTTTTCTTATGGCTGCATAGTATTCAATAGAGTACATGCTGAACTGTTTGAATTTTAAGGTATTTTATAAAATATTTTACAAAGAATAAACACGATTAAAAGTGAGACAGCATTTAAACAATTTTCATTTCTTTGGACTGTCCATTTTTCCATTTTGAGGGAAATCTAAATTTTTATTTTTTTATTACGGTATTATTCTGTGTTGAGTAATTATTCCAAATGCTTTTTAATTTGTTCATATAACATACGCTTATATGTAGTAGCAAATCAAAATTACATATTCTGACATGTTCTTATTAAAACTGTGATCTGAAAACATTAGAAGAAAAAAGAAAGAAACAGAACTCTGATTTCCAAAAATTCTTGTTGAAGCAGCTATATTATGGTTATGTCCAAAGTAATCCATTGATCTTTTCTAAAACATCCATTCTCCTTGTGAACAAAGAGAAGAAAATAGGCATTTGCTCCTACTGGCAAGGCTCTTCTTACTAGCAGTCACTTAAAGAAAGTGATGTTATTTTATATATCAGAACTTCTGTAATGAACCTCCACAATGGTTCAATCATTAATTGAGTTTTCCTAGAACAGGACTTTTTAATTCACATGAAACAAGCAACTATTCACTACGCAGCTTTTATAAATAAAGATTTTTTTTTCTCAAAATAATTGATATCTGCTACATTTTAACTTTAGAATAATTTATTTTTATTGAGTTGTATGCTTTCCTTTTATTTTCAGTTGTCATGTAATAATTGTACATATTCGTAGGATACAGAGCAATATTTTAGTACATGTATTCCATGTGTAACGATCAAATCAGAATAATTAGTATATTCATCACCTCATACATTTATCATTACTTCGTGTTGTAAACATTCAAAATCTTCCCTTCTAGTTTTTCAAAATATAAAATAAAGTGTAGTTAATCATATTCTACCCTACAGTGATGCAGAACACCAGGGCTTTGGAATGATTTCTAGTCAGTGTTTGAAATATTTTTTTTCTGAAGGTCTATGGGTTTCAGAAACACTTCTTATATGTAGATTATCCCATGTCTCCTTTTAATAAGCCAGTGGATATTACAGTTGTACATTTCAAATAAGTAGCACATTTGCTTAAATACAAACTATATTTATTTGAAACTCCATTGGAAATGAATTAATTGGATGTTATAATTTTACTGTTCCTTTGCATTTTAAGTTGACTTTGTCTTATGATGATATCATTTCAAATTCTTTTGACAGGCAAAGAAACACATGATTAAACAAACATTCTTTGCTATCATGAGTTTTCAAGACTCACTTAGTTTGGAAAAGTAGAGAATTGAATGATGCATTTTTCCTTCATTTAATTTCCTTTATGTTATTTTTATTAAATATAAAGCTGCATGATCCAAACATCATGACATGTGCATGCACAAAAGACTGAGTGAGAGAGAAAGAAAGAACATCAGACAGAATGACAAAGAAAGAAAGGGAAGGAAGGAAGGAAGAAAAGAAGGAAGGCAGGGAGGGAGGGAGGGGAAAGAAAAAGATACTCAGGAAAAGATGCAAAAACAATGAAATAGAAAGACCAAAAAGCATGCACACAAAGACACAGAAACAAGAAAATAAGAAAAATAAGAAGATTCACTAATTTTTAATTTTTTCTCAGAATGTACATCTACACAAAGAGATATTCTCTCCCTCCCCTGGGCACAAGGTCTTGGTAAGTTGCAGTTGCAGCACGCACTAATGCATGATATTTCAGAGTATGGGCCCTAGAGTCAGACAGAACCAAATAGTAATTTAAATTCTGCCATTTATTAACCATATGACCTTGGATAAATTACTCAATCATTCAAAATTTCAGTTTCATCAGATGTAATACAGGAAAAAATAATGTTACCACCTCCTTTGTGATAAATATATAGCTTTAAAAATGCTTAACAGGGTATCTAGTACACAACCACACTTTTCTATATTCTAACGCTTTAAAGAGGCCAATTGATTGGTCACAATCTTTGTCACTGTTCAAATAACAAAAAAGAATGAGGAAAGAGATTAAGAAAGGAATAAACATGTCTGAAATCCACTTGTTCCTCATGTGTAATGTTGGATTGCAAAGCCTAGACTTGTAATTTATTAATGGCATAAAATAAAGGTCATTAAGTAAGCTCTACCACAAAATATCAGAACAAAAACACTCAACAGATCTTTAAAATGACATTGCCTATATATTTTGTGTCTCTCAGTTGAGGTTATATCCTGGAATTAATTTGAAGAAGAGTTTTTGAGAATAAAAGTCAACACCTGGGATTTTGGGATGGTTTTATGAACAAAAGTTTAAAATTTTTGCTTTTATTCAACTTTCTAAATCAATAAATAAAAATGACTAAGTGTAAGTTAAAAAGATAATTTAGTATGTATGGATTTTAAATATTTTTATCTCAGGACTGAGTAGCTGACAACTCACAGGCAGAACACTGCTTCGCTCATTTTACTTCATGACCTATATTTTAGCCTACTTTTAAAGTTTGAGTTTTTCCTCATATTACATTTTTTGAGACCTGGGGTGAAATTCCTAACACACATACAATTTTTTTTCTTTTCCTCAACTTTATCCCACCCCATGTCTGGACTCTACACACCAATATTGTCTTCCACAATAGATATTTAGGAAAATAATTTTCAAAAAGAACATAGAATAATTACTTAGCTTATGGATGTCCTTGTGGAAATGTTTTATAATGCATTTTCCTTTCACTAACACAAAGTCTGAAAAAAATATTCTCCTCTCTTCTCACTATACATTTCTCTGATGTTAGCAGTTTTTACTTTTTGTTGCAATAATTGATTTTCTCGTCTATTTTTCTCCACTAGTTTATAAATGTATTGAAAGAAGCTATTGTTACTGAATAGTCAGAACATAGCATTCTATGCGGTTTTGTACTAAGAATTCAATCCATATTTGAAACAGTGAAAAAATGAAGGGGTGACTAAATGACATGACTATAAAAGGACAAAATAATGGAAAGCCACATTGCTTACAGGAAGTATTTAGAAAGACAATTTTTAAGCACTACTTGTGTCTATAATTTTTGCAAGGACAAAAATAGATAAATTTATGGTGTATTCTTACTTCTTAAGGTTTTTTTCTTGCCTTCACAAAATCTCTTAGAACATGCCATATATTATGGCTTAGTATAATGAAAGGGTTCCAATAATTGGATTGGTTAGAAAAATGGAGAATAAGTAGATTCCCCCATCAATAGTTCTTGTTAATATTGCATTGCAATATTTTTTGTCGTGCCAGTCTTTTCAAGCTTCTTTCTCACTATCATACACAGTAGAGAACCTATTCAGTCAATGCCATGTTTTTAAGGTTCAAGTCAATGGAGAAGCATAAGGAAATCAATTTGTAAATTTATAATTCATGATTCAGGCGGGAATACTGTTCTTGTTTACAGCTATTTCTTTATGATGCTAACTAATTGGAACTATCAGAAGCCATGTAACAATTATTTTTGGTATGTATGTCAATCCCAGTAAAATAGAAGTTACACAGTAAGGTTTCACTATTTGGTTGTGTAAACACAGCATAATGTTATTTAAAAAGCTAAGGTTAATTATGCATTATTTTAAATCAAATGCTAAGAGTAGCTAGAGTTTAGCTCATGACACAGCTATGAATATTGTTTAATATTAATGCACTAAATCATCAGGTAGGTCACCTAAAGCTTTAATTGCTTGGGTGCTTTTAGGGAAATACCCTAAAAATAACATTTGTGAGATGTTAAAAATATTAATAACGTTTGAACTCATCATATGTTAACATTTTCTTATTTTTTTTGGCATTGAGAAATTGTAGAAAAGCAGAAACCACTGTTAGCCTTATTAAAGAGTTGATATCAATGTTTGAGGGAATAATCAGCTCTGTAGTTAGCTTATTCTTTTCAAAATTGTTGTAATAAATGATAATGCTCTACATAGGTATATATTTAGTTTAGCATTTTTGTATACCTTCAAGAATGTTTTACAAGTCCAAATCAATGATCACATTTTTTCTTAGTTCATACTATCACTATATTGAAAGAATGGCTGAAGTAGGATTTCCAGAAAAATACAAGACACTCGTTTCAATTTGATTTTTAGATACACAATTAGTAATTTTTGTAGTATATATGTAATACTTCAGACAGTCTTAGCCTAAAAAGTATTGGTTGTTTATCTGAATTTCAAATTTAAATATTTTCTTGTATTTTTAGTGGGTAAACCTGGGAAGCTAACTGTAAGAGTACTCCTAGAATAGATTACAATAATTAAATATTTTAACCCCCTCTAAGTGCTCTACTCTTTTGAAACTATGAGCATTAAGCACAGCAATTCTGTTACTATTGCCTGAGATCCACTCTATGATATGCAGTCTAATGGCCTTCAGAATATTTGGAAATGATTAAGTCCTATTAGGCAAAAAGAGAAAAGAAAGAAGAAAACTGATAGTTGGTGTTAGATTTATGCAAAGATAGTGCAGTTTGTTTTTGTTTGTGGCAACATTTTATGAAACATGGTGAAAAAAGGCTAAAATGATAAAGCTAGAATACCATTTAAAGAAGAATTAGTAGAATACAGTTAGTGAAGCCCAAATGAGGTCTGGCTTTTGTCCTTTACTGCTGGGAAGTAATCTCTGAACCATGAGAATGTCATGCCTAATAGCACTATCTTTGTTTGTTCAAGGACCTTGGGGCAGCTAGATAGTAATACTGTGATTTGGGTGAGACCGTTGAGCCACACCAACAGTATAATGTAGCATCTGGACATTGGGTAACCTTAACTTCCTGAGAGGCTAGAGACTGAGGTCAGCCACTCAGGGAGTCAACCAGGCCTCTGTGATAGAACCCCAGTAAAAGCTGGACACCAAGAGCTTCACTGGTTCAAAATATTCCATGTGTATTGTTACAAATAATCTCCAAATGGCGTTACCACTGTCTATCATTCAACGGGAAAGGACATTTAGAAGTTTGGAACTCTCCTGAACTCTGCCCTATGCATTTCATCTTTTGTATGATTTTTATCTGTACCCTGCTTTCCCTGTTATAAATTGTAACCATGAGTATAATGGTTCTCAGTAAATTCTGTGAATCCTAGCAAATTATCAGAACTGAGGGAAGCTTTGAGAGTTCTCTAAACCTGCAATTGAGGATGGTTTTGTATAGTCTGTTCCTTCAAACTTTGTAGTTGGTTAACTCTCACCCACCTCAATCCTGTTTTACTCTAATGGAATGAAAATTAGATTAGTTAAGAAAAAAAAAAACAAAAACAAAAAACTTTTCGTAAACAAATAAATACAAAAAGGGAATGGACTAATTTTATAATTGTTATTTGCTGCTCATAATAAACCAGCTCAAAAATCTGTGGTTTGAAACAATGTGTTATTATCTCTCAGAGTTTGGTTGGTTTATTGGACTCAAATAGAAATCCCTTTCTCCATAAGGCTAGCTTGAGTTTATTCACAGCATAGTAAGCTCAAGTGATGGAGATATTTTACACAGGGCTGACATTCCCCTGGAATAAACATTCTAAGACCACATGGTAAGTTGCAAAGATTCTTAAGACATAGCCTTAAGTGTCATCCAGTATCAATTGCTCTGCATTCTATTAGTAAAAAGCTAGTCATACTGCCAGTACCAGTTCAATGAAAATTGTCTACAAAAGGGTATAAATACTAGAAGGTGTAATTTACTGGATGACCATTTTAGAGACCAGAACGCAATATTCAATGTGATATCAGGAAAATAATTACCCACCACAAATTAACAAAACACCAAGATTTTTTTTTTAAATACACTTAATTATATTTTTAATAAACAAAAACTGAGAAAGTATGTGACTAGCTGATTTCCAATAAAATAAATTTTAAATGAGTTATATGGTCAGAAAGAAAATAATCCCAGATAGAAGCATTGTGATACAAGTAATAAGATGAGCACAAAGATTGTACATTTGTTGCCAAATCAAATAAGTATTAACTGAGTAAAACAATGATAATAATATCTTATAGGCCTATGAGATTTAAACAACAAAAAAAGAGATATAAATACTGGAAAATATTACTTGGAAATTTTGAATGGCATATTTGGAATTAAAGATTATATAGTGATTATATTTTCTAGTGAAAATATATTTATTAACTTTAGAGTGTGGTAAGTTATGTGCATTTATCTAGCACATAAAAAATGTTAAAAGTCAGAATATTATTTCTAAGCACTGAGAAAGAGAAATAGAATGTGAAAGCCTATTGAATTGATTTCAAACTTGTCTGGAAAAGGAAGAACATAAGTCCAAAAGAAAGCATAAGACAGGAAAATACAGACAATATTTTCAGCCCCAAGCAAAGATTTTCAGCAAAAAATTCCAAGAGATTCATATTAAAAGAATTCAAAATTAAAATTTAGCAGGCAAATACAAACAAAAAATAAGTTGTAGAACTTAACTATGGTTCCTAATATGACTTACTTTAAACAAAAGTTATTACGAGAGATAAAGCGATCACCAAAAAGATTTTTTTAATTTTAATTTAGCAGAAAATTATAACAAATTAATCATGTATGATTCATTAGAATAGCATCAAATTATATAACACATAAATAATAAACTAATATAATTGTGCTAAGAAATAGATATGTAGTATGACATTTTTACATGTTTTATAAGTGGTAGATTAAGTGTACGAAAATAGTTAAATTTAAAGGAATTATCTAACACTACAAGCTTGATCTAATGGACTACATGTAAAATTCTACTCAAAAAGTTAATAATACAAACCATTTTCAAGAACATACAAAACATTAAGAAAAGTAATTTTTAAAGTATAAGCTATGTTTTTTGAAATAAGTATAAAATAATCTTTAAAGCCAGAAAAAGAAAGTATAAACATATAACTTTGAGAATTAATAGTACTATAATCTCAATTTGTATGACATTTAAACAATTTGTATGTCTTATTGTCTCCGTGTCAAGAGTGAAAAAGTATGACATAAACCATATTCTGAAGAAAATCTTACTAAGAATCAAACAATTAGAAATTTGTAAAAATTTAGATAAATCAACAGCCATTAAAGACATTGAAAAAGTTTTTAGGGAATCACCTACTAAAATAGCTCTGGAACGGACATTTTCAAAAAATTAAGGTAAACTTTCTGGAAGTAGAAAATTCACATCATGATGTTTGTTGTCAAAGACAAAGTGAGAGGATGTTCTGTAATTTTGTGCTAAAATCAACAAGCTCCATGCAGCTCAGCACAGAGAGACAGACTACATTTGTCTGGGAGAAATTAAAAGAATAGAGCAAGAATCTCCACCTGGTCATTCAGAGAATTCTTCCAGATTTTATCTGAGACCATGAAGGTCGTATCCCTACAAGTCAGGAAGAGCCACAGTGTTATGAGGCATGGGGTGTGCCCTAATGTAGACACAGCTGCAGAGACCAAAAACAGATTACAACACTCAAGTACTTTCGAATAGTTGGAAAGCTTTTCTGAGGAGGAAGGGTACAAACAAGCTGAAACTGCAAAGACTACAATAAATACGTAACTCTTCAATGCCAAGACACTGACAAACATCCACAGGCATTCAGACCATCCAGGAAAACATGACTTCGACCAAACAAACTAAATAAGGCATGAGAGGCCAATGCTGGAGAGACAGATATATGTGACCGTTTTTTTGTTTGTTTGTTTGTTTGTTTTTTGTTTTTTTTTTTTTAGAAAATGAATTCAAAATAGCTGTTTTGAGGAAACTCAACAAAATCCAGGATAACACAGAGAAGGAATTCGGAATTTTTATCAGATAAATTTTACAGAGATTGATATAATTTAAAAGAATCAAGCAGAAATTCTGGAGGTGAAAATACAACTGACATACTAAAGAATGCATCAGAATCTCTTATCAGCAGAATTGATCAAGCATAAGAAATAATTAGTAATCTTGAAAACAGGCTATTTGAAAATACACAAAAGGCTGTGATTATACATAATCAAAAGATTATGTATAAAAGAAAAAAGAATTTAAAAATTGTAACATGCCTACAAGATCTAGAAAATAGCCTCAAAAGGGCAAATTTAGGAGTTTTTGGCCTTAAAGGAAAGGTAGAGAGAGAGAGATGGAGGTAGAAACTTTATTCAAAGGGATAATTCATAGAGAACTTCTCAAACCTAGAAAAAGTATCAGTATTCAAGTAAAAGAAGGTTATAAAATACTAAGCAGATTTAACACAAAGAAGAGTATCTCAAGACATTTAATAATCAAACTTCCAAAGGTCAAGGATAAAAAAAGGATCCTAAAAGCACTAAGAGAAAAAACAAACCATATGCAATGGAGCTTCATTATATCTGGTGTCAGACTTCTCAGTGGACACTTTAAAGCCCAGGAGAGATTGGCATGACACATTTAAATAGCTGGAGGAAAAAGAAAAACACGTATCTTAGAATAGTATATCCAGTGAAAAATCCTTCAAATACGAAGGAGAAATAAAGACCTTTCCAGACAAATAAAAGCTGAGGGATTCCATCAACACCAGATCTGTTTTACAAGAAATGTTAAAGAGAGTTATTGAATCTGAAAGAAAAGGATATTAATGAGCAGTAAGAAAGCAACTGAAGGTGCAAAACTTACTGGCAATAGTAAGTACACAGAAAAAGAGAATATTATAATACTGTGATTGTAGTGTATAAACTACTCATATCTTAAGCAGAAAGATTAAAAGATGAATTGAACAAAAATAATAACTACAACTTTTCAAGATATAGAGTACAATGAGATATAAAGAGAAACAATAAAAAGTCATAAAGTGGAGGACAAAGTTAAAGTGTAGAAATTGTATTAGTGTTGTCATTCATTGTTTGTTTATGCAATCAGTGTTAAGTTGACATCAGTTTAAAATAATGGGTTATAAGATACTATATGCAAGCCTCATGGTAACAAGAAGGAAGAGAAGACCAAAAAGCAACCATGAAACAAATAACAAAATGGCACCAGTAAGTCCTTACTTATCAATAATAACATGAATGCAAATCGACTAAGCTCTCCAATCAAAAACACATAGAGTGGTTAGACAATTTTTCTGAAGACCCAGTGATTTGTTAGCTACAAGAAACACACTTTACTTCAAAAGGCATTCATAAACTGAAAATAAAGGGATGGAAAAAGATATTTCAACAAATAGAAAACAAAGAAGAGCAGGAGTAGCTATGCTCATATCAGACAAAATAGATTTCAAGCTAAAGAAAAAACTTCAAAAAGAGACAAAGGTTTTTATATAATGATAAAAGGGTCAATACAGCAAGAGGATATAACAATTGTAAACGTGTATGTACCCAATACTGGAGCACTCAGCTGTATAAAGCAAATATTATTAGTGCTAAAGAAAGCTATAGACCCCAATACACTAATAGCTGGAGAACTCAACACCCCCAATTTTGGCATTGGACAGACCTTTCAGATGTAAAATCAACAAAGAAACTTCAGACTTACTCTGCGCTATAAACCAAATGGACCTAATAGATATTTACAGAACATTTTATCCAGTATCTACCCACATTTTGTCCTGAGTTTATGGATCACTATCAAATATAGATCACACTTTAGGCCACGAAGTAAGTCTTAAACATTCAAAAAATTTAAATTATATCAAGAATCTTCTCTGACTACAATGGAATAAACTAGAAATCAATAAAAGAGAAATTTTGAACACTATGAAAACACATAGAAATTAAATCATATGCTTCTGAATGACCAGTGGGTCAATGAATAAATGGAGAAGAAAAATAAAATTTTTTTTGAAACAAATGATAATGGAAACACAACATACCAATACCCATGGGACACAGCAAAAGTGGTACAGAAAGAAATGTTTATAGCTATAAGCACCTACATCAAAAAAGTAGAAAAACTTCAAATAAACAACCTAGCAATGCATCTTATGTAACTAGAAAAACAAGAGCAAACCAGAACAAAAGTTGATAGTAGAAAATAAATAATAAATATCAGAACAGAAATAAAGTTGAAATGAAAAAAAAATAAAAATAAACAAAATGAAAAGTTAGTTTTTTGAAAAGATAAATAAAATTGACAAATCTTTTGCCAGACTAAATAAGAAAAAAAAAAGAGAGAGCGAGAGAGAAGACATAAACAAATAAAATCAGAGATGGAAAAGAAGACATTAAAACCAATACCCGGCCGGGTGCGGTGGCTCACACCTGTAATCCCAGCACTTAGGGAGGCTGAAGCGGGCAGATCACGAGGTCAGGAAATCGAGACCATCCTGGCTAAACGGTGAAACCCCGTCTCTACTAAAAATACAAAAAATTAGCCGGGCGTGGTGGCGGGCGCCTGTAGTCCCAGCTACTCAGGAGGCTGAGGCAGGAGAATGACGTGAACCCGGGAGGCGGAGCTTGCAGTCAGCCGAGATTGCACCATTGCACTCCGGCCTGGGCGACAGTGCCAGACTCTGTCAAACAAACAAACAAACAAACAAACAAAAACAGAAATTCAAGGTATCATTAAAAGCTACTGTGAGCAACTACATGTCAATAAATTGGAAAATCTAGAAAAAAATGGATAAATTCCTAGACACATACAACCTACTAAGATTGAACCACAAAGAAATCCAAAACCTGATCAGACCAATAATAAGTAGTGAGATGGAAGCCCACAATAACAATCTGCCAGCAAAGGAAAGACCATGACCCTAAGCCTTCACTGCTGAATTCTATCAAACATATAAAGAATAACTATACCAGTCATATTCAAACTATTCCAAAAAAATAGACAAACAGGGAATACTTCCAAACTCATTCTAGGAAACCAGTGAATGAGTCCAGCATTACCCTGATACCAAAACCAGACAAAGCCACTCAAACAAAGAAAACTACATGCCAATATCCCTGATGAAAATTGATGCAAAAATCCTCAATAAAATACTAGAAAACCAAATTCAACAACACATTAAAAAAAAATGCATCATGACCAAGTGGGATTTATTCCAGGGATTCAAGGTTGGTTCAACATATACAAGTCATTGTGATACATCATTGCAACAGAATGAAGGACAAAAAAATTGTATGATCATTTCAATTTCACTGAAAAAAACACTTGACAAAATTCAACATTTATTTATGATCAAAAACTGTGTATAGAAGGTACATACCTCAATGCAATAAAAGCCATATATGACGGACCCACAGATAGTATCATACTGAACGTGGAAAATCTAAAAGCCTTTTTTCTAAGACCTGGAATAGAACAAGGATACCCACTTTCACTACTGTTATTCAACATAGTACTGGAAGTCCTAGCTAGAGCAGTAAGACAAGAGAAAGAAATAAAGGGCTTCCAAACTGGAAAGGAAGAAGTCAAATTATCCTTGTTTGCATATGATTTGAGCTTATATTTGGAAAAACCTAAAGACTAGCAAAAAATTATTAGAATTATTAAACAAATTCAGTAAGGTTGGAGGATACAAAATCAACGTACAAAAATAGTAGCATTTCTATGTGCCAAAAACAAACAATTTGAATAAGAAATAATAAGATAATCACATTTACAATAGCTACAAATAAAGTAAAATACCTAGGAATTAATTTAACCAAGAATCAAAAGATCTCTATGATGAAAATTATAAGACCTTGGTGTAAGAAACTGAAGAGGCCCCCAAAAGGTGAAAAACTATTCCATGTTCATGAATTGAAATTATGAGTATTGTTAAAATGCTCATACTACCTAAAGCAATCTGCAGATTCTATGCAATCCCTATCAAAATACTAGTAACATTATTGACAGATGTAGAGAAAAAATCCTAGAATTTATATGGAACCACAAAAGACTCAGAATAGTCAAAGCTATCCTGAGCAAAAGGAACAAAACTGGAGGAATCACATTACTTGATTTCAAATTATACCACAGAGCTATAGTAACCAAAATGCCATAGTACCAGCATAAAAATGGACACGTAGACCAATAAAGCAGAATGATGAGCCTAGAATCAAATTCATACATCTACAGTGAAATAATTTTTGACAAAGTTGCCAAGAACATACACCAGAGAAAGAACAGTCTCTTCAGTAAACGGTGCTGGGAAAAAATGGAGATCCATATGCAGAAGAAAGAAACTGGACCCTTATCTCTTACCATGTTCAAAAATCAAATCAAAATGGATTAAAGACTTAAATCTAAGACCCAAAACTATGAAACTGCTCAAAGAAAACATTGGGAAAATTATCCAGGACATTGGACTGGGCAAGAATTTCTTGAACACAGTACCCCACAAGCACAAGGAACCAAAGCAAAAATGAACAAATGGGATCACATCAAGTTAAAAACTTCTGTACAGCAAAGGATACAATCAACAAAGTGAAGAGACGATCCACAGAACAGGGAAAAAAATTGCAAACTACCCAACTGGCAAAGGATTAATAATCAAAATATATAAGAAGCTCAAACAGTTGTATAGAAAAAAAAAATCTCATAATCCAATTAAAAATGAGCAAAATATCTGAATAGACATTTCTTGAAAGAAGACATACAAATGGAAAACAGGTATATGTAAACGTGCTCAACATCATGATGAGAGAAATACAAATCAAAACTACAATGAAATATCAGGTCACCCCAGTTTAAATGGCTTTTCTTCAATAGACAGGAAATAATGAATGCTGGCAAAAATATGGAGAAAGGGGAACACCTGTACACTGTTGGTAGGAATGAAAATTTAAACAACCACACTGGAGAAGACAACAGTTTGGAGGTTCCTCAAAAATGAAATATTGAGCTACCATATGATCCAGCAATCCCACTGCTAGCTATATACTCAGAAGAAAGAAAATCAGTATATCAAAGACATATCTGCCCTCCCATGTTTATTGCAGCACTATTCACAATAGACAAGATTTGGAAGCAAACCAACTGTCCATCAAAAGATAAAGAAAGTATAGTACATATACACAATGGAGTACTATTCAGCCATAAAAGAGTGAGATCCTGTCATCTGCAAAAGCATAGATGGAACTAGAGCTCATTATGTTAAGTGAAATAAGTCAGGCACAGAAAGACAAATTTCATACATTCTCATCTATTTGTGGGTGCTAAAAATTAAAAAAAAAAAATTGAACTCATGAAGATAGTAGCAGAATGGTTACCAGAGGTTGGGAAGGGTAGCAGGGTGTGGCTAGGGGGGATGGTTAGTTGGTGCAAAAATATAATTAGAATAAATCAGATCTAGTATTTAATAGCACAACAGTGTGACTACAGTCAACAACAATTTATTATACCTTTAAAAATAACTGAAAGAATATAATTAGATTGTTTGTAACTCAAAGAAAGGATAAATACTTGAGGTGATGGGTACCTAATTGGCTCTATTGTGACTTTTATGCATTTATGCCTGTTTCAATAGATCTCATGTACCCCCATAAATATACACACTTAATATGTACCCTCAAAAAATTAAAAATTAAAAAAGTCTTGTGGGCAGAAATGTAAAAAAAAAAATGAATTTATTTTTAAAGTTCTAGGTTTATACACAAAGACACATTGATAATTTCGTGTTTGTAAAATGTTTCAAAATTTATAACTGCAATATTAAAATTCCAAACCAGATTTAGGAATCTTACTGATGAAAAAATTATGTTTCATTTTTTCTAGGAACTGCTATTGCTGAGTTTTCTGTAAGTGCTCCTTTTCTGTGTTTGACATGTCCTTTAACAATATCTTTGCCTGAGCCCATAAAGTTTTTGTTGTTTTGGTTATTCAAAATGTCTTATTTCAGTAATTAAAACTTGGTCTTGTTTATTTAAATTCTTCAATTTTACATTTCATTCAAAACATTCATTGTCTCTATCCCAGAGATGTTAGGCTAAGAACTTCAGCTGTGGGGGTTGGAGAAGGCAGTGGTCTCTCCTTTCACAGGCTCTTTCCAACACTCTTACTCTTATCTTGGTGCAGCAGGTAGAGAGGGCAAAAACATTTCTTTATGCACTTAGCCTTGTGGGCTAGGACAATGTGAGTGGCCCCAAGCCCAACATATAAATGATGGTGAGGATGCTCTAGTGTTGCTAGTTTTCATTGTTTCTTTGCCTTGCACTGTTTAGAGTTTTGTTTCTTCTTCTGTATTTTGTGTGTCCTAATGCCATCTCACTCTTGGTGATGCATTTTCTGGTTTAAGAACTGGCTTCTTTCCCTGTGTGATCTCCTGGCATAGACGAACCATTTGAAGTGCAACTTCTTTTCTTCCTCATGCCAAACCTTGCCTCTAGCTATCTACCTTACAGCCTTGTGCAGTTGGGATATTCTCCCAGTAGACAGCCCATTTGGAGGAATTGGCAAGAATGCTTAAGCCCCTGGAACCATCCAAAGTGTCTGTGAGACCCATGAGGAGCGACTTACCATTGTTACGTTAATTAGAGAGAATCTAGGCTTTAATTTCCACTCTACCTCCTCTTCTTTGCCTCTTTTGTGTCCTCACAGTGGAAAAGACTGAGCTGTTTTAGTGTTTCAGCAATTTCCTGATAAAAGGACATCATTTATAAAAGCTTAGCAAATGCATGTTTCAGGCACTTTCTATAGGAGAAAATGAAAGGAAAAGAGATGAGATGATTACTGCTATAAAAACCACATTTTTTTAAAGACCACACTTTTTCATTTCTGGTGTAGCATGTGTGTGTGTGTATCTTGATAGTAAAGTTTATCCAAAAAAAGCTTAATCTTCCTTTTTATACCAGAGAGCATAAGAATCTTATATGAAGAAACAGGTATTCTTCTAATTCTAGAGCATTTAGCAACTTCTTTGTATCTCCACTTAAATCACTGCATTGTTTGAGTTAGCCCTCAATCAGTACCTCACAATTACTTTTATAAGAGTAGCTTTGTGTTGGAGATTTACAAAAATAGGAATAAATTATCCATGAGACATTTGATCTTCTTCAATCATCTATAAGCACAAAGGTATACAAAACTGTATCTTAGAGGATTTAATATTATCAGGGATGATATGGGGACATTCTGTCTGAAGAGATGGATAGCTAAGGTTCCTTTTGGGCTATTTTCAGATGCCTAGTTGACATTTCAGCATAAATGAAATATTCAAAGTAGCATGAAAGGTGAAAATTAAGATTGGTAATAACTCTGGCATCAGTTATGTTAATGTCATTTCCTGGAGTTATTGTCCGATACAAAATTCTCTTGAGAAAGACAAAGAATGAGCCATATAATTAAACAAAATATAAGCATCTTACAATTGCTTCCTGTGAAAATTCTTTAAATGATTACTCTCCATGTGAATGTTTTAGTAGCTGTAACTATCTAATTAGAAAGACTGAGGCATAGTAAATTAAAAAGTGCACTACATCTATTGCAACTCTTGAATAAATCACACCAGTGGTTAAGCAAAGGAAAAGTCTTCAGAAGTGTAAATCAAAGTGAAGAAAAATATACTCTTTTTTGGTTTTCTAGTACTTTCTGAGCTCCTCAGATTGACAGATTGTCATCACCATACCTATGTCTCTAAGAAACATGGCTGCTTTTCTCATCGTCAAAGAGCAGAAAAGTGGTTTTCTGGTAATAACAGTTGCATTTCTGCCATCCCTTCACACTAAATTTGACACAAGTGGAACACAACATCCTACAATTTTCCAAAAAGTGGCCCCAATGATATGACACCATCTGAAATTTCTGTCGGCTCTATTCCCAGAGCTAATGGCTTACTGCTGAGAGAGGCAAAGCTGGAGATGAAATTCTCTCCTGAAGACTGCATGGGATCTTTGTCAGTATTGGGAATTCTGTTAGTTTTCAGCAATGCTCTGATTATCACTATATACAAAAAAAAAAAAAAAAGCAAAAGCAAACAGAGACATTTTAGTACTAAAGAAGGTTTATTTATCTTAGAAAACTATAATCATCAAATAATATATGCTAATTATCACTTGCATCCCTACATTTGTAGCTAAAACTCCATTGTAATGAGATTATTTGTAAATTGAATTCTATTCTAACAGACCTTACCTTTCTCAAATATAAAACCAATTACAGAGCACACTGTCTCACATCATTCCATCTCCCAAATAACCTTGTAAGGTAAATGATTTTACTACTCTACAAGAAAGGAATTGAGACTTGCAAATAATATTCACATTTGTTCAAACCACATAGGTAATACATTTTAGAAATGGAACTTGAAGCTGAGTCCACTTCAAGATCAATGCCTTTCCTAATATATATCATAGTTGTGTCCACCATGTGAAAGTGCAATTGGTGAGATGGTGGGAGGACCTGCCTTTAAAGGTTTCAAGCAAACTCAGATATGGGGCTTGGATTTTGGAAAACATATAATATATTAGTTTGTGAATAAATGTTTTTGAGAACATTGAAAATCATGTGTTGATTTCATTATGGAAGAACTCATCTGAACTACTTACCATCAAAAACAAAGACACACAAGTTGATGCTTGAAGCGCTTTAATTATTCATTGTAAAGAGCAGGAACTGAGACTGAAACATCCTCCAAAGTCAGATTGCGGGTGTGTGGTTGCCTCTCTTAGGACAACACTGTTTCTGTTCTATCATTGGTACTTACAGCCTAGAGTATGCAATTGTTATGTCTCAGAAAAAAAAGTAAGAGGGAATACTTGCTGCTTGCAGCATCTTACAGTTTTTTTTTTTTTCAGTGAGTAATTCAAAGTTTATATAGAATACCAAAAACCAACCACTTAGAAGTGATAAACAATCTAACCTGGCAAATCAAAAAGGGACATTAGCATTTGATTTACTATCTCAGTGGCTCTCTCACCACTCTATTGATTAGTGAGGTGACAAAAACAGGAATCAAGAAACTAAGACAGAGGAAGAGAATTCTGTTTTAGCATGCTGTTACCTCATAGCAGAAGAAACAAGAGAGTGGCTTTGGTGTTTGAATGGGCATTAGCTATCTCCCACGTGACCAAGGAGGAAATAAAACTTTGTGACCTTGAGAGTCACAACCACTTCTTAATTTTGTCTCTTTTATAATGTGGAACCAGATTAGAAGAAAGTTTTTTTTTTGTTTGTTTGTTTGTTTGTTTTTTTTTGAGTTAATAAAACACAAGCAATAGTGTCAGAGAGGAAATTGTCAGCTACTTAGCCATTTCCTTTTGTTGTTGCATTTTTCAAGAGTATCTTCCAACTATGGTATAAAACCTTACTTTCACAATAAAATGACATAGTTCTTTTGAAAATAATTTGAGTACTATAATCAGTACTAAATGAAAAAAAAAAATCCTATGATAATGATGTCCTGGGAGGTGGTCAATATTCTGACACTAAACAAATGCTCCCAATCTACTTGGCTTTGCTTTGCTGGAGCCAACCAGAAGCTCAGCAGGAAGAAACAAGAGCAAATGCCAGAAGGAAATATGTTTTGAGCAAATAACAACTAGGAAATGATGACAGTAGGAAACCAGGACTAGTATGTGTAGCAATTAGAGATGAGAAAGCTCAATTTGAGCTACATTATCTGGTCATCCATGAGGCATATTATGAGTTACTTTCTGAGTCCAACCTGTAAATAATCATACGAGTTAGTTATTTCCATCATTGGGCTCCACCTCTGTGTGCAGGTGTAGCTCTAGGTAAACACAGGGAAGAGTGTAAAACTTATGACATACTTAATAATGGTGATGGTTTTTGGATTATTAAATGTATGTTTCAATAAGTTAGTGGCTATTTGGATATGGTCTCTGCACCTTTGAAATTGCAAATGGACAGCCATTGCCATATTTGAACTTCAGGTCATTTTTAAAAGTCAGTGCTTCTTATGAACATTAAATCAAAGTGAACATAAATAAGCAGTAACACCCTATCTTATTAATAATAGAATTAAGAACCATATTATAAACTATGATTATAGCATACACTAAATAAATCCTTTTTGTTTGTGAAGGACTGCCTAACTAGTGTCATTTATCTGATAATGGGATATATTTTACTGATGCAATGTTTTAGTTAATTATAGGTTTAGTCCTTCTTATTAAAATTTGTGAGAAAATAGTCCTAGTAAAGTATCCCAAACACCCTCGTAGGCAAGTGAACAAAGCAACTATCAAATAAATGTTTTTAATTAGCCTGATAACAGGATGGACCCATTGTTTGATATGTGTTCTAGAAACACTGAATTAATTGCATTGTCCAAAAATGCTCCTGTCAATTAACTTGAAGAGGGAAATGATAATAATGTATTTCATTGTAGACATTTACTAAAGAATAACATTTTCATATCTATTTAGACTGTGGAAGTTCTTGTGACAAAATAGGGAGCCTCATTTTCATCTGTGCAATATAGGAAAAAAGAGGATACATTCTCTTTTTTCTACCAGGTGAAGTTATAAACCTCCCAGGTGACTTTGTAGATTATAGTAAGATATTATTGTATTTACTTTATGTTTTATAATATTTCTGACTCATGATGTAGCCAACTGTTTCAACAGAACCATATTTGAAGTCAGAAGACCTCATATATAAAGTGCAGATAATAATGCACACGATCAGTATAGTAAAGATTAAATACAATAATGCACATTAAAATCTTTTTAAATTATAAGTATTACTTAAAATTGTAGAAGTAAAACTTTCTATTGACCTCAATATTTCTAAGGTAATTAGTCCCTGAATTTAATTCTACCTCTTTTTTGTCTGGTTATAGCTGACATTAATTGAAGTATAATTTACATGTAATAAATCAAACAGATTTTAAGAATACAATATCATGAGTTTTGAAAATGTACACCATTTAACCATTTTGAAAATAAATATACAGGAAATTATCATCATATAATAAAGTTCCCTTTCAACAATTTTTAGACAATCTCCACCTACTTCTCCCTCTCGGAGGCTAACAAAGTTCTTATTTATATTATTACAGTTTTCCTATTCTTGAACTTTATAAAAGTGCAATTATACAGTATTAGTTGTATATATACCTGAAATAATTACTTTTTGATACTTCACAAAGTTACAACCAACTAGCTGACTTCCTGGATTATGGTAGCATATTATTTCATCTATTTTCCTTTTCTTTTTTTTTAAGGAAAAATAAATAGTAAAAATCCCTTTATCCTTGGGAGAGAGAAAAGACATAGTCCTAAACCTAGGCCATACAATTTTTTTTTTTAATTTTACAGCTGGAGGATGAACAGAGTTATTTCAAAAGCCCCCACCACCAAGACACGGAGATAGAGGGCCAATTTAAGACTAAAGCTAGATACAGTAGAGCACCCAACCTACTTTCCACAACCAGGCTGGCAAACACCAAGAAATCAGCAGCATCTGTCTGCTGCTAGGGAAGAGCAAAAGCCTTGAGAGAAGTAATGAGGTACTTAGGGTGGAATAGAAAGATGGAGCAAAATTACCTGGCAATCAAGTTCTCACTTTACAAGGTAAAGGTAGGCAAATTTGAAGCTGGAAGTACACTGAGGGCGCCTATAGCAACACAAAAATCCAAACCCATCTCAACATGTGACTAGATTGACTCTCCTCCTCACATTTAGTGCCAAGTAGAAAAAGAGATATATGCCTGTTTCCAGGTCAAAAATAATTTACCACTGTTAGTATTGTCATACACACAATATGTGAAATATAATGAAAAATTGAAGACATACAAAATGCAAACATAAAGAAGCCATTGTAAAAAATACAAAGCAATGAATAAAATAAGATTCAGAGATCATCTATATGTTGGAACCATTAGACAAAAATGTTTAAATCACTTAGATTAATGCGGTAAAGACTCTGGTAGACCAGGTATAGAACATGGAAAAGCAGACGGATAATGCCAGGGGAGAGATGAGAGCTAAAAGAAAGACTCCATTTGAAATGGTAGAAAAATAATGGCAACACAAATGAAGAATATCCTGAATAGGTTCATCAGTAGATGTGACACAAACTTGGATAGAGCAGGTGAACTTGAAAGATTGTCCATAGAAATTATTCAACCTGAAGCACAAAAGGAGAGAGACAAAATGTAAACCAAAGATGTAAGATTGTATCACGTGGCCTATTTTATGTATATTTGGAATGGCTAGCTGAAAAAGAGCAGAAAAGAAACATTTGAAGTGATAATGGCCAATAACTGAAGTGATAATGGCCAAGAATTATACAAAAATTAGACACCAAGTACAGATATAACCTCAGATAATTTCAAACAGGAGTACAAACACACACACACACACACACACACACACACACACACACAAACCCCTACCTAGATACATTATATTCAAATAGCTAAAATCAAAGGTAACGACAAAGTTTTGAAGGCACAGTGGGGCAGGGCAGGGCAGGAAGGCAGGAGACATATTACGTGTAAGGAAATGAGGATAAAAAAAATATACAGCAAACATTCTATCAGAAACTACACAGGCAAAAAGACAGTAAACTGGCATCTTTTAAAATGGAGAAAGAAAAACAAATATCAACCTAGAATAATATACTCAGGGACAGTGTCTTTAAAAAAATCAAGGAGAAAAGACATTTCAAAATATAAGAAATTGAAGGACTTTATTGCCAACACACTTGCATTACAAGAAATGTTAAAGGAAGTTCTGCAGGCAGAATAAATATGATGAGACAGAAATTTGAATCTACAAAAATGAACATCTATGGAGATGGTCCAGAATAGATACAGAAACCTCTAAGAGCTCAATAAAATAAAAGCCGAATTTTAAAACTAGACAAATATTTGAACAGGCACTCAGATAGATGCATGGAGAGCAAATAAGTACAATGAAAAGATGCTCAAGATTATTTAGCCACTAAGGTAATTCAAATTAGTGAAAGCCACAATGCAATGTCACTACACAATCATTAAAATGACTAAAAATAAAAAGACAAGATATCAAGTTTTGGTGAGGAAGTATGTAGTGGAACTCTCACATACAGATGATAGGAATGTTTTTCACTTTAAATGCAGTTGGGACATTTCTTTTAAAGTTAAAAATCACACATTTCACATGATCCCAAATTTTAATAACATGGATAAATATATGCTTATATAAATATATATGTATGAATATTTATAACACTTTTATTCATAAAAGTCCCAAACTGGGAGTAACCAAATTTCTACCAACAAACATTAAACAAGTACTGGTTACAGGAAAGAAAAATATAATCTATAGTGAAATTAAGCAGACCAGCAGCTGTCTAGTGCTGGGGGTTGGGGCAGCTACCTTTTGTGACCACAAAATAACTTTGTATGGTGATAGAAATGTTCTATATCTTGACTGTGATACTACTTACATTGATGTATAAATTGTCAAAACACATAAAAATATATACTTCATATAAGTACATTGCATTATTATGAAATTATGTTTTATAAAATTGATTTTAAGAAAAGAATGCCAATTTGTGAAAAAAAATCAATTTAAGGGATAATATATTCCTCATAAAGAAAATTCTAGAAACCTGGAAGTTTCCTGGAAATCTCAGATGAAATAGAACAATTATGTTATTAGATTCATTTTACAGACTTTGAAAGTTGTAAATTTCTATAAACTTTAATTTTTTTAAGGTCCCATAGCAGGTGCGCAGAAATTATTAATCCAAACTATAGAATTCAGTGGGAAGAATTTTAAGGAGCAAATTGAAGGTGTGAAAGACTAGAACACTTTTAAAAATAATTTTCTAATATTTATCTTGGGATACCTAGCTCAATTAAAGTATTGCTGGTTTTAGTCTTATGAATCACCTTCATTTAAGAAAAAATTTCAACAGCAATTCAACTTTGAAATAAATAGAGGTATTTAATTAATCAAAACATTGACATATTCTAATACTTGTATGTTGTGAGCAAACTAGCTTATGGAACAAATTCAACCTATTACCTGTTTTATAAATAAAGTTTTCTTGAAGCAGCAGCCACACCCATTTAGTTATATATATTTAAAAAATATTTAAAACAGAGATTATGTGGTTTATGAAGGCTAAGATATTTAGTATCTAGCCCATTACTAGGAAGTTTGTTGAATCCTACTGTAGAGAAATATTTCTTGTATGAATTCTTTGACACAGAACATATTTCATGATATTTATGACATTTGCAATGATGATTTGAGACAGTATTGTATGGTGGTTGACAATGTAACTTTTAAAACCAGATAGCCTAGATTTCTTCCTGGTTCTGCCCATACTAGCTGTGGGAACTTGAGCAGACTATTTAGCCTCTGTGTCTTTCAGGTCTCCTGCTTTTAAATTCTAAATATAATAGCATCTACTTCATACAGATGTGAGAATTTACCAACTCAATACATATCAACTACTTAGAGCAGTGACTGGCACATAATGTCCAACAACTGTTAGTTAGCATCACCACCATCATCATGACCATCATCATCACCACCATCATCATTGTTGGTAAGACATATCACACAACAGGTCAAATAAAATTTCAAAATTAAAGGTATGTTAAAGTGTATTATAATGATGATTATAGAGAGAAGAACAACGTGAAATTAAGGTATTTTAAATTTTGAAAAGTTATCAATTTAACATTTACATTTTTTATTATAGTTAATTATGTGCATGCCCTTTATTTTCTATTTGAGTTTATATTCTTTGATTCCTAGAAGGTTCTGGTTTTTAACTCCCAAAGTTTTGAGCAGTTCTACACATGATCTTAAGAAAAAAAATGCCAATTTGTAAAAAAATTCAATTTAAGGGCCAATGTTGTCCTGATAAAGGAAATTCTAGAAACCTGGCAGTTGCATGGAACATATGTAGTGGTTATTCAATATTTATTGACTGATCAGCAAATTAATGAATAATGTGTCACCATTTATAGCACAGTACATTGGAAATGATGCATCATTCATATTAAACAGAAAGTTAATTGAAATAACTAGCTGTTTTTGATTAAGCACTTTTCTCAGTTATTTAAATCCTTTGAAAGCATTGAAGTTGGCTGTGATATAAAGGGATTACTTCTATTGAGGATGTGAATTAAGATATATTCATTTGTGTTTAATTAGATGAGGATCTTTTACTACTGGAAATTTCAGAGTTCAATTACAACCCTATTAGAACGTGAATGCTGAATTCCTTTGTTACAAGGCCATTAAACGATGATCATCTCATTGCGTGGGTGAGTTGAAAGGTATATTTTATCAGTAGTTTCTTATCTTGTTACTTATTTGACAAGACAAATAGAGTAAATGTAATAAATTTCAAAAAAAAAAAAAACCACTTTAAAACATTTAGTTAAAAAGTTTCCTGAATGACTAGAAAGATTCATTTTGTTCTTTTTCTAGTGATGTGATATGGATGTTTTTCCAATTTTCATTTCAGTAATTTCTGCTCAAAATTCATGTAAAAGATGTTTCCACAAAATATTCTGCATTAGTAGAGATAGTAACTAGTTGATTCACATACTGAGTCATCAAAGGCTGATCATGACATGAAATTAATCTTCCACAGTGGAGATTCATCCTGGAATTGTTACCCACGTGAGAGCATAATGTGCGTTTCTCAATATTCCTGTTTGGATAGTTAGAGCATATTCATATTGATTTGTAACAGTCAATACCATGGTAACATATGAGTGCTCACTCTTTTGTATAAAACAATTACACTTTGAAATAAACCTTTGAGAAACCTGGAAGGCATTGAGGTGAATGTGTCTTTGAGTATAATGTTCTGTGTTAATGAAAAAAGTGGCCAATGCTTATAATCTGAAAAATATTCTGTGTACTAAAATTAGAGGCATCTTCAACATTCTGGTATTTGCTTACTGGTTAAAAAAGGTAACATATAATTCTTAAGCAGACACTGAGAGTGCATAAAACTGCTATAAAAATCAAAAGGGAGTACGTTGTGACAAATGAGAATTCTATTTATTTATTTGTTTATTTATTGGAGACAGAGTCTCACTTTGTCACACAGACTGGAGTGCAGTAGCACAATCTCAGCTCACTGAAACCTCCACCTCCTGGGTTCAAGCGATTCTCCTGCTTCAGTCTCCCTAGTTGCTGGGATTACAGGCACACACCACCTCACCCAGCTAATATTTGAATTTTTAGTAGAAACAGGGTTTAGCTATGTTGGCCAGGCTGGTCTGGAACTCCTGACCTCAGGCGATCCACCCCCCTTGACCTCCCAAAATGCGGGTATTACAGGCATGAGCCACCATGCCTGGCCAAGAATTCTTTATTTGAAAGTACAAAGCAATACGGGTATACGAAAGAGAAACTTGAGTTCTCTTTGAAGAATTTAAAACTATAAAAATGTCATCAATACACACGAATGAAGGATAAGAAAATTACAAATTAATTTTTTAAGAGTATCTGCTAGAGCCTATTAGTCATGGACATTGAGATACATTGTACTTTCATATTTTACAAGAGACTATGAAAAATATTTCTGTAAAATGCTCTTAATAAGAAAATGTTATCTGTAAACTAGTCATGTTCTGTTAATTAGAATAAAGGATTGAAGGAATAATCATTACTATAATTGCTGGTAGAATAAGCTAAAACTATCTTATTATCTTCCCAAACTTTCAGCTTCCTGCTAATTTAGGATAATAAATATCCTCATTTGTATAGTGTTTTGTATGTGTATAAGTGCATGCATTTTGTGTGTGTGTGTGTGTGAATTTGTATGTATGCATTACTTTGAGGAGTGTAAAGCTCTGTGAGCTGTACAGTATAATTTTATGTTATCACTATATTGATTATGAAATGTTCACTCTACTTTGGATATCTCAGGTCCACTGTCACCTATGCTTATGGAGATTAGAATTGCTCTGCTTCCAATATTTCCAATTCTAAAATTCTTCTCTGATAACAGTCTCCATGTCTCCAATTCTTAACTTTTTGCCTATCTCGTTTTTTGACCAGCTATAAGCAGCCCTTACTCTTCTTGCTGTTCCCATCTCTGATATTCTTCTTGATCTTCCCAGTTTCTCCTGTTCCTAGAAGCTGGATTCCCCCCAACATCCCTATATCCCCCTTGTATCTTGAGCTCCCAATACTCTAGAGATCACTGCAACATAGTCTTCTCTGATTTGAGAAGACCTGCTATTTTCTTAGCAATCTTAAACTGATATCTATTTTTCTTCCTATTGCTTTGTTCACAGTGTCTTTAGAATCTTCTTAATAATTATTATAATAGTAGATAATAGTTCAAAAGTTCCTACAATGTACCAGATTATCTAAGAATTTTATTAACTCATTTAATATCACAGAAACATACAGGTGTTTAGGCAGGAAGATTTTCAGAAAATGATTAACTTAGAAATGCAGGAGGAGTGGCCGGGCGCGGTGGCTCACGCCTGTAAACCCAGCACTTTGGGAGACCGAGGCTGGCGGATCACGAGGTCAGGAGATCGAGACCATCCTGGCTAACACGGTGAAACCCTGTCTCTACTAAAAATACAAAAAATTTGCTGGGTGTGGTGGTGGGCACCTGTAGTCCCAGCTACTCAGGAAGCTGAGGCAGGAGAAAAGCGTGAACCCGGGAGGTAGAGCTTGCAGTAAACCTAGATGACGCCACTGCACTCCAACCTGGGCGACAGAGCCAGACTCTGTCTCAGGAAAAAAAAAAAAAAAAAAAAGGAACAAAGAAATGCAGGAGGAGAAAGTATTTATGGCCAACTTTCTAATCCACTTATACAATTAAATTTATATTTATATAGTCAACTATCATCTCTCATAAACCCAATTTGATAGCATTCTTAGAACATCTCATTTTTGAGCACCTTCTAAGGTTAAAGCTTTGACCAGGCTCATTGTGACAGTCTTTTTTTATTTTGTTTTGCTAATATTGCTTTCATTTATTTCTTTTCAGGTATTTTTACTACTTAAGCTTTTCTCATTTTCTTACTATTCCCTTTTTTTACTCTAATTATGGGTATTCTTTTAAAGTTTATGTTGAGACCCACAGGATTGAAGCAGACGTCCCTTGTAAATGTGTCCACTGTTCTCAGTTTTTTCATTTCAAGATAAATGAATCCAGTGTAAGGACCATTGTAAAGAAAGGAAAGGAAATTCATGACGTCATTATTGCATCTACACCGGCAGGCATGCAAACCTTGCTCTTTTGTTGAAATATCTTTTTATCTCATATTGAAAATGCAGCTTTTATGTGGGTGCAGGATTGCTATAAGCAAAGGCATGCCTATAGACTATATTATGATTCAAGAAAAAGTGAAATCATTATATGATAACTTAAAGCACAAGGAAAGTGAAGGATCTGAAGCTGAATAATTTAAAGCCAGCAAAGGATGGTTTGATAAGTTTAGAAAGAGATTTGCCTTAAAAAAAAAAAAAAAAAAAAAAAGTCAACTTAAAAAGAAAAGCAGCTTCTGCCAGCCAAGAGGCAGCAAATAAGTTTCCAAATGCCAGTAAGAAAATCATCCAGGAAAAAGGATATCTGTCTGGATAGGTTTGTAATGTAGATAAAAATATCCTATTCTGAAAAAAAATGACACAATGGACATTTATTAGTAATGGGGAGATGCAAAAATAAGGTTTTAAGGCAGGGAAGAATAGGCCAACTATTCTGTTTTGCACAATGCAGTCAGGTTTATAGTGAGGACTGTCCTTACCTTTGAAACTGCTAACTGTCAAGCATTGAAGGAAAAAGATAAACACCAGCTGTCAGTCTTGTGATTGTACAACAAGATGGCCTGAGCAATGAGAACACTTTTTCTGGATGATTTAATTGACACTTTGTCTTTGTCCCCAAAGTCAGGAAGTACCTTATCAGTAAGGGACTGTCTTAAAGTTTTTTTTTGTTTGTTTTTTTGTTTTTGATATTGGGCAATGCCCCTGGCCAACCAGACCCTATGAGTTCAACAACAAAGGCATCAAAATGGTTTACTTGTCCCCAAACATGTCTTTAATTCAGCTTCTAGATCAGAACGTCATAATAAACTTTAAAGCTCATTACACATGGTACTCTATGAAAAGGATTGTCAAAGTTATGGAAGAGAATCCTGATGGAACATTGTAAAAATCTGGATGGATTTTACAACTGAAGATGCCATCGTTATTGTAGAAAAAGCCATGGAAGCCATCAAGCCCCAAACAATAAATGCCTGCTGGGGAAAATGCTGTCCAGATGTTGTCCATAACTTAACAGGATTTATGACACAGCCAATCAAGAAAATATAAGAGATTGTGGATATGGCAAAAAAAAAAAAAAAAAAAAACAGGTGGAGGATGAAGCATTTCAAGATATGGATCTTAGAGGAATTCAAAAGCTAATAGACACCACACCAGAGAAATTAACAGAAGATTATTTGATAAAGATGAGTGCTTCTGATCCAGTGCCAGATGATGAGATAAAGACATAGCAGAAGCATTGCCAGAAAACAAATTGACATTAGGCAATCTGGCAGAAACGTTCTGATTATGCAAGACTGTTTTTGACTTGTTTAATGATATGATCTCTTCTATGATATGGGCACTGAAACTAAAGCAAATGGTGGAAGAGGGATTGGTACTATGTAGAAGCATTTTTAGAAAAATGAAAAAGCAAAGAGTCAGACAGAAAGTACGATTGTATTTCCATAAACTTACTCTGAATGCATCTGTCTCTCCTGCCTCTCCTTCTACTTCCTCCACCTCTTTGGCCTCTGCCACCCCCGAGACGAGACCAAATTTTCCTCCTTCTCAGCCTACTCAACATGAAAATGACAAGGATGAAGATTTTTATGATGATCTGCTCCCACTTAATGAATACTGAATATTTATCTTTCTTCTAATTTTTGAAATAACATTTTCTTTTTTCTAGCTTACTTTATTGTAAGAATATCATATGTAAGACATACATCATACAAAGTATGTGTTAATCAAGAGTTTATGTTATTGGTAAGGCTTCTGGTTAGCAATATTTTATTAGTTAAGTTTTATGGGGGTAAAAATTATACATGGATTTTTTCATGTGCTGGCGGGTGGCACCTCAACCCCCATGTTGTTCAAGAGTCAAGTATATAGATAATTATACATATGCATATGTATGTGTGTATGTGTGTATAATTATACACACACATATATATGTAAAAAGAATTTTAAAAATCTAGTGTTGCAAATTTTACAAAAATATATCACCATGTGAATACATTCCTAGGGACCCTACCATGGCTTCAGAAGGAATCCATGCAAGTGAGAGGACAAGAAGCTTAAGCTTCATTAATTTCTTAGCATACGTTGGTATCGTTAGTCCCTTACTCTTTTCTCTCCACACTCTTTCATAGCAGTTTTAGCTATTATTTTTGTGTATTTCATCTGATTCTGAACTATAGATCTATATAAATATTGGTATGCTGTATACACCAACCCGAGTGTACCCTTGAGACTTCAGATATAATGTGAATAAACTAAGCACATTTTCTTTCTTAGGTTCCTTTTTCCAATTGCTTAGTGTTTTGCACCTCACTCCTTACATGCAATAGCTTTTACAACATTCTTTGGATGACTCATCTCATATACAATCTTATCCTTTCTAATCTAAAACAACTTCTTAATACCTCATCTGAATTTTTAGATATTCCTAAGCATAGGCTATATATTATAATATGGGATATAGGCTACATTCTAATTGAGGTCACCAGATGCAATCTTTAGTCTACCAATACAGAAAGCACACTGACTATGGGTTAATGTTTCTTCCCTATGACTCTAATAGTATTCATTTATTTATATATCTTTAAGTCTTTCCTACTATCTAAACTCGCATATTAATCTCCAAATTATTCTTTCTCTCTCTCTGCAAAGATGTACTGGTAGAAAAACAAAGAAAATATTTGTGAAGTCATACAAGGAAAGGGTAAAACCAGAAAATGTAAGTGTTTTGCCCCAAATTCATTGCTTATAAGTCAGTTTTAGGAATGACTCATGCATTCTGGCTCCAGAAAATACCTGTCACTCCTGTGCCATTCTGATTTATTTAAGTACCATTGAAAGACAGCTGTTTAGAAGTTGTATATGAAGAAATTATATAGAATGTAGGATATTTGAGACAAAGGGAAATACATGTGAAAGAGAAAATCAACAATTTCAACATGCAGTATCTAGCTATGTCATTTATTTCTACTGATTTATATTTGCTGGGTTTTCTGAATCTGAGAACTAGTACTTTTTGTGAATTCTGTTTAGGAGTTTAATATATGTTTGATAAAATTGTAGAGGCTGAATGGACTGGTGCCTGATTCCCATCCAGGGACTGCTTTTTAAGAATAAGACTACTTGGTTAACAACTTGAGTAAAGTAGTAAGGAGCTTTATTATTACAATGGAATTGACCTGACTATTGGAAATTGCCAGGTAAAAAATACCTGAAAGTTTTCCATGGGTCAGAGGGGAGTGATTCATCAGAGAAAGATAACCTGAAGCCAGTTTAAATCTTCTCAGAAGATTGTCTGAGGGGGAATGGGAAACTAAGAAGGAGTGGAGTGAAATTGTTAAAAAGGAGGATTCAAGGAAAACACATGTTCCATGTTTCATTAGGCACAGTCAGATATCACCAGTGGGGAGTCCCCAGAGAACCTTTGAAAGTGTTCAAGAAAGATAAAAAGACATATTTAAAACTATACACTAAACCCAGAGAACACAAATCCATTTTAACAATTTATTAATCTGTGTAAGAACTTTCCTCCCCACTTAACTCCCTCTTTTTGATTAGACCTGGTTTGAAACCACACTTAACAGGCTTAGAGAGAAAAAAAGAAATAGGATTACATTCCTATTTCCCACATCAAGCAGCCATTCATCCAGGGAGTAAGAGAAGAGGAGCATATTTTGGTTAAATCAAATTCAGTTTTTATTATCATTGAGATGGCACATTTGCTTTGAGACTGTGTTAAATCTTACACAACCATAGGTTTTTCTATTGCTTTACATTTATTAGAAGAGTCATAGTATGCAAGTAAAGAGATACTGAGAAGTAAAATAAAGTTTCCTTTATAATTTTCATGAGTTCTTATTCAACGTAACAGTTACATATAATCAATTGATTGTCAATTTAATATATTTGCCCAGGATATTAAAATAGGTTTATTCATTTAATTGTGTAATCAACATATCCGAGACATTCACATCCTGTGAAAAAATAAACTGTTACATTCATCTGAAAAAGGTCTTATTGTTTAGTATGATTCGACAAAATGTTGGCATATGTCTGCTTCTGGACCAACACCATGAACCAAAAAAAAAAAAAAAAAATCGCAAATAGGGATTGGAATTCTGTATCTGGTGAGGAGGATGAGATTATCCTGATTGATTAAGACTAATTCGTATCAGCCCTAAAAGTGAAAACAGAGTCAGCTTTGAAGGAATCAGATGGGCTGGTTTTGAAAGAGATAAATATATACGTCAAAGCAGCATTATACTTTCACGAGGTCTGGTGAAGCGAATGCTATGACTTGTCAAAAGGATTCTCTTTACTCATTTTACCTCCATTTTGGATCCATTAAAATTCTACCCCATTGTCCCCCAGTATGTATCTCAAATCTAAGTACTTCTTATGCTAACCACCACTGATCTATTATCCATCATCAGTCCTTGCCTTTCCTAAACTACAGTTCCTTATCTTTTATCTCAAGTAGCTATCCTCGATTTTCTTTGTTAAATTTGTGAGTGTGTGTGTGTGTGTGTGTGTGTGTGTGTGTGTGTGTGTGTGTGGCTATATTGGATCCATTCTTTACGAGAAACGTGTGTTGTTAAACACTATGGAGAGGCCGGGCACGGTGGCTCACGCCTGTAATCCCAGCACTGTGGGCGGATCACGAGATCAGGAGATCCAGACCATCTTGGCTAACACGGTGAAATCCCGTCTCTACTGAAAAATACAAAATATCAGCTGGGCTTGGTGGCGGTCGCCCTAGTCCCACCCACTCGGGCTGACGCAGGAGAATGGCGTGAACCCAGGAGGCGGAGCTTGCAGTGAGCCGAGATCACGCTGCTTTACTCCAGCCTGGGCGACAGAGTGAGACTCGTCTCAAAAAACAAGTAAACAAACAAACAAAAACACTAAGGAGAGTTGTTATATAAATTATTCCTCTTTCTGATCATATTTACCATATTTTACACCTTAATTTTATAGGTTTCTTATTCTCTATCTCTTGAGTTTGGGTCATATCCGTACATTAATGCCAGGGTAGTTCATTCCTTATTTATCTTTCTCTTCCTTTATTATTTTTGACTCTAGACAACCACTTGCTGAATAATAGTTTAAGGATTGTGTGAACGACATGTGGGGACAACCACAGCTTTAAATTATGACTGTTGTTTGGAATCCTAAATTTCTTATGTCTATTACCCTCCAAGACATGACCTCCCTCAGCTGTTTACATTCAGATGTGATATGGTTTGACTGCTTACTCACCCAAAATCTCATCTTAAATTGTAATAGCCATAATCCCCATGCGGCAAGGGAGAGACCAGGTGGAGGTAATTGAATCATGGTAGTGATTCCCCTATGCCGTTCTCGTAATAGTGACTTCTCACGAGATCTGATGGTTTTATGAGGAGTAATATTTTCCCTTCACTGGGCATTTCTCCTTTCTACCACCATGAGAAGAAGGTGTCTTGGTTTCCCCTCACATTCTGACATGATTGTAAATTTCCTGAGGCCTCCCAGACAAACTGAACTGTGAGTCAATTAAAACTCGTTCCTTTATAAATAGCCCAGTCTCAGGCAGTTCTTTATAGCAGTATGAAAACGGAGTAATACAAGCTGGTTGATATGACTTATAATATAGTCCCTTAATTCATGAAGTCTTTAAGTTATAAAAACTGTTTTTCTTCCTTCCTTTGTTGCAATTTATTTGGGATCTCTTCTTAGTTAAATGTCTGCCTTAAATTGCAAAAACTGATAATTATTATAATCTTTCAGTTCTAATTTCTCCTACATTTATAATGTGCCAAACTGAGGCAACACGCATATTTTTTTCTATGACCACCTGTGTCAATATATTTGACAATCATTAAACATACCATTTAGGAACTTAATTCTTACTTTTAGGGGTAACTTAACACTTTCCCACCTCCCCATGTCTAAGGACATACAGGTGAACTGTTGTCTCTGCGTTTTGATTCACATTTTTGAGTACTTGACAGCTTTTCAGTATAATGTATGAATTGTGGTTATAATCTTTTATTTTTTTCTGCTTCATTAAAGAAGCAGAAAACTCCTGCATTGAAGAAGGCGTTCTTCTATTTTTTGTTCATTTTGTTGTATTTTATAAGATTTGACAAAAGTAAAGAAAATTAAAAACGATCTCACATTGTCAGAATTAAACTTCCATTTATAGCTATTTATTAGTACTATTTATTTAGAATGATTTTTACAATTATGTTTTTCTTAGACTAATCTGATTATAAATGCAGCACAATATTTAGACTTTTACATGTATTTATCAGCTGGAAAACAATTATAAACCTAATTGCTTTCAATCTCAATTCATAAAAAAGGCTCAACCTCAGTGTGATTTTCTGTCTTTACTGATAACTCAGCAAAGTGTCTCAAATAAAATACTATCTAGGAAGTTGTACTTAAAATTTGGCTTTAAAATTCCATTTTTCCTTTCCTTAAAGGTCTTTCCTTGAAGATGTATTTACTTGGCTAAAATATGACTTGAGATTTACAGCTAATTCATGCAGGAAAATGTGTAGTCCAGCTTTATAAATATTCAAGACAGTAAAAATGGGAAGAAATATAGAGAATACCTCATTGGTTCTTTTTACATTATACTATAGATTAAACAACTTACAGTAGACATGAAAAAGAAGAAAGTATTTTCCTTTGTAGAAATTCAAAAATAATACTATTGTTTCAATTTCTACATATTTATATGTTCCTCATTGTCTCACGATTTACATTGAGGAAATGAAAATTTCCATTTTTGACAAACAGAACTTATTCAAATATTTTGGATTTCTATGTTCCAGTGTATGACAAAGCTGTCAGTTATAGGATTTTTGTACATCACCAATTTCGAAATTTGGATTGCCAAATAACATGCTTTGGCATTTAATTTAGTATATGTTAAATCCTTTTTTTGGTAACCTTTATTAATTTTGACATAAGTATAAATTTTTTTTCAAATGGCATCCAAGGGGGCTAAATTACTGAACTGTCAAAATTATTTCCTTACAAAGTAGTCCTGATACATGTGTTCTAAAAGTAAAGGCTCCAGGGTTTAATGATGGTTCTCTTTTTGCTGACATCTATTAGCTGCATTCCTTTCTGTACTTTCTGTAGGTGAGGAAGCATGCTTGTTTTGTGTTTACATGCTTGATCCTGCTTACAGCTCAGCTACCTCCCTTTATAAGAATCATCCTATCTCAGATTACTAACATGCCAACTTGTTCGTCCTGTTGCTATGGTTTCTCAGTCATTGGCTATGCCCTGTTGCTCAAAATTATGCTTAGGCATGTCCTCATAGAATTTCATGTTTCTACCGTGATTTTGGTTGTTCTCAGTTTTGCATAAAGCAGTTATTCAACAACCCTTTGCAATTCATTTTTAGATTGAGTTTATTTGACTTCAGTGTAACTGAATGTGTCCCAACGATTTGGTTGGCACAGGATTTATGGGGGCTTGTCTTGTTAATGGTGGACTCTAAACTTATAATATCTCTACTGCCCAATTAAGTTGAACAAATGGCATCATCCCTGAATCTGTTTCAATGTTATCATAAATCTGCAATGTATTATTTACTTAAGATGAGTTTCAATAGTGACACAGCTGTTGGTTTCATATAATGGCTTACTTTTGTTCATTGTGACATGGTGTAAGTACTGACATTTAGAGTGGCATCTGCAAAAGTCTAGGCCTCACAGTCAAATTATAAATTGCATACTACCACCATTCTGTGAGCTATTAGCACTGTTAAGAGCATTTTGCTCTGTTAGTGTCATATTTTGTTAGCTAGTCTTCCTGGGAACATGCTGCCTTTCTTTATTTTGTTCTCTATTTCCTGGAATGCATGCTGTTTAATGATATTTAGCCAAAATAGTAAAATTCAAAAATCAAGTTTTCTTTTTCCATCTCCAATAAAGATCTTATGTTCTTATGCTATGATGCAGTCTCTCACCTTAGTGGACTTTAGACTCATTATCATTATAGACACCATTGCATAATAATTACTAAACATTTGTTAAAGTAATATACTTTGAAATAAAAGTACTGAATCAAAAGGAAAGAGGTGAATCTTATTTTGATTTTTGAATCAAATAATTTGTTTTTGATTAGTTATTTGTTTTCTACCCAAAGTTAATTTTTACATAATACTCTTGTCAATAGAAGACAATAAAAGGAAAAACAAAATGAGAACATAGATTAAGTTAATTCAGGACAAAAAATGACAAGATTAATCTGTATGAGACAATTAAATATTATGATGTTATATATTCACATACTTTACACATCTACTTCCATGTTTTCATGTTAAAGACAAAAATATGATCTGCTAAGAATTTTCTCTTTCTCTCAGATACTTCTAATTTATATTCAGCCATTCCCTGGAGTATCCTACATTTAAATTTACAAGGCTAACTTTAGATCAGGAGAAACAAAATTACAGTCTCTATTTTCTTTAATTTAGCCATGACTAGAAAGTGTAACTTCATTACTGATTAGTTTAAAAAAATCTTAGAAGAATGGTAGACATTTAACATAGGTAATTTGATTGTGCAACCCATGTGCTAGCTAGTTCATTCTGTTGAAAAACAGTTAAGAAATAAGTTAGCAAATTTTTAGCTATTACCTTAAAATTTAAGTTAAATCTAAATGTGTATGTGTCTTGGCAACATAAATCTGAAGTTCTATCTAGATCCTTTTGTTAGAGCAAAGAGCTTTCTTAAAATATTGAAAAAGGTTGTTATTATAAGAAAAATTTATTATATTTGTTATGTAAAACCATGTTAACTCAAAGTTTAAACCATCTTTCTATATGGAGTTAATTTTATACCACAAACTTGGTAACACATTGGCTCAATTTAACTCTAACAAAACCAATCCATATAAAAGAACAATATGGAATTTATTTCAAGTGGGTATGGCTAATGTTCTGTTTCCCCTCCTAGAATATAATTACTAGTAAAATAAAAAGATAAGTAAAATAAAGACGGGTTTGAATACAATACAGTTATTCGATTTGTCTTCACATGACATTTAAGAATGTTCATCTGGACAAAGGCACTAACTCTGAGAGTTAGTCTCAAAATCTCAACATTGAGGATGTTAACATTGACAACTTACCAATAATGGTGATTTTATGATGTACAGCATTTTGTATTATTCTATGTGCATTTTCCTGCCTTTGCTATTTTGAGTCTACATGGTGAATAAAACAAAATTTGGAGTCAGAAGTACTGAGTTGTAGTCTTATTATACCACTTGTGTCCTCTGCGGCCTCAAAAATATCACTTCGATTTTCTGATTTTCTGTTTTCTTTTCTGTAAAATGAGGAGGCATTGTATGAGAATCAAATGGGGAAAAGTTTTGACTTTTTTTATTTACCCAGGCTGAAATACAGTAGCAGGATCATAGCCCAAACTTCTGTGCTCAAGCAATCTTTTCACTTCAGCCTCCCAAGTAGCTGGGATTACAGACACGTGCCACTATGCTTAACCAACAAAAATAAATAAACTTCAGAGTATTAATACAAATGTTAATTGTTAATTTAAAGGTTGAGCCTCAACTGACAGGTTTCTGAGGATGGCATGTATTAAATAGTCTAAAGTTGAAACTGTTTTCTATGAGAACATAAGACAATATTTATTTTAGGCTGGATATTAAACATATTAGTCACTTCAAAAAAGCATGAAATCAAGTTTAATGAATATAACCATTTTAAGAGAAAAATACACTTTTCGTCTTCAGAAATGTTTCTCTCTCCATTTACAAATCATTTTCTGCTTTTACTTTCAGGTTGCCAACTCCATACTTTTTGAGTTTTTATTATTTTAGCTTAAACACATTTCATCAAAATAATCCATATTCATTACAAAGATATAAAATATAAATAAATGTAAAGAAGCTGAAAAAAATAGCCTATGATATTAAGAACAAACTAGATAATCCGGCAGATTTAGGCTTAAATTTCAATGCTGCTACTTTCTTACTCTGAACTTTGGAAAACATTATGAAATTATTCTGTGCTTCTAATTACATAACATGGGAAATAATATTAATTTTCCAAGATATTATGTGTGAGTGACATGAAATAATGCATGTAAACTACATTCTATAAAACATGTCACCTAAATGCTTAATAAATGACAGCTTTTGTCATTATAATACTACCATTTCCCTTGGAACTATTGTTCATATTCTTATTTCCTTCTTTAACATTTTAAAATTACTTTTAAATGTTAACTATAATAAAATCAAAACATTTAACCCCTTAAAAAATTTTAAATTATCTGTCTAAACCTTCTCATATCATATGGCTGCTTTCTTTTCTGGTTTACAATTTATATACCTGGAGCTTAAATAACAGTTCCTAAACATTTTTACCTTTTGGATAAGCTTTTGTGTCTTAATCTCATATTTAAAATGTAAAAGTCTGAATTAGATATACTATGTTTAAAGAGGTCAGACTCCTGAATATTGAAATGAGACTAAGCTCTCTCTTTGTCTGAATAATATTCTACTAATAGAACGTTTCTAACTTCCCCTTTCACCATTGCAAACATAATAGTGTGGCTTCCAGTTAAGCTTGAGTTCCACTGAAGCATTCTGTCTGCCACGCCTAAAAGAGCTGCTAAACGATCTTCCCTCACCAAATATCTGTATTTTTTAATTGCATACATTAATATAACGTTTTATATTTATTCTTACCAAAATTTATCTGCTTTTTTCCGCTCATTATTCTCTCCTGTTTTCACATAGTTTTAGTCTAATTCTGTCACACAATATTTTAGCAATTCTTACTGCTTTATAACATTGATCTGCTTGCTTTATACATTTTCAGAAATGTTGTTGTTTTAAAATTAAAAACCAGTCAAAATATAATCCTGTGACATACTTCACTAGAGCAGTTTCTCTACAATGACATGTCATTAATCAATACTCTTTTTTTTGAGATTGTACAAGTAGCCATGTATCTAAAAGACTATATAAACTAGTGTTTATTTTTTACACCTTATATGTAAAATTATTTATATTATGCTGTATGTAGACAAATAAAAATACACCGTTTATGCAGCAGTCACTTTCTGGGTCTAAAGATCTAATCAGGATTTAGCAAGTCAATTTAATTTTACATATGTTTTAACCAGGATGATCATTACTGCCATTACTTTTGCATATCTTTGCAAATTTATTTAATAATCCTTGTGGAATTTTTATGTTGATACCAAACATGTTGGTTTGATATGATAGATTCTAGAATCCTTTTTTATATTAAAAGTCAATTTCCCTTATTTCCATCTGATTAATTTATTTTTGTTGTCCCAAATATCATAATATTGCTTTTATTCTATAAAATAATATATATAGACCACCTACCATGTGCTAAACCCAACAATAGTGCAATGTTGAACTATATAGACAAGTTCACTTTTCTCATAAAATTTATATAAGAGGGAGTTACACACAAAATTAATGTATCACCTAATACATACATAAAAGAAACCTAGAAGGGAGTATAATTAGGAAAGAAAAGAACAGATTGCTATGGTAGAGAATAATAGAGGCAGTTTAAATAGATAAATGGCAATGATTATCTAAGGGAGTGATATTTTAGATTAAAAGGGGCCACCTAAGGGAAGAACCAGAAAAAGAACATTTCAGGTGTAGAGAACAATGCAAAGACCCTAGGCAAAAATATTTTATCTTTTCTGGAGTGGGACAAAAAGCCAGGTGACTACATTATTGTAAAAAAGAGAAGAGTGGCATGAGATGAAGTTGACGATATAGTTGGGGTGAAATCACCAAAATACCTGAAGACTTCTGGTAAGTCTTTGTAAATTGAGGCTCCATGAATATACTCTAAATGAGTAGCGACATGATCATCATAGAATTTTAAAATGATATTTCTGACAGCTTGGTAGAGATAGGATTGTTAGAATGCCCAAGGACAAAAGAAGAATGGAAACTCTGGCAAAACAGGAGTTTGACCCTTGTACAACCCCTAAGAAAGGGGGTCAATCCAGAGGGCTGAGCAGCGACAGTCTGCAAGCCCCACTTCGATGGCCCCTTGCAGGATAAGACCGAGTAGCTTAGAATGATATTTCTGACAGCTTGGTAGAGATAGGATTGTTAGCATGCCCAAGAACAAAAGAAGAATGGAAGAATTGTAATATTCCAAAATTTTAATTTGCCCAAGGGAAAACATACATCAATTATAAAATGGCCAAATCCTTAAAAATAACTCATAAGTATACGGAATGATTAATTTGTCAAATATATCAGTTTACTAGAAAATGTTATTTATTAATATAGTTTAGAGATATTTTGATTGAAATGAATGATTTTAATTTTAAAAATTTCTGAGATGTTTTAGTCAAACAATTTAAGCTTTTGTCTATTTTTATATCCAGTTTATTTTTATTTATTATGATCCATTTTACTCTAGCAAGCCAAAATTTAGTGTATGCCTGGTTGTTTTACTATTCCTGATTTGAGAATAAGAATATCTTCTGCATTTTTAATGACAGTTATGGGGCATATATTCAATATTGGGACTTTAAAGTGAAATAATAAATTTCTATTTTTCAATAAGCTTTCAGTCATATAATCATTTGTGAACTCAGTTAGCTTAATATTTGAGGATTTCTTGAAGTCTGAAGTGTGAACCCCTCTTAGACATTTGAGTAAACTAGTACAACAAAATTCAGTACAAACAACTGGAGTAAGTAAAATTTAGCAGTCTCAAAACTATTGTGAATCAACTCATCTCACAATTTAAAAATCCTCTAGAAACCATGTTTGTAAAACAATATACTAGAAACTATATAAATATTTAATATAAAAATGTTTGAGCCTGTAATCCCAGCACTTTGGGAGGCCGAGGTGGGTGGATCACGAGGCCTGGAGTTTACCAGCCTGAACAATATGGTGAAACCCCGTCTCTACTAAAAATACAAAAATTAGCCGGGTGTGGTGGCGGGTGCCTGTAAACCCAGCTACTCAGGAGGCTGAGGCAGGGAACTGCTTGAACCCAGGAGGCAGAGGTTGCAGTGAGCTGAGATCACACCACTGCACTCCAGCCTGGGCGACAGAGTGAGACTCCATCTCAAAAAAATAAAAATAAATAAAATGTTTGAGTAAATTTGCATTTTTGGTAATTGGTTTCTGATTATTTGGCTTTTAAATAATTAATTTTAAGCAAATTTGTTTATTTAGAAAAATAAAGTTGTGGGAAATTAATCATTTGGAAATTTAGTAAACTGGCCAGTGAGTGAATTGATTACTTAACAAATTTATTTTGGTAATAGTTATTCGGTTTTCTTAAAGAAATACTTCAATTGAATTTTAACATGTTGGCTACAAGCAGATTGATTTTTATGAATTGAAATCAATATATTGGCCTGCTTTGGACTTGCCCTCTAATAATAGAAATGGAAATAGAGGGAACTGAGTGGATATGATATTTTGGCAAGACAGTATGGTTTGAGGTTGCTTTGGTTTTGAAGGATGGGAGGTAAAAAGAGTTCAATGATTACTCCTGCAGTTTTGGGTTTGAAGTCATGGTGAACACTGGCATCATCCACTGACATAGCGAAACGTGGTGAAAATGGGTTTGCTGATGGGGGAAGAATCAGTTTCTAATTAATATTTGAATATACTTGAGATGCTAATAAAATGTGAAGATGCCAAATATTATAGACAGTAGAATATACCTGCCTAACAGGAGAGGAATAGTGCGGAGGTAAAAATCAAGTAGTCGTCAGAATATGGATGGAACTTAAAACCAAGGATAGGAGGTAAAGAAAGAAGTACCAGGATTCATTCCTGAAGTTCTCCAACATTTAGATTGTGTGTAGAAATGTTAACAACACATTGAAGAAAGGAATCTAAAAGGAACAGCTGATCAGATACACCACTACTAAAACAAATGACAAAAGAAAGTTACAAGCAGGGTAGAATTGTCACGTATATCCAATAAAAGAGCTTCATTCAGGCTATCTCACTTGGCCCCCCACCTCCCTTTTATTTATTTTTAAGATTTTCACTTCACTTTATTACTCATAATTTCTGTACTTTGTCTTATACATACACACACACACAATGTGAGTGTGTGTGTATGTTATATGATTATGTCAGTATTCTCCTTTATGTTCAACCTTTAACTTTTTAATAACAGGCACTCTGTCATTTACCTTTACATGCCCAGCAGAATACATAAAAATACAAAGTTCTCTGAAATATTTATTGAATTGCATCAGATTATTTCTATAAGTACTTTGTCTCAGACACCATCATGACACAAATATCAATATTTATAAAACATGTAGATATATCTTGTATATTCAAGCCAAAAACGAGGGTATATTTCAATCCTTACCAGACATTTTAATCTAACTTAAAACTGTGTATTGCTTTTTTGATTGAACATGTATTTTTTTTCCCTAAAGTTTCCTTTTTGAATTTTTATGAAAATCTTTCAAAGCCATATAGTAAAATCACACATGCTCGTCTCAGAGCAGAAAATTTGCAGAAAGCCATGTGTGCCTGCTACACCAGCTACTAATCTGAAACTGCAGCCTGTACCTTTAATGCTAAATTGATTTTACTCATCTTTGCATATGTCATCAAGATCGGTATACATTTTGAACCATTACTTGAAATTTTTTTATTAATTTTGGAAGTTGCAGTCTGTGAAAATGATTGGTTTTCTGAAAAGCTCTTTTGCTCATTTGCACTTAGACAAAGGCCATGTGTAAGCTCCTTGACAAAACTATAAACTTGGCATTAGGCCATTATGTGAGCAAAATTTCTAGAGATTTGTTTACTTCTGGGATTGAAATATTTACTGACACAATGTAAATGGGAATGAGTTTCATTCGATGAACTAACACTATTAAAACTAGAAAAATGTAGCCCAATGTTTATAAGAAAAATTAAAACAGGCTGGGTATGAGTCTTCAAAATCAGTAAGCATAATCCAAATAATTTGTGGTTTAACTGGCTTTAAACATGAATCTACATGAAATAAATTGTCTAGCATTTCAACCTCATTTTTCAGGATTCTATCATCATCAAACCACAGAATATCATCATAAAGAGGAATCTTAGTGGTCACTAATCCAAACTTCTGCAGCATGCAAGAATATCCTCTAAGATCTCCAACTAGTAATTATTCAGATTCTGTAGAGACAGCCAATAATGAGAATTGCATTCTGTCCACAACAACCTATTTTAAAAGGTATATTTAAAGGCACCAGAGCTAATAATATATTTATCTCTGTTGGTAGATTTTGAGCTCTTTTGGAACAAAACTTTATTTGTATTTCAACTACAATGTTTAGCACAGTTTCTGGCACATCGAAAACATTTGTAAATTTTTGTTTTGTTTTGTGTTGCTTTGCTTTGTTATAATAATACCATAAATAGTTAAAGTGGAAACATTTATATTTCTCTACACAGTTCTTGTATAATGGTTGCAAATTCCCATAAGGCTTATTTTTCACTTCTGCTATGGAGTGATCATGTTTTGCTTTGTAGTATGAATATGAAGCAGATTGACTTCTCAGACAACAGAGATGTATGTATAACTTCACTTTTCTGTAACACAACTCACTATCAGTTTAGGGGACTCTCACTCAGCATTAGGAGGAAAATTAATTTGGGCTAAGTTTTAATTGTCCTCTCCTTTTGGTTGCAACATAAACGCTACAGGGCTTTTGGGGGCCTCAAGACTTTGAGGTGGAGTAATCTGCCTCTTTCTGTCAAATTCTGTCACTTTTACTTTTCCGGACACCCTTTGATGAATTTTGTTTTTTTACTTAATCTTTGGCTTTAACTCAATTCAATCCATTGCTATTTCAACTTTCCTTTAATGTATTATCTCTTGAATACTTTTGGACCTCCTTTTAGAAACTCAGAGAACATTCTAAAATTGCATCATATTGAGCCAAGGAGATCCCATGAGCTAATTCTTATTTTTCTAGGTACACCTGCCAATATTTTTGTTCTGGAGACCTGCCAGGCTACCCAGACTCTATAGGGAAAGTAGGTACAGATTCCACCATTGTCTAATTTCTAAACCTAAGTGAGGATTCTCTTTATCTTCACTCAGTCCTTGACAGAGACCTGACAGAGTAATAACCCTGTGCTCAGTGACAGGTGATTATTTAACTCTCCTCACTTGCTTTCATTTTTCCTGCCCCCGGAGCCTGTTAGCTAGTCTCAGGAGTGGAAAATCTTCTTTTGACACATCATCTTTTTTCCATACCACCTGACCCTGCTTATGAGCACTTTATATGATTCCTTGGAGTTCTAGGCTTTTGAAATTCAGAAGTAGAAGAAATAACTTTTTCTATTTTGTATTCTGTTGCATCATTTCTTCCTGGAGCTGATGATGCATAATTCCTTATCTGATTCAAAGAAGCAAGGCCATAGGAATATGACAATACTGGGGATAGGAACAAAGGAAACTTGCATTCATATTTCAACTAACATATTTTTCTACCAAATCATATGTTTCTCCAATAAGATATCAAAGCTTTTATCCTAGATAATCTAGTTCAGTACCTTGAAGTTCCCCATAAATAATGGTGTGATTGCAAGATAGGATAATTTGCTTTCAATTATACTCAAAGTTAAGGTACCAAAAAACCTTCTTTTTATTTGGCTTTGTCATGTATTATATAACTAATAACAGCAGTATATCAATCTAATATTAATATTGGTCTGTGCTACCTAATTACACACTAGGAGGAGTGAGAAAGCAATGCTAAGGGCGTATAATTGAGAATTTAAAAATTCACATTTGAAATTATTTGACTATAAAGAGCACTATTTCACCCACACTTTTTAAATATTTAAAATATTGATGCTTATTACTCACCTTTTCTATAAATTTTGTAAAACAAAAGATTCATTCCATGTGAGCAAAATAGAAAAGATCTTTCAGTTTATGTATTTAAAGTATGAATCAGTTATAATAACTCCCATTAGCACTAATGGAAATTTGCATGTAATAAATCCTTTTGGTGTCTGGAGAATATACCAGAGATCTTTTAAACTGTCTGGTGCTTTTACCCCTGGGTTTTTCAGAAATGATGAGCCATCAGATAACATATAATGTTCCTGGAAAGGAATAGGAGTAGCTCCAGTTTTCTGTCTTTGCATATAATAGCCACTTAGCCACTTTATTTTTTTTCTAGAAGTGCATGCATATATGTCTTAATATTCTCTCACAACTACATTTCAGTGGAGCTCAAGGAAAAAAAAATACCAGATCAGATGAGGGGAACTACAATTATTAGTTACGAGACTCATTAAAAATTTCTATAAATATAACTATAATTGGTCATAAAAGTAGCTACAGAAAGTTGTTTATAACTTTAGGTAATGTCTGTTTAGCATTAATATTACCATTTTGCTTGTTTCCTTTAAAAAAGGGAAAAAATCTATCAAGATAAAAATCATCTTTTAATGTATCAATTTTTCATTTTATGGGAAAATAAAGTAGAATCTAGTTTTTATTGACAAGTGAAGCCTGAGTCTATACACACTAATTGCTCTGTCTGATTTGTCAGATTAGTAACCTAAAAATGGACTCATAAGGAATAATTTGATATAGCAGGAAGTGTTTTGTGTCTGACAATTTCTGCCTCCTTTGCTTAAGGCCCACTATTTTTTTTACAATTTTGTTTATTGTGATAAATATAAAATTTACATTTTAACCCTTTTTAAGTGTACAATTCAATGGCATTAAGTACATTAATATTGCTGTGAAAGCATCACCACCATCCATCTCAAGAACTCTCTTCATCTTGTGAAACTAAAACCCTATAACCATTAAACAACTCCCCATTCCTTCCTTCCCTCAGACCTGGGTAGTCCTTGTTTTAATTTCTATCTCTATGAATTTGACTACTCTAGATACCTTACGTAAATGGAATCATACAGTACTTGTGGGATTTTTTTTTGTGACTGGCTTATTTCACTTAGCATTGTGTCCTCAAGGTCCAACCATATTGTAGCATGTGTCAAAATTTCCATCTCTTTTAAGGTTGAATAATATTCCATTGCACAGTATGTATATAGTACATTCTTCTTATCTATTTATCCATTGATGAACATTTGGGTATCTTCTACCTTTTAGCTAGTCTGAATAATGCTGGTATAAATGCTGAAATACAAATGTCTCTTCAAGAGTCTATTTTTAATTCTTTTGAGTGTGTATCCATAAATGGAATTTCTGGATAATATAGTAATTCTGTTTTCAATATTTTATGAAACTGAAATACGGTTTTCCACAGTGGCTGTACCATTTTATATTATCAGTTGTGCACAAGGGTTCCAATATATTGACACTCCTTGCCAATATTTGTTATTTTTCGACTAGATATTAGTTATCCTAATGGGTAGGAAGTGGTATCTCACTGTCCTTATTTGCATTTCCTTAGTGATTAGTAATGTTGAGCATCATTTAATGAGGACCTACTAGATGTTTGCAATCCTTTTCTTCTTCCACAGTATTGATACTTCTAGGGAGGTCCACCTGGCATACATGTTGACTTTAGTTCTGTGTTTAATTTCTTTTTTCATTCATAGGTTCTATGCCCTCTTATTACTTCCTCATTTTTTAATTGCTTATAGTGAGCACTCTCTTATTTCAGAGTTTGCTATAATTCATATTTAATTATTTCAGCTTTTCTGATGTTTAGAGGTTTTATTCTATGATACATTAAGATGGTAATATTATTAATGGAATAACATTAAGGTATCTATTTTTACTGATAGGGTTTCTTTCCAAAAGACTATCCACAGCACATTCATTCATAAGCTTAATGAATCTAAATCTGAACATCTTATCTTCCTAGTAAGTCTGATGCTCCTACAATCTCCTTCCATGTAGCATTTGAATTCCTTCAATAGAGACTTACTGAGTGACATGGCTATAAAATATCAAATATAAGTGAGGGCTCTAAAATTAGAGTCATTTATTTATAATCCTTGTTTCACAGCTTAATAGAATGAGGGCTGTGGGAAAATCATTAACTTCTTCAAGCTGGTTTACTCACATAAACGGGGATAGCAATAGAACTCATCTAGCCCTTACTCTAAATAGATGTGGGACACTGAGTAAGTACCGGCTAGCTGTCAGATATATTTTTTTCAGATATTTAAAGACAGTCCTCATATCAGTTATTCTGTTGCTGTCCACATAAAAATGCAGACACATTTCAAATTTTCTGATATTTCAGAATATGTATTTCCTCCCACAGAGAGGATTTCCAGTGCTGCAAAAGTACGAAGAAAATATACTGGTTTACATATTTCGAGATTTGTATCAGAATATATAACACTAAATTTTTATCAAGGTAATTTTACATATGAGAGACTAATGAGTAAAAGAGAATGGAAGTAAAAATATCAGTTAAGGCTCTGAAAAAATATTTTAAGTGAGAATTAAACAAGCCCTAAATGAAACAGGTGACAATGGACAAGTAGAGATTTATCTGAAAATTAGGACTAAATCCACTAGAGTTCATAGGTGATTATACTTGAGAAACAGGGCAAGCACAATTTATTCCGAGTATTTGTCTTTGTATCTGAGTGTTCCTCTAATTTGGTGGTGCTCTTAACAAAATACAAAAGAAGGGAGCATTGACAGGTTTGGGAGGGAAAGAAATGCACTAATGTTCTCTAATTGAATTTGAAGTGCTGAAATAATTCCTAGAAAGAAGTGTACAAGGAAATGTATGGGCCAGAAAATAAATTGATAGGCATGAGAATTGAGGCCATGAATGCGCAAGAAAAGTAGAAGGAATAAAGGCAAGAGAAGCCAAAGATAAGCTAACCAGACATACATCAATAGATAAACAGCCTTAAGCCAAACTTATGCCCAAATTATAATAGTATAAAAAAAGTTACTGGGATTTTTTTTTAATATGTCTTAGGGAACATAAGATGTGTCGTTATATGTGCAAAATATACACACAAACGTAATATATTCCTTTTATATATTGGGCTCTTTTTTGTCAAAATAGCTAATTATAATTAAGGTATAGGAAGTAAGCATAGCAAATTCTCTGAGTGAGAGTATACTGTGGCATAAGTCAGAGAACTTGAGAAAGCGGAAACTGAGACAAGAACACGGGGAGGGGGGAGGGGGGAGGGATTGCATTGGGAGTTATACCTGATGTAAATGACGAGTTGATGGGTGCAGCACACCAATATGGCACGAGTATACATATGTAACAAACCTGCACGTTGTGCACATGTACCCTACAACTTAAAGTATAATAATAAATAAATAAATAAAAATAAAAAATAAAAAAAAAAAGAAAAACCATTTGAATTCAGTTACATGCACAACATCAGCATTACAGAAGATCAAGGAGGGAACGGTGTGAGTAATAATGTCTGAGTTTATATACCTTCTAAAAGTTTGAGATGAAAAGAAAAGAGACAAAACAGTGAAAACTACCTTCAAGTCAAGCAAAGATGTTTTTAGCTGAGATCAAGACTTATACAATTTTATAGTCAAACAGGAGCCAGAAGAAGAGAGAAAAGAAGACAGTGAGGGAATGAGAACATCTGAGAGCCAGAAGAGGGCAAGAGAATAGTCCTTGATAAGTCAGAGGAACCAGAAAGGTGGTATTACTATGAATGTGAGGAAAATAGGGATAAGCGAAGGCCAGAATGCCAAACTGAAAACATGTTCTTCTATTCCACAGGGGACAAACTAGGCATTTGGAGTCTTCAATAACTAATGTAATAATTAGCTGAGTGATATTTAAGCTGGTTCTAGTACAAATTTAAATAAATGTTCTATTAAAATCCAAAATATGTCGATAATACTTAGCAGTTATCTATACATTTCAGGAAAAAATAACACAGAAGTTAAGAAAAAAAAATTGTAATATTGTAAATAGGGATTTAGGCAAAATTAAGGGCAAACTTTAAACATATGGATATTGTAGTTACATGGAAGAAAGTTTTGATTAGCCTAAACCTATGCATGTATAATTCTTAGTCAAAGTTCAGATTTTTAAAATATAAAATGAAAAAGATTAAAGGCATTGAGTTTACCTGTTCATATATCTTACCTGTTCATATATATCTACCATATATTTGTAGGCTGATTGATAATAGATTTTTTTATAAAAAAATTTTTATCAGTAAATATATTTAGGTACCTATACCTGTCAGAACATTTCTTTAAAAAAATTCAACTTTTATTTTAGATGCAGAGGTACATGTGCAGGTTTGTTACATGGGTATATTACACTCAGGTAGTGAGCATAAGTAGTGAGCATAGTACCCAATAGGTAGTTTTTCAATGCACACCCCCTCTCTCCCTCTTGTAGTGGTCCACATTGTCTATTGTTCTCGTGTTTGTGTCCATGTGTCCTCAATGTTTAGTTCCCACTTATCAGTTAGAGCATGTGCTATTTGATTTTCTGTTCCTGCATTAATTCACTTAGCATTATAACCTCCAGCTCCATCCGTGTTGCTACAAAGGACGTGATTGCCTGCTTTTTATGGCTGCATAGTATTCCATGATATATATGTACTACATTGTCTTTAATCCACCATTGGCTGGGCTCCTAGGTTGATTACATATCTTTGCTGTTGTGAATAGTGCAGTGACGAACATAGGAGTGCATGTATCTTCTCTGGGTGATGACCTATTCTTCTTTGGGTATATACCCACTAATGGGATTGCTGGGTCAAATAGTAACTCTGTTTTAAGTTCTTCGAGAAATCTCCAAACTGCTTCCACAGTGGCTGAAACCATATTCCCACTAACAGTGTATAAGCATTCTTTTTCTCCACAGCTTCACCAGCATCTGCTGTCTTTTGACTTTTTAACAATAGCCATTCTGGACTGGTATGAGATGGTATTCCATTGTGGTGTTGACTTGCTTCTCTCTGATGATTAGTGATACTGAACATTTTTTCATATTTTTTTGGCCACTTGTATGTCTTCTTTTGAGAAGTGTCTGTTCAGGACATTTCTGTATTCTTTGTGACACTACTAGACTTTATTTCTTCCTAGTGTGTGGGTGTGTGAAAAAGAGAGAGAGAAAGAGACAGAGAGAGAGACCCACACACAGAGACACACACACACACACACACACACACACACACACACACACACACAGAGAGAGAGAGAGAGAGAGGGAGAGAAATAAAATTCCATCATTAATATGTCCCAAAAAGGTCTTACGGAAAAATGTATCAGAAATGTATCAGCATTCCTCTTTTCCAAACAAAACCTAAATATTAATGGTGGCTTTCGGCTAATCACGGCAGAACAATTCTAAATAAAGGTTTCTCTCTTTCTTTTCAATCTTTTGATAAATAATTTAAATTTCCCTATACTTTGTGTTAGGTAAACTTTATTTTAGTGAGGCTTTGAATTGAAAGCTGATTTTATTGCTCTATTTTCTGAATATTTTATAGTAATTTTCAGAATCCAACTGAACAAACATATTTTAGCAGTAATTCCTTGAGCTGTAATAACTTAAATAATTTCATTCATGCTTAAAAAGGAGGAAAAAAATGTAAAAGGTAAGTGAAACAAGATAAAGGGCCACATGTTTTAAGAATTATTTTTCCTAAATTCCTACTGGCATTTAATTAGATAAAGAAGAAAACCCAATTATGAAGAACTTGATAGCATTATTCTCTACATATGATAATGCTTATCATAAATTTAAGCAATTTTCTGAAAGAAAACTATTGTAGTTTTCCATTTTCTTTAAATCAACATAAAATATACTGTATATATTTATATTGCACACCATAAATATATACTACTTTCACTAATTTAAAAAAAATTTAAAAATTTTTTTAAACTTTAGAAAATTATCTCTGAAGACCATTTGACCCTGGTTATAGTTTATAAATCTTTTAAAATACTATAAAAGGCCAGGTGTGGTGACTCATGTATATAATCCCAGCACTTTGAGAGGCCAAGGCAGGAGGATTGCTTGATCCCAGGAGTTCGAGACCAGCCTGGTCAATATAGCAAGACCTTGTCTCTACAAAAAAAAATAAAGTTATCCAGGCATTGTGGTGTGCACCTGTAGTCCCAGCTTCCCAGGAGGCTGAGGCAGGAGGATCACTTGAGCCCAGGTGGTTGAGGTTGCAGTGAGACATGGTCACATCACTGCATTCCAGCCTGGGTAGAAGAACAAGACCCTGTCTCCAATAATAATAATAATAATAATCATCATCATCATCATCATCATCAAAGTGCATTAATATATTCATTATACAAACATTTCATCTTTTTATAATTTTGTTTGAAAATAAAATGTACTATATGTATCACTGAGTATATCAAATCCTTGAATATAAAATAACTATTTTGAATCTTTTATAACTTTCATGATGTTTGAGTTTTAAAATGTAATAGGATATACATCCTCTGTATCAGTCTTGAGGCTACAGATTTCATGAGGACAGAGCAGATACGATTGTAGACCAACAAGAGTCAGACTTAACTTTTAGAATTCCCAAGAGCCTTTTGATTGAGAAAATTTACTTCTCAAAATAATGTAACATTTTTCTTTTATGCAAGATAAACTTAGATTGTAATGATGGTTTTCAGTTAACGATGCCAAAGCAATTGAGCCTTGTTTATTAGAGCAATATTTCAACTTAGGAAAGATCCATTCCATTTTTTTTTCTAAGAAATGCTGAAGATACATCGCTCTGCTTAAAAACCTCCATGGATTCTCTAGGAAATTATGCAAGTTCAGATTTTCATTGGCAAGGGATTTCCCGCTTTTCATTTTAAATGTAATGAATTATGACCATGTATATGGTGTTAATAATACAACACTTTGTGTTCCCTACTGAAGAGACATTTCACTGTTGGGCTTTTTCATATTTGACTTTGATCTTTATCTTAAAGATCTCCTTGTAGGTGAAGCTTAATGATTTAGTGTCACAATCTTGACAAAAATCAAGAGGAAAACAAAATTTAAAAAGAAGTTAAAAGGGTGAAAATAAATAAAAGGTAGAATGATATACTTTCCTTAAATAATAAGCTCTCAGGAGTTCTTGGTTGAAAAAAAATATGCTGGGAGTAGTAACAGAATTGTAGATGATATTTCTCCTGCTATAAACTTCACAGGAAGCAGAAACAGTCTACTTTAGAATTGGGCCACATATGCCAATGCGTAGATGTGGGAAGTGTAGATAATGAGGACTAGAAAGAGGGTAATGCAACATTTCAGGAGTGCTGAACTGTTCAAATTCTTTCTGACAGCTTCTATTCAACAATATCCAAACTGAAATCCCACTTGCTCTTATCTACAATGGACAAGTATGAGATATTGGCAGTAAGGAGACAGATAAAAGAAATCGTCCAAACCATGAGGAGGTGAGGTCTAGATAGCTGCTCCAAGTTTTTTTGTTTTGTTTTGTTTTGTTTTGTTTTGTTTTGGAATTCCAGGTAATAATCTTTCAACCCAAACAGCAAAGAGAAAAATTAACTCAGCTTCTAACGTGGAGCCTAAACTAAAGACTTGTATTTTTCCATCCTGCAAAGATTGTTTTTGAAATAATGAATAAAATAGGAAGAAAAAAACAGAAAAGATAGAAAAAGGCAATAGTATATATACACAGAAAAGAATTTTTGCAATCAGTTGTTCAGTAGTGCGATGTCTGTATTTCTTACAACAGAAAAAATGAAGAAAATATTCTTCATTTTCTAATATATTTTAAATATCATTGTTGCTATTCTCATGGATAGTTTCGATTTCTAAATATACAGCAGCTGTAGCAAATTATTTCTCCATGATACTTTAAGCTTTTTGAGTTTGCAATCTAAGCTTTGTATTTAAATTTATACTGAGAATCCACATTCTTTCAATAATGTACATGAGTTAATATACTCATACTTTCTAGAAATCTATTCTTAATACCTAAAAATATGAATAGATTAAAATTGAATTTATAGCATCTTTAGTCCTATCATATACTGAAAAGAGAATATAAAACTAGGACATGAGGAAATTCCTTAAAATTATATTCTATCAACAAATAATTTTTAAGCACTGATTTTATGCATGGCAGTTTATCAGGTGCTATGTAATATTTAAAAATGAAGCTCCTATTCTTAAAGAATATAGCCACTGACCTATTTCTGAATTCTATATTTTCTTACTTTGTTATAATAATTTACAATAATTATCTAATTGATTTTCCTTCATCCAGCTCTTTTCCCTTTAAAGCCACCTAAGTTCTTGTTTTGAATCTATTTCAGTTGTTGTTCACTATTTTTTTTCAGTATTAATGTCTTCCATTGAGGACTCCTGCAAATTTGTTTTTCAGGGATAAAAATAACATGTCAGTGAATGAAGGTCTTCCCGTCTAGGTTGAGTGTTACATAAATTCAGAGATCACATTGTAATTACATTTTCCTTAATCAATAGACACGTACCGGTTGAGTTGAAAGGTAGTACAAATCAAATTGCTTTCAACAACAAATAAATGGAAAATATTTTCAAAAGAATTTTTGTAAAGAAGGAAACCTGCAATTTGCTATTCAAGTTAGTACGAAAAATGCAAATTCTTTGAGTAGTAAGTCACTTTGTAAGTTTCACATTTTGTTGGACACAATTTATATTTAAAATTATTTAAGCATTGAAAGTTGTAAGAACAAGAATAATTTCTTATACAATTAAGGATTGTCAATGAAAATGTTTATTTTACAAATAATCAAGGGATTATTTAATTCTAAATACATTTATTTAAATATTACTGCTTTCGGCTAATGAATGAGAAATTAGTAGAGAGTAAAGATAGAAGAACAAGTATAAACCAGAACTTAAGAAATACCAGAATGAAAGTGACCCATGGTTTATTTAATTAACTATTACCAACCCACTGATGGCAGGGACATTTGCCTAAAGGGCAATGTTCTCCATGATAATAATCTTTAAGTATATCTATATTGTTTTATCCACTTCTTGTAAGTCCTCCATTTATGTATTTTTCAAATGCTTCTTGAACCTATTAATAGTTTTAATGTGTATCACAGCTTTAAGATACTGATTTGAGCCAATTAAATCCAAATAATATTTACCAAGTGCTTATGATAAACCAGCCTCTATTCTGACAAAGAGATACAAAGGCAAAACAGCATCTTCTGTTTTAAGAAAGTTGGCTAACATAAACATTGTTATTAAAGAGTGATAAAACTGGTAATATTACAGGAAAAGTATTATAGGATCCCTTTAGGAGGAACATTTAACTAGTACTAGTGGGGGTACAGGTTTTCAAGCTTGTCAGAAAACTCGAGGTGAAGCTAGGCAGTTAGAAGTGGGGAAGATAAAGAAAGAAATGAAAATTCCAAGCAGGGGAAAAAAATATAATTAAAACCAGAGAGAAGCATGAATCAGTGGTGCCAAAAACTAAAGACAGCTCAAAGTTGCTGAGAGATAAACCTCTCAAAACGACATTAAGGGAATGACCACTATTTGGAATGTCTTCGAATTTGGTGAATAAAACTGTTGTATGGGGTTGTGTTTTCTTTTTATTTAGATGTCTTAAAAAAACTGACCTTTTAGAGCAGTCATCATAAGAATAATAATAATGACTACCCTTTGTTAAAGGGTAGTTAGTTGTGCTGAGTGCTTTGCATGTCATATAACTTTATCCTCACAAAATGGTTTGAAGAAGGTTATATTGCCAGCTACATTTTATAGAATGAGGAAATAAACAAGTAAACTTACCCATTTAAGTTCTAATTTTTTCCAAGTATAAGAATTCAAATAATTTTAGATGCCTTCTCCAAGCACTTTAGGTTTCTCTGTATCATTTTGAGGTAATAATTAGTCTTACTAATTGCTATTTCAAGCAAAGAACTTTTTAAGTGATGTTTTTTGGTGCTAAGAAATTACTTGTTATTTTCTCTGTTCTCCAGAATAATGTAGAATTTTCTATGAAAAATAGCAATCCTATTTGTCACTGATTTTATTTGAGAAATAATTATTTTTGCTCCCCAAAGCTCTTTAACTCCTTACCTCATTTTTAATCACTTTCTAAATTACCATCATTTATTCAGTCATTCAGGATTAAATCATGGTTATTATATTTTAATATCTGTTCTCTTTACCTTCTTTGAACTGACAAGTTTCTCTGCAAAAATGGATGTACTGTCCCTGCCTTTTGAAGCAGATGATGTATCTACTATTACGACAACATCACTACTGTGACCTCTTAGTCTTGATTAAACTAATTTCCTATTTTGAAACCTCCCAGTATCATATTTCTCTCTAGAGCTCAGACAAAAATTAGTATTTCTTTGTGTTGTCATTAATTTGTTTTTCTGCATTTAGAATATGTTTATTACATTTCTGACATTTAAAAAAGGAACTATGTCAACAACTTAAAACAACTTCCATTTGGCATATTATAATTAAATTCCATTCAGCCCCACCCAAAATTCCTTTCTTCCTTTTCTTGATATTTCCTTCCGTGAATCAAAGTATTTATTTTATTCTAGGCCTTTACTTTATTTTATAGATTTATATTATTTTATAAGATATGTTGTTTCTGAAACTTGAAAGTAATTCATTTCTTTTTATATGAAGACATTTATGATTTTTTAAATATTTGACACTAATAATAACATCATGCTGTAAAAATGAAATCCTAGTTGAGCTTAGAAACATTCAACTCTCCATCTATTCCTAACCCAAATCCTCAATGTATTATATTATTAACCCACAATACCTAACTCTTTTGACCACCTGTTCTCAAATGTTGGTGTGAAAAATAATTACTTCAATAACTTATTAAAATGAAGATTATCGGGCTCCAACATAGGATGGCAGGATAAGATACAAGAATTCTTATCTGTAACAAACTTCGTTATAGAATTACAATATAAAGCGCTCCTCAGGTAGTCTTAAGAATCACTGCATAGGACTGCTATAGAACACTCACTGTTACAGGGCTGTCCTTTTGGTTGGGAAGTCCCTAGATACAGATTCCCAGGAAGCTCACATAATTAATTTATTTAAAAATGATTTTATTGAAGCAAAATTTATATACTATAAAATTCACTTGTAAGAATATAATTCAAGACTTTTAGTACATTTATTGGATCATGTAATCATTATCAAAATCAAATTTTAGGATATGCCCATTATTCCAAAAAATTTCCTTATGCCTTTTTGCTGCCTTCACTTTACTTTCTGTCATTACACGTTTGCCTTTTCTGGGGATTCCATGTAAATGAAATCATGCCCTATGGTCTTTTTTGTATGGCTTTTTCACTTAGCATAGTGACTTGAGATAAATCCATGTTTTTGTAGAATCAGTGGTTCATTCCCTTTCATTGATGTATAGTATTCCATTGTTGAATTTACCATATTTTTAAAACATCTCACTAGCTGACAGACATTTGGATTGTTTCCAGTTTTTGTCTGTTATGAATAATACTGCAGATTTGTGTATGAGTCTTTTTGTTTATATTTTATTGGGTAACTTTATATAATTGATTCTTAAAACCATATGTCCAATATTGAAATATTTTATTTCCGTAATTAAAATGGCATTATAAAAATAATTTTTATTTCTCAAAAAGTTTATTTACATATATTGCTTGTGTTACATTAAAGAGACTATTTATAGACCATGTGCCAGAGGTCACCAGTTGTCTAACCCAAACTTTATGCTCCCTTTCTCTTTAAGAAACATAATTTTGACTTTTACTTGATAATGTTGTCATCTGAATGAAAATACTTCCTAAGTTCCTTTGCAGCTAAGTGTGGCCATGTGATTAAGTCTCAGCCAGAGCTGTAACTAAATATGATGTTTAGAATTTCTAGGAGGGCTGCTTAGAGCAAGTTTACCAAGCTTTGGGTCAGTGAAGATATGTATTTCCCCTCTCTGTTAGGAGTGAATAAAGTTAAAAATAGATCTTCATATCAAAAAAATGCTAGACAGAGTTATTTGAAATGACCAAAACATGGTAGAGTTTCTCTCAGATGTATGCTGATGACAACTACAAAAACAATTTTTTAAAGAATGATCTTGTACGTCATGTTTTGGGAACAAGTAACAAGATGAATGGCTTTGTTTTATTTTAAAGCAAAGGTATATGTCTTGGCATCATTTGTCCATGAATACAACAATGAAAAAGTTCATATAAATATTTTTGTTATACAGGTGGTAATATTTTTTGTTATATAGAAAGTAAGTATAGAGAAAGGAACAATATTTGTTCCTTGCCACAACACCTTGCTGCTTCTTTCAGGTTTAAATGATGATACAATGTCTGGGATTCTAGCATCCACCTTAGATCATAAAGTAAATTAGAGGATAGAAGCCATTCCTTGGAAAGAACAAAAAATAGAAGCTGGGTTCCTGCGAAAATAGAGGAATAATCTACAAGAACACTCTTACTTCTGACACCAACTGTAAATCTCAGGATTACCCAAGACCACTCTTAGGTTTGATAATTTGCTAGAACTCTCAGACCTCACTAAAGCTGTTTTACTTATGGTTATGGTAATACTACAGTTAAAGGATTAAAGTCAAGAGAAGAGGCACATAAGGGAAAGCTTGAGTAAGTTCCAAACACAGAGGGTCTAGCTTCCAACTTACAGTTGTCATCTCCCCTTAGAGATGTGGACAACGTTAATTTCCCAGCAACAAAGTGTAACAATATGCGCAGATTATGCCTCACCAGGGAAGCTCAGCAGAGCCTTGGTGTCTAGAGTCTATCATGTGAATCTTGGTGATCACCCATGTTTCTGACCTCTGTCTCCAACTCTTCTGGAAGTCGACTGTTATGTGACCCAAAGCTGGCATCCTGAATCATCTTGTTACTATCTGGTCCAGCTTAAGATCCTCAACCTACATCACAGTGTTGGTGCTGCACAAAGCTCTCACTGTAAACCACGCTGTTATATATAGCTGGCCCAAACCCCCCCAGGGAAACAGACTTTCATCAGGCAGGATATTCTAAGGATTTAGGGATTTCTGCCTAGGAACCAAGAAAAAAGAATAGACCTCTCTTTGAGTAAGGTTAAACTATTTACTACACAATCTCTGATGACATCAGGAAGCAACAATAACATACCTGGACTGTCTATCTCCAGGCTTTCTGAACAAATATGAGTGGTTTTTTTTGTTTGTTTGTTTGTTTGTTTGTTTTTTTGAGACAGTCTCGCCCTGTTGGCCAGGCTCGAGTACAGTGGCACGATCTGGGCTCACTGCAGTCTCCATCTCCAAGGCTCAAGCAATTCTCCTACCTCAGCCTCTCGAGTAGCTGGAATTACAGGCTTGTGCTACCACGCCTGGCTAATTTTTGTATTTTTAGTAGACATGGGATTTCACCATGTTGGCGAGGCTGGTCTCGAATTCCTGACCTCAGGTAATCCTCCTGCCTCGGCCTCCCAAATTGCTGGGATTACAGGTGTGAGCCAATGCACCTAGCCAAATATGAGTGATTTTAACGTTATTTACATTTTTGGGAAGCAGATTTTTTTTTTTTTTTTTTTGGCTATGCACAACCAAACACTGTCCTACGATTTTCCCTAAACAACCAACATGGGACTGTTTAACACAGGTAACACAGAGAATAGAATATACTCTTTATAACTTCTTCCTAACAGTGCATTAAATATTTAAGAATAAAGCATGATTCATATTAAAAAGCTATGCTTTATAAGAAGACATGAAGCTGTTATGATTGCATAAAATTATGTAATTAAAGAACAGCCATCCAAATGTAAGAATGTTATGTAAAAAATTTAAATATAAAAAAGGATAAAAATAACATTCTAGAGATAGAGAAAATATAGTCATATACACCAATAAATAAATGGTATTAATACGTAGGTGGTAATTTTGAAAAAAATTTCTATGTGAAACAAAACCATCCTTTAGCCAAGAAACAGCATTAATAGTGTAAGGGAGAGGAAAGGACTATCACTGTATTTTCAAAATTACCAACCACAATGAAAGGTGCTACAAAACCTTCCTCCTGTCTTTTGGATGATCAAAGAATTCAATTTTCAATATCCCAGTGGTCTATAATTCCAAACTCAAAGTGTGCAAGCTGTTCTATAACCAATTTCTGGCACAAAAGATAGTATACAGCTTGATGGAATTTTCATGCATCAGGAACTTTGTAATAGTGTTTTAGCTAAATAATGGCTTATATTTATCAGTTATTAGAAATCTGTAAGTAGGCTGTCCAAAGTTGATGAAATTGCTTAGGTAAGCAAAAATTTTGGATTATTCAAGCTTCCTGTTCTGCTTTTTAAAATATATGCACTTTATCCCAGTGGTTAACAGATGACTGATCTACTTCCAGGATAGACAAGATAAAAAGAACAAAGAGCAAAGAGCAAACGAGCTAAGACTTTCATCTGTATTCGAGAAACTACGTGTTCTTAGAAGCCACTTCTTAGGAGACATCTGCTCCATCTTATTTTATGTAGCAAGGTCTCACATCTACCACTAGACATATAAGTATTTTCATTAAACACATTACCCTAAACGAAACCAGGAAAGATACTGATTATGAAACAAGATACTGATTATGAAACAAGATACTGATTAGGAAACAAAGATACTGATTAGGAAACAAGTAATAATATGAGTCAAATAAGAAATGAACTGAACTTAATAAACAAAAATTTGTTTTTTCTCTTACAGTCTTATCAAAAAAGGAGAAGAAAACGTTTCATAATTTTTTAGTTCCCTTGTATAACATAATGTTTTGCCAATGCATGTTGAAATATCAATTATACGAATATATACTACTTTATTAAATTTTATGATTTTCTTAGTTTATCCCAAATAGCTTTCTTTTGATATCAAGATATATTGCTTTCTAATATTTTATAACCAATATTTAGCACAAACATGACAAAATGTCAGAGGTCTGTTTATAGATAATTTTGTATTGTTATGAATAATATAACAGAATTTACATAATCATCCATAAAATTCCAACTTAGAACTTACTTTCCAGAGTGAATTGGAAGAAAATGAGAGAGAAAAGTCATAATATATATCATGTAGTATTCTCTTTGATTTTAAGGTTTTTAGAATTTTTTCCTAAAGTTAAAAAACTATGACTTAGCTAATGTCAAATTTGGCTTTTATATGAAGGTTTTTCTCTCTGTGTGCATAATATAACTTTCATGATTATTAACTTACTAGCAGTTTTTATTAAATGAAAATATTTTAACCATGGAAAAATTTCAAAACATTTGTATAATCAGTGCTTGTCAAATTTATCAAATATTGCTATGACTTAATAAATCATGAAGATAAGTAAACATTTTAGCTTTTTAAAGCAAATTTTTATGTTGGAATAATTTTAGATTTAAAGAAAAGTTGCAAAGATAGTAAAAATAGTTGCCATATACATTGTATCCTCCATTTTGGCATCTTAAATTATTATAGTACATTTGTCAAAACTAAGAAAATAATATAGGTATATTATTATTCAATAAACTCCAGACTTTAAATCTCACCAGTTTTCCCATCAACAACCTCTTCCTTTTCTAGAATTCAGTTCAGAGTACCACATTGCATTTAATCATATAGCTCCCAATTCTACTGTGGTCCATGACATTTTCTCAGTCTTTTCTTATTTTTCAGAGTTTTGGCAGTTTGAGAAAAATGTTCATGTGTACTATAGAATGCCTCCCTTATCTCAGTTTATCTGCGCTTAACAGATAAACCCCAGCATTTACCTTATGCTTAGCCTGGGCTTACAGGTTTTAGGGGAAGAACAGTACAGAGGTGAAGTGCTTCTCTTTTCTTTTTTTTTTTTTTAATTATACTTTAAGTTCTAGGGTACATGTGCACAACGTGCAGGTTTGTTACATATGTATATGTGTGCCATGTTGGTGTGCTACACCCATTAACTCATCATTTACATTAGATATATCTCCTAATGCTATCCCTCCCCACTCCCCACTCCCCACAATAGGACCCAGTGTGTGATGTTTCCCTTCCTGTGTCCAAGTGATCTCATTGTTCAATTCCCACCTATGAGTGAGAACATGCGGTATTTGGTTTTCTGTTCTTGCAACAGTTTGCTGAGAATTATGGTTTCCAGCTGCACCCATGTCCCTACAAAGGACACGAATTCATCCTTTTTTATGGCTGCATAGTATTCCATTGTGTATATGTGCCACATTTTCTTAATCCAGTCTGTCACTGATGGATATTTGGGTTGATTCCAAGTCTTTGCTATTGTGAATAGTGCCACAATAAACATATGTGTGCATGTGTCTTTATAGCAGCATGACTTATAATCCTTTGGGTATATTCCCAGTAATGGGATGGCTGGGTCAAATGGTATTTCTAGTTCTAGATCCTTGAGGAATTGCCACACTGTTTTCCACAGTGTTTGAACTAGTTTACAGTCCCACCAACAGTGTAAAAGCATTCCTATTTCTCCACATCCTCTCCAGCACCTGTTGTTTCCTGATTTTTTTAAATGATTGCCATTCTAACTGGTGTGAGATGGTATCTCATTGTGGTTTTGATTTGCATTTCTCTGATGGCCAGTGATGATGAGCATTTTTTCATGAGTCTGTCGGCTGTATGAATGTCTTCTTTTGAGAAGTGTCTGTTCATATCCTTTGCCCACTTTTTGATGGGGTTGTTTGTTTTTTTCTTGTAAATTTGTTTGAGTTCTTTGTAGGTTCTGGATATTAGCCCTTTGTCAGATGAGTAGATTACAAAAATTTTCTCCCATTCTGTAGGTTGCCTGTTCACTCTGGTGGTAGTTTCTTTTGCTGTGCAGAAGCTCTTTAGTTAAATTAGATCCCATTTGTCAATTTTGGCTTTTCTTGCCGTTGCTTTTGGTGTTTTAGACATGAAGTCCTTGCCCATGCCTATGTCCTGAATGGTATTACCTAGGTTTTCTTCTAGGGTTTTTATGGTTTTAGGTCTAACATTTAAGTCTCTAATCCATCTTGAATTAATTTTTGTATAAGGATTAGGAAAGGATCCAGTTTCAGCTTTCTACTTATGGCTAGCCAATTTTCCCAGCACCATTTATTAAATAGGGAATCCTTTCCCCATTTCTTGTTTTTCTCAGGTTTGTTAAAGATCAGATGGCTGTAGATGTGTGGTATTATTTCTGAGGGCTCTGTTCTGTTCCATTGGTCTATATCTCTGTTTTGGTACCAGTACCATGCTGTTTTGGTTACTGTAGCCTTGTAGTATAGTTTGAAGTCGGGTAGTGTGATCCCTCCAGCTTTGTTCTTTTGGCTTAGGATTGTCTTGGCAATGCGGGCTCTTTTTTGGTTCCATATGAACTTAAAGCAGTTTTTTCCAATTCTGTGAAGAAAGTCATTGGTAGCTTAATGGGGATGGCATTGAATCTATAAATTACCTTGGGCAGTATGGCCATTTTCACGATATTGATTCTTCCTATCCATGAGCATGGTATGTTCTTCCAATTGTTTGTGTCCTCTTTTATTTCACTGAGCAGTGGTTTGTAGTTCTCCTTGAAGAGGTCCTTTACATCCCTTGTAAGTTGGATTCCTAGGTATTTTATTCTCTTTGAAGCTATTGTGAAAGGGAGTTCATTCATGATTTGGCTCTCTGTTTGTCTGTTACTGGTGTATAAGCATGCTTGTGATTTTTGCACATTGATTTTGTATTCTGAGACTTTGCTGAAGTTTCTTATCAGCTTAAGGAGATTTTGGGCTGAGACAATGGGGTTTTCTAAATATACAATCATGTCATCTGCAAACAGGGACAATTTGACTTCTTCTTTTCCTAACTGAATACCCTTGATTTCTTTCTCTTGCCTGATTGTCCTAGCCAGAACTTCCAACACTATGTTGAATAGGAGTGGTAAGAGAGGGCATCCCTGTCTTGTGCCAGTTTTCAAAGGAAATGCTTCCAGTTTTTGCCCATTCAGTATGATATTGGCTGTGGGTTTGTCATAAATAGCTCTTATTATTTTGAGATACGTTCCATCAATACAGAATTTATTGAGAGTTTTTAGCATGAAGGGCTGTTGAATTTTGTCAAAGGCCTTTTCTGCATCTATTGAGATAATCATGTGGTTTTTGTCTTTGGTTCTGTTTTACATTTATTGATTTGCATATGTTGAACCAGCCTTGCATCCCAGGGATGAAGCCCACTTGATCATGGTGGATAAACTTTTTGATGTGCTGCTGGATTCAGTTTGCCAGTTTTTTATTGAGGATTTTTGCATCGATGTTCATCAGGGATATTGGTCTAAAATTCTCTTTTTTTGTTGTATCTCTGTCAGGCTTTGGTATCAGGATAATGTTGGCCTCGTAAAATGAGTTAGGGAGGATTCTCTCTTTTTCTATTGATTGGAATAGTTTCAGAAGGAATAGTACCAACTCCTACTTGTACCTCTGGTAGAATTCGGCTGTGAATCTGTCTGGTTCTGGACTTTTTTTGGTTTGTAGGCTATTAATTATTGCCTCAATTTCAGAGCCTGCTATTGGTCTATTCAGGGATTCAACTTCTTCCTGGTTTAGTCTTGGGAGAGTGTAAGTGTTCAGGAAATTATCCATTTCTTCTAGATTTTCTAGTTTATTTGCATAGAGGTGTTCGCGAAGTGCTTTTCTTGTCACATCACATTGGAGTCCATGCTATCCATGTGACATCACTGATGATGCTGAGCTACATTACTTGGGTAAAGTAGTATTTCCTAGCTTCTGCCACTGTAATATTACTTTTTTTTTTTAAACTTTCCCTACTTTACTCTGTGAATGTGAGTCATTAATTCTAGCTTATCTTCCTAGAAAGGAGTGCATCCTCCTAGAAAGGATTTGGAATTCTTCTGTAAGGAATATTCATATGTTGGTCCTCATGTAATTTACTCAATATATATATTTTCTTTATGCCAACAATTTTTCTTCATGTAATGAATTAAACAATACAATAAATTTAGAATATTATGTTTAAATATTACATGATATACAATTTCTTCTTCACCAGAGAAACAAAACCAGTGAGATCCATTCATATGCGTACACATATATCTTACAAAACCAGTGAGATACAGACATATGCATATATGTAGTGATATACATACATATATACAAACATAATGTAATATATATGTAATACATATATACAAATTATATATATGTAATATTTAAGTACATTGAAAGAGAGAGGGAGAAAAAGAGAGATGTTAGAATTAATTGGCTATTGTGATTGTGGGGACTAGAAAGTTTGAAATAGGGCAGACTAGCATGCTGGAAGCTTTCAGGCTGGAGTTACTGCAGTACTGATGCATATTTTTTTTCTTCTGTGGGAAATCTCATATTTTGTCTTTAAAAATAATTTTATTTTAGATACGAGAGATATATGTGCACGTTTGTTACATGGGTATATTGCACTCATGTAGTGAACATAGTACCCAGTAAGTAGTTTTTCAAGCAACTCTTCCTTCCCTTCTTCCACCATCTAGTAGTCCACAATGTCTATTGTTCATGTTTAACTTCGGTGAGTGCTCAATGTTTAATTCTCACTTATAAGTAATAACGTGGCATTTGGTTTTCTGTTCCTGCATTAATTCACTTAGGATTATGGCCTCCAGGTCCATCCATGTTGCTACAAATGATGAGATTCCATGCTGTTTAATGGCTGCATAGTATGCCATGGTGTACATGTACTACATTTTCTTTATGCAGTCCATCACTGATGGACCCTTAGACTGATTCCATATCTTTCCTATTGTGAAAAGTACAGCTATCAACATAGGAGTGCATGTGTCTTTTTCTTTTTTTAATAGAAAAATTTTTATTTTAGGTTCAGGGGTACATGTGAAGGTTTGTTCCATAGGCAAACTCATGTCACAAAGGTTTATTGTACAGATTATTTCATCAATCAGGTATTAAGCCCAGTGCCCAATAGTTATCTTTTCTGCTCCTCTCCCTACTCCCATCCTCCACCCTCAAGTAGACCACAGTGTATTTCCTTCTATGTATTCATGAGTTCTTATCATATATGTCCCAATTATAAGTGAGAACATGCAGTGTTAAGGTTTCTGTCCCTGCATTAGGTTGCTAATGATAATAGTGTCCAGCTTCATCCACATTTCCACAAAAGACATGATCTCATTTTTCATGTCTGCATAGTATTCCATGATGTATATGTACTACACTTTCTTCAGCCTTTCTGTCATTGATAGGCATTTAGGTTGATTCTATGTCTTTGCTATTGTGAATAGTGCTGCAGTGAACATTTACATGCATGTGTCTTTATGACAGAAAGATACATATTCCCCTGGGTGTGTACCCAGTAATAGGATTGCTGGGTGGAATGGTAGTCCTGCTTTTAGCTCTTTGAGGAATGGCCCACACTGCTTTCCACATGGCTGACCTAATTTACACTCCCATCAAAAGTGTATAAGAGTTTCCTTTTCTCTGCAACCTTGCCAGCATCTGGGTTCTTTTTTTTTTTTTTTTTTTTTTTTTTTTTTGACATTTTAGTAGTAGCCATTCTGACTAATGTGAGATTGTATCTCATTGTGGTTTTAAATTGCATTTGTCTAATGATCAAGAGATTGAGCTTTTTTTCATATGCTTGTTGGCACGTGTTTGTCTTCTTTTTAAAAGTGTACATGTCCTTTGCCCACTTTTTAATGGGGTTCTTTGTTTTTCTATTGTAAGTTTAAGTTGCTTATGGATGCTAGACATTAGACATTTGTCAGATGAAAAGTTTGCATGTATTTTCTCCCATTCTGTATGTTTTACTCTGTCAATAGTTCCTGTTGCTGTGATGAAACTCTTAAGCTTAATTAGTTCCCGCTTGTCAGTTTTTGCTTTTGTTGTGATTGCTTTTGTCATCTTTGTCATGAAATCTTTGCCTGCTCCTATGTCCAGGATGGTATTGCCTAGTTTGTCTTACAGGGTTTTTATAGTTTGGGGTCTTACAGTTAATTCTTTCATTTATCTTGAGTTGGTTTTTGTATATCATGCAAAAAAGTGGTCCAGCTCAATCTTCTGCATATGGCTGGCCAGTTATTTCAGCACATTTATTGAATAGAGAGTCTTTTCTCCAATACTTGTTTTTGTCATCTTTGTCAAAGGCCAGATAGTCATGAATGGGAAGCCTTCTTTATGGGCTGTATATTCTGTTTCATTGGTCTATATGCTTGTTTTAGTAGTGGTACCATGCTGTTTTCATTATTGCAGCCCTATAGTATAGTTTAAAGACAGGTAATGTGATGCCTCCAGTTTTGTTCTTTTTGCATAGGATTGCCTTGGCTATTCTGGCTCTTTTGTGGTTCCATATAAAGTTTTAAACAGTTGTTTTTTTTTTTTTTTGGTTATGCAAGGAATGTTTTTGGTAGTTTGATAGGAATAGCATTGAATCTGTTAATTGTTTTGGGCAGTATGGATATTTTAATGATATTGATTCTTCCTGTCCATGAACATGGGATATTTTTCCATTTGTTTGTGTCATCTAGTATTTCTTCAAGCAATGTTTTGTAATTCTCATTGAAGAGATCTTTTACTTTCCTGGATAGTTGTATTCCTAGGTATTTTATTGGAGTTTTCTTGGCAATTGTGAATGGGATTGTTCCTGATTTGGCTCTCATCTTGGCTGTTGTTAGTGTATAGCAATGCTAGTGATTTTTGTATATTGATTTTGTATTCTGAAACTTTGCTGAAGTTCTTTATCAGATTAAGGAGCTTTTGGGCTGAGACTACGGGATTTTCTAGATGTAGAATCATGTTGTCTGCAAGCAGAAACAGCCTGACTTACTCTCTTCTAATTTCAATGCACTTTATTTCTGTCTAATGCTCGATTGCTCTGGCTAAGATTTCCAAGACTATGTCAAAGAGAAGTGGTGAGACAGGGCATCCTTGTGCCAGTTTCCAAGGGAAATGCTTCCAGCTTTTAACCATTCAGTATGATGTTAACTGTGGGTTTGTAATAGATGGCTCGTATTATCTTGGGGTATGTTCCTTCAATACCTAGTTTTTGATACTTTTTAACATGAGGGAGCATTAAATTTTATTGAAAGCTTTTTCTATGTCTATTTTGGTAATCATGTAGTTTTTATCTGTAATTCTGTTTATGTGATGAATCACATTTATTGATTTGTGTATGTTGAACCAATCTTATATTCCAGGGATGAAGCCTGTTTGATTGCAGTGGATTAGTTTTTTGATGTGCTGCTGGATTCATTTTGCAAGTATTTTGTTGAGGATTTTTGCATCAATGTTCATCAAGAATATAGGCTTGGAGTTTGTTGTTGTTGTTGTTGTTGTTGTTATTGTTGTTGTTGTGTCTCTGCCATGTTTTGGTTTCAGAATAGGACTGGCCTCATTGAATGAGTTGGGGAGGTGTCCCCCCTCCTCAATTGTTTGTAAAAGTTTCAGTGGGAATGATTCTGAATCCACCAGGTCCTAGGCTGTTTTGGTTGGTAGGATATTTATTACTGAATCAATTTTGCAGTTTGTTGTTGGTCTGCTTAGGGAATCAATATCTTCCTGGTTTAGTCTTGGGAGGGTATGTATCCAGGAATTTATCCATCTCTCCTCGGTTTTCTAGTTTGTGTGCATAGAGGTAGGTGTAGTAATTTCTGATGGTTATTTTTATTTTTGTGGGGTCAGTGGTAACATTCCCTTTGTCATTTCTGATTGTGTTTATTTGGGTTTTCTCTTTTTTCTTCTTTATTACTCTGGCTAGAAGCCTGTCTATCTTATTAATTTTTACGTAAAACAACTCCTGTATTCATTACTATTTTTTTCTTTTTTTCAGATAGAGTCTCACTCTGTTGCCAGGCTGGAGTGCAGTGACGTGATCTCGGCTCACTGCAACCTCTGCTTCCCAGTTTCAAGAGATTCTCCTGCCTCAGCCTCCTGAGTAGCTGGGACTACAGGCGTGCATACCACCATGCCCAGCTGAATTTTTTTTTTTTTTTTTTTTTTTTTTAAGTAGAGATGGGGTTTCACCACGTTGGCGAGGATAGTCTCAATCTCTTGACCTCGTGATTTGCCTGCCTTTGTCTCCCAAAGTGCTGAGATTACAGGCGTATGCCACCAAGCCTGGCCTCTTTGCTCTTTTGAATGGCTTTTTGTGTCTCGATTTTCTTCAGTTCCACTCTTATTTTGGTTATTTCTTGTCTTATACTGGCTTTGGTGTTGATTTGTTCTTGATTCTCTCATTCTTTCAGTTGAGATGCTAGGTTTTTAATTTGAGGTCTTTCTAACTGTTTTGCATCGGCATTTAGTGGCCATAAGAATTTCTCTCTTAACACTCCCTTAGTTGTGTCCCAGAGGTTCTAGTATGTTGTATCTCTGTTCTCATTAGTTTCAAAAAACTTCTTGATTTCTGCTTAATAATTTACCCAAAAGTTATCCAGGAGCATGTTGTTTAATTTCCATGTAATTGTGTGGTTTTAAGTAATTTTCTCAGTCTTAACTTTTGTTTTTATTGTGCTGTGGTCTTAGAGTGTGCTTGGTATAATTTTGGTTCTTTTGCATTTGCTGAGGATTGTTTTATGTCCAATTATGTGGTCAATTTTAGAGTATATGCCATGTGGCAATGAGAATATATATATTCTGTTGTTTTAGGGAGAAGAGTTTTGTAGAGGTCTATCAGATCCATTTGGTCCAATATTGAGTTAAGTTCCTGAATATCTTTGTTAATTTTCTACCTTGATGATCTAATACTATCAGTGGAGTGTTGAAGTCTCCCACTAATGTTGTGTGGGAGTCTATGTCTCTTGGTAAGTATCTAATAACTTGCCTTATAAATCTGGGTGCTCCTGTATTGGATACATATATATTTAAGATAGTTATGTCTTCTTATTGAAATGAACCCTTTACTATTATGTGATGCCCTTCTTTGCCTTTTTTGATCTTTGTTGGTTTGAAATCTGTTTTGTCTGAAATAAGGATTGCAATCTCTGCTTTTTTCTGTTTTCCATTTGTTTGGTAGATTTTCCTCCATCCTTTTATTTTGAGCCTGTGGGTGTCATTACATTTGAAGTGGGTTTCTTAAAGACAGCATACTATTGGGTCTTGCGTTTTTATCCAACTTACTACTCTGAGCCTTTTAAATGGGGAATTTAGCATGTTTACATTCAAGATTATTATTAATATGTGTGCATTTGAGCCTGTCATTGTGTTGTTAGCTGGTTATTATGCCAGCTTATTTGTGTGGTTGCTTTATAGTGTCATGGGTCTGTGAGTTTAAGTATGTTTTTGTATCAGCTGGTAGCAGTCTTTCCTTTCTATATTTAGTGCTCCTTTCAAGATCTCTTGTAAGGGCAGGTCTAGTGGTAGTGAACACCTTCAACATTTGCTTATTTGAAAAAGATCTTATTTCTCCTTTGCTTAGGAAGCTTAATTTGGCTGGATATAAGATGCTTGATTGAAGTTTTTTTTTTTTTTTTTCTTTAAGCCTACAATCTCTTCTGGCTTGCAGGGTTTCAGGTGAGAGGTCTGCTGATAGCCTCATGGGGTCCCCTTTGTAAGTGACCTGCCTTTTCTCTCTACCTGCCTTTAACACTCTTTCATGTAGACCTTGGAAATACTGACAGTTATGTGTCTTCAGGATGACCTTCTTGTGTAGAATCTTGCAGGAGCTGTCTGTATTTCTTGAATTTGTCTGTTGGCCTCTCTAGCAAGGTTGGAGAAGTTTTCTTGAACAATATCCTGAAATATAGTTTCCAAGTTGTTTCCTTTCCCCCTCTCCCTTTCAAGGATGGCAGTGGTTTGCAGATTTGACGTCTTTATGTAATCCCATACTTTTCCGAGGTTTTGTTCATTTCTTCCTTTTCTTATTTTTGTCTAACTGTCTTATTTCAGAGAGCCAGTCTTCAAGTTTTGAGATTCTTTCCTCAGCTTGATTTATTTGCTGTTAATATATGTGATTGCATTGTGAAATTCTGTCAAATTCATTAGGTTGTTTCTTGTACCAGCTCCTTCAACTCCTGTATTGTTATATTGTGACTCTTTCCTTGTCTTGGGTTTTGCTATCCTGGTGTATCTTGATGATCATTCCTATGCACTTTCTGAATTATATTTCTATCATTTCAGAAACCTCAGCCTGATTAAGAACTCTTGTTAAGAACTGCTGTAGTCGTTTGAAGGACATGTGACACTGGCCACTTGAGTTACTGGTGTTCCTGCACTAATTCATCTCTGCATATGTGTGTTTCTTTAACTGCAGTGTAGATCGAGTACAGTCAATAGATTTATTTTCTGGTTGTTTGCACAGGGCTGAGGCTTTGCGCAGGTCTATATTTGAAGCTGACTTCTTGTCTTTGGTTTCAGAGGGGGCATATTAGCAAGGTGTTTTTGATGTTGAACTTTTGGGGAATGAGCCAATAGGTGACACTTATGTGTATTGGTCATTTGGTAGACCCTTGCTTGGTTGTGGGACTCCCTTATGTTTCTTAAAAGTTGCAGTCATGTTTCCTCTCAATTATCTGAAAGGGTGGGTTTTCTCCCCCTTGAGTACTGGTTGTAGATCACAGCTTGGCATGCCTGGGCTGTCCACTGAAGCTCTGGGGTAATCTCAGTATTATGTCCCTTCCCCAATGTGGCAGCAGTAGAAGAAGGTACCTTCATAGTGGTTGTGGCCAGGGTCTTTTGCTTGTCACCTAGGGGCTCCCCCTTAGAGAGATGCAGGTCAGCAATTGTTCAGTGCAACGAACCCAGGATGGAGGGTTTGTGCTGTGGGCCCAAGTCAGGAGTTCCCTGTTTGGTAACAAGCAGTGGGGTAGGGTTGGTACCCATGTGAGATGGACTGGCATCCTGTTCTTGGGTTGACTGCAGCGTATTATCAGTGTGGATAAGTCCCTTAGGATCTTTGCTTCTTTGTTAGTCTGAGGGTAGCAAATGCAGAGGCAGAAATTTCACTGCAGAGGCAGTGGCAGAGAGGCTTTCAGTTGTTCCTGGGGGCCCTGTCCAGGAAGTTGACAAGCTGTTTCTCTATAGCTCTAGCAGGAGATAGCTGGATGCCAAGCCTGGAGGATCTGCCCAGTGAAGAGATATGGGAATAGGCACCCATATAACAGTCTGGTCACTTTTCCATAGGGCTGCTGTGGTATACTGGAGGTCTGCTCTAGTCTCTATTCACCTCCGATTTTCCAGTTCCTGAAGGTATCAACAATGAAGGCTGCAAAGCGGCAAAGACAGTGGTCTGCCTTTCCCTCTGGGAGCTCTGTCCCCGAGAGATACAAACCTGTTGTTAGCCCAGACACACCTGTAAGACATGGGTAAAGACACCAGTTGGGAGGTCCCACCAGGTGAGGAGGAACAGAATTAGAGACTGACCCACTTTAAAAAGCAGGCTGGCCATGTTATCATAGAGCAGCTGTGCTGTGCCGGAGACCACTTTCACCCCTGGTCAGCTTGAACTCTCCAAAGCACAAAGACTGAAATGGCTAAGTCGCCCAAACAGCAAAGGTGGCAGTCCTCCACTCCCTCTGGGAGCTCTGTCCCTGGGAGGTTTCAAATCTCTATCAGCAGAAGAGCACCAGTGGAGGTGGCCAGAGACTCTGGTTGGGAGTCCTGGCCAGTGAGGAGAAGTTGTATTGGGGGCCCGCTTAAAAAAGAAATCTGGCCACATCTGTAGAGCCGCTGTGCTGGGGGACTGCTTCTGCCCCTGGTTGACTTTGACTCTCCAAAGTCCTAAGCCTGTAACAGCTAAGTCACCCAAACAGCAAAGACGATGACTCACCTCTTCCCCTGGAAGCTCCATCTCAGGGAGGTACAATTCCAGGTACAGGTGGCTGGCTGGAATTCTAAGCTACTGGGTCTTATCCTGTGAGGTGCCATCAAAGTGGGGCGTGCGGACTGTCGCTGCTCAGCCCTCTGGATTGACCCCCTTTCTTAGGGGTTGTACAAGGGTCTAAACTCCTGTTTTGTCAGAGTTTCAGCTGCTTTTGCCAGGAAGCCTGGAGAGCCTGTGTGTCTAAGGCTCTCTCGTCTCCTCATGAGCCTGAGTGGCTGCTCTGCCAAAACACCACGTAGCTCTGTGTGTCATACTGAAGGTCCTGGTGGAGAGGGTTCATGAGCAGATCTTCTGACCTGAGGATTGCAAAGATCTGTGGAAGAAGCATGGGTTCTCAGGTCACAGATTCACTCACCACTTACTTGGATGGAGGAGGTTCCCCTGGCTTCATGTCACTCCCAGGTGGATCATTGTCTTGCCTTGCTTTTCTCCATTCTCCATGGGTTGTTTCCTTGATTAGTCCCAATGCATGTACCTAAATGTTTTAGTTGAAAGTGCTATACTTACACTTCTGTTTCTCTCTGTGAGAGTTGCACATACTAGTTGCTTCTAGTTGGCCTTCTTGGCCACCCCTGTCTCCCCCTACCCTACCCCAACCCCACTACACTGCATGTATCTTTTTCCCACAATGGTATATTTTCCTTTGAAACTCTACCCGGTAATAGGATTGCTGGGTTGAATGTTATAGTAGCTCTGTTTAAGTTGTTTGATACATCTCCAAACTGATTTCCAGAGTGGCTGAATTAATTTCCATTCCTACCAAGAGTGTATAAGTATTCCCTTTTCTCCTCAGTCTCACTCGTATGTGTTGTTTTTACATTTTTTTTTTTAGTGACAGCCATTTGACTAGTGTGAGATGGTATCTCATTGTGGTTTTGATTTTCATTTCTCTGATGATTATTGATGCTGAGCATTTTTTATATTTATTGGCCTGTTGTATGTTTTCTGTTGAGAAGTGTCTGTTCGTGCCTTTTACCCATTTCTTAATAGGGTTATTTGTTTATGGCTTGTTGATTTGCTTAAGTTCCTTATAGATTCTGGATATTAAACCTTTGTCAGATACATAGTTTGTGAAAATTTTCTCTGATTCTATAGGTTGCCTGTTTATTCTATTGATACTTTCTTTTGCTGTGCAGAAGCTCTATAATTTGATTAGGTCCAATTTTTGTTTTTGTCGCAATTGCTTTTGGGGACTTAGCCAAAAAAAATCTTTGCCAAGGCCAATGTCCAAAAGTATGTTTCAAGATTGTCTTCAAGGATTTTTGTAACTTTAGGTCTTACATTTAAATATTTATTCCACTTGTGGCTGGGCATGGTGCCTCATACCTGTAATCCTAACACTTTTGGAGGCCAAGGAGGGTAGATCAACTGAGGGCAGGAGTTCGAGACCAGCTTGGCCAACATGATGAAACCCTGTCTCTACTAAAAAATATATCAAAAATTAACTGGGTTTGGTGGTAGATGCCTGTAATCCCAGCTACTTGGGAGGCTGAGACAGGAGAATCACTTAAACCTGGGAGGTGGAAGTTGCAGTGAGCCAAGATTGCACCACTGCACTCCAGCCTGGATGGCAGAGCAAGATTTCATCTCAAAATAAATAAATAAATAAAATATTTAATACATTTGGTTAATTTTTTCATATGGTGAATGATACTGATCTAGTTTCATTCGCTTGCACATGGCTATTCAATTATCCTAGCACCAGTTATTGCATAGGGAATCTTTCCTCATTGCCTGTTTCTGTCAGGCTTGTTGAATTTCAGATGATTATAATTGTGAGACTTTATTTCTGAGTTCTCTATTTTGTCTCATTGATCTGTGAGGGTTTTTTTTTTTTTTTTTTTTGTACAAACTGTTTTAGTTACTGTGGCCTTACATTATAGTTTGAAGTTAGGTAGTGTGATGCCCCTGGCTTCGTTCTTTTTGCTTAGGATTGCTTTGGCTATTTGGGTTCTTTTTTGGTTCCATATGAATTTTACAATAGCTTTTTCTAATTCTGTGAAAAATGGCATTGATAGTTTTGTAGAAATTGCATTGAATGTGTAAATAACTTTGGGCAGTATGGCTGTTTTAATGGTATTGATTCTTCCAATCCATGAGCATGGGATGTTTTTTCATTTATTTGTGTCACCTCTGATTTATTTCAGCAGTGTTTTGCAGCACTCTGTACAGAGATCTCTCACCTCCCTGGTTAGCTGTATTCCTAGGTATGTCATTTATTTGTGGCTATTTAAAGTGATATTGTGTTCTTGATTTTATTATAAGCCTGGATGTTATTATTCTAGCAGGCTTTTGTAGAGTCTTTAGGACTTTTTAGGTATAAGGTCGTATTATCAGTGAAGAGAGATAGTTTGACTTCTTATGTCCCTATTTGAATGCCTTTCCTTTTTTTCTCTTGCCTAATTTCTCTGGCTAAGACTTTCCATAATATGTTGAAAAAGAGTGGTGAAAGTCAGCATCCTTGTTTTGTACTGGTTCTCAGGGGAAAGTTTCCAGTTGTTGTCCATTGAATTCAGTATTATGTTGGCTATGGGTTTTTCATAGATGACTCTTATTATCTTGAGATATATTCCTTCAATGCCTCGCCTGAAGTTTTTATCATAAGGAATGTTGGATTGTATTGAAATCTTTCTCTGCATCTACTGAGATGATTATATGGTTGTTGTTCTTAATTCTGCTTATGTGGTTAATCACATCATTGATTTGTGTATGTTAAACCAGCCTATCCCAGAAATAAAGCCCACTTGATCATGGTGTATTAACTTTTTGATGTGGTACTGGATTCAGTCTGATAATATTTTCTTAAAAATGTTAGTGTCTACGTTTATCCGGGCTATTGGCCTGAAGTTTTCCTTTTCTTTTTTTCTTTCTTTTTCCTTTTTCGTTGTTGTTGTGTCTCTGCCAGATCTTGGTATTAGGCTGATACTGGCTTTATACAATGTTAGGCAGAAGCCCCATCTCTTCAGTTTTTTTGAATAGTTTCAGTAGGGTTGATACCAGTTTTTCTTTGCATGTCTAGTAGAATTCAACTGATAATCCATCTGGTCTAGAGAGTTTTTTGGTTGGTAGGTTTTTATTACTGATTTAATTTCAGAGCTTGATATTGTTTTATTCAGGGCTTCAATCTCTTCCTGATTCATTGTGAGATTGTGTGTTTCCAATAATTTATCATTTTTTTTCCTAGATTTTCTAATTTGTGTGCATCCGGTTGTTCATAGTATTCTCTGAGGATCTTTTGTATTTCTGTGAGACTGGTTGTAATGTCATATTTGTCATTTTTGGTTGTACTTATTTGGATCTTCTATTTTTTTCTTTTTTAATCTAGCTAATAGTCTTTGATCTTATTTACTTTTTCAAAAAACAAACTCTTGGTTTCATTAATCTTTAATTTGACTCTTCACATACCAATTTCATTAAGCTCTTTTCTAATTTTAGTTATTTCTTTTTTCTTCTGCTAGCTTTGGATTTTTTTTTTTTCTGGTTCCTGTAGGTGCAAAGTTAGATTATTAACTTGAGATCTTTCTAATTTTCGATGAAGACATTTAGCATTATAAACTTTCCTCTTAACACTGATTTATCTGTATCCCAGAGATTTTGGTTGCTTGTATCCCTATTTTCACTAATTTCAAATATATATTTTTAATTTCTGCCTTAATTTAGATGTTCATCCATGAGTGATTCAGGAGCAAGTTGTTTAATTCCCATGAATTTGTGCAGTTTGAGAGATCCTCTTGATAGTAATTTCTATTTTTATTGCACTGTGGTCCAAGAGTATGCTTGACATGATTTCATTGTTTTTTTAATTCATTGAGACTTGCTTTGTGACTGAGAATCTGGTCAATTTTAGAATATGTTCTATACATAGTTTATAACAGTGAAGACTCTCTAGTTGTTGGGTGGGATTTTGTGTATATGCCTATTAGGTTCAATTGGTTAAGTGTCAAGTTTAAATTCAGAATTTATTTATCAGTTTTCTGCCTCAATGATCGATCTAACACCATAGTGAGGTGCTAAGGTCTCCCACTATTATTTTGTGGTTATCAAAGTCATTTTGTATGCCAAGAACTTGTTTTATGAATGAGTGTTCCAATGTTTGGTGCATATATATTTAAAATAGTTAAGTCTTCTTTTTGATTGTACCATTTATCATTATGTAATATCCTTCTTAATATTGATTTAAAGTCCATTTTATCTTGTATGAGAGTAGCAACTCCTCTTTTTAAGTTTTACATTTGCATAGTAGATCTTACTCCATACCTTTACGTTAAGTCTGAAGGTGTCCTTACAGTGAGATGGGTCTCTTGAAGACATCAGAGGGTTGGATCACGGATTTTTATCCAAATTGTCACTATGTCTTTTAAATGGGGTGTTAAACCATTACATTCAGGATTCACATTTATATGTGAGATTTTGACCCTGTTTTCATATTGTTAGCTGGTTGTTATATAGACTTGATTTTGTGATTGCTTTATAGTGTCTGTGTGCTATGTGCTTAAATGTATCATTATGGTAGCAAGTGTCATTGTTTTAGTTCCATGTTTAGCACTTCCTCAAGGATCTCTTTTAAAGCTGCCATAGTTTAAATATATTCCCTCAGAATTTGCTTGTCTGAGGGGAATTTTGTTTCTCCTTCACTTATGAAGTTTAGTTTGGCAGCATGTGAATTATTGGTTGGAATTTCTTTTCTTTAACGATGCTGAAAATAGGCCCCCAGTTTCTGGCTTGCAGTGTATCTGCTGAGAGGTGTACTGCTAACCTGATAGTGTTCCCTTTGTACATGACTTGACCCTTAACTCTAGCTGCCTATAAGATTGCGTTGACCTTGATGAATCTAATGACTATGTGCCTTGAGGATGGTTGTCTTTTATAGTATCTCACCAGGGTTTTCTGTATTTCTTGAATTTATATGTCAACATCTCTAGTGGCATTAGAGAAATTTGCATGGACAATATCTTCAAATATATTTTCCATGTTACTTATTCTCTCTCTTCTCTCAGGAATATAATGAGTTGTAATTTGGTCTGTTTACATAATCCCATATTTCTCAGAGGTTTTGATCATTTTTTCAAATATTTTTTCTTTTCTTCTGAGTTGATTTGAATTATCGGTTTTCAAGCTCAGAGATTATTTCCTCAGCTTGTTCTACTCTGTTGTAAATACTACTGATTGCATTATGACATTCTTGTGGTGACTTTTTTAGCTCTAGAAGATCAACTTGATTCTTTCTTAAGATGATTATTTTATCTTTCAGCTCTTGAACAATTTTCCTAGATTTGAGATTTCAACTTTTCTCCTGAGCCTCAATGGCTTTCCCTGCCATCCAGATTATAAATTCTATGTCTATCAATTTGGTCATTTCTGACCTTTTAAGAAGCATTACTGGCTAGTTAGTGGACGCCTTTGAAGGTAAGAGGACACTGAAATTTTTCATTGCCACAGGTGTACTGGTTATTTCTCATATGCGAAGAGTGGTGTTCATTTAACTGTGGTATAATATGGGCATAGTCAGTTGGCTTTATTTCTGGATGTTTTCAGAGGACCAAGGATCTGTGTAGTATGTTTATTTGTGGCTGACTTCTTGCCCTTGGTTTCACAAGAGTGTATATCAACAAAATATTTTCAGTGTTGTCGTTTGGGCTGTGATCTATTATATGGTGCTTAAGAGTAATGGTTGGTGGATAGGCTGTTACTCATCCACACTGCTCCTCTGTAGTTCCTCATGTTTGCGGCCATGCTCTGTGGTGACAGGCAGAGAGTGGTGACCCCCTTACAAGGTCTACTTCGGGGGAGCCCACTTCTGTCACTAGCACTGCACCCATGTTTCTTTTGTTAGGTGTTCCAGGTTGTGGGGTTCTCTGGGGCAGACACCACATCAAGGAGATAGGTCTTACCTTTCCCAGGCCAACCCTGGAGAGGGAGGCACACCCCACTCCAATGGCACACCCCCAGACCCAAGCAATCTACCCCTCTAAGAGTGTAGGCTTCTCTTACTCACGTGCTGACCACAGATCTTACCTTGACAATCCTGAGCAGTGCACTGTAGCCCTGGGGCAAGGTCAGGCTTTTTATTCCCTCCCCAGCTTGGGGGCAGCAGAGGCAGAGGCAAGGGCCTTGGCAGTAACGATGACAGAGTGTCTTTCTTTGGGAGCTGCACCCCAGAGGAGCGCAGAGCTGCTGCCAATTGGAATGATCAGCTGGAGGTGGGGTGGCTACCTGCTGGCCCAAGCTGAATTGGTCCTGCCTGGTAAAGAGCAGGGGTAAGAGTGGAGGGGCTCTCAGGAAAGACAATCTGGCCTCCTCTCTATAGGGTGGCTGTTGTGTGCTGTAGGTACAAGCAAAGCACAGACTTTTTGCTCCTTTCCCAGCCTGAGGTGAACAAGAGCAGGCGCAGCACCAGACGGTGGCAGAAGGGCTATTAGTTGCCTCTGAAAGCACCAGCCAAGAGATGAACAAAGCCATTGCCAATGGGAATATTCACCTGTGGGTGAACAGCTAAGCTGTGGGCCCATGGCAGAGGCTAGCAAGGCTTGCTATGTGAGGAGCAGGGCAGCAGCAGTTTGTGGGGAAGACAGGTTGGCCTTCTCCCCATAGGGTGGCTGTGGCTACTGGGGGTGCCAGCAAAGCAATCAGGAACCAAGGTCTTTGTTTCCTCATTAGCCCTATGGCAGCAAGGGCAGGTACTGCTGTGGCAGCAATGCCAGAGAGCCTGTTGGTTGGCTCTGGGATTTCCACCCCAAACAAATGCAAGGTCACCATCACTGAAGTCATCAGACAGGGGTAGGTCAGGCAGGCATAGGCCATCCCTCTTGTCGAGTGAGTAGTAGCAGGGACAAGGACCCAAGTGGAAAACAGCCCTGAAGCATTTCTGTACAGAGGCCTGGGACAGTTCTCAGGCTCTTTGTTCCCTCCCCAGCCTGAGAGCAGTAGGGGTGAAGCAGTGGCAGCAGGCTATCCTAGTGGGCCTGTTAGTTACTTCTGGGTGCTCCCTCCCAGGGAAATGGAGAACCAGATGGAGTACTCAGACAGGGTTGGGGTGGTTGCCCAGGGCAGGTTTGCCTGGTGATATGGTTTGTCTGTGTCCCCGCCCAAATCTCATCTTGAATTCCCATGTGTTGTGGGAGGGACCTGGTGGGAGGTAGTTGAATCATAGGAGCAAGTCTTTCCCATGCTGCTCTCATGATAGGGAACAAGTCTTACAAATCTGATGGTTTTGAAAAGAGGAGTTGCTTTGCATAAGCTCTTTCTCTTTGCCTGCTGCCATCCACGTAAAACATGACTTGCTCCTCCTTGTCTTCTGCCATGATTGTGAGGCTTCCACAGCCATGTGGAACTGTGAGTCCAAGTAAACTTCTTTCTTTTGTAAATTGCCCAGTCTTGGATATGTCTTTATCAGCAGTGTGAAAATAGACTAGTACACCTGGCGAGGTGCAGCAGAGATGAAGCCTGTAGGCTATCTGCTCCTCAGCACCATAGATATGGCCCCTATGCTGGGGGTATGCAAGAGTGTAGCCTCCCTTGTTGGCAGGTCTACAGCAGCTGGCCCCATGTTGCTCATGGACCCTAGGTTCATGGGGCTTCCTGTGGGCCTGAGCAGTGTCTTTGCCTTGAGCTGCTCTCCACATTGGTCTGGAAGTCTTGAGTGGGTCAGGGGGATATCCTGTGCCTGGGATTGCAAAGATCAGTGGCAGAAGTCTGGCTTCTGGGGGTTTTCACTCACTCACCCTTCCCCTCTGTAGGGTGCCTCCCCTGGCTCCACACCAATCCCAGTGAGGCAATTGTCCTGCCTCACTCCTCTCTGCTATCCATGATTTGACATTGCTTCCTTGATGAATCCCAATGTGGCCTCCTGGATGATGCACTTAAGCTAGTGTTTACTCACCACTCTGTCTCCTCTCTATGAGAGCCTCGCACACTAGCGCCATCTAGTTTCTGCTTTTAAAGTCTTTCAACTGATTAGATGACCCCCACCCACATTATCCAGGATAATCTCTTTTACTTGAAGAAAGCTGATTGTAGATGTTAACCATATCTACAAAATAACATTCACAGCAATACCGAGGTTGGTGTTCGGTTGTATTACTGGGTGTTATAGCCTAGCCAAGTGAACACATAAAACTGACATTTACACATGGGCTATGGATTAAATCTGTCTTGACACAAAAAAAGACAGTGGTGCTAGTTTTGAGAGTTTTTTTTTTCTATCTAATGTAAATTTAACTTTATTGTCTGTTATTTGTATTTTAAAATAAGCACACAGAATAACCAATTAAATAAAGTATGTAGAGTTATATGATTACTGGAGCAAATACTAACTTTGATTATTTTCTGAAAAAGAATAAAAAAGAAAAACTATTATGTAAAAGTCAGAAGTAACTGCTCTGTCTTTGCCTGGGTTCCCTTGAAGTAGAGGCTGAGACAGAGCCTTGGGTTTAATTTATTTGGGAATGTAAGCCTAAGATGCAAGAGTGAGGGACACATGAGTACATAGAGAAAAAGTAGGAACAACAACATGTGTCTATCATGGGGGCCAATTCTGTGAGTAGAGAGTGTGAGTACTTCACTTCTGAGGAATCTTATAAAATGCACTTCAGAATTGGCTTCCATTTCCTATTGGTCTAATGTACCCATCCTGGCCAAAACCCCACACTTCTGCGTGAGTGCCAAATAGATTTCTAAGATACTGGGGCAGAAAGTGTGCAGGCTCAAGGGAAGGCCTGTTCGATTGCACCTGTGAGAAGCTGGTCATGCCTAGGGAAACTGACATCTGGAGGGATGGCTGGGGTAAAAGATGGACCAGGGTAAGAGGTAGGGTTATGAGGATAGAAGAGATGCATAAGAGGTGCCCGGACATGCACCTAGTATGTACAATGATGTTCAATAAAACCATCCTCCATGTCTGTCTATTTCATTGTCACTAGAACATCTGTGTCATTAAAAATATTCTCTTTAATTTCTCACAAGCAAACATAGCCATTTCTTTATTACCTTGGAACACCCAAAGGGCTAGAATAGAACTGAATGGCTGAAGACATGCATTTTTCAAATTTTAGAAAAATGCAGTAATTTTTTCTTAGACATTTGAGGATTCATTATTTTAACATGGAATATGGCTTCTTGATTGAGGCTCTAGGGCCTTCCAGGGTATCTCCCATTCAATATCTCCTGCATTCTTCTGTCTAACAAATCTTTTTATTCTATTCCTTTTGAACAAATTGAGGCATCTTACAGCAGTGTTTTTGATAACATTAGAACTAATTTTGAACTTTAAAAGCTAATTTCAGCATTTGAATAATTCCCAGAACTTACTCATCAACTTGTAGTATTCCTCTCTCTGAGACAGAAATTATTATTTTATTTTCTTGACATTTTTGTTGGTAAATCCCATGGTCTACTGAATCACAGTTCCTCAATATGATCCAATTCTAAAACCCTTTCCTTTAAAAATTAACTCTTCTTTGCTTGATCCTCTGCACATGAGCCATTAGTCACAAATATAGCTTGCATATATTTTTCTTTTTAATTCCCGAAGTTTAGAATTTCACTAACAAATACTTTCTCTGACAAAGAATACTGTGAATGAAATGTTCCTATACATATAATTACCATGTAATATTAATTAGGACAAACATCATTTAGTCAGTTTTAGCCAGTACTGCAAAAAATGTAAACTGAAGCATGTCCCCTTTCTTATTTGTTCATCTCTTGTTGTGTGGGAAGTCTTCTTTCTGATACATTTTTAATTATGGGTACGGATTCCTCTGGGTCTCATCAAAAAAAAGAAACCTGCAATGTTTCAGAAAATTGTCAGCACTTCAGATAACTGATTGACGAATAATGACAGCAAAATCCATTGTTTTCCTACCATGTGCCAAACATTGTGCTAAGTACTTCACATACATTACTTCATTCAGTTCTTACAAAGACCCAATCAACAGATGAGGACACTGAAGCATTTTTAGTGACCTAGTTTGTTAAGGACTGCAGAGTCAATCACAAGAGTAAAATGCAGGTCAATCTGTCTCCATAATCAGTGTGACAAACCTAATTTTAGAGACCCTGCAGAAGCTGGCACTACACTAAAATATTTTAAATTTCTGCTTGATGCACATCATTGACTCCACTTTAATCCTTTGTGGAACTCTCATATGAGGTCTTCTAAGCGGTACCGCTTTAACAAGAGTTTCTGTAATTTTCTTCCTCACAACCTCAATTTCTCTCTTAATTTAAACACAGTTTTCCTCCATTTTACCACAGTGGAAAAATGTATTTTTTCCTCTCTGTCACTATTAAATATACCATCACTATTACTCTGCCATTTCTTTATTGCTTCTGTCTCCTCTAATACCTTTTGCATGGAATCCTCTATCTTGACTGTACATTTATTTGCTCTCTTGCCTCTAGTTCCTCCTCTTCTATGTAAAAACATGCTTAAATGTCTTCTTTTTAAAGCCATTTAAAAACTGATAATATTCCTTTGAAAATTGTTTGACTCTTGTTGAGACTGGATTATTGGTTGGAAAGAGACTGAACCTTTACATTCAGATATCTGTGGTTCTAGCAGTGCAGAGCGGATAAGAGCAGGGACAGGGAAAATAAGACCTAAATTGTCAAATGCCATAAAAACAAAGTAAAATTTAGATTAACAGAGGGAAGCAGAGAGGTGTTCTAGATTGATAAGAAAGAATGGGCAAAGGAAGAATAATCCTGGCAAGTCCAACAGATAGCGAAGAATTAACCATAACTAGCAGAGAGATAGAAATTTGGCGTAGTTCACCATGAGCTTGAAATTCTAGCCTGCTGGTAGATTTCAATTAAAATACCTGGAAGAGCTTCCTTGATGAGGAAGTAAAGGAATGAACTAGTGTTTCTAAAAGATATTTCAGATGAGAATGAGAAAAAGAGACTGCAGTGGAAAATATCTAGAAGCAGAAATATTGGTTGAAAGGTCTAATAATCCTACTGATATCCTGAAGTAGGCTGGTAATTGTAGATGACCCTGAAAAATATTGTGGCAGAAACATCAGGAAACAATAAGGTCTAAATTGTTAGTAAATGGAATGGTGTACAGTCAGAATGTAATACAAGATAATATCAAAATTTTAAGAATAATAGACCTAGAGATTCATAGCTCCTATGGTATAGCATAATTTTATATGAGAAGATCTAATAAAGGCACTTTTACTCATGTTGTTGAAAGCTAGAAAATTTTACAATTTCTCAGAAAAAAATAATTTTATATTCAAAGAACAGGGTTTCATAATCATTTATTTTTAATTAAATTTTTAGGGGAATATGCATTATCATGTGGAAATTATTTCAGGTTGTAATGCATTTACTTTGTGTAAATCACTTATGTATTCACAGAGTTGACCTTTTGTGACTACATCAATAATTTCAAGGTGATCTTTAAATATCAGCCTCATTTTCTATATCCTGATTTCTGCTACTTACATATCTCTTTTATTTTTTTTTTTAAACTTCTGTTTGGATGCGGATCCCAATGTCTTACCTTGATATTCAAATACAGGCAGAACACATCTTTTAAATATCTGCTTAATAGATGAATATATTAACACAAGCCATAGATTCACCTACTATTAGGCTCATCAGGAATTTCCCCCGTCTTTGACCCCACATGAATTTTCTTTTTGTCACTCTCCATTCATTAATGTATTATTTATTGGACACTTAAGAAGTGCTAGTGCTAGGAAACCAACCGTAACCCAGCACTTTGGGAGATTATATTCTAGTAGGTAGAAACCGACAATAAGTAAGTAAATAAATAGGTGGTATATTTCTGATTGTGGAAACTGCTTTAAAGGAAATAATTATGGTATTGTGATAAAGAAATATATGGAAAGAAAAGTCAAAATTAGACAGAATGGTCAGCAAAGACCTTTCTGAAGATATGACTTTTGAGACAAGACCTGAAAAATGAAAACATTAACCATGCTAAGTGCCAGATGAAAAATATCTGAGGCAGAGAAAATAACAGTTAAAGGCTAAGACTGTAAACACTTAGAGGAAAACAGTGAGATAAATTTTTATGACCTTGTATTTAGCAAAAAAATTTCCTAGACAATTTCAGAAGCACAATCAAGATCAACAAAAGACAAAAATAGATAAATTGGCCTTCTTCAAATTAAAAGCTATTGTGTTTAAAGGACACCATCAAACAAGTGAAAAGACAATATGTAGAATGAGGGCAAATACTTGCAAATCATAATCTGTCTAGAACATATAAACAATTCTAACAAATCAATAATGAAAAGGCATCCCAATTAAAAATGGAGAAAGAATTTGAACAGGCATTTCTCCAAAGACAATATAAAAATGGCCAATAAGTACATAAAATTATGCTTTTCATCTTGAGTAATCAAGGAAATGTAAATGAAAACATCAGTGAGATACCATTTCACATCCAGTAGGATATTTTAGTCCATTTAAGATGCTCCAACAAAAGTGCCTTAAGATAAGTGGCTTGCAAACAATTGAAATTTATGTCCCTCAGTTCTGGAGGCTGAGAAGTCCAAGATCAAGGCATGAACATATTTGAAGTATGGTGAGGCCATGCTTCCTTGTAGACAGCACCTCCTCTTTCCATACTCATATGGTGGAAACGGTAAGCTAGCTCTCTGGGATCTCTTTTATAAGGGCACTAATCCCATTCATGATGGCTCTGTTTTCACAATCTAATTGCATCCCAAAGGCTCACTTCCTAGTGCTATCACGTTGGGATCTAAGATTTAGACATATAAATTTTGGGGGAACATAAGCTTTCAGTTCATTGCAGATGCTCTAATTAAAAAGTCAGATAACAACAAGTTTTGATGAGGATATGGAGAGATTAGAAGTGTCATACACTGTGGGTAGGAATGTAAAATGGTACAACTTCTTTGGAAAACAGATTGATAGTTTCTAAAACAATTAAAGATATAGATACCATATGACCCAGCAATTCTACTACTAGTATATTAAAGAGATGTGGAAATACATGTCCACATAAAGACTTTGACATGAATGTTTATAACAGCATTATTCATGATAGTCAAAAGGTAGAAACAACCCAAATGTACATTAACAGATTTATAAACAGTATATGGTATATCAATAAAATGGAATATTATTTGACCATAAAAAGAAAGGAGGTACTGACTGATACATGCTATAATATAAATAAAATTTGAAAGTATTATGGTGAAAGAAGACAGTCACAAAAGAAAATATATTACATTATTTCATTCATGTGAAAATCTAGAATAAGAAAATAAAGAGACATAAAGTAGATTAGTAGTTGGTTAGGGATGGAGGTGGGGGATAGCAGGATAGGGAACTGATAGTAGCTAACAGGTATACTCTTTTTTGAGGTGATAAAATATTCTAAAATAGACTGTGGTATGGCTACACATATCTGAGAATATACTACAAAGCATGAAAATGTACATATTAAATGAATGAATTATATGGTATGTGAATTATATCTCAATAAAGTTGGGGTTTTTATGCTTGTTTTATAAAAACTCCTATAGAACACAAGCCTGCATGGCTGAATTAGAATGATATAAATTGAAGTTGGAGACACAACAAGGCCAGATCTTAGAAAGCCCAGGACGTCCTCTGGAAGCTACCCTGAGGGCTTCCCCTCCTTTCCTGCTAACTCTCACCTCAGTAGCTTCTGCCTGACATCTGGGAATACCAGCAGGCACTGAATAGCTGTTGAAATTTACCTTCACAGCCATCTTCATAACATGTGACTTTTCTTTATTGGCAAAACCAAATCTCAGCTTTCCTAGAAAAGTGAGTGCTAAAAATAGGAGTCCCACATCTCAGGCTGAATTTAACTGTTTCCTTCTCCTAATTAAAAAAGCTATCCACATAGTCACCCTGAGACTTGGTTATTATTCCTGTTCCTTTTTGTATCTCCTCTCTTGTGTACTTTTCAGAAAAGGTAGATTAGTGTCTGGGAGATTAGGGGAGAAAGGTATGGGTTTCCATATGGATCTACACTTGAAGGTTTTAATTAATGTTAAAATGTTTTCTGTACTTGGACATGTAGCATTTTCATTGTAGCATGCCTAACACAAAATAGGCAGGATATCACATGTGGATTGAAACCCATTCTTTGTCCATTTTTCCATTTCTTCAATTGTGACATAGAATAGTAATACATGAGAAGGGAAAATTACATGAAATGAGGAAAACAACCATTTATTGAGAGTCTGCTATGTACAAAATCAAATGCTCAAAACACTATATAATTTAAGTCTCTGGACAACTCTATCTTATACATGTCATGGGTTTAATATTATACCTAAATAAACTGAGGTTCAAATTTATCATTCTCTTCCAAAATGGACAAATGCCTGTGTTGGGGGTTGAGGGGGACTCTGACATTTGAGACAGAGTTAGGAGGTGACAAGAAGGTGGGTTGTGGTGCAGTGTGGAGATAGTGATACTCCCCACATTACCACAATGAATTCTGAAATGTCCAAGAATTCTAAATTTGAACATGAGCTTCCAGAATGTTCTGAGAGTAGGAGAATGGAACATATTTGTTGAATATTATTAGTTTAATTTATAAGTAAATTTAAACCTATGGTATATGGCCTCGCTTTATCCTTTTGTCTCAGGCCCTTCAATGTTGGAGATAGGCTCAAGTCAATGTATGTTAGCATGCAGGGGTTGCAGTGTAGACATGGGGTGGGCATAGTGCAGGGTAAATTAAGGAACTGACATTGGGTTTACAGAATATGATACATGAAGACCAAATAATTTCCAGGACTTGATACATGAAGGCAAAATAACATGATACACGAAAATCCAATATTTATTGGGCACAGAGTCTGGAAGAAACTATTTGGCTTAATGAAGGATGTTTTTCCTAGGTTCTTCTCTAGAAAAGAAGAAAGAACAGATTTGCATGGCAGTCTAAAGATGAGAATCCTTATGAAGCTACATCTGGCTGAGAGCCAGGGGAGCAGTTGAGAGGGTGTTTATTGCTGACCAGAAGGAGATACTCCTTAGTGTCATCTCAGCCCTTTACTGTTGAAACAATTCTCAGCATAACAAGACTTTGATCAACTTCCATTGTGCTTTTTTTTTTTTTTAAGCAGTAGGAATTCTTGTGGGAATAAGAAAAGCAACCCAACCCCACGCCTGACTGAAACAGAGTAGAGAGAATGGTAGTTGGTTGAGAATATAACCAAACACTTAAAAACACTCACTTCCACTTTGAGGGTTTTAGGGTACACCCAGTGAGACAAGAATTCTCACTTATTCTTTACACAGACCAGCGTGGGTGCAGTTGAAAGGAGTGCAGGGTGACAGGTAAAGGAAAAGAAATAACCTTGTTAGTTCTTCATTATTATGGTAGATACAAAATCCACTGAGGATAAGGTAGTTTTTACCAATCATGGGTTAGTTAGGAAGATATTTCTCTTCCTTCTAATGTACTTAGATGGAGGGTTACAAAGGAATATAGACAGGATGAATTCAGCCTGCTGACACTTTGCATTCTGTGCACATGACATTTGAGTTTGTTTGATGTATTTAGATAAGGATACATACATACATACAGTTTTTTGCTCCCTAAAGTTTCACATTATTTTTATTATTATTATTTTTTTTTTGGAGACGGAGTCTCGCTCTGTCGCCCAGGCTGGAGTGCAGTGGCCGGATCTCAGCTCACTGCAAGCTCCGCCTCCCGGGTCTACGCCATTCTCCTGCCTCAGCCTCCCGAGTAGCTGGGACTACAGGCGCCCGCCACCTCGCCCGGCTAGTTTTTTGTATTTTTTAGTAGAGACGGGGTTTCACTGTGTTAGCCAGGATGGTCTCGATCTCCTGACCTCGTGATCCGCCCGTCTCGGCCTCCCAAAGTGCTGGGATTACAGGCTTGAGCCACCGCGCCCGGCCTATTTTTATTATTTTATATTTACATTACCTGACTGGCTCTGGCAGCATTCTAGTTTGTGGCCTGGAGCTTAGAACATGTTGTCTCTGAAAATTAATACTTATCCTTGGAAGGTGTGTGTGTGTGTGTGTGTGTGTGTGTGTGTGTGTGTGTGTGTTTATGTGTGTGTGTCTGGTGAGAGAGAGAAAAAAAAAGTGAAAAGAGAGGCAAAGAGAGACACACAGAGAGAAAAGAATGACAGGACAGGGAAGCAACAACAGAAGGCAGGTACTGAGCAGAAAACATCAGATAAATGTATGCAGCCATTAGCTGCAGCATACACTGATATGGTGGCCTCTCAGTGGCCTTGACATTGGATGTCTGTCATCTCCCTGACACCTCTAGGAGATTGGGACCCACTGGATCAAACACATTGGTAGAAACAAACTGCTAAAGATTGAATTGTATTTCCCCCCAATTCTTATGTTTAAACCTTATGCTCCTATGCGACTGTATTTGGAGAAGGATTTTAGGAAGTAATTAAAGTTAAATGAGGTCATAAGGGTGAGGTCCTAATTCGACAGGATTGGTGGTCTCATTAACAGAGAAAGAGAAAGAGCGATCTCTCTCTGTTCATGTGCATGCACTAAGGACAGGCCATGTGAGGACACAGCAAGGAGGCCATCTGCAAGCCAAGAAGAGAGCCATCACCAGAAACCAAACCCTGCTGGAATTCTAATCAGAATTCCAGCTCCGAGAACTGTAAGAAAATAGATTTCTGTTTAAGTTACTCAGTCTATGGTATTTTGCTATGACAGCCTGAGCTGATTAATACACATATTAGAAAGAAAGTAAGCTGGATTTCACAGTGAGGCAACCTCTACAGTAATAAGGCTTCCTCCCAGGGTGATCAGAAAAATGAGGTACCAGAGAGTTGTATATTGAGAACAGGGTAGCAAGAACAGAAAATGGGATAGCTAAATGGAGTTTAACTTTGGGGTGCTTTTCTCTTGTGCTCTAGGAAAGTCATATTTAGAGCAGTGATTGAAATTTCTCTATCTCCTTTTACAAAGAAATTATCTGTAGTGACTCTACCCCTTAAGAAAAATCTGATCGACTCCTTTGGTGTTGTTTGTTGATGTGGAAAATAAAGATGTAAAGATGAGAATGTTCTGCCAACTTTTCTTCAGACAGAGAAGTAGAATATCAAAAAAGAAAGGAAAGCAGAGAGGGAGGAAGGGATGGAGGGAGAGAGAGACAGAGAGGCATAATATTCACTGACTCCCTGGCTAAATTTGGTGTGGCAGGGAGAGCATAAGTTATTGAGTAGCCACTGCCTGGTGGACAAAAGGAAAAGGAGTATGAGATAGCCCTTTGTGTCTCAAGCTAAGAATAGAGAGGTAACCTCAATGAGTCCTAAAGAGCTTGCTGAAACTGAAATTTGAGTAACTTAAGTGGTATTATATCAAGTAACTAGACTCAAAGTTACTTTGCAATCTGAACTCCTTGTCCTCTAATTCCAAAAGAGGGATGATACACAGGCATACCTGGAGTGAATTTTCTTCTGCCATGTACTTTTGGATTGGTAATTGGTCACACCAAGAGAATAGAAGGGATTCAAAGGCAAATCATCACACAGTCTTTTGCAATGGCTGGCCCTGTAGAGGGTGTGGTGATGGGAATGTGGTCAGGGCATTTTAAAAGTACGTCTATCTCAGCCCTGATGTTTCTGGCGTACATCTTAGGTGCAAACTATGACTCAGCATATAGGTTGGAAGATTTTACTGTATTTCCAGGACCCTATACTCAATGCATACTATACATTTTATTAGGAGTGAAAATAAGTGTAATGTTATTTTGTTTTGTAAAAGATCTGCATTTATTTCTGTGGAGCATGTACTGAGAATATAGATAATAAAATATTGAGTCAGCGTTAGCTACAAGACTATGATGAAATTTCCATGAGAAATGAAATAATAATTATATTTTGCATGTGTATTACACTTGATAAATTATCACAGATGATCACATTTAATCTTCACAATAGCCCTTTAATCTAGATAAATTAGATATGATACTATTTCAACATTTTTGCAAGTCCATCTAATTTATTGATCAAAGTTTACAAAGTAAATCAAGAAGAACTCACTGAGTACGGTAAGTCCAGTGCTCCATCCACCATACCACAGGCTGTTCTGCTACAGTAATTTTCTAAATCTGTTATTGAAATATTTAAATTAATTTTTTGTAATTTACTAATATGGGTCCTTATACGTTGCTCACAAATTTAATTGTAACAAATACAGTATGAATTTACTATTTTCACTGAGTCGTTAGATATTACATCTTTTATTTTAGCATTATATTTTTGGATTGGTCAAATATTTATTTTTGAAACCAAGAATACTTGGAGACATTTACAAGACCATGTGTGTATTAGATGATAGTTTTTACAAGTGGAATCCTTGTCTTTGGTATATTTTTAGTCTCACTACAGAATACAATGCCTGGCACTTAGTAAGCATTGAGTAAACATTTAGTTAATGGAATACAAGGCCAAAAATTATAAAATTCAAGAAGTTAAAGGCATGGTTTTAGATTATAAGCATTATAGTATTCCAGATAAAAATAAATTCAAAAACAATACCAGAGAATACATAATCATTAAGGGGTAGCAATATATAGCTATATATTTGTAAACATCTTTTCATTTAAAGTCTCTAATTGAAAATCTTCTACATGATAAAATCCTATTGAAAATCTAGGTTGTGTTTGATTTTCGTTATGTTTTCCAGTGTACATTGAGTTTCTTAATACAGAGAACTGTGATTTATCTGTGGGTTCAGATTGGCCTTCTCTGCACTATACTCCCACAGCAAAACTGACTTCCCTCCACAGATTACTCTATAGACTAAATGCACATATGAATTGCCAATTGGACTACAATTCCAAGAAGACAGGCGCTGACAATTGACTTGTCACTATTGTCTACCCAAGGTCTTGTATATATACTGCACATAATAGACACTTAATAAATATTTGTTTACTATCAAAATTATAAAAATATAAATACAGAAAATTTCGCAGTTTATATAATCTCATAAATAGTATATACCAAAGGTAAATCAGGACCTTACACTAACTTATTTATTGAACCATTATTCTGTGTAGAAAATTAAATCATATAGTTGGAGACAAAAAATATTTTATAATGAAGTTAAAATAAAGCATATGAAATTACTTAAAAGATTTATTTGACCAGATGTTTTGACATCTGCTAAACATAATGTAAATAGATTGTTTTAATCCACTTTCAACAGAACTGGCTAGAGAAAAAAAATGTCTCAAATAAATTATTTTCAGCTTCTAGAGCTGTATTTTTGTTTATATCCAGTTACATGCTGCGATTCACTCAGTTATTCCTGGGGCATTCTTTAGTCAGAATCTGAAAATACTTCTTCCTTGTTCTTCTTATTCCTTTTTGTTTCCCTTCAAATTGCAAGACAAGCAAACAGAATGCACAAGAATAAAACTTACATTGAGGCACAGAGTTTCACTCTTGAAAGGAAAGTGAGCAAAATACTGGCAATGGGTGAGTCATATCTTCCTTTTTGTAGTTTGATTGGAGCTTCAGGCTCTTTTTAAACCCAAGGAAGGGAAGTCCATTGGGGTCTCCTCCTTATGTGGGGCATGACCCCTACCTCAGGCATATCAACAATGTCCAGTGTGAGAGTTGACTCTATGTTATTCATTGATTAAATGTCTCATTTGAAAGCCAGGAAGAAAATAAATTAAATTGGTATTTAGAGATAGAAAAATCAATGATGGTCAATATACTAACATCCCTATATCACACAATGCTCTCTAGAATTTTACAGAAGAAAAGTAACAAATTTATTAAATATAAGACAAATTCTTAACCATAATTGTTATGCATGGTCTGAAACAGACACTAAGATTTGTAAAATCTCTAGATTTTTGGTAATTTTGACCTAAAATAGCTAAATAAATCTCTCTGAATGACACAAATCTCAAAATATTTCTAAGTTATTTTTGTTGTTTTTTAGGATTTTCAGTCTTATAATGCTGTTTTGGCCTCTCACTCAAGTTACTAAGATAGTTTCCCAGCTGGTCTCCATGTTGCTAGTTTCTCAATTACCAAATGTCCCAAATAAAGCTCACAGAATAATTTTCTTCAACATCAAATTTAAGAAGAAACATTTGTTCCAGTGGCCACTTCTAGGATAGTGAGAGGGGAATTGATGTAGTGCTGGGCAGCCTGAAGTTCTGAGGATACATCTTTGAGGATACGAAAAGAAAAGGCGTGAGCAGCTAACATATAGAAATGTGTCTGTGGAAGTGGTCTAGGTGCTTATTCTTAGAATGAAGATAAAGTGATGGGAAACAGAAAATACTAGAAAAGTTCTCTTTGTTCCCAGCGGGCTGTTTGAAATGATAGGTTAAGAATCAGAACATGGACTAAAAAATCCCCTGGGAAAATATTTGTCATTCAACAAGTTTCTAAATATAGCATAGTGACAGCATCATGAATTATTTTCCTGTCTATCTCTTTTGGATTTGGTCTATGTGTCAGAGTGAGAGTAAGCACACCACAAAAGAGCTATTTCATTGACACAACATGAAGGGGTATAAAAAAGAATGGTGTCTGCAATTCCTTTGATTGCTTTTTGCAAACATAGTCACGCAGGGGCATGTGGCTGGTTTTTTGGCCTAAAGAGAAAAATGAGCTATAAGCGAATAAACTAAAGTAGATGTGGCAGAAAATGGTGACACCACTATAGGAAAACCAAGAGGATTCATTTATAAAACCTATGTGAGAAGTGCCATTCAAAAGAAAGACTTAGGGGCTATTGAGGTGTGGGGATTCCTTCATTTCTGGAACTATGATTTATTTTGTAAGAGGTTTCATTCTCCCTTCAGCAGTGCAATCTGTCCATACAACTCTAGGATTTATAGTTGTATCCCTGATTTGTAAAATGCATTTTCAATTGTATAATAACTACTCTACTTGGATGACGTAGATGGACCTTGAGCAAACCCAAATTTATTGCTTTGGCTCCAAAATCAGCAACTCTTGTTGACTTGCATGTTTTGATTAATGGCACTTGCAGTCTCTGACTTATCCGAAATTAAACCTTTGAGACATCTTTGACTTTTTTTCACATCTACCTTATAAGTTGAAAAATCCTCAGTTACCTTTACTTGCTATATTCTGCTTTCCAGTTTTCATCTACAACCATTTTTTAGTTAGCACTATTGATAATGACAATAGCTGTTAGTGTTTGGTGAGTTCTTACTAGGTGCCTACTAAAGCATGACAGGCCTTTCATGACTACTCTTAGGTAATCCTCATAACAAATATAAAAAAGTGGTAAAATTTTAGTCACTGTTTTCCAAAATAGTGGAAAATAGTACTCAAAAAGAATTAATTATTTGTTTGAAGTCACTAAGACAATAAACAATCAAGCCAGGAGTTGACCAACAACAGTGTAGCCCCAGAGCCCAAAGTCTTACACATGCACTCATCTAACTTCCACAGAGATATTTGTTACTTTACAGAAGAGCAATTTATTAGACTCCTACCTGAGTCCTGCCCTCCAACTGACAGTCACTCACAACACTAATTTATTCTAAACATTGCTGTAAGAAATATTTCATGAAAATGTGAAACCTCAATTATATCAGCTTTACAGTAAACTTTTAATAGCTGTTCATTGCCTTCCCAATTAAGTAAAACTGCCCCCTTTACAATTTCAGACCTTTCATTTTTTAGACACTATCTACCTATTTCCTATCACCCTATTTCCTTCTATTCTTTTCTATTTAATAATTCCTGAGCAATTTCTGTTGTTTGTCTGATACCATAGTTTATCTTCTGTAGTTCTTTCCACCTTGACTGCCATCCTACTGATTTACTACTTTGTCTTTAAAAATTATTTGAAATAGTGTCTTCATGATTAATATATTTCTGAGCAAACCTTTGTATTGGGGCATTAGGTCTCTTGGTCTCCCATTGTACTTGATCTGTAAATCGCTAAAAACCCTTATCTTACTTTCATGATAGCTAATTACATATGGGTACAAGTAAATTTATCAGAGACTAAATTACCCTAACATTGGAACTTAGTCCCACAAATACTACTCATTTTTTTCCACAATGATTAATTAATTGGCTAATTAACTGTGTATTGAATTGGACTGAAGTAGGGACAGAGGGTTAAGGAAAAGTGTTCATGTGGAAAATAACTAAGTAGAGGGAAGAGCAGGAGGGCTAAAGGAAATGATAAAGTTTAAAGGAATGGGGAGTCCTAAGTGACATATGAACTACAAATTCAGGCATGAGGAGACCACAGACTCAGTCCTATCCTGGAATGGTTATGGGCAATGTCGAATATAGTCTGCAAGAAAACTGGAAATAAGTAGAGTTTCTAAGATGTTTTGTGGCAGTACTGAAAGTGTTAGGACAGAGATATTTTAAAGCGGGGAAAAACAACCATGTATGTGAGACTCACACTGGATAGCCAAATTTCATAAATTGGCAACAAAGCCATCATCTGGAAGTAAAGAAGAAAGAGCAAGCTGATACTTGAAGAACAACAATGTCGCCCATGGGGAAGAAGACAAGAATCCAACACAAATAAATGTAAATATTTATCTGCATCATTAAGATTCCAGTGAAAGGAGGTAGTATGAATTCTAATGAGCATAGTGAGCATGACTTTCTTAGGTTTATCCACAAACCTTAGACAGATGTCTAGGTAATTAAGAAACAGTAAGTTCTTATATAGCACTATCAAAAACATAGCATAGAAACAATTAAAATTAAATATAGATTTTTTCTTTCTTTTTTTTTTTTTTTTTTTGTTAAAAAAGACTTTTCCAGAAGTTTTCGGTTCACTGCAAAACAATGGCAAATACACAAGGTTCCCATATACCTATGCATGGCTTAATCCACAGTCCATATCCTGTATCTGAGTGGTACATTTGTTACAACCAATGAACCCACATATTTCACGTTATTATCACTAAAGACCACAGTTTACATTAGGTGCATTCTTGGTGTTTACATTCTATGGGTTTTGTCAAATGTATAATGAAATATATCAGCCATTATAGTACCATACAGAATAGTTTCACTGCCCTAAAAATAATCTGTACTCCACTTACTCATCCCTTCCACCTTCCTCCTAATCCCCAGGCAACCAGTGACATATTTACTACCTCCGCAGTTTTGCCTTTTCCAGAATGTCATATAATGGTTGGAATCATATAATATGTAGCCTTTTTGGATTGGTTTATTTCACCAATTAATATGCTATGAAGGTTCTTCCATGCCCTTTCATGACTTGTTAGCTCCTTTATTTATAGTGCTTGGTGATACTTCATTTTATGAATATACCACAGTTTATTTACCTGTTTTACCAAGGGATATCTTGGCTGCTTTCAAGTTTCGGCAATTATGAATAAAGCTACTCTAAAACTCCATATGCAGGTTTTTGTGTGGATGTAAGTTATTCAAATCATTTGCTTAAATACCAAGGAGAATAATTGCTGGATCATGTGGTAAGTCTGTGTTTAGGCTTTAAGAAACTATCCTCTAAAGCAGCTGTGTTATTTTGCATTCCACTAACAATGGATGGGAGTTCCCATTACTCCACATCCTTGCTAGCATTTGATGTTGTCAGTACCTTAGATTTCCCCCGTTCTAATAGTTGTGTAGTGATATCTTACTGCTGTTTTAATTTGTGTTTTTCTAATGGCATGTGATTTTTGAATATACATTTTTAACCCATAATCTGTATGTGCATGTGGATATATACACACACACACACAGTCAATTTTGGCACCATATAGTTCTTAATTCCAAAAAAGAGCAATATTTTATAGGGTTAAGGCATGTGTGTATATAGATATATATTAATTAAATATATAATTTATATGTTTAATTGAACATAATATATGCCTATACTCTACACATATTAATTAAACACCAAACACAGATGAGAGGAGAAAGTAATGAATAAAGTGATACTTTTTCTTTAAAAAGTCATATGTTAATATTCAAATGTAGCTGATTTTAATAAAACTAAATATATTTGACTAAGGAGATAACTTCAAATCAATTAAAACGTGATTTTTTTTTTCAGAAAATCAACTAAATTAATGATGATAATTTCCACCTTAACATGGATCCCCTTGTTTGTTTTATTTAAAGTATTTTATTTTCATAACACTATAAATATTTGTTTTACCTTACTTTTTAAAAAACTGTTTTTCTGTATTACATAGTTATCTCTTTTTCTCAATAATACTCACCCATGCATATAACAAATACCATTCAGAGGGTGCTATTAAAGTCTTATCATCATCAAATATATGTCTACAAATAGTCATCTATATTTCAAATGGTCTCTCAGGCTCTAAGCTCTTGTTCTCTTCTTTATCATGGCTCTAATTGGATATAACTGGATTAAATATTAGGATTTGTCTTAGGTTAAGCTACTCAGAAGCAGCACCTTAACAAGAATAAATGTGGAAGTTATTAAATACTAAGTGAATGGTGGAAGCAGAATAAAGAAGATGAGGCAGGCAAGGGTGCAATTTTAAGCAAAATCCTGCCAAGCTTTTTCCTTTTGGGGTAAATCATTTCTATTCCATCCTCTTACTTCTACATCTCCCAATCTGCCTCTTATTTTTCCTTGTCCTTCTCTTTAATGTTACATTTTTGAGCATTCAGATTTTACAGTCTAGCTTATAGGGATACAATTGCAAGACAAACTTTTTTTTTTTTTTTGGAATACCAAATCATTTCATAGCCTTGCCTCTCTGTCCAACACTGGTTAGAATCCCAGAACCTCTCCAATCCTAGCATATCTGAGACTCATCTTTCCAAGTCTGATTTGCTCAGAAAATTATGAGGTTCCCAGATTTTACTCTGACAGTATTTATGCAAGAATACACAGACATTATTAAATAATTAACTTAGCAATTGGTTTTTATTTTCACTATTCCTTTTAAATAATAAATAAAACTGGATTAAACATTAGGATTTGTCTTCGGTTAAGCTATTCAGAACAGTACATTAGCACGAATTAATGTGCAAGTTATTAAACACTAAGTAAATGGTGGAAGCAGAATAAAAAAGATGAGGCAGGCAAGGGTGCGATTTCAAGCAAAATCCTGCCAAACCTTTTCCTTTTTGGTTAAATCATTTTCATGCCATCCCCTTGTTTCCATGTTGCCCCATCTGCCTCTTATTTCTTCTTGTCCTTTTCTTTAACTTGAAATTTTACACTTTGGAGTGCTCAGTTTTTGCAATCTAGCCTATAGGGGTATGGTTGTAAGACAAACTTTTTTTTTTTTTTCCAAATGTAGTAAAAAACAGGAAAAAAAATTCTTTAATTAAAAATTTCAGATAGTTTTAGGTTATTTCTGAGAAGGGGGGCTAGCTGAGATCAGGTGGACGAAAAATGCCTAACTGTAGAATATCTTTGGGACAAAGAAACAAGACATGGAACAGGGTCTTTCATGCAGAAGACACTAAGCAAATGCCCAAGGAGATTAAAAAAAAATTGCTTTATTTAAGGAGGAGAACATAGGCCCATGTAGCTGGGGCAAGGGAAAGAGGTCTCATATTTATGAAAGCAAATTCCTATATGGTCTTATAGCTATGCAAAGAATTTAATTTTTTTAAAGGTAATGGGATGCCACTAAAGGTGTTCGATTTTTTTTAACCCTATTATATTTATTGTGTGGAAAATGAACTGTATAAGACTGAGAGGAGACAAAAGGAGAATCATATTTGAGATGAAGTAAGGAAGAAATGTTGATGACTTACATTCGAGTGTTAGTTGCATTTGAAAAAGTTCTCACAAAGAAACCTGCTCAACTTGGTTTCCTCCTTTCTGTCAAGGCTTATAACTCTATATTTTTCATTGTATAACTATTTTAAACAGTTGTTATGCAATATAAAATATGTAGCCTGAATAATTATTTAGCATGGAAGCGTACCAATACCAGCAGACCTGTTATGGCACTAAATAGAAGTGTTTCTCTGTTTTTTCAGGCTTTGTGTCATGCTCATTTATTTTAGTATCTACAAAGATTTCTAACCCTATGTTCCATACTAAGTACCAAGGCAGTGCATTAGTTTTCTAGGGCTCCCATAGCAAAATACGAGAGACTGAGTGGCTTAAGCAATAGAAATTTATGTTCTCATGGTTCTGGAGTCTGGAAGTCCAAGGGGAAAATGTTGGCAGATTTGGCTTCTTCTGAAATTTATCTCCTTGGCTTGCAGATAGCCATCTTCCTGCTGTGTCCTCACATGGCCATTTCTCTGCGCATACATGCCCCTGGTGTTCCTTTGTATGTTCAAAATTAATCTTCTAATAAGGATGCCAGTCATATTGGATTAAGATCTGCCCCCAACAGTCTCATTTTAACTTAATCACCTCTTTAAAGGCCCTGTCTCCAAATAGAGTCACATTCTGAGGTACCAGTGGATAGTCAACCTATGAATTTGGGAGGACACCATTTGGTCTATAATAGGTAGACTGTTCTTATGCTAATTACCTGGATCTATGCCCATTGCCTATTGCCAGATCCTTTGATGGTGAACATTATCTGGAATTTTTTTTTTTTCACCAGTAAACCTGTGTTTTACCTGTACATTGACTTTTTCTACTGTTTGTTCCTCTCACACTGTCATTCCCTCTCCTACCCAAGGTAGCTATCTAAGCATCAAATCCTATTTGCTGTTAATGTCTGAAATATAGTATTAGTTATTTTATATGATATCTGCTTTATGTAGAAAACTTTTTGATACTTTAGAACTTAATTTCTTAAAAAGGATGAGTTTTCCTTGTTTAAAGTTGAAGTTAACAGAAAAAAAAATTCATAGACATTTCTATTACATTAGTAAGATGCAACACATAAACTTCATTTCCAAGAGCCATTTAAGTGAAATAGAGGGAATGGAGGTCAACTTGCTGACGAATGAGAAATGAATGGGAAATAAAAAGTTCAGAATAGATAATTATTTGTAGATGCTGCTCTGTGAATCAAATGATGTTAGTAGCTGGAGCATTTGGGCCTTCTATGGATAAGTTTGTTAATTTTTTTCTTATATTCCTTAATTTAATAAATATTCATTGAGTTTCTGCTACATATCAGACTCTGGAATACTGTGGTGAATGTAACAGAATGGCATATGGACTTGCCATCATGGAATTTAGACAGAGTGGAAGACGAGACAGAATAAACGCGTAGGCAAAATGTGAGATGGTCCTAAATGCCGTGGAGACAAATAAAGTAAGAAAGCAGAAAAGGATGTGGGGAGGGATGGTGCAATTTTCAATGAAGTGACAGCTTCTCTGATAAAGTGACTTTCAAGCAAAGACTTAAATGAAGTGAGGGCACAAGTCATACTGAGGTCAAGGGGAAGCAGGTTTCCAGCTGCAGAAATATTCAGATGTTTAAATACTGATGAAAGAGAGCCAGTGCCAAGAGAGAAGTAGAAGATCCAAAAAGTAAAATAATTGAGAGAGCAAGGTACCTGATGAGGTGAAAATTAACAGGGAACTATAATGCTAATCAGATAGTCTGACTGGCCTTAGAGAGGAGAAGGGACAGAATAAAAGCTTAGATTTGATTTCATTATAATAACAAGTAACTCTTATGGATTGCTTCCAATAGTCCAAACACTGATGTAAATATTTAATGTACTTACTCATTTATTCCTCATAACATCACCCTTAGGTAGTAGTTATTCTCATGTTACCAATCGGGAAACTGAGTCCAAAGAGGAATTTGCCACAGGTCACAAGCTAGTAAGTGATGGAGTTATGTGAATACTCAGACATTCTAGAAATGATAAAACTTTTGAAAAAATGTAGTGAAAACATGGGAGTAGTGTTGTGGGGGTTAGATGTCAGTTAAAAGCGACACAGAATGGAAAAGGGTGACAAGAATCTGGGCTTTGTGAGTAAATGACAAGTTTTATAATTATTATTTTTTTACTCCAGGCCTAGGGATAGAATTTAAAAACATTGTCATAAGAACCTGTCATCATGGAATTTATTTGGAGTGGAAAAAGACAGAGAAAGAGAGCAAACAAGTAAATAAGCAAACCATCACCTGTTTTCTACCCTGTTCTTTTTTTCCATAAGTTATTGAGGTGCAGGTGGTATTTGGTTACAAGAGTAAGAGCTTTAGTGGTGATTTGTGAGATCCTGGAGCACCCATCACCCGAGCAGTATACACTGCATCATATTTGTTGTCTTTTATCCTTCACTCCCCCTCCCACTCTTTCCCCCAAGTCCCCAAAATCCATTGTATTGTTCTTATCCCTTTGCATCCTCATAGCTTAGCTCCCACATATCAATGAGAACATACGATGTTTGGTTTTCCATTCCTGAGTCCCTTCACTTAGAATAATAGTCTCCAGTCTCATCCAGATCACTGCAAATGCTATTGATTCATTCTTTTTTGTGGCTAATTAGTATTCCATCATATATATATATAATCATATATATAAAAATGTATATGTCACAGTTTCTTTATTCACTTATTGATCGATGGGCATGTGGTTTGGTTCCATGATTTTGCGATTGTGAATTGTGCTGCTATAAACATGGATATGCAACAATCTTTTTCGAATAATGACCTCTTTTCCTCTGGGCAGATACCCAGTAGTGGGATTGCTGGATCAAATGGTTGTTCTACTTTTAGTTCTTTAAGGAATTTCCACACTGTTTTCCATAGTGGCTATAGTAGTTTACATTCCCAGCAGCAGTGTAGAAGTGTTCCCTGATTGCCACATCCACACCAACATCTACTGTTTTTATATTTTATTATTATTTTATTGTGGCCATTCTTACAGGAGTAAAGTAGTATTGCATTGTGGTATTGATTTGCATTCCCCTGATCATTAGTGATGTTGAGCATTTTTTAAAATGTTTGTTGGCCATTTGTATATCTTCTTTTGAGAATTGTCTATTCATGTCCTTAGCCCAAGTTTCATTCTTGTTGCCCAGGCTGGAATGCAGTGGCATGACTCGCCTCACTGCAACCTCCACCTCCCAGGTTCAAGCAATTCTCTTAAGAGAATCATGTAAAATTAACAGGAACAATTCTTAGTTTAATGAGCATTAAAGAGGCATTACTTGGTTGATGTAGTAAGCTAGTACAACAATATGTAGAAAAGTTAACCTAGAATTAACAATAAAAACATTGATGACATTTGAACACTAGGGGATCAGAAGGTGTCAAGAGATGTTTATTGAAAACAGCCAGTTGTGTATATCATATTTTGTGACTGTCTCTCGTTTAAGATTGTAACAATGGTAGAAGCCAGAAAGTGGATAGTCCTGAAGTCCACGTTAAGAAGTTTTTGAACAATTCAAAAACACAAAGGTGGGAAACAGTGTGATCAGAATTGAATTTTTCAAAAAATCACACTATCTTTAAACAATATATGAACTGAAGAGGATCGAGTAAGCCTGGGAGGCCAAGAAAGTATTTAAGAAGTTATAGCAAAGTATATGGAACAATGGTAATGACATTAAGGCAGACAGTGGCAGGAGTAAAGTTGGAGAAGAAGTAATAAATACATAACATATTAAGAAGTAGAGCCTACGGAATTAGTGGCCAATTGAATGTGGGGGGGGGGGGGTGAGGAACAGGAAGGAATCAAATACTACCAGGTCACTGGTTTGTGCAACTGAGCTTGTAGAGGAATGCCAAGGAACTTATTATGTTGGATATCTTCCATTTTCTTTGCAAATCCACCTGCTCTGTGCTCTAGGAAGGTGGCCTCTATCAACTGTTGCAGGTGTCTTCTTGTCCTTTGGCTTCTGGTTTGGATTTAGCTTATAGGTAAAAGAAAAGAGAGAAGGAACCAAGTAAGATGAGTGTTGTTCCCTGGCCCCCTCCTTAGAGTCACCTCAGCTTGTGGATCCTTTCGAGGGAGCTCCCTTGACCCTCTTCTTTAGAGTTTTATTAAGGACTTTTGGTCCTAGACCCCAAAAGACTAGGGTTAATAACACCTCTGCTACAAAAAAAAAAACAAAAGACAACACACACACAACAACAACCACCTGGGATTTTTATACTGTTTCTTTTGAATTCCCCTATAAACCACTAAACCTCTGTAAATATCTCCCCCCTGCCCCACCTTTGGATACAAACACTCTTCACATTTTTCAGATTTGATTTTACCATCTACTTCCTGTTGGGACTCTGACTAAAATAAATATGTTCAGTTTTTATTCTAAAATGTATTTGTAGATTTCAACTTTCCATCGAAATGAAGAAACAGGTACTGAATGTCCTCTCTCGCCTGAAACAATAAAAAATAGTGGATATAAGTTAATAATGGACAACAGATCAGGACAAATAGAAAACAAAAAAGATAAGCTCTATGATTACTATATGTCTTTGAATGCCATGAGAAAATTTCTAAGCCAAGATATAATAAGGAGCACCCATATGGAGATAGAGGTAAGAGTGCAGAGATACCAAAGAAGTTGCTGTTCACAAAGAGAGCTGCATACAGACAGAATTCCAGACATCTACAGAAGGTCCCCATCAATTATTTAAGAAAAAGCTGATCAGCTAATGAGTGTGAGGAAAATATCCAGAGCTGAGAGAAAGAACCATCTGGAAGGATTAAAGGAAACAGTGCCCAACACTCAAGAAAGCCAGGAATAGCACCTGTTCCAACCAAGCAGCCTGAGAAAAACTCACAATTTACAGAATATTAGGTAGGATATTCAGGAAGACTTACTCAAATAGTGGATAAAAAGCAGTCCTAGACTTAACAATGCTTCAGACTTACCTAACAAATTATTTTATTAAATAGCAGGAAATAGGAAAAAAAGAACGTGGACAAATAGAAAAGTGCTATCAAGAAAGTAGATTTAAATCCAAATATACCTGGTGATCCCAATTACCCTGATTTGACTATAGCACATTTTATATACATAGCGAAATATCACATGTAGCTGCAAAATATGTACAACTCTTACATATCAATACGTTTTAAAAATATGTAAATGGTGTAGTCATTCCAATTAAAATATATTATCAGAGAGACTAAAAACATATGACCCAATTTTATGCCGTATTAAATAATTTTATACCAAATTATATTCCTAAGTACACTAACTTTAGGGCCGGGCGCGGTAGATCATGCCTGTAATCCCAGCGCTTTGGGAGGCCAGAGGAGGGAGGATCACGACGTCAGGAGATCGAGACCATCCTGGCTAACACGGTGAAACCCCCTCTCTACTAAAAATACAAAAAACTAACCAGGAGTGGTGGCCTGTAGTCCCAGCTACTCAGGAGACTGAGGCAGGAGAATGGCATGAACCCGGGAGGCGGAGCTTGCAGAGAGCTGAGATGGCGCCACTGCATTCCAGCCTGGGCGACAGAGTGAGACTCTGTCTCAAAAAAAAAAAAAGTACACTAACTTTATATGCATAAAAGTAAAGTGTAAAATTGAAAGACTAGAAAATTATTGTGTCTCAAAAAAAAATACACTAACTTTATATGCGTAAAAGTAAAGTGTAAAATTGAAAGACTAGAAAATTATTAAGTATGAATTCCTTAATCATAAGAAATATATAGTAACAATAATTGCATAATATCCCAGAATATTAGAGGTAATCTCCAGTCATTTCATAATGACAAAGGAGTCAACTTATCTGAGGGTCATAAAAATCCTAAAGGTACATACACTTAACTGAGCTTCAACATACCTGAAGAAGAATTTATAGAACTGAAAGAAAAAATAGAAAAAAAATCATAATTTCAGTTCAATAACTTATCAAAAATTGATAGAAGAAATAGAAAATCAGTTAAGTATGTTGGAGACTTCTCTGATTAATTGATAGATAGTTGCACAGATAAATGATAGATAGATAGATAGATAGATAGATAGATAGATAGATAGATAATCACATTCTACCCAACAACAATCCATGGAAGATTAACAGAGATGGACCTTGTACTGAAAATTAAAATGTGTCACAATAAATTTAAGGTTATTCACATCAGAGTATGTTCTCTACCAAAACAAGATTAAATAAGAAAGTATTAACAGAAAAATATCCAGATAATCTTCAAGTATTTAAATGTAAACAATATTCTTCATGTAATGCACAGGAAGAAGACTTTTAAAGTAAATTACAAATCATTGTAATTAAATGAAAAAAAGAATGATAGTATCAAATATTGATGAGGTTAGAAGTTACCAGAACTCTCATACTTAGCTAGTAAGAATTGTAAAACAAACAAAAAAACCCTTTAGAAAGTCTGCCATTTCTTATAATATTAAATATTTACTTATGATTACACTAAGAAATTATATTCCTAAGAATTTTCTCTATAGAAATGAAAATATGTATCTACACAAAGACTTGTACATGAATCTCATACTAGCTTTATAAATAATAAAAAGAAAACTGGGTAATCCAAGTGTCCACACACATAAATGGATGACCAATTTGTGGTATAATATAATAAAAGCAATAAATAAATAAATTGCTGATATATCTGACCATGTATTATAGAATAACCTCAGAAATTATATGGTAACCAAGAGAAGCCAAGTACAATGGATTACATAATGTGTGATTTTAATTATACAAAACTTTAGAAAAAGCAAAAAACAATTTATGATGACAGAAATGTGTTATGTGATATCTGAAGCCAAGGACTTGGGAGTAACTGTGAAGGACCATAAGGGAAACTTCTGTGGTGTTGGATATATTATACATCCTGATTGGAGTAGTGGTTACAAGGGTACGTAAGTTTGTCAAATTGTATTAAACGGTACATTCAAAATGGGTAAATGTATTGTATGTAAGTTACACCTTAACAAAGTTGACTTAAAACAAGAATAAACACATTGAAATGACATATTTGAAGTGCTGCAAAAAAATTCTGTCACTTCAGAGCACCATGTTTACTGAAAATACCTTTTAAGAATAAAGACAATAAATACACTGTCAAATAAACACATATCAAAGACCTGCATTAAAAGAAATACTGACAGAATTTTCAACTAGAAGAAAAATTGTTTCAGACAGAAATATCGAAAGAAAATGTGGGATTTGATAAAGGAGTCAATTGAGCAGGAAGATATAATCCTACGTTTGTATTTAGATAATAAAATAGATTCAAACATATAGAGCTGAAATGGACATAACTAAAGAGATAAACATAATTATCTATAATCACGGTGAAAATTTTTAACATCACTCTCTCAAGAGCTCATAGAACAAACTGATTAAAAACTAGTAAGTACACAAATGACTTAAACAACTTTGACATATTATTACTTGTTGTATACTGAAACTACCAGTGACAATTCACAAACTTTCTGGCAGCATAAGGAATTTTACCAAAACCATAAGCGATGGGATAAAGAAAACCTAAACAAATTTCACATGATTAAATTGATTCAGAGTGTGCCTTCTGACCTCAGTGGAATTAAATTAATGGTCAATAACTAGGACATCCCAAACAGGCTGGAAAGTAAGTAATACTCATATGCATCACATATGATTCAAATACAAATAAAAGGTAAATTAGGAAATATTTTATACTGAATGATAGCAAAAATATAACTCGTAGGATGCAGATAATATGTGATCAGACGGAAATTGTAATCTTAAATGCAGGTACAATAAAAGAACATCTGGGCCGCGTGCAGTGGTTCACACCTGTAATCCCCGCACTTTGGGAGGCGAAAGCAGACGAATCACCTGAGGTCAGGAGTTCAAGACCAGCCTAGTCAACATGGTGAAACCCTGTCTCTACAAAACAAACAAAGAAACAAACAAACAAACAAATTATCCTGGAGTGGTGGCGGGCACCTGTAATCCCAGCTACTCAGGAGGCTGAGGCAGGGCGAACTGCTGGAACGCAGGAGGCGGAGGATACAGTGAGCCGAGATTGTGCTGCTGCGCTACAGCTTGGGCAACAGAGCAAGACTCAGTCTCCAAAAAAAAAAAAAAAAAAAAAAAACCCTGAAAATCAGTGGTCTAACTTGTCATCTCAAATACTAGGAAAAAAACCCTGCAAAATAAATAAACATTAAAATATAGATGGTAATAAAAATAGAAATTAATTAAATAGAAAAAATATATGAAAGAGAAAATCAACAAAGCCAAATGATAGTCCTTCAAAATAACTATTTAAAATGACAAATACAGTATTGTTGGTCAATAAATCCCATTCACATCCAAATAGGTTTTATTGCAGAAATGTAAAAGGTTTTACTGTTTGACAATTATTTAATTTAATTCAGTATACTGATATTAAAGTAAGACAGTGCAGCACCACTTCTATTCAATAATGTAGTCGAAAAACTAACCAGTGGAAAAAAAAGAAAAGGAAACAAGAAAGATAATTTTAAAAGGTCAAGTTAAGTGGCTCATTCCTGTTACCCCAACACTTTGGGAGGCCAGGGCAGGAGGATTAAGGCCAGGAGTTCAAGACCAGTGGGGGCAACAAAGCTAGACACCCATCTCTACACAGAATTGTAAAAAAATTAGTTGAGTGTGGGGGTGTATGCCTGTAGTCCCAGCTACTCTGGAGGTTGATCCTACCCTTCGATATCTTTGGTTAAGGAATTTGAAATTACAGAGGTTACAGTGAGCTAAGATTGTACCATTGCACTTCAGCCTAGGTGACAGAGTAAAATCATCTCCCCCGCTTAAAAAAAAAATCAAAAGGACTAAAAAATAAGTGATATAATTTTCCTATTGTGGTAATACCATATGTATGAAGAAAGTTCAAAATAATCTAAAGACAGCTATTAACATTATAAGTTAATCCAACAGGTTTAATGAGTATATAGTCAAGAACCAATAATTAATTGCATTTGTATATACAGCAAATAAACAAATGGAACTTGAAATCTAAAAAGTCCCTGATATCCAAGCAACCAAAAAAATCAAGCATAAATTTAATATGCTATTCAAGATTTCCATATTATAATGAATACATTATAATTGAGGGAAAATTTTTAAAAAGCTAAGTGAAGGAATATACCATCTTCATGGGTCAAATGATTCAATATTTTTCAACTATTCATTCTCCCTAAATTGATCTATAGATTTGATGGATTTAATCATATTTCAAAGGGTTTTTTTTTTCTGTGGGAATTGGCACGCTATTTCTAAAATTCATATGGAAATGAAAATGGGCACAAATAGTCATGATAATCTTAAATAATACAACATTGAAGGACTTACATCAAGTATCAAAACTGATTATAAAAGCATAGTGTATTTATACTGTAATACTGTTTACATGTGAAATTGATTCAGAGTTACACAAATAGACCAATGGACTGGAATAGGAAAAAAAGGAAGTGTCACTAAGGTAGTCTTTTCAATAAATGGTCCTGAGTCAGTTGGGAATTTATATGGAAAAATGTATATATTTGAGCCTATCTCACATGTATATTAAAAAATTAATTCCAGATGGATTTCAGATCTAAATTTAAAAAGTAAAATAAAGCCTTAAAGAAAAAACAAATGTGCACCTGTTGTCTCAAATACTCTGAAGCCTAGAGGGAAAGATGCCTATGCCTGAGGCTAAGAATTTCAGGCTGTAGTGAAATTTTTTCGTTCCTATGAATAGCCACTAGCCATGGTACTCCAGACTGGGCAAAGTAGTAAGACCCCTGCCTCTAAAAAGTTGAATAAACAAGAAAACTAAAGAACCTCTTGATGACCATAGAAAAATCAGAGATTTATTGAGCAGGACACAAAAGACAAATTGTAAAGGAGAAAATGACAATATGCACCACACTGAGGTTAAGAATTCCTGGTCATTTAAAGTTACTATTAAAAGTGAAAATGCGATTGACAGAGACAGAAAAAATATTTGCAGTAAGTATATTACAGCCAAGGACTAACATTTAGAATGTATAGATTTCAAATAAATCCATATGAAAATAAAACAACTAAGCAAAAAATGGTCAAAAGTCTTAAATGAGAGAAGAATTGAAGATGAAAATATTCAAAGAAAACCAATAAACATCTGAAGAGATATCTAATATCATTATTAACCAAAGAAATGCAAATTTTCAATAATATATCATTACATACTCACCAAAACAACTAAAATGAAAAATTTTAGCAATGTCTATTTTCTTGAAAGAGTAAGAATAACTGTAACTATTGTGCTTAATAAGTCATAATATAAAACTGTAAAATCATATAGTAGAACTTTTTGGTAGTTTCTAATAATATGATTTAAAATATATATATTCGATATAGTAATTTACATAATGGAATATTATACAGTAATAATAAAGTGCCATATCAAATGTCATGGAATAATATTTAAAATAATACTATAAATATAATATTGCAAACATAATATTATATGATGAAATACAAAGTATTAAATGTTGACTGATTCAAATTTTGTAAATTTTAAAAACTTGCAAAATGAATATATAATATGTAAAAAGTAGAATAGCAGTTATCTTTGGAAAGTGAATAGAGAATACAAGGTGAATAAAAGTGGGTTCTGAGATTCTTCTGTAGTTCTGTTTCTTGATTTGGATGCTAGTTTTACATGTATGTTCAGTTTATACACATTTACTCAATTATACACTAAGATTTGTAGACTTTATTTAAAGTACACATCAATAGAAAGATAACATATAAAACAAGCTTTAACAACTGGGAAAGTATTTGAATTTCCTAATATAAAGGGCATTTTTCTGATGTATAAAGTGTACCTATGAATACATAAGGAAAACACCATCAATATCTTTTTACCATATGTAATGGCATGAATAAAGCTCATAGAAAAGGAAATAAAAATAAAAATATCTTTTATACATTCTAAGATGCTCAATCTCCTTCATAATAAAAGAAATACAAATTTAAACTGATATAATGTTTAAATTAAATTAAACTGATATAATATTTAATTTAAATTAAATTAAACTGACATAATTTAATTTAAATTAAACTGATATAATGTTTAAATTAAACTGATATAATGTTTCACCAGTGTATCAGATTAGCAAAGATCCAAAAGTTTGACAACACACTGTGAAAAAGTATGAAGAAAAATAAATTTGATAAAATACTCTTGGGACTATAAATTTGTAAAAAAAAAAAAAAAAAAGGAGGCTGATTTGGAGATAAATGCTTTGAAAACCTTTGTTTTGCTTCTAGGATATTATTTTAGAAATATATTCATGTACATGAAAAATGACATAATTTACACTCTTGGCAATATTAACAAATTTGGAAAGCAACCTGAATGTGCATCAGTGGGTGTATGGCAAAGATACTCATTTGTGATCACTAACATTAGTTTCCTTCTGGTCGCATTACATTTATTATTCTCCCTATTTTTAGTTGGGATTATATAGCTGAGTTCTGTGGGCCAAAGGAATGTGGACAGAGAGATGTGACTGGCTTCTAAACTGTTCTTCACTATCCTCCATTCTTCTATGTATATATGGATATTTAAAACATAGTGCCCTATGGGCAGGAAAATTTCATGAATGGGGATGTTGGAATAAAGAATAATAAGTATATGGTCGGGCGTGGTGGCTCACGCCTGTAATCCCAGCACTTTGGGAGGCCGAGACGGGTGGATCACAAGGTCAGGAGTTCAAGACCAGCCTGACCAACATGGTGAAACCTTGTCTGTACTAAAAATACAAAAAATTAGCCCGGCATGGTGGCACGCACCTGTAATCCCAGCTACTCAGGAGGCTGAGGTAAGAAAACCGCTTGAACCCGGGAGGCAAAGGTTGCAGTGAGTCGAGATCACGCTATTGCACTCTGGTCTGTGTTACAGAGTGAGAGTTCGTCTAAAAAATAATTTTAAAAATAAGTATATTATAACAATAATATTATACATATTATTAGTTTAAACTTTATAATCTGTATCAAGTAAATTATCTTTTTATTGTTTTTCCAGTTTTCATATGGATGTTACATTTCAGGTAATGCCTTTCCAGCTCATATTATCTGTATTTCTCCAAGGATATATTAATATACTGAATTTTAAAAATCATTCTTCAATAAATAAAATAACTGCAATAATTAATACTAGTCCAAATAATAGGTAAGAAATGATGAACTCCTGCAATTTTCTGGGCACTGTCTTAAGTGTTTAACAAGGTATTAACCAACCTAAATCTTCACAAATTTTATCTGAGATAGGTAATATTAGCCTGATAATGTGGATTAAAAAAGTAATGCATGGCAAGTTCCATTAACTTGACAAGGTTACACATCCAAAGTGTAGCTGAGCTAGTCTTCCAACCCTCCCTGATATATAGATTGGATGTTTCCGGTTTAAATTTATTTTTAAAATTAGCTTTGCATTTCTGAAATTAATGTCACTTGATGATAAGGAATTATTTTAATGTACTAATGAGCATATTTCCTTAATATTTAACTTATAATTTTTGTATTTTAACTTGCAATAGAAATTGGGAAGGTTAAAAATAAAGTCTAGGTTCACTTATATTAGCTTTTGAATATGTTGTTGATGCCTTATTTCTTATTCACAAATATACAGTATAATGTGAATACGGTAGCTCTAGGAAAGTTTGGATTGAACTCACCCATCCAACAGTCAGACTGGAGATTTCTTTTTATTTCCAATATTTTCATTCTCTTCCCTAGTTGTCTTCTATTCTTATTGCTTATTTTTAAGCCAAGTCTGGTAAAATGGTATATTTTCCCTTAGAATTATTCTCAACCTATATTCTTGTAACTAGAAAAAGTAGAATTTGTTTGCTGATATTCTAGAAACTTTCTCTGTAAAATGACAATTTCTTATCTGACTTGTAACTTGATCTTTACTTATTTGAATGGATATCCAGTGTGAAACTGGAATTTCCTGTTTTAAGAAATCTTCTACTTCTTCATACATTAAAAGTCATTAGTTTATATATTTAAGCCTTCCAAAAGTCTTACAGAATATATCTACTTTGTTCTATATATGAATATAGAAGAAAATATTACTATAGTCAACTGTATTAAAATTTTGATTTTAAAACTACATATGTGCAAAACAACCTTTCACTGAGTTTTTAAAAGCATTTCTAAATTTCCAAGTAGAAATATTTTCTTTAGCATTGTAATGAAAATCTAATTGACAATTGACTGACAATTTAGACAATTTTCTTTTTAAAACATCTATCAAAATCAAGCAGCCATCATACCTAAGATGCCTTATTATGCCCATCAATTTCACTTTTTACAGGTGTCTCTCAAAGTTTGCTTCATTTCTCAAAATAATAAAATATGCTGGAAGACACCAGTTAACCTTACTCTACTTGATAAATGTATTTTCTGATTTGATGAAAATAATAAGTTCCAGTAAGATATACTTCTTTTTAAAAAAGCATCAGTCAAAGTAAATTTTTTTTAAAAAACAAAGGAGACATGGAGAAAAGTTTTGTCCCAAGGGGAAAAAAAATACAAGGACCACACATTTTTTTCATGTGAAAGTATCATCAAATGGAAATGTAAGTTACTTCAAATATACAAAAAAATATTTAACTGGAATTTTTAGGGTTAAGATTGCACAAGGCAAGGATACAATTTGGGAGAGGGCAAGGATGCTAACTTATGTTCAAGAAGGAAATGTAGCAACCTCAGGGTAAGAGCCATTAGCCAGCTATGTATATTTCCTCAATGCCAGAGGAAGGCAGTCCAACCAGGTATTCACCTTTTACATTATATGGAAACAGCAAGGAAAGCTGTAGGTGAAAAGATATCTGTACATCACTGAGAGTGTGTAGCTTCCTGATTCAAAAGAGAAGATGAAGTAGGAGGTGGATAGCCTTACAAAAACCCCAAATGCATTAGGAAATATCAATGGGAAGGAAATGAGCTGTGAGGGGGTGGTGTGTAAATAGTTGCTGTTGTCCTAACTGTTCAATAGTCAGCTTAAATGTCTTAATTTGGAGTTAAAAATCACTGGGTTGGCAATATGCAATGTTTAAATGTGCAAACTGAATGTAAATGTAAGGTTACTTCTAAAGGCACAATTCATGTATGGATCAAATTATTGTTCACTTCTTTGACATAACAATTAACAATGGTTATGATATACTAAATAAGTTCATGAACAGTTAAGCTTGTTTTTGTTGATTTAGAAATACAGCATAAACATAATGACAGGCTTTACTTGAACATGGTTATTTGTATATACATATATGTTATTTCAGTGGGATGTGAACTTCTTCAGATGAGAAGCTATTCATTTCTTGTATCCATTCATCACCTAGTACAAATCTTTTTATATAATGGGTACCTAATGACTGTAAGCATGATATGGTTTGGTTTTTGAATATAATGTCTTTACATTTGAATCTAATACTAAGAACAAGCAATTTGCATGATGATTTACTCTGTATAGATAGTCAAATAGTAGAATTTTAGGATATTATGCAATGATATACTAAGGAAAAAATAGGACATTAAAAAAAGAATCTAGGGAAAAGAAATCTCTATATGGCTAAATTATTATTTTCTATGAAAATGTATTCCAGCCTTTTCCCTACTGGATGCACTGTAATTTCCCTGGCTAGAATTGGCAGTGTCCTTTAATTTACTCCCTTCACTTCTCATTTGAATATCATGTACTAGATGACCATTCTTGATTGTACTACTTTTTACTGCCTATGGGCTTTTATTTTCAACTCATTTAAAAGGCATTATGCTTTGATAATGGACTGTCTGAAGATGGAACTGAATTATAATGTTTAAACTTCAATTTAATCAGTGCCAGAGGCTACCCAGAGATACAGATTTGCTCACAAAATGTTCTACTCTAGTTCAACTCTTTATATATTGTTCTTATTGGAAAATATTTAGAGTGTATATACATGAAAATATATGGATAAATATGTAAATATATTTTCAAAAGTACTTTTCATAATAATAACAAATTAATATATCTTAGAATTAGCTTTGAATCCTTGTTCTGCATTTTTCTAGCTATGTTACGTAACTTCTCTGAGTTTGACAAATGATGATGACAAGCCTTATTGCTAAGGTCCAAATTAAATAACATTGTAAATCATCAACATGGTAGAAAGCCTTCAAAAATATTGGTATTCCCCTTTAGAAAAATTAGAGAATCTACTGGCCTAAATCTCGGTGGTGGCAGTTGGTTTTTTTTGGTTGTTGTTGTTTACTCTGGAATACATAACAACCAAAAAAGAGAAAATTGCATGTTTGCACAGCAACTTAGTCTGCTTATGAGTAACATAAAGCAAAAAGCAACCAAATCCACTTATGAGTAACGTAAAGTAAAAATAAACTAAGTTTAGTGAGACTTCCTAAGCTGGCTATAGGTCTTCTGGTAAGATTGTAATTAACTACGAATGTTATAAGAAATTTTGCAAATGTATTCAGTTTTGCCTGATGAACTTAGCACATATTTAAAACAAATATGAATAATTTAACATTTTAAAAATATATCACAAATGAAGTCTTTATGTTGCCTCAAATCTGCACCTCTTCAATTTTTCCCCACTTAGTCATAACACCATCTACAAAATTATTGCTCAAGCCACATATCTTGGATTGATTTTTGCTATTTTTATTTCCCTCACTCTTCCATTCTCAATCTTTTGTTTAAGTCTTTTGTGCTCTGCCTCCAAAATATATCTTTAATTTGTCCTTTTCTCCTTTTACACACTATTATTACAGCACAAGCCACTGCCACCTTTCGTTTGAGCTACTTCAGTCTCCTGAATTATTACCTGCAATCATAGAAACATCCAAAATAGCCATTACTTTAAAAGTTAGTTGTTTTCTCTTTAACATAAAATAAATGAAAAGTTAAGTAATCCAGAGCTGGTATGATAGTTCTATGAAGCTGTCAGAAAGAATTAAGCTAGAGCTCACTATGTAGGTTTGATTCTCAAGCCTATGTCACAGTCCATGAATACTGATAGAATTCCAGCTATCACAAGCAGCAGTATGGAGGAAGTAGAGCAGAAGACTCTGCTCCTCCCATTAAAGCGATCTCCTAGAAGTACGTATGACACTTCAACTTTCAGTACTTTGGCCAGAAATTAGTCATATGTTTCAAGTAGCTGCAAGGGAGTCTGGAAAATGCTTCTAGGTCACTGTGACTCACTAAGAACTGGGCTTTTGTGTTTTTATGTGCTTCTTGCCTACCTCTCTAAATTATGATGCAATATGCTCCTATTACACTTCAGTCATCTAAGTGTATACTAAGGTTTCTCCTTCTTTATAATCTTAGCACACACTATGTTTTCTGCCTAGGAGGTTCTGAGGTTCCAACTCCATCTTCCATCTCCCTCCCCCACTGAATAACTGCTTATCTTTCAGGTTTTGCTTTAATGCAACTTCTTCAGATAGATCGGCCCTGATAACCCAATCAAAATTGCTACCTCTCATCGACTATCTGTTTCTCTTTCTCAGGGGGCCTATTTTTATTCTTCATCAAAATCATTGTTTACTTGTCCATTTTCTTGTTTGATTTCAGTCTATCTCATTCTCTAGTCTAAAAAAAGGTCTGTGAGAGGACTGTGTTTCTTTTTTTCTCAGTGTGCAAAGCCTGGTATTAGAAAAAAAGGAAAGAAAGGAAGTAAGTGAGGGAGAAAAAAAGGGAGATAAATAAAGGGAAATAGAAAATAGAAATTTATTTGAAAACCCAGGTATGTTGTTATCTTTTACAGACTGGTTGTTTGCCTTTCACATGCCTTTTGGACACTTTCCATGTTCCTTGCCTCACAGTTATAGTTCAGAAAAAGATACATCTAATTCAACAAACATTAATTGAGTGAATAATTTGATCTTAAATGGAAAAACAATCAGCACTGATTTTTCAGTTCTGTTTTGCTATTTCAAAATAATATTATAAAATCAATACCCACTGAATTCAACTCTCCAAGTGAAAATGGAACAGGGTGAATGAAGGGTTTTAAATAATATTTAGACAATACCTCCTAAAAAAATGACTTGAATACATTTTGGAATAAGGTATGTGAATAAAGGTTAACAGGACTCTCTGCAAGTACAAGCACAAAAATATAGGAATTAAATTTGTGAGTGTTTTATAAAGTACATTGTCTGCTGCTATAATTGTATGTAAGAAAGTAAAAATACTTTAGAAGATCTTTTGCCTGTGTGGTAATGAGTATGAAAGTGTTCTATTACATACAAGATCATTTATTTCCTCTAAAAATCAATCCAATTGGATTAAGTGTTCCTGACTACCTTATAAAAGTTTTTCAATCTTAAACATCTCTCTTAAACTCGGTTTGTGTTCAGCTGTCAATACTAGTATCTTGTTTTGCCTTTCCCCAAATGGCAGTTTTACTTTCAGTAATGAGTATAAAAAAATTAAACCAATATTTATCTTGACTAGCATGAGACTATTCTCAATGCTCTTAGCCTTGCAGTCTGTACTTTGATTAGTTTTATTTAAATGTTTTCTTCCATTATACCACATTAGTGTGTCATTTGGATTTTCCTTTCTCTCTCTCTGTTCTTTCATTGATTTGGTTTCACTTCTTCTTTTGGTTGGCTTTGTAGGAAATAAAAATTTCCCTTCATTTTACTTTCCATAGGCCATCCTAGAAACTTCAGTACCTTTTTTTAAAACGTATGCCAAAGAAAGCTTCATAAACATTTGTGAAACAGTGTTCTGCCAATACTTTTAGCTGAGCTATATTTTATTTTTAATAAAAGCATGTATTAATATTCATTGGAGAATATTATATATTTTGAGCTCAGTCACATTTCCATTTGGCTGCTGTGTAGAAATAATGTTTCTTTTTATGTAGAACTTATCAGAGAATTTTTAAAAAGGAAAAGAGCATTTGAAAGCCATTACCCTGCCACTGGCAAATGATGCAGTGGTCATCATTATAAATGAAAATTATTTTCACCTAAGTAGAAGATGATTCTTCATTGACAAATACAATAACAAGCATGCATACTTAGGAACTCATTTACCTAAAAATATGGATGTTGTGATAGGCAGAATAATGGCTTCCCCAAAGACATCCTCATCCTAATGCTAGGAACCTGTAAACATGGAGAGGTTGTATTTGTGAGTTTATTCTGGCTACTATATTACCACACACTTAGTAGCTCAAAACAATACTATTGTATTATTTTATAGTTCTTGAGGTCCAAAGTTAAAATGGGTTGGCAGAACTGTGTCCCTTCTGAATTATCTAGGGGAAAGTTTGTTTCCTTTCCATTTTTAATTTCTGGGGGTCACATACATTTTTTTTTTTTTTTGGCTGGTAGTCCCTTTCTCCTTCTTCAAAACCATCAGAATAACACCTTCAAATCAATCTCTCTCCCTCACCACCACCGCTCTCTCTCTTTCTCTCCTTGATCCTCCTGCTTCCATTTTATATGACCCTTATGATGACATTAGACACTCACCTCTGTAATCTTGAAAGATCTTTCATTTCTAAGGTCCTTTACTTAATCATATCTGCAAAATCCCTTTTACCATTTAAGGTAACTTATTCACAGATTCTGTGGATTAGAATGTGGACACTGGGGCATTATTCAGGTTATTGGAGTCGCAGATAGAGTTTAGATGTTAATCCTCTTACCTTAAAATAAAGAGATTATTCTGGATTATAGAGATGACCCCAGTGAAATCACGAAGGTCTTTGAAAATGAAAGGAGGCAGAAGAGGAAATCAGTGTGATGCAGTGTGGAAAAGGTATAACCCACCGTGTCTGGCCTTGAAGGTGAAGAAAGGGGACCATGAGCCACGGAATGTAGGCAGCCTCCAATAGCTGAAAAGGCAGATCTCACATTACAAGAACAAAATACAGTTCTGACAACACATTGACTTTAACTCAAGGATTTCCATTTAAAATTTCTGACCTACAGAACTGAAAAATAACAATGTTTTATTGTTTTAAGCTGCTAAATTTGTGGTAATCTATCACAACAGCAACAGAAAACTAATATGGGTACCCATTTAAAAATAAAACAGCAAACTGGTTAGTAAATGGTCTCATAACATTTTTCTTTCACTTAAAAAAGTTTCATTCACTTAAAAAAGTCTTAAATACATAATACATCTGATGAAATAATCCAGATCATGGGAAATGTGTGCTTACGTGGGGCATGGTAAAAATATATCTGTGGCTTCACTTCACTATTTTTGAGACCATTTGGGTTGCTTTGGCATCTGGAAAAAAAACATTGACTGATTTGTGTGTAATCACTGCCTTGCTTTTGTTAACATTCAAGGAAATAACAGTAACTAATGTGAGATATAATACATTTTAGATGTTTCCAGATACATTTAATGAGAAATTCATAATCTTTGAATTAGTATCTACAAATCCCTGGCAAGCAGAGAAAATTTCTGCTTCTATAATTCAATGTTATCCCAAAAGAGTTAAATTTAGTTAAAGCAATAAGCTTTAACTTTAACTAAATAAGCAATAAGCCACGAAAAATATGTATCTTGATTTTATATTCTACATTTTGAAAATTCTTCTTGTAAGGTACAGCTTTTGTGGTACGTGACTAATACTAGTACTTAACAACAAATCCTAGGAAGAGGATAACGTGTTTTCTTTTGAAGATAGATATCCACAAAGAGATGGCCTTTAAAACGACATGGACTACAGGTAATATAAGAACTGTTTGCATTTCCCAGAAGTGCTGGGGAAATTCTCTCTGTGCTATCAGCACTTGCCTCATTTAGTTATGTTATTTTTTAACATCTTTTGGTTCTTACGTGCACAGACTCTTGGTCCCAACCACTTGTTTTTGAATATTCTGTTACTTGTTAGTTTACATACTTTGGCCAACTTAACTTTCTCATGCCTCAATTGTTTTCATTGTAAAATGAAGAGGATGGTAATAGTACCTACTTCAAAAGGAATTCAGTGTAGCTGTTCTGTATTTGTGGATGCCATCCTCAAATTCTCTCTGCGGAGAGACCCGTGTCGTGACAAACTGAGGGTTCTGGCCAACAACTATGTTGGAGAAGTTCTACATATCAGTCAATGCTTCAGATGACTATAACACTAGCCAAAACCTTGACTGCAACCTCATGAGAGACCCTGAACCAGAACCACCCAATTAAGTTGATTCAGAATTCTGACTATCAGAAATTGACTTATATATTAAATGTTTATCATTAAAAGCTGCTAAATGCTGTGGTTATTTGTTGAATAATAGATAACTAATGCAGTAATCAAAATAAGCTTGGCAAATTGTCAGCATTATATAAGTCACAAGTATTGCTATTCTCTTGAGGATAAGTGAATATATATATATATATAAAAGATATGTATATGATGTATATAAGAATATATATAAGATATATATTCACTTATCCTCAAAACAAGAGAATAGCAATAGTTGTCGCTTATATATATTTATATATTATATATAAATATTATATAAATATATAATACATTATATACATATTTATATAATATATATAATATATAAACATTATAATATAAGATAGTTTTCCCGCTAAGATCGGAAATAAGACCAGCCTGCCTACTTTCTATTGAGTACAATAATACTGGGTTTTCCATAAATGCCCTTTGCCATATTGAGAAAGTTGCTATCTATTCCTATATATATATATGTATATGTGTGCGTGTGTGTGTACATATATATAATGAAGGGGGTGACTGCTCCCAAACTTTGGTGTGTATATATAGATACATATAATATATATACTACATATATATGTATATATACACACATATATATACACACATATATTTGGTGTTTTTTATATATATATAATGATCATTTAAGTTTAGTTTGAGAGAAAGTGGACAGATGAGCCCAACAGAGTTGGATGTTAGAACTCATAATAAATGAGGATAAGCATGTGTGCATGTGTGTCTGTGTGTGTGTTAAGTGAATGCATTAAGGATTCAACATTTTGTAGTGAACTGTATTATTTAAGTGACCTTCAGGGCAAAATATTTTGAGAACCTATTAATAAAACAGGAAAACAAGTTTATGTCCAAACAAAACTTACAGTGTCTAATTGTGGTGAAGCCTACATAAAAAATTCTTGGTTGTTGATTTGCCAAATAAATAACTTTTGATGGATTTGGTTTCTAAGGACATAATGTTTAATGAATGTTATGGGTATACATTATTTGTCTACTTTCAACTTAGAGCAAATTAGGATTAACTTTGGAAGCACTGATTGCCTTCTTATTTTATTTATGTTTGTTTTTATTTAAATTATATAACTCCTAAGAGTCTTAAATTATTGAATCCAGGGTAAATATGAGATTGATTTTACTCCTTTACATTTCAAAAATCCCTGGTTAGTTTAACAAGTTTATGCCGCCATCCTGCTGTCTTTATATTACATAATTCAAGAAATACCTGATTTTTCCAAGATCTTTCATGCAATTAGCAAGCATGGTTTGATATCATGTATGGTCAGAGCTAAAGTCTTTATTCCCAATGTGTGTGTGTGTCTGCGTTTGGGTTGCTTGCATCCACAAACGCATAAATATCTCTCAACTAAATAAGCCAATTCTGCTGTATTATTAGTTAGTAACTTTGAGAAAATAATCTGAATAAAAGAAAGGGACAGCAGCTTAACCGGAAAACAAAACGAATAGAGTGAGAGACTCCTTAGCCCTGGAATCCCCTTGAATAAATAGAGTAAACAAAGATGCACTGTGCATATTCCCAAGCATGAGTTCCTACTGCAGCATTTTCTGCACCTAAACACTTAACAAAATTCATCTCACTTTATAAATTTTATTGAAATGTGAATTCATGTAACACAAAATTAATAATTTTAAAGAAAAAATATCAGTCACATTTAGTTGATTCACAGCTATTACCTTTATCTAGTTCCCAAACATTTTATCACCCCAAAAGGAAATCCTGTATCCATTAAGCAGTCACCTCCCATTTTCTTTTTCTCCTAGTCCCTGGTAACCATCTTTCCACATTTTGTCTCTATGCATTTACCTATTCTAAATATTTCATATAAATTGAGTCATACAATGTATGATTTTTTGTATTTGGCTTTTTTTGCTTAGCGTAGTGTTTTCGAGGTTCATCTACATAGCACATACTAATGTCTTATTTCTTTTTATGACTGAATAATATCTCATTGTATGGATACCCCACATTTTGTTTCTTGGTTCAGTGGATGAGGAGCATTTCGGCTGTTCCCTCATTTTAGCTATTGTGCACTGTGTTGCTGTGAATATGTGAGTACATGTATTAATTCGAGTACCAATTTTCTTTTCCTTTATATATATACATAGGATAGGAACTGCTGGATCATATGGTAATTTTATGCTTTTTGGAGAGCTACCAAACTCTGTTCCATAGCTTCTGCACCATTAGCCTCTGCATTGTACACTCCCATTGGCAAAGTATGAGGATTCCAGTTTCTCAATATCCTTGTCAAAAATTGTTACTTTCCTTGTTTTTATACAAATTATAGCCATTCCAGTGGATATGAACTGGTGTCTCACTATTGTTTTAATTTACATTTCCTTAATGACTAATGATATTGAGCATCTATTCTGGATACAAGAGTTTTATCATATTTTTAATCTACAATTATTTCTCCCTTTGTGTAGGTCTTTTAATTTTACTGATAATGAGGAACAAAACATTTTCAGATTAAGCCCAGTTTATCTATTTCTTTATTTTGATGAACGTGCTTGTGATATATCCAAGTATTCATTGCCAGTCCAAGGTCATGAAGATTTACTCCTACATTTTCTTTTAAGAGTTTTATAGTTTTATGGTTTTAGATCTTACACTTAAGTTGTGGTTCCATTTTTGAGGTAATTTTTGTGTATGGTATGAAGCAGGGGCCCAACTTCATTCTTTTGCACTTAGATATCTAGTTGCCCCAGCACTATTTGTCAGAGGCTATTCTTTCCCAGTTGAGTGACATTGACATCAATGTTGAAAATTAATTGACCATGATATATGGGTTTGCTTACAGACTCTAATTTCTACATCTTATGCCACTACCACAGTGTTTTGATTACTGTAGCTTTATAGTAAGTACTTAAGAAGTGTGAGTCCTCCAACTTTGCTCTTCATTTTCAATATTGTTTTGGCTATTTGGTGCACCTGACAACTCCACAGAAATTTGAGAATCAGTTTTTACATTTCTACAAAATGTGTTATTGGAGTATTGACAGGAATTACATGGATTCTATAGATTGCTTTGGGGAGTATTGCCATCTTAATAATATTAAGTCTTTCCATCAATAAAATATTTTTTATTAGGATGTCTTTCCATGTATTTAGGTCTTTAATTTCTTTCATAATGTTATGTAGTCTGCAGTGTATATCTTTCATCTTCTTGGTTAAATTTATTCCTAGGTATTTTATTTCTTTTTAGATGCTATTGTAAATAGATTTTTTTTTCATAATTTCGTCTCTAGATTGTTCATTGCAGGTGTATAGGCACACAACTGTTCTATGTGTGTTAACTTGGTGTTTGCAAATTTGCTGAATTTGTTTATTACCTCTAGTAGTTTTTTGTGGATTCTTTGGGACTTTATACTTACAGGATTATGTCTCTGAATAGATAGAGTTTTGCTTCTTCCTTTAAAATCTGGATTCCATTAATTTCTTGCTTTCTAAGTGTTCTGGCTAGTACTTCCAACATTATGTTGCATGAAGGTGGTGAAAGTAGGCAGGCTGGTCTTATTTCTGATTTTAGTGGGAAAACTATCTTTCTCTGCTGAGTACAATAATACTAGGTTTTCCATAAATGCCCTTTACCGTATTGAGGAAGTTGCTATCTATTCCTATATATATATGTATATGTATGTGTGTGTGTGTGTGTATGTATATATAAAATAAAGGGGCGACTGCTCCCAAACTTTGGTCACAATAATACAGCAGTATTTACTGCTTCTAAACATTTGCCACAATGGTAATCTTTTGTCACAATAAGACAGCAATAACTTTTGTTACTTTGCTCCATTACTTCCATTCCTCCACGTAGTTTCTGAACCAGCCAACTGAATGCATTCAAGGACACGTAAAGCATATTATGATAGGGGGAAAAAAAAAAAAAAAAGCATACACTTTCTCCATGGCAGCTAACAAACTGAATGAAAGCATTTAGAAGATACAGGGTAAAATCAGAAATGCAGGGATATCATAACACACTCAAAGCCCAAGATCATATACAAGAAGCATGTAAACTATAGCTTGTGTCCTATTTTTACATCTATCATTAAAATAGAACTGTAGTTATTTCTCTTTTTTTTTTTTTTTTTTTTTTTTTAGATGGAGGTTTGCTCTTGTCGCCCAGGCTAGAGTGCAATGATGTGATCTTGACTCACTGCAACCCCCACCTCCCGGGTTCAAGTGATTCTCCTACCTCAGCCTCCCATGTAGCTGGGATTACAGGTACTTGCCACCACGCCCAGCTATTTTTTGTATTTTTAGTAGAGACAGTGTTTCACCATGTTGGCCAGGCTGGTCTTGAACTCCTGACCTCAGGTGATTCACCCACCTTGGCTGTGTATCCACCCTCCCAAAGTGCTGGGATTACAGACATGAGCCACCACGCCTGGCCAGCTGTGTTGGCCAACACAATTATTTGTACTGTCCTTTATTTGAAAAAAAGAAAGATAAATAGGTAATTTACACACGTGTGGTTGGTATTTTCAACAAGATTTGCAAAGTTATGTTTTTTAAAACAAATTTGTCATTTTGTGGCCAAATTTGTGAACTCAATTCACAGTATAACAAACGTTATATAATATAAATATGGACTTATGAACTCCATGACTAGCTAGTAAAATATGATACTTAAACTGAAGTGTGGATAAAATACTTTGAAGTTATTTTTGTTAATAACTAGCTAATTTTAAAATTATGTTTATATTCTGAAATAACTTCAGATTTACAAAAGTGTTGCCAAAAAAATACAGAAAGTTTAAATATAGCCCTTATTCAAACTTCAAGTGTTAATATTTTACCATACTTACTGTAAGTTGCCATTTTTTCTGTCTTTTTATGCCTCTCTCCCTCCCACCTCCTTTATGTGTATTCATAAACATTTATTTTTTTCTTAATTATTTGAAAGTAGCTGATCTGATGCCCGTTTACCCATTGGATGCTTTATTGTGTATTTCTAAAAATTCATACATTCATTTATATAATCACAAAGCATTAGCAAAATCAGTAAATTTAAACAATAGACTTTTTTACATTTAACAAACTATCCAATTAATGTTCTTTCTCATGAAAAATAGAAATAACAAAATCTGGTTTAGGATCTAATCCAGTATTACACTTGTATTTATTTTTAATGTATTGGGATACTTTTTATGATATTTATTAGTTCTATGCTGGTTGGATGGTCACAACAGTCTATCACCAAGCATCACATACAATGTCTGTGTTTTTTATTTTATGGTTTTGTTTTCCTCTCTTGGAACTGATAAATTCTTAAATTTGGAGCTGTCTATTCTAATTTTATCATTCTTTTAAAATGCCTGGCACTTGCTTTGTACGAACTATTTTATACAGTAGATTTCAGAATGATTGTTAAATGCATGGTAATGTCTTTAAATGTGAGAGACCAGAATGACAAAAACTTATACCAAACAAGTGTCTGTTGTAATGTAAAAACTTGAATGGGATGGTATTCTCTTAAAATAGTATTTCAATATTAATAAACCTTTTCAATTGTTTTTTATTAACTTCCAAATTAAATTGAAATTTAATTCATGCTTCCTTTTTTGTATTATTCATGATATAAAACAATTGCTTATATATCTGCCTCTCTGGCAAAAGTTTTAACACACTTTAACATCCTTTTTATTAAATCATCTCCTAGCCTTCATATTTTCATTTCATACTGAATACAACAGAGATTAGATCTTCATTTGATGTATAAGAAAAATACATTCTACTGATGTGATTTTTACCTTAAAATATTGATCTCCAGAAATAATCAATACTTGAGCTACAATTCAAGGACTTAATTTTAAGAATATAGTAAATAACTTTCACCTTGGAACAACAGCGCCATTCCCCTTTCCTATAATGAAGTACTGCTCCTCAGCTGCTCTGGGTGCCACCTGAAATGTGTCAGTGCAACAATTGTCCATGGAGATACAAGGACATCAACTCTGTCAGTTTTCCAAACACAGATAATTTAAACCTCAGAAAGTTTCTCTGGGCTAAGCCACATTAGAATTAAGAACAGTTTCTTCCTTGTGAGGATTCAGAACAGCAGTGTTCTAACACAGTAGCAGACCCTCAACAGATGTCAACTGGTTTCTTTCTGCCTCTATTCCATTGTTCTTTAATTATACATTTGAGTCAGTTTAAATATAATATGCTATTAAATAACTAGAGTGCTTTCCAATTAGAAAACACACACACACACACACACACACACACACACACACACACACCAGCTTTAAGTGGTGAATATTTATGTGGTACTATGATATATTAGCATATAGCATAAATTTTGTCTTTGAGCATATTACATATTAGAAATTTCTTACTACACATGCAATTACCACTATTGGTCATCAGCAGAGCCAAGTCCTCATTTCCCTGTCTTTTCTTACAATCCTAAAGTATAACATAGAAGTTCTAAAATAAACTGGAACTGATTTCACTTGTGTAATTAGTGAAATTCAAATAAATTAAAATATTAAAATAGCATCTTTTATATTATGAGTTCTGTCGGGCTCTACAGTAAATGTAAGTGAGCCAGTCCTTTGTTGTACTTTATTATACTCTGTTCTAGGCACCAAGGCATTAGATTGCTAAAAGAATATCAACACTATCATTCTCCATTTTCATTATGTAAATTATTGGGTCAGGACAATTTTGGAAACATAGGGTTCTTATTGTGAGTTGGTTTTACTGAATCCTTTGAGTAACTAGTCAAGAGTTAGTTAATCCTTGGAGTAACTAGTCAGGAGTAGCTAATGTGATATCCATAAAGTTAATGAGAACTCTGAAAGCAACAGAAACTGTGCTCTATTTGATAATGCAGGTTGGGTATTTTTTATTAGTTTGCAAGGATTAGTCTGATTAAATGCCCTTTAGCCTGACCTTTCTTACAAAGGTGTGTGAAAATATTGAAAACACAGTTTGTGTTTTAACCAAAGAACTTATTCTATGGTGCATGACTTATTCATCCTCCAAAACCAAATCTGGTTGGGGCAAAATTTTCTATAATAATTCCATTTTTAAAATAATGTTAAAATTACTAGAACTCCATTAAAAGTGTTTTGGGGCTAGAAGTCGTGTTTACTTAAGTTAGGCAAATCAATTCAGTTATAATTTATTCAAGGGTAAACACAAAATATTCTATATTCAACAATCATTTTTTAAAGTTTTTCTGCTTACATTCATGTTTATAAAATGTTTGCATTTTCAAGGTTTCTCTGAGAATATTAAAAGATAATGTTGTACCTATAAAAAATTTGCATGTGAAATAAATGGAAAACATGTAGTAACACAGAGCCATCTATTGAAAACACGTGGATCTGATGCTGGATGAGTGTATATGTAGGGCCCTTGGTGTTTACCTTTATTTAGTCATATTCTGTTTAAAAATGGGCAATATTTTGTGAGTTAATTCTGAAGCACATTGATTTTTAAGGGTCAATATATTTATATATCTTTATTTTACAATATCCATCATGTACTAAGTACACAGACTTTTCTAAAGATTAGGTTAGAGTTTATTTTCTTTTGATTTTTTAGGTTACATAAATACATTGCTTTGTTAGAATGCATTTTAGGTATTTGATGAGGGATTACCTGAGGAACTACAAATAATAAATCTTTAGTTTTGATATTAACTAGAGAAAAATAACGTGACTATATTTATAATGACTTGAAGACGTTATATAATAAAGTCAGCACTTGGACAGCTCTCTGTGGTATCTTATTAATCCTGTAATCATAGAAAAGATGGCTTTGAATAATAAAGTAATTGTTGTTGCTGGACATTATAAGATTTCCTACACCATCTTCATTCATGAAACTGGGTTTCTGCACGTCCCTATCCTCACTATATGCTTCTAATCTCTTGATATGCAAAATGTTATTGTAATTATTGTAAAATATTTTGTTCTAATTTACATTTATTTGAAAATATTTACAGTTTTTTGGCTGTGATTGGCATCGTATTCATCCTTGACTACAATAGCAAATCGTAGCCACCTCTTTGAAGTTTGAAGCATATTTTCCCTTTATATCCCTGTTGCAGACCAGGTGCAGGATGCATGACCCATCAACTACTAAACATTCTGCACACCGATAAAATAGCAAGAACTTTTTGTATATGTACTCATTTCTAAATAATAGCTTCTTTGAAAGTAACGTAAAAATCAGAAAGAGATTAAGAAGAACATCCAGAAAGACACCAATACTTTATAGTCCCCTATTACACTTAGAATAAAATCCAAATAATTTTCATTCATCGAATCCTGGATGTTTGTACACATCAATCCCCCACTCTTATTGATTCCATTCTTTCCCATATTACAGTAGTCACATTGAAACCAGTCAATTCCAAAAGTCAGCACAGTTCTTTCCACCACAGGGCTTTTTCAGTGGCAAGTTCCCGTGCTTAGAATGCCTTTCTTTGCACATTGCACACACTTGGTTCAATCTTTTTCATGAATTTTCACCGTAAATATCAGCTGCTTATCGAGATTGTATGTTTACCCTAGTTAAAAATAAAGAAACTAATGTCTTCCCTTGTAGTATCTTGCTTAACTCCTTGGTTCTTTCTTGACCTTTATTGCAGCCAGCAATTACCGTTTCTCTTGTGTACTTGGTTTTATTTGTCTTCTCTCATTAGAAAATATCTTTGTGATGACAAGGAATGAATGTGTATCTTGTTCATCAATGTTTCTCCAATTTTAAGTACTGTCCCTAGACTCTTTTCAGTATCCAATAAACTTTTATTGAATGCACTCATGCACAAATAAATTAAATATTTAACACACAGAAAGGTAGGTTGAAGCAGTATAATCTGGATCTAAATGGTGCTAATATGGAATTGAATTTTAATCTCAACTTCAGCATTCACTAGTCATGAGACAAGTTCTCTGTTTTGCCTCAGTTCCCATATTTATACAAACAGAGAAAGTAATACTTGGCTGGCATCTTTCAGAGTGCTTCTGCGAGGACATATTGAAATAATTGATGTGAGGCACGTTACATTATTTAAACATTATATAAATAAAAGATAATCTCCTAAATTTATCTAAAAATTAAATAAAAAGGAAAATATTTAAATTCAGTAAGAGAAGTTGGAAAAATTTCAGCATATTTTATTTGTAGAAAAGTTGGCCCTCATTCTTCTACATCAAAAGTAATGGGGGAAAGAATCAGGAAATGACTGCTTATGAAAAGAGAACCCAAGACTTGGGGAAAGATTATTTCCTAGCGATTGAGGAATGCAAGTTACATTTATGGCCACATTGGTAAAAGAAGGATGGGGCTTTTTTTCGGTCACAGTTGGTGATATCATGAGGGTTTAACTTTCCTTTAAATAGAGGTGGGATAATACAAAGTAGCTCAGCAACAGTACCTGGTGAAAGAGACTGGCACATATACAACGAGGAGAAAGGGGAGAATTAGAGCAAACGTGATTACCTATGTTCTAGTCTCTTCTTCTACATGTCTTCCCAATTCCTTCACAAACTGTGACTAATGAATCATATATATATATATATATACATACATATATATATATACACACACATATATATATATGTTTTTAAATTAAGCCCCTCCCAACCTGCCTTCCACAGATAGGGTCTGGGGAAAGGAGGGACAGATAGGTTACCAGAACTAATTCAATATCCCAATGATTCTACACCGGAAGAATGTTTCTGCACAATATTTCTCCGAGCCGCTTTTTTTGTTTATCAATGAACATCCTACTGCCTATCTGAGATGTAGGTCATCGGAAATACCAGCTGCCGATCACATGCAGTCTTCATTATATTTCCAGACCCAGTGCGCTGCTGATTCCTGCACAACTGTAGTGCGTCTGAGCTGTGTGAGGGAAAGGAGACACCTGTGCCTTAGAGACGCAGGTGAAGTCCCATCTACCTTCCTGAGACTTTCGCTGGCGCTTTTCCACCCTCTCAGCGGCTCACTTCTCATCTCCATCTCCCCTGTCCACTTGGACTCAGACCTCTCTGTTTAACCTGGCGCTTTTCCCGCCCTCTCTCTCCTCTGCACCTTAGCTGAAGACACAGAGAGCTCCACAGAACTGGGCATGCCTAATAGCCAGGGAAGGCTTGGGCTGCAAGAAGAAAGCGTTTGCATCTTCCGAGCTCCCCTCCCCTCTGCAGCTGCCTCCTGCCAGTCAGGCGACCCGACGTGCACCACGGCCCAATGAGGGCCCGCGGCCTTCGCCAGCGCCCCGCCTCTCCTGGCATCACCACCAATGAGTGGTTGGCGGAGGTGGGCCGCGCCCTGTTCCCGCCTCTCCAGTTAAGGCCGCTGGTGTGAGCCCGGGCTCGGCGCGAGCGAGGGACGACGGAAGGGACGGGCAGGTGTGGACGCGGGGCCACGCAGCCCGACGGCGGGAGTCGCAGGTGCTGGGTGCATGGGCCAGTGAGGACGCACAGAGATCCCCTCGCCGCGCAGAGGAGGAGCAGCGCGGGAGCCAGGCGCTGCCCCACGACCCTGCGTCCGAGCGAGCGGAACCTCGCGCTTCGCCCGGGGACAGTCCGAAGTCCGCGCTATGGAAGAGGAGAAATATTTGCCTGAGCTGATGGCAGAGAAAGATAGCCTGGATCCATCTTTTGTGCATGCATCGCGCCTTTTGGCAGAAGGTAGGACTTGCCCCCACCGATGGGCACAAACCGCCGGCTGCCTATTTCACCCTTGGCTTGATTAGGGGAGTGAAGTTGGGGAGGGACTCCTGTCGCCGCCTTCGCAGAAACTGTCCCCCTGAAGATGCTCGTCTCAGAGCTCGGGCGGACAGACCCCGTTCTTGGGGCGGACAGCAGTGCTCCTTCTCCACGTCTTAATTTGGAGAAGACCAAAGCTACGGAGATCTAATGGCAGTGGCGATGTGACCTGTTAGGATCGTTGATAGAGAAACCGTAAAGTGTAACGCGGTCTACAGGGACATTTTCACTTCGCTGAGGGAGGGGAAAGCAGTTTGGAAGTCAATGGTGATCAATGTAGTGTTCTAAGAGCTTTTTGGCTACAGATCAGTATTTTTATTTTTATTTTTTACTGCATTTAGGAAGTGATGTTTGATGCCCTTTAATCAAAGTCTATCCTATGGAAAGTGTTAGAATTAACCTATGCATTAAACTGTGCATGTTCTTATATGTATGTTAATGTAGTAAGTAGAGGCTAAAGTGCTTATACATTTATTTGAAGTGTGATGATTGGGTACTCTGCGAGATACTGGTCCCTGGGAACGCTCTATAATTGATCAACTGTTTTACCAAGTGTGCATTTTCTTTTGTGTACCTGTAATGTTAAAGGAGATTTCGTTCCCAGAGGAACATATATGTCTTGTCTTTTGCATTGCTTTGAAAGGTTAAAAAAAAAAAAGACACACAAACTTTATTAACCAAATTACTCCGTTTATGTTATAATAATGCCATCTAAATACTCAAGACACCTATATCTGTAGTTATTTACACATGCCTTTTATAAAACAGCTGCAGATTTTTTTAGATGAATGCTTCATTAATAATGAATTGCTTCATCATCAAATTGGTTACAGTGCAGTTTTGTAGCTAAGGTTGTTATGGACTTACATACAGCAAAAAACTAAAAGGGATAACTTCCTCTACCCCAGCTCCTCAGTATTAAAAGATTTTTTTGAGACTTAGTTGTACCAAGGAAGAATAAATTCTGCTCCTCAATATATGATTTAAATCGGTGTTAGCTATATTTTTAATTGATGGATTGTTATTTATGTTAACAATAAAGTGTAAGGTTTTTTTTATGTTTAAATGCTAAACAGTTAGAAAAAGATTTATAGTCAAAACATGGAACATGTGAAATAACTGAACTGTTTTCAGGGAAAAAAGCTTGTTTTATAGATAAGTGGGAAGGTGAAATACAATTATGCCTACTACTTTGGTTACTGAATGAAAAAAATAGAAATTAAAGTGGAAAAGTAAAGTCAATAAAAATGCACTTTTTTGCTTTCTCAAAAAAGACAACTACATAAAAATAATAGCAAAATAATGAGTTAATAGATGTTTAAGATTGTTTGAAATGATTTAAAAGGCAAGTCTTACCAGTCTTCAGTATCTTTAATATATTTTGAATAGTCTTCAATGTATTTTCCAGAAATTTCTTTATGTAGCTGATAATATGTCTTTAAAGTGAAAAAAAAAAAAAAACACTTACAAATTGATCGTTCTCTCTGACCCGCTAATTAGAGTTCTATTTGAGACAAGTGGCTCAAAGATTAATTCATCAGTCATTAATATGAGTTATTGTACTTGAAGGCGGTCAAGCTAAATAAATGCGTACAAGAAACTCTTAACAGAGTGCATAAGTATTTCTTTGTCTGGTAAAGCAGTCAGAGAAGGCTATGCACTTGGTTCCTTAACATTTTATCTTTCCTAGGAACTTGATTTCTTGATATAATACTTAGGAACATGTTCTGATGTTCCTTGTAATTTGATTTTTTCCCAGCAGGGGGAAGCATGCCCTGCTTTTGTAAAGAATTAGAAGGAAAAGCTCCTGAATAGAGGAAAGCATCTAAGTAAGAAACAAAGAGGGTACCTAAATTTCAGAGAAATCAGCATAAGGAAAAGAGAATGGAGGAGGTTATAATAATCTTGGAGTACATAAAGAGTTATGCAAAAGGATGCATAAGTTTTAGATTACCTCAGTACTTGGGACTCTTTACATGTGCTTATTAAAGAGTGTAAGATGATTGTTCTTGGAATCTCAATGATCTTAATGTATATTTTATGGTATAGATCTTTCATTATCTTTCCAAAGGCCAGTTGCCAAGATGTCCACACATAGTTTCAGATGTCTATAGAAGAGTATCATTGAGGTGATTTTATTTCTTATACTTGAGAATGCACTGATTGAAGGCAGTGGCTATAAATAAACCTGACATAGATATTCATTTGGAGAGAAGGTGCATACTGAAGTACATTTCAGTCAGTACTGTGCAGACAGTGTCAAGCCTGAATGAGTAATAAAAATGATACAGATGATTCAGTTCTTCAGAATGATTTTCCGGAAGCTAATATCTATAAAGGCAGTAATATAAACCAATGAGCTTTCACAATGATTTATTTTGCATTTTGATTGGTGATAGATGCAAATCAGGGCTCAATTGACAGTGCTGCATGTAGAATTGAAGGCTGTGGGGTTGAAAGTACTAGTTGGATGTTTATTTGGGGTTTTTGGGGGGTCCATTGTAGTTTATTTCACTTGTTTCTGCTGTGTGTTTTCCATAAGAATGATTTCAATTGATTGTTACTCAGAAGAAATCTTGAATAATGTAGTTTGAAGTTTGTTTCTAGTATGCTTAAATAATTAAAATAATGTTCGTCCTGCGATTATAATGTTGTTTAGTTATCCACTTGTTATGGTAGGTGCTTTTGAATATGATAAAACAGCAAACTCAGGACTATCTTTAAAGTTCTACTCAGAGTCTGAATTTGGTTGCCAGATGAAATTACATGAGGTTATTTATATCTATTCTGCTTCTGGGAAGTGCATTAAACTGTGAATCTAGATACCTGGATTTGAATTCCACTTTAACCTCAACTGAATCTGGGTAAGCTTTCTTTCCCTGGGCCCAGTTTCCTTGTCTCTCAAATTAAGGAGTTGGACTAAGTGATGTATATGGTTTTTTTTTTTGTTTTTTTTTGTTTTTGCAATTCTAATTAAGTCTCAGACTACTGATGGATACAACGAAGTGATGTTTGTATATTCGGAACAAAAAATCAATGGCTGCACATTTTCAAAACTTTTTTCATTCTTTCCTAGTTTAATGATTAATAATATATTTATGGCACTAAAATGTAATTTGAGGTGTATATTTTATTTTGGGTATTGGGGACAGATTTATGTTCTTAAGTCTATTGAACTACTATTAATGTTTGAGGCCAAAAATATATATACATGAGAATATTGTCTGGAAATATTCTATGTCTGCTGACAGACATAGATCTGTTTGGATTTATATATTCAATTACAGTGATTCCATATTCTTAGGAGCATTAGAAATTTTTGTCCAATTGAGAGCGGTTTGGGGAAGACTTCCTAGCCTGAAATCTTTGCAAGCATTATATGACGATGTCAAACACTGCCAAATACCCCAGCAGTTCGAATGGTTTTCGAAAAACTGTAGGTGCTATTTTCAAACTTTAGTGAAAAGTTTGACTTCCCATCTAGACTTGGCCTTTATTTTTGCAGATATAAGTGAGATCTTAAAATATTGAGGAAGCAGGGATTAATACTTATCACAAATGCAAACTTGTGAGTTAACTACATTTCGGTTATCAAAAAGAACCATTTTTTGGTTAGATAGTGTTTCTTAAATATTTTTCATAAAGCTTCATATGTTTTTAAATTAAGGAAAGTTATTAGTGTCATGTCTAAAGCAGCTTCTGGTTAAAAATAGTATTCCTGTGACTCTTTAAAGTGACTTTTCTTTTGATTAATGTAATCACCTTTTTCTCCCAATAGATTTGGGATAATCTTACTTATGTTTCTTAAATAAAAGAAAAACATGGGCAAAAAATTAAATTCAAGTTATCTTTGATCTTCAATTAAAACAATTTATGATATAGTGGAAAATTTGTACTTTGACAAGAAAAACACTTAGGAGTGAGTATTGACACTTCTACCTACTGGGAAATATAGGATGTGTCATTTCCCCCCTCTCTGATACTCAGTTTCTTCATCTATATAACAGGAAAAGTAATACCTGCCAGGCAGAGTTCTTTTAAGATGGAAAAACAAATAAACAAACAAACTTCTGCTTGTGATGCCTGTGATAACATAAGCAGTATTTTTAAAATTTTTTATTTTATTTTATTTTATTTTATTTTATTTTATTTTATTTTCAAGACAGAGCCTTGCCCTGTCACCTAGATTGGAGTGCAGTGGTGCGATTTTGGCTCATTGCAACCTCTGCCTCCTGGATTCAAGCAATTCTCCTGCCTCAGCCTCCCGAGTAACTGGGATTACAGGTGCATGCCACTACGCCCAGCAAATTTTTGTATTTTTAGTAGAGACAGGATTTCACCATGTTAGCCAGGCTGGTCTCAAATTCCTGACTTTGTGATTCTCCTGCCTCGTCCTCCCAAAGTGCTAGGATTACAGGCGTGAACCACCATGCCCGGCTAGTAATTTTTATGTGTATAACAAAAATATAAGCAGAAATTAAACAAATGTAAGATGATGCACCTCAATTTGAGAAAATAAGTAAAATAAACACTTCCTTACTTTAGATTACTGCTGAGTTAAATTTAAATTCATAAAGCAAATTATGAAATAAATTACCGTATGAAAAATGATTAGAGTTTTAAAAATATCATGTTTAGTAAATGATCACTTGTTAGTCTTTAACCATGAGCTTGATTAGCCCTGATCCTATTTATTTCAAGAGTAATTTCAGACCTATTCAGACTTCCCCTTAAACCCACACGTTCTTCACTCTCTTCACTCTCAGCAGGTGATTTCATCATCCTTTTTATTGGAGGAAATGGATATATCTCTTCTGCTATTGCTTAACCTCCTACCACCTAAAAACTTCCATAGTCATCGTCACTGTCTTTCATTTCCAGAAGACCAAATGTTTCTTTTCTTCAAGGTTGACTTGCCACCCATATCCTTGACCTAAATGCTCTTCATCTCTGGACTCATTCTGTAGTTAAATCCTTTATTCAATATCTCCTACTCTTTTCCCAATCAACTCTTTCTTTATAGCAGCTGTCAACATGATTCAATCTGAATAATTTGAAGAAATAGAATACTTCTTTCACTTGCCACAAGTATTAAAAAATGATCTCTCTTGACATGTATCCTTCGTTGTTTCCTTCAAACTTCTGATAATACTAGTATATACTAACTGCCTCACTTTCTTCATTTACGTTTTAAAATTTATTCAGTTTGGCTTCTGTCTTCATCACTGTCCTGAAACTGATGACCCTAGTGACAGAATAATCTCATAATTGCCAAATCAAATAAATTTTTGCTGACCTGTCATCAAGTCTCTTGGCTGCACTTTCCACTATTGACCTTCTTCTGATTTCTTTCTACCTTCCTTGTCTTCTAGGCACTGTACTCTGCTGGTTTTACTTCCTTCTTTGACCGTTTCTTGCCCTCATCATCCTTCATTTCCCTCCTTCCCACACCAACACACAGAATGCCGTCACAGTACTTCATTTAAGGCTAAAGTCTCACCACGTCACACTTCTTAATAATTTCCATTGCCTGCAAGGTGTAGTCCATACCCCTTGACGTTCTTATAACATGCTTACCTCTCCAGAAGCATCTCTTCAGCCTTTCTGCTTAATTTCTCTCAGGTATACCAAACTGCTTATCGTTCACTCTCTAGACTCCCTTGACATTCCCATACCTATTCACAGAAAGCTAGATATCTTCCCCTCATTCCCATAATGAACGCCTCTAGATCACTGTCCAAACTGTTATTTTAGAATGATCAGGTTGTGCCTGTCTCTCTCACTAGTGAAACAGCTCCTCTTTGTCCGCTCTTGAGCAGAACTAAGTCTTTTTCATCATTATATTAGCAGCACTTTTCACAGTGCCTGGTATGTGGTGGTGCCAGGTAGAGGCCAAACGGGCTTTTCTCCATCAGACTTCAGAACCCGTCTCCTGTTGGCCCCTCTGCTACCTCTTCTGCATGTGGATAATAGTTGCCCTTCTCTCTGTCCTCTCCTATGTCTAAGGTGTTGCACATGCTAGGACCTCGCTTTAGAATGCCCTTTCTAGCTTCTCTCCGTGATTATAATTTATCTTCATTCAATTAAACTGAGTACTGCTATTCCTTCTTCTAGGAACCCTTTCATAATGGCTTCTCATCTAATTCATTATAAATTAAGTGCACTTCTGGTTTTATTTTCAACCTATCCACCATTTCTACATTGCAACATGCAATTCTGTTTTGGTTGTCTTCCCCACTAAGCTTGAAGGCCAGACTATGACTTCTGTCTGAATTTTTAATGCCTGCCTTCAGCCTCATATGTAGAAGGCCTCAATAAATGTTTATTAACTGAATGATGTTGACCTCATATCTTCCTTTTTCTCCTATTTTGTATTTAGAAAGTATCTCCAGAAACAAGTTTTCAGTAATTCTGTCATTTAGAATGATAATACTAATTCAGTCATATTTTATCTTTGCATAATGCAAAACCTCAGGAGGCCACTTTGAAAGTTTCCATTTGTTTCTAAGTCAATTTTGAAAAATTATTCATTTGCAGGAAGTTGGAAAGTTAGTACGGGGAAGTCCTGCTTTACTCTGTGAGGTCTCTGAGAATCTGCCCATTTGTTTCTTTGTTGTTTGGATTGAGGCTTTGTGTGTGTGTTTGCTTTTAATACTTCTGAGTTGCCAGCTTTTCTAGCACTCAATCTGGCACATACGCGGCACAAAGAAAATCTAGGAAAACCATAAAAATGTCATTCCCGAGTCTTGTGGTACTCAGACAATTGGCCTCCTTTTCTCTACTTTCTAGAAAAGAAAGTTTTTCTTATGTTTATCTGTAATGTCCCATCCCCATTCATTTATGTGTTTTAATTTATATCTTTATGAAATCTTTTGAATGAATATTAGGCCTTGTACATTAATATTAATATTTCATTAACTAGTTGTATAAGAATGAGCATGACCATGATAAATTCATCTGGATAATGGACACAGTAATATTCTCTATATTTATCTCATTTTAAGGTTCTTTTTATGGCCTGGTACCTGAGAGTGGGAACATAACTGATCATTATTCTCGGTTTCTCTTTATGTACACAGTCTATAGTGAAGCTGTTTGTTCCCACAGCAGCTGTAGAAGGGGAGGAAGTGAGGTTTGGAGGTAGTTCTTAGAAACCCTTGGAAATAACTGTAATATCATTGGCTTTCCTTATGCACTTATTTGAACACCGAATTTGATCCTTCTTTTTGGTTTGGCTATATTATAAGAAATATATCTTCATTGAAATTATATTCTGACACCAGTTTGATTTTTTTAAAGCTATAAACTGTGTAATATTTAATATATTCCATAGATCAAAATTTGATACTATTACCTATAAAGTGCTGAATTCCAATAAAATAAACATAATTTGGAAAATTGTTTAAAGGTAGAATACCCACTAATTGCTGATATTCTACATTAATGTTAGCAAATATCCATATTATATGACTTCCTCATTTTCTCAAGTGCAGAGTTCTGTAATGAGTGCATCTTTTATTTGCCGAATACTTGCGAGGTCATGGCCAAGCATCCTCTTGCTCAATTGTTTTAACTTTTTTGGGGGAAAGAAGTCATTTTTAGCGCATCCTCCATTTGACTCATGAACAGTAATTCCAAAAAGATTTTGCGGTATAGAGAGATAATAAACAATCATAAAAGCATTAGGCTATTTACTTTATATTTTAGCTATAGTTTGGAAGATTAATTCCATCAGACTAGTGCTCTACTTCATTTGACTACACAATCACACATGCCCTTGAATGTGTGTTGGTAAAAACTGCACATGATATGTGCTATTAGTAATGAAATATCAAATGTTTACTTTATGGGATTTATAATCTATAGGGGATTCAACTGTATACATATAGACATCTATATATATGTATATATGTATACATATATATGTGTGTATATATACACAGACACACACACGTGATATAAATAAGTATATGGAAGGTCCAATAGGTTTTACATAAATTTTAGAGACCACTGATACAGGAATTCAGAGAAAGTCATAACTTCGGTTGTTTATGGTAATGGGAGATTTATCATTATTACCATTATTATCTCAACATTTATTGTGAGTTTACTCTTTGCCGGACACTGTACTAGTTGATTTGCATGCATTACCACAAGTAATCTACCCACCAGTCTTATTGTGTAGTTATTAGTGTTAGTTTTACAAATTAGAAAAATTAGGGCTTAGAGAAATTAATTTATATCAAGTCTCACAGCAAAGAAATTGTACATGTAACCATTACACCACATTGTCTCCTATGATAGAGATCCAATGTTAGGCTTTGAAAGAAGGCCAGATGCTAGTATGCAAATTTTATCTAGAAGATCAATGTTGTTGTTGCCATTAACTTCTAAAATATGTTTCTGAGTGCAAATATTGGATGAATTATTATATGATATCATAAAATATAAGTATAGCTTATGAAAGTCAAATAAATTTATAAATGGGGAAATTTACCTTATTATAGAATTGAATTAAGGATCATCAAGACAGCCTACATTTCCGAATGACTTGTCTTGACTACTTTGTAGAGAGTTTAGTGATGTGGTAGCAGAGCAGAGGGAACATTTCAGACTTCTTTTGACCCAAAAAGTGATGGATAATTTTGTGTGGTTTGCTGAGGCACTTTTCCCCATATTTTTTAGACAACTGCTTGTATTTGCTGAATTCTTCTAGAAACAAAAGAACAACTGTAGGTCCTCTCTTGTGTCCTGAGGCGGTCAGGGTTTTGTTTAACATTTAGAAGTGAGCAAATTTTACATTTGATCAGAAGCAGAAAACAATATGGCTTGATTTAAATGTTATCTGCATGTTTTGAGGTATTAGAATTTAATAACTTTGAAACAGATTGACTGGTGTTATTGTACTGTTATCAGAAATGGCACGATCAGTGTCTGTTTCCTTTAAAACATTAAAGATTAGATTTTACTCTTCTTATAGAAAACCAGAATAAGTGTGTTTTCTGTTGAGCATATTTTTAGCAGTTTCATAGCATTGTATGCTAGATAATGATAAGCCCTGACTGCAACTTAGGAGAGGGAGCTTCTGTGATACAAACAAAATAAAGAGCCTGAATGAGAAGAAATTTGTTGAATTTTGAGGAGAAGAAAGGGGTGACTCAAGTAATGGCTGCTTTTATTGAACATACACAGTGGCTTAGGTCTTTATTTTTTATTTATTTTTTTATTATACTTTAAGTTCTAGGGCACATGTGCACAACGTGCAGTTTTGTTACATATGTATACATGTGCCATGTTGGTGTGCTGCACCCATTAACTCGTCATTTACATTAGATATATCTCCTAATGCTATCCCTCCCCCTTCTCTCCACCCCACTACAGGCCCTGGTGTGTGATGTTCCCCTTCCTGTGTCCAAGTGTTCTCATCGTTCAATTCCCACCTATGAGTGAGAACATGTGGTGTTTGGTTTTTTGTCCTTATGGTAGTTTGCTGAGAATGATGGTTTCCAGCTTCATCCATGTCCCTACAAAGGACACGAACTCATCCTTTTTATGACTACATAGTATTCCATGGTGTATATGTGCCACATTTTCTGAATCCAGTCTAACATTGATGAACATTTGCGTTGGTTCCAAGTCTTTGCTATTGTGAATAGTACCGCAAGAAACATACGTGTGCATGTGTCTTTATAGCAGCATGATTTATAATCCTTTGGGTATATACCCAGTTATGGGATGGCTGGGTCAATTGGTATTTGTAGTTCTAGATCCTTGAGGAATCGCCACATTGTCTTCCACAGTGGTTGAACTAGTTTACAGTCCCAGCAACACTGTAACAGTGTTCTTATTTCTCCACATCCTCTCCAGCACCTGTTGTTTCCTGACTTTTTAATGATCGTCATTCTGACTGGTATGAGATGATATCTCATTGTGGTTTTGATTTGCATTTCTCTGATGACCAGTGATGATGAGCATTTTTTCATGTGTCTGTTGGCTGCATAAATGTCTTCTTTTGAGAAGTGTCTGTTCATATCCTTTGCCCACATTTTGATGGGGTTGTTTGTTTTTTTCTTGTACATTTGTTTGAGTTCTTTGTGGATTCTGGGTATTAGCCCTTTGTCAGATGAGTAGATTGCAAAAAATTCTTCCCATTCTGTAGGTTGCCTGTTCACTCTGATGGTAGTTTCTTTTGCTGTGCAGAAGCTCTTCAGTTTAATTAGATCCCATTTGTCAATTTTGACTTTTGTTGCCATTGCTTTTGGTATTTTAGACATGAAGTCCTTGCCCATGCCTATGACCTGAATGGTATTGCCTAGGCTTTTTTCGGTTTTAGGTCTAATATTTAACTGTTTAATCCATCTTGAATTAATTTTTGTATAAGGTGTAAGGAAGGGATCCAGTTTCAGCTTTCTACATATGGTTAGCCAGTTTTCCCAGCACCATTTATTAAATAGGGAATCCTTTCCCCATTTCTTGTTTTTGTCAGGTTTTTCAAAGATCAGAATGGTTGTAGATGTGTGATATTATTTCTGAGGGCTCTGTTCTGTTCCATTGGTCTATATCTCTGTTTTGGTGCCAGTACTATGCTGTTTTGGTTAGTGTAGCCTTGTAGTAGCCTTGTGGTTTGAAGTCAGGTAGCGTGATGCCTCCAGCTTTGTTCTTTTGGCTTAGGATTGTCTTGGCAATGTGTGCTCTTTTTTGGTTCCATATGAACTTTAAAGTATTTTTTTCCAATTCTTTGAAGAAAGTCGTTGGTAGCTTGATGGGGATGACATTGAGTCTATAAATTACCTTGGGCAGTATGGCCATTTTCACAATATTGATTCTTCCTATCCATGAGCATGGGATGTTCTTCCAATTGTTTGTGTCCTCTTTTATTTCACTGAGCAGTGGTTTGTAGTTCTCCTTGAAGAGCTCCTTCACATCCCTTTTAAGTTGGATTCCTAGGTATTTTATTCTCTTTGAAGCAATTGTGAATGGGAGTTCACTCACGATTTGGTTCTCTCTGTGTTATTGGTGTATAAGAATGCTTGTGATTTTTGCACATTGATTTTGTATCCTGAGACTTTGCTGAAGTCACGTATCAGCTTCAGGAGATTTTGCGCTGAGACAATGTGGTATTCTAAATATACAGTCATGTCATCTGCAAACAGGGACAATTTGACTTCCTCTTTTCCTAATTGAATACCCTTCATTTCTTTCTGATTATTTATTATTTCTGCCTGATTACCCATTCAGAACTTCCAACACTATGTTGAATAGGAGTGGTGAGAGAGGGCATCCCTGTCTTGTGCCAGTTTTCAAAGGGAATGCTTCCAGTTTTTGCCCATTCAGTATGATATTGGTTGTGGATTTGTCATAAATAGCTCTTCTTATTCTTTATATTCTGAGAGACAGGTAATATTGTCCCTATTTTATAGGAAAAGATAAAAAGGAAGATTACAAGGTAGCACAATCAATTTGGATTTTTTAAAAAACAATAAATCAGAGGTTAGGCAAATGTCCAATAAAAGTGTGAAAGTGTCAAAAAACAGCCATTATACATTGAAATGTAAACGGTATTAAAGAACATAACTTGTTTAAGGGAATAGCAAAATCTTGCTTTGATAAACTTTTAGAAAAGTGACTAACTAGGTTACTGTAGAACTTGTTGTGTCCTTTAAAATAATTTTCTCTGGGAAATTTGAGGAATTTTTTTCTGGAACTTGATTTACATCCACCAGTACATCCATTTTATAAAATAATACTATAAAATGCAAACAGTAGATGAATGACTAAATAATAGAACGCATTTACCATGATGTTTACTCCTGTAAATGATAAATGGAAAGGCTTTAGTAAGTGTAAAATAGGATTAAGAATCATCTATGTCTCCAGACAGTGTAAGTTTTTTTTTTTTTCTGACAAATGTAGAAGCTGCTTTTTTATCCATCCAAAACCTTGTGGAAAATGGGGCCTTTAAGGAATTGTGTAAAGATGAAAGAACATTTGGTATGCTGAGGCAGATGGCATTTTATTATATGATACTACTTTGGAATGGACTTCAGTATGATAGATGGTTATGCATTAAGCTAGTCTTCTAAAATTACTGAAAGACTGGATATTATGTCATCGCCACATAGGGAAAATCTGTTAGAATAAAACATTATGATAATTAAAAGCAGTTTAATGAAGTCAGATGAAGTGATAAGTATTTAGAATGAGTTTCAATAAACCAAATGGTTTCCCTTTGAGTAAAATGAGTGTTTTATATATATATATATATATATATATATATATATATATATATAACAAATAAGGGATTTATGGGAATATATATGTGTGTGTGTATATATATATTTGATGAGTGATATATGTATATATTGTGTTTGTTAAACATACGTTAGACATTAGGAATCAAAGAGAAGCGATGCAGACTTGGCCCAATTGGTTCTTATTGTTTGTGTTTCTCTTTACTAACAGAGATTTACATTTAGTTTGAGGAGGGGGCAGGAGTTACATAAAATCTACCATACAATGATAAGAGAAGTAGATGATGCTTTAGGAGTTTGGGGCAGGACACCTAAACAAGTGTACGGAGATGAAAGGCTTCCATAGGCGGGGGCGTATTAGTTGAGATTCTACAAATAAGTAGAATACGACCAGAATTCAGTGATGAAGCAGCTATAAATTGGAGAGAATTATACATGCATATAGTAAACAACATCTTTAAAATCTGACAAGAAAGAGAATATTTATTCAAATAGGTAGAAGTTAAGCATCGTTGGAGACATAGTAAAGGGAAAAGAATCAAGAAGAGTGTGTCTAGAGAGTGGTAGAGGCTTATCACATGTACGTTGTAAAATATGTTAAGAGTTTTGGACTTTATGCTACAAGTAATGGTAAATCATTGAAAGGTATTTAAAAAGGGCAAGTGTGATGGAGTTTTATTTAAAGTATAGTGTAGCTGCATTGCTGGAGACTGGATTGGATAGGTACAAGACATGGGCAGGACATCAGGTAGACAGAGCAACAGTTCAAGAGAGAAGTTACAGTGGCCTGGATTCAAATAATGATATCACAGATGGGGAAAAGTAGACAGATCTAGGGAGACCGAAGTGGGCAGATCACGAGGTCAGGAGTTCAAGACCAGCCTGACCAATATGGTGAAACCCCATCTCTACTAAAAATACAAAAATTAGCCAGATGTGGTGGCGCATGCCTGTATTCCCAGCCACTGAGGAGACTGAGGCAGGAGAATCGATTGAACCCAGGAGACGGAGGTTATAGCGAGCTGAGATTGTGCCACTGCACTCCAGCCTGGGTGACAGAGGCTCCATCTCAAAAAAAAAAAAAAAATTGCAAGTAAAATGTAAAGTGTTGGGTTGGATAGAGGGGCTGAGAAATAAAGGGTGGTCAAGTTGGCCATCTGGGTTGCTTGTTGGTAATTAGTTAATGACGGTGTCAGTTACTGAGATATTTATTAAAGAAGGTTAGTGCTGCATTCAGTTGGATATACACTGAAGGGATGCAAGTGGAGAGCTGGGTCTGGAGAAAGATGGTGCTGCAGGTAATGGTTTAAGTTTTACTAGCATCTAGGTGATAATTGACCTTTGGAGTAGAAGAGATCACCCTGAGAGAGCATATAAAGTACAATAGAAAGGAGACTTAGGATGAAACTCTGAGGAATATCAGTATTTAAGGGAAAGATAGAAAACTCATCTACAAAGTTGACTCAAAGGACTTTACTAAAATGTAGGTCGGAAAGACCAAGTAAGTTCAGTATCGGATAAATACGGTATTTGAAGAATGAAGGATTTGTTTAGTATTTTCAAATGTTGCAGTAGATCAAGTAAGACAAGGATTAAGAGCCTTTAATGGATTTGGCAACAAAGAACAGACTGAGAGAAGGGTTGGAGAAAACCCCTTATTTCTGCAAGTTGACGAATGAGTAGAAAGTGAGGCTATGAGAGAAGGTAGGAGAACTCGCCCAAGAACTTTGACTTCACAGGGGAGGAGAGCTAGGAGTAATATGTTGAACTGTATGAAATTGATAATATTTCATCATTTTGACCTGAAAAATAGCAATTTTTGTGTGATTTAATTTATAAAAGGGTACAGTAGAATGAGAGAGTCATTTGAGGGTAGTGGCTGACATGCTGAAGCTAGACTCCCTAAGTCCCTTGTTTCTTCCTAGAATTAAAGACCCATGTTATTCTGAGTGAGGTACTTTAACTTCTATATCCCTTTTTTCCCTCATGTGCAAATTGGGTACACTCTTAGTTCTAAACTGAAAAGATAATGATGGCTGCCTATTGTTTCTTTTGCTCACTGTAAACTACAACAGAACTCTTGTAGTCTCCTATTCTCTATATCTCCGTTCTTCATCCTGTCTGCTTCCACCTTTCTAATTTCCTCAGTGTAATGTGGAACATCCTTTTATAAAACTACATATGATATTATAAAATTGTAAAATGAATTCTGACTCCTTTTATAGGACTGTTCTTGGAATCCTGAATCTTTTCCTCTCTGAAATCCATTGTAGGCATTTGCTTTTTCCTTTGGCAATTCTTACTGACATCTTGGCATATGTGATTTTACTGACCACTCACTGCCAACATCTTGATACCTTTTTTCCTTTGTATTTGTCCTCCTGTACTCAATACAGAAATTTACTGCCTCCATTGTGGTCAGTGAAGCTATCATCCATGGTGAGCATGAGATGGAATGCCTCAGTGGGCATGCTACTGGATCCTCACTGCTTCTTGTAATGTGAGCATTTCTCTTTTTGACTGAGGATATATGAAAAGATAAATGTATTATCTTTCAATGCAGCCTGCTACATAGGTCTGTTTCAGTATTGGAGGAAATCACGACTGTGTTGGACCTAAGAAAAAGGATGTGCTTGTGTATCATTTCAAATACAGTCATTTATTGCTCAGTGCCAAAGATCTATTCTGAGAAATGTGTCATTAGGCGATTTCATCATCGTGTGAACATCAGAAAGTATATTCACACAAACCTACATGGAATAGCTACCACATACCCAGTCTGTATGGTACAGCTATTGTTCCTTGGCTACAAAGCTGTATAGCATGTTACTGTATTGATTACTGCAGGCAATTGTAACATAATGGTATTTGTATACCTAAACATAGAAAAAGTATAGTAAATATACGGTATAAAATATAAATAGTGGTATACCTATATAGGGCATTTACTATGAATGGAGCTTGCAGGACTGGAATTTGCTCTGGGTGAGTTAGTCAGTAGTGGTAAGTGAAGGTGAAGGTCAAGGACATTACTGTACAATACTGTAGACTTTATAAACACTGTAAGTTAGGCTGCACTGAATTTCTTTTTTTAATTGTTTCTTCAATAATAAATTAATGGCTTACTATAACTTTTTACTTTATAAGCTTTTTAATTTTAAAAAAGTTTTTGACTTTTTGTAGTTAGCTATACAAATATCTTTATATCCTTATTCTGTAAGCTTTTCTGATTTTTAAATTTATTATTTTTTTTTACTCTTTAAACTTTCTTATTAAATAATACCCAACTACACACATTCACCTAGTACTATACAGGTTAGGATTGTCAATTTCACCGTCACCCCACATCTTGTCCTACTGGGAGGTCTTCAGGGGCAATAACATGTAGGGAACTGTCATCATCTATGATAATCATATCTCCTTCTGGAATATCTCCTGATGGACCTGCCTGAGCCTGTTTAACAGGTAACTTTAAAAATATGTAAGTTGAGGAGCATATTCAAAAATAACAGTAAAAAGTATTGTATAATACATACATAAAATAGTAACATTATTATCAAGTATTATGAGCTCTACATGATTGTGTGTGACATACTTTTATACTACTGGCAGCACAGTAGGTTTGCTAACATTGGCATCACCACAAACTCATGAGTAATAGGTTGTGCTAGATATTAGGATGGGTAAACCTCAGGAGTTTTTCAGCTCTATTATAATCCTATGGGACCACCATGATGTTATATGTGGTTTATTGTTGATTGAAACAACATTATGTGGCATATGACTATATATATACACACATACATATTTATTCATACATACACATACACATGTGTATATATGTGTGTGTACTATATATATATTTTTTTTTAAGGTTAAACATAACTTTATGAAACATTTATTATAGTTTATATGTGTATATGGAATTTGTGGATTTATCAGGTCATTATATAAAATGCATTTCTTACTGTGGAATATGGTGAAAATGCTGAAAGCTACTGTCATAGTAGAAAAAAAAATGGTAGGTAAAGTCAAAATATTACCGTTTGAGTGCCAGATCTGCTAACCTGGTAGCTTTGTGACAGTGGGCCAATTTCTAAATCTTATTGAGCCTTTCTTTCCTCATCTATGACATAGGTTCTTACCAACGATCTCATAGGTCATCCAGTCATCTCATGAATCCTATGCAAGTGTATATGCAGTATTTATCTGATAGCAGAAATTAATAAAGATTTCTTTTCCTTATCTACTTTGCTTTGGTTTTCTTTCTTTAAAAACGTTGAGGTAAAATATATAAACAGTGAAATTCAGATTTTAGGTATAAAACTTAATGAGTTTTGGTAATTGTATAGTCTTGTGTGAACAATGCCCGTATCAAAGTAAAGAACATTTCTGTCAGCCTAGAGACTTCCCTTGTGACCCCTTTCCATAACCTGCTGTATCAGTCTTTTTTGTATTGCTATAAAGGAATACTCGAGGCTGGGTAATTTATAAGGAAAATAGGTTTATTTGGCTTACAGTTCTGCAGGCTGCACAGGAAGCATAATACAAGTATCTGCTTCTGGCGAGGTCCTCAGGAAGCTTCAAATTATGGCAGAAATGGAAGAGGAGCTGATGTGTCACATGGAGACAGAGAAAGAGAGAGAGAAAGAGAGAGAGAGAGAGAGAAGGATGGGGTTCCACACCCTTTTAAACAACCAGCTCTTGTGTGAACTAAGAGAGTGAGAACTTACCTTTACTGTAGGGGAGGCACCAAGCCATTAATGAGGGATCCACTCCCATGGATCCAAACACCTCCCAACAGGCTCCAACTCCAACATTGTGGATCACATGTTAACATAAGATTAAGAGGGGACAAATATTCAAACTGTGTCCCCTCCATTTCCTTTAGGAACCACCTATTCTGATTTCTGTTATTAGAGAAAGCTTTGTTTTTCAACTTCATAGGAGTGGAACAATGTAGTATCTACTCTTCCTTTTTCTTAGGTTCAGTATATCTTTGACAGTCATCCATGTTGTTGCATGTATTAATAGTTTATTTCTTTTATGGCTGAGAAGTAGAAGTACACCATTGTACAAATATGTCCCATTTTGTTTATTCAATATCATGAATGTACATATGGGCTCCTTTCAGTGTTAGCTGATTATAGATAAGCTGTTATAAAAGTTCACGTACAGGATTTTTATAGACATGCATTCTTTGCATGGAGTGTAATTTCTGGGTCTTAGATCATATATATGCTTAACCTTTTATTATAATATATGGAATTGCAAACAGTTTTCTAGAATGCTTATACAGTCTCACTCTCTTACCAGTGATGTATGAAAATTCTGGCTGTGGCATTTCCTTGCCAACATTTGAAGTTCTCAGTCTTTTTAACAATAGCCACTTCAGTGGTTTGCAGTGATAACTTACTGTGGTTTTGATTTGCATCTCCTTGAATATTAATGTTGATGATCATGCTTTCATGTGCTTTTTTGGAGTCCATTATATGTATTCTTATTTGAAATGAGTGCCTAGAATGCTGAGGCAAATTTTTAATTGGGTTGTGGGTCTTTTATTCTTGTAGCAGTTATTTGTGTTCTGGGTTTGCATCGTTTTTTACAAATATGTTTTGTGAATATTTCCCCCTAATATGTGGCTCAGCTTTTAATATTCTCATCTTTCAAAGAGCAGAAGTTATTAATTTTGCTGAAGTCAATTTATAATTTTTTCATACTTGGTCCTGTGTGTGTCCTCTCTAAGAAATCTTTGCCTATATCAAGGTCACAGAGTTATTCTCAATATTTTCTTCTAGAAGCGTTATGGTTTTAGCTTTTAAGTATAGGTTTATGTCTCATCTAGAAATAGTTTTTGTATATGGTGTCAAGATAGTCAAAGTATTTTTTAATTGGAATATCCAGTTGTTCCAGAATCATTTGCTGAAAAAATTTTTCTCTGCCCAATGCTATGTTTAAAGTGTTCAAAAATACTGTGTAAATACAATGAAGGTTTGTGTTTAAATATATAAAATATGGCAAAATAAATTTTATAGTGTTTTATGAATATATGAATTGTCTTTCAATATTGACCCTTTGCATGACTGTTTTAATTCTGAAGGAGACAGTGACTGTTGAGATTATTAAGCATGATATTTGTTTATACTGTATTTTAAATTTATACATAGCTATGGAATCATATCTAGTAAATCCTAAGCACTGCACTGTCCTGAGTGGCAAAGTAGGCTCTGGTGTGAAGAAAAAAAAATAGAGGAAACATTTTTTTCTGTATTAACACATTAAACATTTCCATTAAAAGGGACCATGTAAGCTTAGACAATATGTTACATGGTTTTTATATTTTTTCAAGAAAACAGTATATTTTATATAAACAGAATTGGCATCCCCACCCTTGGTAGAGTAGATGTACTTGTAGACTTAACAACTCAGACCTACGTCTGCATCCACAATGATAGCTCATCTTTTTATCTTCATCTTCAGGGACATGTTAGCTGCCAGCATTGCTGTCACCCTGAAATGTGACATAAATTTCGTGAAATTGCTCAACAGCATAAGTGACTGGTGACTTTATGCTTATCCCTCAAGTACTAAACCACTATCATTTAGTAAACATGTATGTACTCATCATGTCAACACTAATAACCAAAAAGAAGATTTAACAATGATCTAGACTGACAGAATATATCAGTGCTGGCATTTGGTGAGGTAATTCTCCAAGAAGTATGTTTTTATGGGCATGAAAGCTACTACCCCCAAAAGCAAATGAACCTGTATAATGGGGTTTAGGATAGTGTTTCAGTGGAAACTTTTTGTTTGTATTTAGGACAGGAAGAGAAATGAATTTAGATGCTATCAAGTGATACAAAATTGTTAAATACTGAAATGTGTTCCCATAGGATTAATACCTGCTATAGAAAGTTATGAGAAAAGAAAAATACTTTGTTTTCTTCAAAAGCTATGTATTGATACTTTCTTGAAAATGGAACTTTTGCTTAGATAACATATAAATATCTATTTCATCTTATGTTTTTGCAATTTCATAGTATTGAACAATAATTTCATAACTTATTATTAAAGCAAAACAATCTTGAAGTTTAATCACAAAATATTTTGTGTATGAACGTGTGATTTGATGTTAAGTAGTAGTTGATAGATTTGAATCCCTGAAAGCATCTTTTTATACATTTATCAAACTTTTGCAATACTAGTCAGTTTAAGATCTACATAGGGAGAATAGGAGAGAATAAAATCTCTGTTGCATTTCAACATTTATTGTTAGTCTGTAGCTCATTTTGACTACTCCCAGTTACAAACAAAAAATAAATACAATTTGCTTATGTGTTCCACTTTCTATTCCCTAGTAACTGTTATTATTATATAATTGATATTTTATGAGATTTTTAAGGAGATTGTCCAAGTTTGTTTTGACCCATTTTAGAACCCCTCTCTCCTCTGAGCATTTTATTATAGACCCTTGTTCACCTGACTGCAGCCAAAAGGCTCAGAGCAGCTAAAAGACTCTTTCTGTTGGGAGCTTGGCATTAAAACTGAGAGGAAGCAAACCAGTTTGGGCTGATTCCTAATATAGAGGACATGTAAACTTTGGAGCTGTGGGTCTAATCTTCAGACGAAACAAAATAGTGAGGTAGAGATGAAGGGGAATTTCCTTGGTTTCCTGTGGCCTTCCAAGAAAGTCTTTCAAGGGGTCCAGCTGACCTTGGTCTCTTGAGAAACCCTGGAATTTTTCCAAGATATGTCCTTTTCTGATGATTGTTTAAGATGGCTTCAATTGGTTTATGTTATTTGAAACCAAAAGGGTTACAAAGGAGAACAGGTCTGGTCATAGGATAATAGCAATCTCTTATAATGTTTCAGTTTGGGTTCCCCCAGGAGCAGACGTGGAAATTAGGACTTGAGTGTAGAAACTTACTTGTGCTACTACTAATATCCAGCACTGAAACTAGCTAAAATGCCAAAGGAACCTTATTAATTTCTAAAGAAAAAATATTTTTATTTGTGTGTAAGTCTAATTGTAATTATGTGTGAATTAAGAACATCTATATATGTATTGTACATCATTATTTAAAATTTTTCCTTTTCAAACTCTACTAATTCTCAGAGATAAAAATAAGGAGAAAGAATGCAGTTGTTCTCTGTTGACATCTTTATTTTTGCTTGCATGTTAGGGTAAATATGTATCTCCGATTTGCCCTTCATTCATTTTGGCTGAAGTTAGGCCCAAACTTATTTAGTAAGAGGTGCACTGTGTGTTACAAATTCCCCCAGAAATAGTAGACTTTGAGACAAATCATTTGAAATGCAGATAATTTATTTTTGAGGTGATCTCAGGAAGTGAGGAAACTAGAGCTGCAAAAAAGGCGCCCACATATGATTTGTTTTCAAGCGAGTTACTGCTATTGGCAACTGGTGCTTAATCACACCAGGAAATTTTAGAAGGTAAGCATACACAAGTGGAGAAGTGAGGGAGCTAATTTATTTACCTGAATTCCATCAGCCATAGATTGAGAGCAGCTCCTAGGAGGCATTAATTCGCTGATATTTTATGCTTGTCATGTAGGGGCAAATAAGCAGGTCCTGCCAGCCGGAGCCAGCCCTCAAGCAAGAAATATATAGGCCCTGGTACGTAGAAGGTGGACAGATATGCACTGAAGCCAAAAGGACGAGGGAAGGTGGTCAAATGCAGACACTGCAATGCATAGGATGCTATAATGTAAGATTATTTTTAATCCCTTTTGGCTGTGCAATACAAATAAAACCTGCTAGAGTCCTTCGTGAGTTGAAAGTCAGTCACCTAAGTGAGGAGGAAGATGGCTTGTCGGCCCCATCTCCTCCTCCCCCCCCACCTCCAAATCAAGAAATGAATAAACATGAACTAGGCTTGGAAAATACCACCCCTGAAATGTTTCTGTATGAATGAACTTTGGAATAATGCTGCTCTTTATTGAGCTGAGTAAAAATATTGTAGCTGCCTGATAACAGCCTGCCACATTACAAATCATCACTTGCAAGGTTATACAAGGTGCTTTCAGAAAAAGCTAAATGAGTTATTTCAAATAGTATGTTTGTATTCAAAAGGGAAATAGCTGGTAGTTTGGGTGTGACAATCTTTTCTTTTGGTTTCAAAAGGCCTATTGCCATGTTCTGCTTTTCCATTTGCTGCTGGGAACTAAAAGCCTGCAATGAACAGGTGAATATAAGATACTCCTAAATGAGAAAGAAAATAAGAAAAGAATTTTTGTGAAATAGTCACAAGATCTCTTATTTTACTATCGTAATATTTATAGGCTTTGGGGTTGGTTAAACTAAATGTAATTGAAAATATAACACTTAGCTGATTGATTTTCTTAATCCTTCCTCAATTAACTTTAATTTTTAAAAATGTTCCATCTTTTTAAATTCATCTTTATGTGTTAAATCTGGAGGAGTTCACTTAATTTCACTACTAATGATATACCTGAAATACACACACACACACACACACACACACACACTCACTGTCATCCTGTTATTTCTGCCTATCAAAGTGGAAGCTAATTAATTAGCAAATTTGGTTTGTAATTGAAAGCAAATAGCTGCTCTTTTAGCAAGGGTGGTATGCAGGAGACAGTCTTTTTAGTGGTCTATGTTATCCTTTCCCTTTATCATTAAATCACTTATTATATGAACAAGATCAAATAAGCTCATTTTCTAGATAAATATTTTAGTGTATATTGCAACACCAGTACTTGGAGGGTCCCCAGTGCATCCTTTAGTTAAGCTTTAAGTAAAACTTTAAGCTTGATAGTTCTCTGATAGGTTGTGAACCCAAGCTTACTTAATCATTCTGTTTTAACAAAAATGCAAATTTCCTATGATTACTGCTCTAGATCTATTTGTGTTTTGGAACTTATCTTCATATTAGATAGTTGAAATTGTTAATCTCATGAGTTTCAGTGGGTAGGGGCAGGGATGTGAAACAGAATACTAGCTATTCAATTGTTAGTCATGTGAAGTTGTATTTGTGGGACTCCTAAGAAGACAGCAGGACTTTTAATGCCACTTACTTTTTGAGCTTCATGTTGGCTTTCTGATTCAATGACTATGATAAGGAATAGGAAAAAGGCCTAATATTGGATGATAAATATGTATTATATATATTATTCAAACTATGTATTTCAAAAAACAGAAAGGCAGTCAGAATGATGTGGTAATAAATCCCTACTCTGTATATCTCAATAAGTGTAAAATCAGTCAATTGTTGCATGTCACAAAAAGAATAAGATCATTTGAAACTGTTAATGGTCTTTTGTGAGTTCTTGCAAACAGAGAGGCCTGTTGGGATAAGACAGGATAAAGGCTATAATAAAGGAAAAGAAAATAGCCAACCCATGCTCTTTTGTAGATTCAAAAAGTCACCAAGTTGAATTTGAAAATCACAATGGGAAGAAACAAACTGGCTTTCTGTTTAAATTGGAATGTAACTGCTATATTAGAGTACATAGAATAAAAAAATGGGTATGGATATATTCATTTCAGTCTTAGAGTTTTTGATTAGAGGAATGAGTAGTAAGCATTTTTAGTTTGACATCTCACAACAAAGAGAGCCCTTTGGCAGATCCCTGAAACGCTGATAATTTTTGTTTTTAAAAGTAGCATTGGGGACATAAGGAAAGCATAGTAAAGTGATCAGTTAGTATTTTTTCAAAAAATGATGTGACTCAATCATTTCCTATATTCGCTGACTTTGGGACATAACTTTAGGTGCTTATAAAGAATATATATTATTTGCATCTTTTTTCTGTGTATTTGACTGTGTACCCAATTTACTTGTCAGATAAAGGCAGGTTGACGTCAAATGAGAAATAATATCCGGTTGATGTTTTCAGATTGCATTTTGTGCAAAACTGTGTACCTGACTCTGCATTTTGAAAATCAAAGCTTCCCCTAGAGCTTTTATTTGGTAACAGTAAGGACAATGATGTCCTGTGACTTTCATCCTGGAGGTTAAAATGATATCCCTGAAATTAAAGCATTTTCTGATTTGCAGAAAATGTGCATATTGATTTAGGTGCAATAAATTAATTGTAAATGTTACTCTATGGCAAGATGTAAAACCAATGTGTCAAGACCATTTCACCTCAAGGCTTGATGCACATTTTTATAAATTATTGAATATGAAGTAGTAATTAAGAGAATTTAGTAAATAGACATAGTATTTAAAGTAACTTCATTTTATAAGAAACACAGAGCATTCATTATGTTATGTACACTTGTGAAGAGATTCTCAGATTTTCCTGTTATAAAGTTGAGAAAAATATTGTTGTATTTGCAGTAATGTTTTTGGATGGTAAAATATGAAAACAATTGATATGAATTATTCTAGTTGGATTTAACAGGTTATCACTTTGCTAAACAAAAATAGTCTGTTGTTTCCATTACAGTAAACATTAATCATGTATCAGTAATATTTGGTTGAGACAATATGCAGCAACTCTTATTTTTAAAAATATTTTCAAAAAATATAGTTGATAACTGAAGTAATGGAAAAAAGAATTGATGTTACAGTAGCTGCTAGATCCCAAACATGCTAAAAAATACCACTGTGTTTTTAGAAAAACATTACATGCCATATTTGGTTTTCTGTTGTTGCGATAGTTTGCTGAGAATGATGGTTTCCAGCTGCATCCGTGTCCCTACAAAGGACACAAACTCATCCTTTTTTATGGCTGCATAGTATTCCATGGTGTATATGTGCCACATTTTCTTCATCCAGTCTGTCACTGATGGACATTTGGGTTGATTCCAAGTCTTTGCTATTGTGAATAGTGCCGCAATAAACATATGTGTGCATGTGTCTTTACAGCATCATGACTTATAATCCTTTGAGTATATCCCCAGTAATGGGATGGCTGGGTCAAATGGTATTTCTAGTTCTAGATCCTTGGGGAATCATCACACTGTTTTCCACAATGGTTGAACTAGTTTACAGTCCCACCAAAAGTGTAAAAGTGTTCCTATTTCTCCACATCCTCTCCAGCACCTGTTGTTTCCTGATTTTTTAATGATTTCAGTTCTAACTGGTGTGGTGGGAATTGAACAATGAGATCACTTGGACACAAGAAGGGGATGATCCCCATCACACACCGGGTCCTATTGTGTGGAGTGGGGCGGGGGAGGGATAGTCTTAGGAGATACACCTAATGTAAATGACGAGTTAATGGGTGCAGCACACCAACATGGCACATGTATACATATGTAACAAACCTGCATGTTGTGCACACGTACCCTAGAACTTAAAGTATCATTTAAAAAAATAATAAAACAGCATTGTAAAAAGCATTACAATATTCCACATTCTTTGGTGAGTTAGATATTTGTAAGAAATAATTTATTAAGTTACCCCAGACAGTAAATGGCATTTTTTTGTGTGTGAAAATTTCATAGCACGGAATGTGTTTTTTAAAATTAGGTTGAACGAAGTACACTTACTGCAAATGGCATAGAAAATGCAAATATAAAATTCTGAATTACTCACAAGTCTTTCCTTTGAGTTTTCTTGGCAGACCAATACATGGCAGTGTATGAAAATTAAGTTTGTTTCATGTAATTTTAATGTTTATACTCAAGCTTTGATTTCTTGCTTTTTGCTTGCTTGCCTATAAGGCATGATTTAATGTCAGTATGACACAGGTAAAGCTGACCAAGGTATCAGTTTTACATGTATTTGTTTTTAGAGAGAATGGTTTCTCTCTAGAGAAAAATGTTACTATATATTTTCTATATATTTGTAATGTATTTTTCTATGAAGTTTGTTTTATTTCTGACAGTAATGTGCACATACTTCTAGATACTTTTATGTATTAAACATATTCTAGTAATTCAATTTAGCCAATATTAATTGAATATAACCTTGTTTTAAGCATTGTACTAGATGCTGGGGATTGAAGATCATAAAGCAATACTTGCTAAACATAAGTTCACTAACCCCCCCAAAAAAACTTACCAGAATTTCAGATAGTATTAGTTTAGATTCCAATTGAGATTTGATTAATTTTAATAAGTTTTTGTTAAAACCTATATTTCAAATTCTTGAGAAATCTCTTTTAGGGTTCAACTTTATTTCTATTTTTATTATTTCATGGTATGGATTAATATGAGTATTTGATTTTGTTGACAGTGACAGAAATGATTAATTCTGTGATATAACCTCAAATGGTTTGGCTGACAGATGGGTTTTAATGTAATTTCACTTGGGGTTAATTTCACCTGGTTATATACAAAGTGGGAATCTTTTTATAAAGCGATTATGAGGTCAAATGCTGGAAATGCATGATTCCTGAGTCCTCATTTCTATGGTTTTGTACTAAGAGAATGTTGTATTTCCAGAGGTATCCAGATATTTGAATCCAAATACTGGGATATGTGTCCTGCCACATCTTGATAAAATAAAGAAAGTACATCTATAAAAGTTCAAAGATAAGTGGGAAAAAATTGACTGAGAGAAGCTATAGAATGTGAAATTTTGTTGCACTAAATTCATACCACAGGATAGGCAACCTTAATGAAATTCTCATGTACTTTACATTCTATGTAACCTAATTCCCCCCAAAAAACTCAATGGAAATTATTATCTTACAGTTTTAAGAGTAATCTAGAACTTTGGCCAAATTTGTCAATTCTTAAAATAAATATATCTAATGCCACAAATGAAAACTACCAGGTATATGCTCATGTATTTCCACAACTGGTATTTATTTTAGCAGATAGTAATGCACTGGAAGATTAATATTATCAGTATCATTAGCATTGTTTTTAATTTTAACAGAAGCCCACCTGTCTCAATGAGTTGTAACTAATTAGACAGTCCTATTTTATAACATGAGCCATGCATTACTATCTGCTAAAATAATACCGAAAAGCATTATATAAAGTGTCCTATGACTACAAAGATGGGTATATGCTCTTTAGGTATAAACTTATTAGGGCATGGAGCTGGAGCATAGGCACATGTAGAATGAGGAGACTGGAGAAATTGACAAGGACAAAATCATGAAGAAATTATGCCCTAATGAGTTGAGTACTTATCTTTTTGGTGATAAGGAGAAATTATAGATCTTAAGTAAAGCAGTAAAATTACTATATTTGCTTAATGCTACTTAACTAAACAACTTTAGCACATTCATTTGGGATCCCTTCAGTTTTTCACATTAAAAACTATCATTATGGAATAAAAGTGAATATGTCTGTTTGGTAGTCTAGAAGAAGATACATTGCCAGTGACTAGATTTTAGGAGGAGAGAATTCTGGTTCTGAGAAATGAAAATATCTCAGATATCCCTGAAAAAATGATACTGGAAAACAAAAGCTACACTAACACTATTATTAATTATTATTAAATTATGATTTTCTTATTAACAAGTATTTCTTAATTTTGCGTGGTTATTATATTTTTATTAATGTATTGTGCATACTCATTATACTTAAAAACAACAGGAATGGAAATACTCAGACCTAAAATTTCCCACAATCAGCTTTGGTTCAACTTGCTACAGAGAGATTGAGACTGTTCCTAAAGTGATTTTCCTGTAAAAGGTAGCTTCAGTTAGATATATTTATCTACAAATACAATTCTTGAAAGAGATCACTGGGAATTCCAGGTAAAAAAGCAAGATTAATCAAGTTTGCTTTTTTAAAACAAATTCTGAATACCAGTTCATTGTGGAGATCAGATCTGTATCTAAGATGGCTTTTTCTTGGACAAAAGAGAAGTGGAGATCAAAGGCTTGTTGGTAACTGCTTGGAAATAGTGTGGAATTGTTAAATCCACGGGTGGCTGCCACTGTGTTCCATTTAGCCTAAACACACAGCTTAGCTTGGACCTCTCTGACAATCAGATTTTGGTAATAGAACTAAGAATTATATTGACAAAAGGTCTTTCTACCCTTCCATCAGGACCCACAATCTACATTAATCTGTAAGATTCTGTAAAAGGAAAGTACCTGGCACTTATTACTTTATTTGAGACTCATTCTACCCTTTTATTGATAAGCACAATCTATATTAATCTATAAGATCTTATAAAAGGCAGGTAACTGCTGCGTATTACTTCATTTGGGCCTCAAAGCTTTTTGAGATAAATGTTAGTATTACCTTCTACTTGATGACAGAGCCAAGGTCCATGCAGCTAGGGAGTGGCCCAGCTCAGCTTGGACCTAGCTCTGACTGGCGGCAAAGCCTGAGTTCTATGTACAGCACTACATTGCCTTCCTGACAGCAGTGAAAGATCCTCATAGCTGCACCTACATGGAACAGATCCTACCCTGTATAATGTTGACCACATAAAACCGCCTTGAAAATTAGACTTATAGAACTGTACGAGGTATTTGAACATTTTTTTCCATATCAGAGTATAGGTAAAAACACATTTTGAAAAACGAATTCTGATTATAACTTTTTATTTGTGCTTTATTGATACAAATAATAATATTTTTAGGGCTAAGTGGCAATGAATATGATGGGTAAAAAATTGCTTTGGAGTGGCTTTTACCTTTCTGTGGTCCAGGATTTACTATCACGAAAATTATCGTAAGATATGAAGCTGATTATTTAATCAGGTGATCAGAGCAAGATTTATTATTTTCAATAGAGAAATGTTTTCTGTCATCTGATTTTTATTTTAGTTAATCTAAACCATTTTCCTCTATTTTCCTGACTATATTAACAAAATAAAACATTGAGAAACACTATTATGTATGTACAACGGTGTTTATTCATCATAACAATATATAATGAAGTAATGAATAATGAAATAGTAAATTGAATGATGGAATGAGGCAATGGAGTGACAAAAAATAAGAAGTTGTAAAACTAAATTCCCAGTTAGTTGTCATGTTGTGTACCTTTGTATGAAATGCAATATAGAAATAAAATATAGTATTTGAAGAAAATTTAAGGACTAAATGATAAGAAAAATCATAGAACAAAAATTATATATGCAATATGATCCTGACATAAATATTGGAATGTGTATAGCTAAAGTTCTGAATTCTGGAATTATCCATGATTATTTTCATTGTAGTTTTAGTCATTTCCAGTTTTCTTACAATGGCCATATATTTCATTTAGAACCAGAAAAAATATTATTAAAAGCAAACTCTTGCTATTCTGGCCTGTTGCCTCTAATAGGCATAATTATTTGTCTTTTGAAATACATCCATTTTTCCTTCCTTATCTATTAGAGCACAAGACTGGTTTATCTCTTGTACTGTGCCTTGGTAAGTGAAAACTTGGGAGAAGAACAATTTTTCTTTTCTTAATTTTCTTCTCTTTGAAGTGAAGTCATTGCACCTGATCACCTGAGGTCTATTTCTGTACCATCACTGGGTATGCTCCAGAATGCTGTCATGCCTGAGAAGTCACCCTGAGGGGGTGACACAGCCAAACCATGTCAAAGTAAGAAGCTGGGTAAAATGCTAACGAGTTACAAGGTTCCCTGGGTTTATTCAGCTTGGAATCTAATGTCAGGGCAGAGGTGGACCCTGTAGCTGGGGCTCAACATCTAAAATATTTCCTTAAAGTTGAGATGAAGATTATTGGGTTTTGTTTTTGGTTTTGGTTTTGGTTTTTTTTGTTTGTTTGTTTTGGAGATGGGGTCTCACTCTATTGCCTAGGCTCTAGGCTGGAGTGCAGTGGTGTGATCTTGGCTCACTGCAACCTCTGCCTCCCAGGTTTAAGCAATTCTCCAGCCTCAGCCTCCCGAGTAGCTGATATTATAGGCGCACATCACCTCGCCTGGCTAATTTTTATTTTCTTTTAGTAAAGATGGGGTTTCATCATGTTGGCCAGGCTGGTGTGGAACTCCTGACCTCAAGCGATCTGCCCACCCCAGCCTCCCAAAGTGCTGGGATTACAGGTGTGAGTCACCATGCCTGGCCTTGTTTTGAGTTTGTAAAAAATGTTGTGTCAATATAATTGACCAACTTAGTTGTAAACTAAGTTGTAAAAGTCTATAGGATGGTTTTACCTGGGGTAGTATAGTAGTATACCTAGTATTCTGAGATGGAGTACCAGGATATAGCAGTAAATTCCAAAAGGGTTTGGTAAGGACTCACAGGCAAACAACAACTATTTCTACATTGTGTGTGTGTATGTGTGTGTTTGTGTGTTTTAAAGAATGAGGAATGAGAATAAACATAGCATTGCATGGTTGTTAACAGTATTTACAGAAATGGTTACTTCCTTTGACTTGTAAGAGTTTGACTCCCTGCTCTGTAGCTAGTGCATGGGGTAGTTGTTCACCTCTGTGTTTCTTAGTGTTTCATCCCTAAGATGGAGATAGCAATAGTATCTACCTCATGAAATTACAACAGGCTTCAATTAATTAGTGCTTAGAATAATGTTGGCACTTATTTAGCATCCAATCAATAGTGCAGTTGTTATGTTCCTCTGATAGATCATGTGGACTTCTGACTCCAAAACCAAAACTAGTGTTGGTAACATGTTATAGATTAGATAGAATTCTCCAGGCTACCCTAAAAAACAGCTACATTTTTTGTTTCTATGAGAAAATGTGTTCTGGATTTCCAAGGATGGATGTGTAAGGAGACTTTGGGAAGATGATCTATTTGTAAATTGAAAGATGCCTATTTATTTTTCTCACATTAAATAGCATCACTGTCTACAGTGATTACATTTGCATGACCTTGAGCAGAGTTTATCTTGGCATAACTCTTGGGTAAGTTCTTGACTCACAGCACATATTTAAGAACTCATGGGAGAAACAACAGCAATACATTTTTATCACTAATATTTATTTTGGATATACAATGTGCTGTGTACTGTATTAATATTTTACATGCATTATCAATTTAGTTGAACAATTGTTTCATGATAGTATTATTCTTATCCTTTTATAATCCTTCCATAATCCATTCCTTCAATTGCTTTCAGAAGTTTCAGAAGTTAGAGCATATTGCCAATCTTCTCCAAACTCGAACTGCTTGTTGCAGTTAGAACAAAATCCAGTATCCTATTCTACTCCCGCATCTGACTGCTGTCTATTTTATGACCTGATTTCACACCACGCTCATTCCACTGCTCATTTTATGCCAGCAGTGCAGGTTTCCTTTCTCGCTTGACTAGATACTGGCTTTCTCCTGTCTTAGGACCATTGTAGTAGCTGCTTACTTTTCTGATAAAGATCTGCTTACGTTTCAAAGATCAGTCCCAGATCTTTGCATGACTGATTCCATCTTATCATTCTTGCCTCAGCACAGAGTGGTTTTCTGTGGATGGTATAAATCGAGTAACCTGCTCACTCTCCTCTGTCTCATAATCATCTTTTCTTTTATTAAAAACATTTGTCTCTAACTTAAATGTCTTAAATTATGCATATCTTATTGCCTGTCTCTTTGTGGTTCACTGTACCTAGAAGTGTACTTGGAATATATCAATGATTCAAATATTTGTTGAATGAAATAGTGGGTACAGTTTAGCAAGGTTACAAATGTCTCCTTTATCTTGAGCATAGTAAAGTGGCAGGACTCTGTAGCATTTTTTTTTATCACCTATTTTTTTTTAATTATTATTATACTTTAAGTTCTAGGGTACATGTGCATAACGTACAGGTTTGTTACATATGTATACTTGTGCCATGTTGGTGTGCTGCACCCATCAACTCGTCAGCACCCATCAACTCGTCATTTACATCAGGTATAACTCCCAATGCAATCCCTCCCCCCTCCCCCCTCCCCATAATAGGCCCCGGTATGTGATGTGTGCTCTGAAGTGGTAGATATATAAAATGCAGGAACAGCAACTGAATCAAAAGTATAAAACAAATGTTATCATGTAATTGTTTTTTGACATTATTTTTTCAACACTCTTGCATGCTTTACTGCCTGTTGCACCTTTACTTCCCATGTGAGTGAGTTTCTGTCAACAGTGTTGTTGTGGATCAGTCATTTCAGTCTTTGTTAAAAGTTAGGATTCTTGCTTGTGTTATTCCCCATGCTGCTAATGGGATAATTCCTCAAGTAAAAGAAGAGCTCTGACATCCAGTCCTCAGGGCTATGCAAATGAAGAAAAAATATTCTCCACTGTTATACCAGAAATAGCAACATTTTATGACTTTGCAATAATAATGCTAATTGCAATATAAGTTCAACATTCAAGTAATTTAAGATCATTTAAGAACAGGTGAGAATGCATTTGGCCTCAGGGTCAGATGGAAATTTGGACTCCAGGGACACAGGCTGTTATTGTAATAATTATTACAGTAAACATCATTACAAATGTATTGCAAAAATAATAGGAATTTGTTCTTCCTCTTCCTCCCCCTTCTTTTTCTGTGTGTCAGTTTTATTCACTCATAGATTTTTTTTTTTTTTTTAGAGGAAAGGAAACCTGGATTTCAAACAAACAGCTTTCAAACTGTACAGTTTGCATTTTAGCTAACATAAAGAGAAGGAGGGAAGAAAACGCCAAAGAGGGGGAGGCAGGGTTTCAGGGGGAATAGAGACAGAGAGATTGCCGTAATGAATTTTCTGATCCTAAATACAAAAACCGTAGGGATGGGTCTCATTGACCCAGCTTTGGCTCAACTAGCTCTTTTCAGGGGAGGACCACATAGAGGACAGTCTGTAATTTTGTTTGAATATGGATCAATTATGTGTAATTCGTATATAAACATATACAAAGCAAAAAACCTCCCCTGATTAAAATGTAAGACATTATTGATACTTGACAGCATTACTGTATGCCAGAGTCCTGGAAATGATGTTGGAGAAATAGAAGATACTCACTGGCTTCAAAACTCTCATAATGACGTTTGGGATACGTTAAACAATAATTATAAAGCCCACACTGTTTTTTGTAAAGAATACAATGTTGTAGGTGCTGTTTATAGAAATTTCAGGGGGAGGTGATCCATGGAACAAGAGAAAAGCCACCGAATGTTACACTGTGAGGCTATTACTGATAATATCTTTATATATGCAATTCTACTTTAGTTGCTTTATAGTATGACTTGTTTTTTTAATACTTATGATCATAATTTACATGCAGTTTCTGTTTTGTGGGTTTTACTTAATATTTTACTTAAGATTTTACAAATCTTTGATTCAGATTCAAATTATCAATAGATTGACCTGAAGAAGAAAAGAAACTGGAAAATTCTATGAAAATATCTTCATTTGAATAGGAGTTTTAGAAATAGAATATTTTGAGCAGAGAAAAAGAAGGGCAGTTGTGCCATTTGTTTTCTATTCTTTTAAATAATAAAAAGTGCTGTCATAAAAGACTGAAAGTTATTTTAACTTTCTTTGTGAAACTTTGAGACAGGTAAAAATAAAATCAGTACAAAGTATTGAGCTGACTTATCCAGAGGCTAGTAGGCATTATGATTAATGAAAAGAAATCTGATACAGTCCTTAGCTCCAGGAGTACATAATCTGTTTGGTTGGAAATGACAGAACTGGTAAAAAAAAAAAAATCCAGTATCTATAATAAGATTTGAATAGCTGTTCAAGGTAATAATTAGAAGACATAATAGAAAATGATACTTATTGCTAAACAAATGAAAATATTTGAGTCTGAAATAGGAAAGGTGTTATTCAAATAGGTAAGATAAAAGTGATCTTAACGGATGAATGAAGACCAGCAGTGATGTGATGCTGGCTGGCATGTTGATAAGAATGAAAGCATGGAGATCCCGAAAGTATGAAGAATTGCTGCAAACAAGTCTACCATGAAATGTTCTTCTCGAGTAAATCTAGTACGGATAATATTGAGTGGTATCATCAAGCAATGAATGTTATCTTTATTTTTTGTCAAAGCCTATTAAAAATATCAAAACCTGAGGGAAAGAACACATTTCTAAAAAATTTATTATACCTCTCCTCATAAATTTAGTCAATAAATATTATTATGTGAAATGCTATAACAAGAATCTTCTCCTCCTATGGAAGCTATTCATTCATGTTCACAAATGCTCCACTTTGAGGTATTATAAATGGTTGTGGAATTGTATTTTTAAATATTTTAACATTTAGTAGGATTTTTATTATCCTCACAACTTTAAATATTATTTTTGTTTTATATTTAATACTACATTTACTATTTTGTAATAATTATTAATTTTAAGTAAACACGTGAGTCTTTGCATGTCTGCAGGAAACAACCTATTTTTGGTTGATTTTCAAAACTGCTCTGTTTCCATATTTTGTGATTACATCAAATGTAGTGTTAGGTATATATGCTGGCAAGAGTTTTAGTGCCTGCAATTGTTATTAAGTAGGCATCCTCTAACCCATCTTTGGGGATAATTGTACTACTTCAATGTCATTTATTGAAATTCCTCAGATTCCTTTGCTATGTGTAACAAGCTAATATTCTATTATTTAACAAAACAGAATTGTTGTAAGAGTAGGGACTTTGGAATCGGACTCCTTAGGTTTAAATCTCACCTTTACCAATTATAATCTGTGTGATATGGATCCAGTTGTTAACTTCTCTGTGCCACATCCTATTATTTTATTCTAAAATAATTGCAAACTTACATGGAAATTGCAAGAAAAAAATAGTTCATAAACACCAATATACCCTTTACCCACATTTACATATTTTTACATATTTGTTTTTTTTAAAAAACCATTTGAAGATAAGTTGCATACATCTTGACTCTTTGCCCATAAGTAGGCCAGTGGGTATTATCTAAAAGCAGAGATATTCACTTAAATACCTACAGTTTAGTTATCCACCTTAGTGATTTAACTTTGATGCAATAGTTTACCAATCTTAATAAGACTGTATCATTAACACAGTAATACTCTTTGTAGCATTTCTTCCTTCAGTGCACCATCCAACTTGGGACCAAGTAATCTACTGAGGAGTCTCTTTAGCCTCCTTTATCTAAAACATTTCTATAGCTCGTCTTTGCCTTTGATGACTGATATTTTTTAAGAATACTTTTTATCCCCCCCTTTTTAAATAAACTTTCCTTATTTCTTTTATAATAAATATATTTTTCTCCCTTGCAACTTGTGAGTCTGTGATGAGATATTTCAATATCATGAAAATATCTAGTTTCTCCTGGATTTAGCATCCATTGATAATACATGTCTTATCTAGTGTTTACTATGAAGATTAAAAAATGATGTTTTTCCAACTACAGCACCTCTCCACATATGCCAGCCAGACTTCAACATTCTGCTAAAAGCAAGGGCTGCCTCTCTTCCTTCCTTCCTTCCTGCCTGCCTGCCTGCCTGCCTCTCTTCCTCCCTTCCCTTCTCTCTCTTCCTTCCTTCCTGCCTGTCTGCCGGCCTGTCTGCCTGCCTTTCTTTCTTTTGATATGAGCTCTACTTTTCTATATCTGAAATATATTTCCTAAATTACATTATAGAATTCCTCATAGAAGTTAACTATTTAAGTACGTAAAACAAATGGATAGAAACAGTTTTATTAGAATTACAAGACAATTGTCTAATTACTCTTTAACTTAGATCAGTTAAAGCCAGTTGTGTACTGAAGTTTGTCATTTTATGATATTATTTACAGGAAATATCAAGAGATAATGTTATACGTGGAGAAGCATGTCTAAACAATAATTTATAATTACAGTATTTCATTAACAATAGCTGATCTAGAGGATGTCGTTTGTCCTCTTTTATAACTGAACTTTTCTTCATTTGTCAGGAAAGTCAGCGTGCACTTTGTATTCCTTAGGATTGACTTTTGAAAGTTTTCTTGATAGCAGACCATTGCCCCTAGAACTGTTCCCATTTATCATCTTAAACCATACAAAAGTATTTTTCTCTAATTTATTTGTAGTACTCAATGCAGGAACAGAGTGCTACAGTTAATAAAGAAGATGATTAAGAGACAACATGGGGATAAAATTGGCACCTTAGTGGATCTTCAGAACATCCTAGGAAGCTGCCTTTTTAAATGTGAACTTTAATTATACAAATTTATATTAGTTATTTAAAGCAAGGTTTTTTTTATGGTAAGTGTTCATCATGAATTTAATCATTTGTTGAGAGTGGAAGAGCATGTTCTTTTCCTAAATATGAAAGCTACTTGTAGAAAATTTTTGCAATCTACTCATCTGACAAAGGGCTAATATCCAGAACCTATAAAGAACTCAATCAAATTTACAAGAAAAACGCAACCCCATCAAAAAGTGGGCAAAGGATATGAACAGACACTTCTCAAAAGAAGACATTCATACAGCCAACAGACACATGAAAAAATGCTCATCATCAATCGCCATCAGAGAAATGCAAATCAAAACCACAATGAGATATCATCTCACACCAGTTAGAATGGCAATCGTTAAAAAATCAGGAAACAACAGGTGCTGGAGAGGATGTGGAGAAATAGGAACACTTTTACACTGTTGGTGGGACTGTAAACTAGTTCAACCATTGTGGAAAACAGTGTGGCGATTCCTCAAGGATCTAGAACTAGAAATACCATTTGACCCAGCCATCCCATTACTGGGGATATACCCAAAGGATTGTAAGTCATGCTGCTATAAAGACACATGCACACATATGTTTATTGCGGCAGTATTCACAATAGCAAAGACTTGGAATCAACCCAAATGTCCATTAGTGACAGATTGGATTAAGAAAATGTGGCACATATACACCATGGAATACTATGCAGCCATAAAAATGGATGAGATCGCGTCCTTTGTAGGGACATGGGCACAGCTAGAAACCATCATTCTCAGCAAACTATCGCAAGAACAGAAAACTAAATACTGCATGTTTTCACTCACAGGTGGGAATTAAACAATGAGATCACTTGGACACAGGAAGTGGAACATCACACACCGGGTCCTATTGTGGGGACGGGGTACAGGGGAGGGATAGCATTAGGAGATATACCTAATGTAAATGACGAGTTAATGGGTGCAGTACACCAACATGGCACATGTATACATATGTAACAAACCTGCACGTTGTGCACATGTACCCTAGTACTTAAAGTATAATAATAAATAAATAAATAAATAAATAAATAAATAAATAAAAACAAAAACAAAAAAACACCACGGGCTGTCCTTTATTTTCCTAATTCATTTAATTACCCTTTCTCTTGTGTTAATAACTGTCTCTTTCTTTCCTTTTATTTTTATTTTTGGAATTATAGAGGTAATGAAAGCTAGAATACGCACAACTTTAATTTATGCTAATTTAATTAAATTTATCTTGTGACTACAACTAGGTATGAAGCGGAGCTAGCAACTCTGAAGTAGGCTAATAACTGATAATTATTAATTTATGGATAACATTTCCTGTTTAGCAATCTTATCTAAAAATAATTTAGAGGCTGAAATTTGAAATGCTGTACTTGTTTTACACTACTATTCCATTTAAGGAAATACAAAGTCATCTTATAGCATGCTAGGAAAGCTTTTTTTAATCCCTATTGAAACTTTATGGATTTAAAAAAATGGATATATTCTCTGGGGAGTTCCTCGAATAGAAAATTAATACTACCTATGGCCTTTTCTTTGACATGAAGAGTGATAGTATTAGTTCCTTAGTATTCTAATCTTTTACAGTTATTAGTAGAATTAACTGAAATTTAATTATTTTTGTGCAAAATGCTTATAGGTTTTATCTCTTTTCATAGTGATGATTGCTATAGGAAGTAGGAGCTATCATGTGCTCTCTTTTCTTACAAATGAAAGATGTGATGCTTAGAGAACCTAAGATAATACGGTGAGTGAGTGGAGCAGCAATGTCTGGAATCCAAGTTTGCTGGGCCCCAAAAGCCTACATTTTAAATATCTTTGATAAGTATAAGAGATTTGTGAAATATTTAGTGTAGTTGGTTTCTGTATTTAAGATATACCATTATTACTTTAGTACATTTCTGAAAAATCTCCCCTTTATCTTCAAAAGCTAAAAATTTCTTGTTTGTGTTAAATAATGTGAGATATAGTATAAGTATATACTCTCTTTGGTGTTAGGTTGGTACAAAAGTAATGTGGTTCAATGGCAAAAACCACAATTACTTTTGCACCAACCTAACACCAAAGACAGTATATACTTACACTATATCTCATGTTATTTACTTTTAATGGCAAAAAACACAATTACTTTTGCACCATCCTAATAACTTGCATTATAATGTCTTTGGAAGTAGAACTTAAACTTTATACTAGACCTGTGGTCCTAGTAGGTAGATTTTTAAATGCCCAGAAATGTTAACTATAATACTGCTGGTAACCACAAGTATGAGACCAGAGAGTTACTATTTCTATATACTTTAAGAGGAAATCTCTTTGCCTTCTCTTCCAGGAGACAGTTTGTGTGAATATGTTTGGAAATTGAACAAGTAGCCTTGATCTTGATAATGAATTGTTGGTAAAATTCTTTCAAACATACCTTTCTGCCTAGGATTTGGCAGTCAACATGTTTTATAAATAAAGTAATTTGCTATCAGGTAATTATTCAATGTTACCACTTTGTATGATTTACTTGCTAAATTTTAGTTTCTTTTATTTATAAAATTATATTATTTATATATAATTGGCTTATTTCATTGAAATTGAAATCATTATTACTCACAACTGAGTAATATTTTGACTTACGAAATTAGAAAAACATATCTTAATATCAGAAATCACTAAAATATGCATAGACATATTTCCCTGAAAGCTCATTAAAGATACATGGGGGTTGATATTTCTATTCCTACTTTGTCAGCATTTGAAAATGGTTCTATGTCTTTCTTCCTAAAGTTGACTTTGATTAAATGTCCTATGTGCTATGCACTGAAAGGTTCTTATTTCTTTTATTTTGCAAAGCAGGGTATTTAAAGTTTGTGAGCTGTACATCGCAAAGAACAAGAACAGAATTGGGTTATATACCCTCCTAGTCTAAATGATAAGTAAATCTAAGAAACCACACTTGAAAAATGAACTGTTAGCAGTAGAAAAGAAAGGAAGAGTGAGGTATTTCAGATATATGTTGACAGAGAAAATATGTTTTGTGAGATACAAAATTATGTAAGTCCAGCTAGCCTATATAATTTGCTGACTAATTTAAAAAGAACTTGCCTTTATCCTCTTTTGTAGATACTTCACTATGATAAGAACTCCCTATTTTAATATACATTCCTCTTCTTTGTGCAGTCTTTTACAGATAAAAGAAGGTTAGCATTAGCTTATCTGGGCAGCTTTAACATTGATTATATATATATATATACTTGATTAAATTAATGTTTCTATGCTGTAGAATATGCTGTAGAACTCATAAAATACTATATTCTCCCCATCAGCAGAAAGTCACCTTTATCTTCCTGGTGTGAGCAAGGTTTGCAGTTGCTGCTGCGTGACCACAGCCCTGGCTGCGTGTACCACAGCCCTGAGGTTGTGAGGTCCAGATGTTTATCTGGCTGGCCCTGCCCATTCTTTTATTCAAAGTCACAAACCTGTGCAGATACAATATGAAAACATGGACCAGCAAATGCAAACTGCCCTGTTCCCTAGAAGTGACATTGTAAAGACCTGAGAGTAGATGCAAAAAGACTGACTTCAGAGATATGTGACAATGATTTATTGAAACAGATTAAATCTATTGCTTAATCTGTTTCTATTTATCTAATCTGCAATTAGAGCATGTTATTATTTGCCACCTAAGTTCATATATGATGTGTCTGTAAATTGTATGACACGCATATTCCTATAAACTGTCTTCAACGGACTGGCATTGGCACATAATTTATTGTATTTTATATTTAAAATATAGATTGAATCTTTTAAAGATATAAATAAACATTGTTTGGGATGATCCTGGCCAATAGTTATTTCAATAATTGCATTTATTTAGGCCCAAACTTTACGGTCAATTAAAATTGCTTGAAGTAGAAACAGAAAGAAAGTCAAACATAATTATTTGATGTCGAGTTTTCAAAGAATTTCAGCCACTGTTTTGAATTAGCCACATAGTCCATAAAGGTTTTTTTTGAGTAGTGGAGCCAGAATTTCCTTTCATGGACTACGTAGGGTTAAAGCATTCAATTAAAATTTTCTTTTTAATATATCTGGGCAAGAGAGATGACATTTATGAGATTAAAATACTAGAAAGACAACCAGAAAATATGTTGAAAAGTAACAGGAAAAGTAGCAGAAACAAAGAGAATGCAGCAAATCTTCTAGGAAGCATTAACATGATGGAGAACATTTTTGATTTGCACTTTCCACCTTGTGTTCAGGTATTCAGTAATGAGTCTCCAAAAACCCTTCTAGCCACTTGAGAATATTGGCTCTGTTTTCAGTTTTCTAGTATGTAGGGATCTTGGGAATATGCTGTAGAACTCATAAAATATTATATTCTCCTCCTCAGCAGAAAGTCACCTTTACCTTCTTGGTGTGAGCAAGGTTTGCACTGGCTGCCGCGTGGCCCAGGGTACCAGAGCCCTGAGGTTGTGAAGTCCAGATGTTAATTTGACTGGTCCTGCCCGTTCTTTTATTTAAAGTCACAAACCTCTGCAGATACAATGTGAAAACATGGCAGGCCAAATACAAACTGCTCTGTTCCCTAGAGGCAACATTCTAAAGACTTGATAGTAGATACAAAAAGGCTGACTTCCGAGATCAGTAATAAAGATTTATTGAAACAGATTAAATCTATTGCTTGATCTATTTCTATTTATAAGCCTACAATGGGACCCTGGATTGGTACTATGGTGACTCAATTCACCTGTCTAAAAATATGTTGAAAAATGAAAAAAAAAATTGTCTAAATATCTGAGCTATGCTTCCCCAAAGATCTAGCTGATTGTCTTTAATTTATTCTAAAGATATTATTTTAATTACTACTTGACAATAGCCATGTGCTTTCTTTATCATGTCATCATGTTGACACTTGTTACTCTTCTCTCGCTTCTCTTTATTCTCTTTGCTTTTTAAAGCGGAACTAGGACCATGGGCAGATGAGTTTAAACTTCCTTTAAATCCTTTTTAAAAAGGATAATCATTTAACAGTGTGAAGAGTCATTAAAAATAGGCAAGTTCCATCCAATTTTCATGGAACTTATGATATTTATGATATATAAATACTTTTTCTAAGTATAGAAAAATACAGAAATATCTCAGCTTTTATTTATGATAGCTAGCAAAACCTAGCACAGACTGATAAAGCAAACAAAGCAAAAATATAATAGTTTCATGTGTTAGGTTTAGATACAAAAGCCCTACATAAACTCTTGGCAAACTCAGCAATCTTTTTTAAAGTAGCAGATGACAGGAGCAGGCAATGTTTTGTTTTGTTCTAAGTCTGACAGCATGACTTAATATTAGAAATATGATTCATAGAATTTATCACACTAATTGATTAAAGGGGAAAATAATACTTGATATACACTAGAAAATTCCAAAAAAATACATTGAAGTCTAATGGATTTTTAATACACTGTGTATAGGATACTTCCTTAATCTGTTAAAGATTCACAGCCACCATTTAGTGAGTATCTGCTGTGTCAGGCTCTCAGCTTGGCATTTGGCATAACCCCTAACCCATTTTCTCAGCAGCTCTGCAGTGTTGGTGATGACATCTTCACTTTGTAGATGAAGCCCCGAAGGATTATAAGCTGAGAATTGGTTTTTGAACCCTCAGGATGTGACTGAAGTCCATACTTTTCCTAGTAGTTCCTTATTACAGCAATTCTGTTTTCTAGCAATTATTTACATTTGTTCTTAGTATAATGAGTCATTTTTTATTCATATAGGTATGATGTATTATGTTTGAGTCTACTGAATACTGTGCTTTTTCTTTACACTTCAGAGTAAAAGTGACATATAAAATAATCATCTTTGAGCGTGGGCATCTTAACACATCTCGTGTCTGTTATTGGCTTACAAGCCTGACTAGCAGTGTGATCATTTTGATTTCAGATTTCTATGTTGAGGTTACTGAATCTTAGGGTATATACTGTATAGGAATAATATTTGCATTATACATTTAAAATTGACCCATGAGCACATGTAACTGTACCATGTCAGTATTTACCAAGAAGTTCACTGACCATTATAGAAGCATATAGAAACTCAGTGTTTACTGTCTGGAAAACATCAACATTAACATTTTCACAACAAATATTCCTATATATATATAGTGTGTGTGTGTGTGTGTATATATATATATACATAATATTGTATTTCTAGAGCATATATTGTATATATTGTATTTCTAGAGCGACTTGCATTGTGCCCAAACAGGTAACACTGAGCCCTGTAGTTAGGCCCCTGTGTGACTTCCTTTTAGCTTCAGACACAGAGGTAAACTGATGCAAAGCTTACCGAATGGGAAAGTATTTCTGAAAAAAGTGATCTGAGTACACACACTGTTACTTTCATACCTTTTGTCATTCTGTGAGTGTTATGGTTGTGACACCTGACAAAGTATATAGTAGCAAAAAGGCATGTCCTGCAGGCAAAACATGTGGCCCAGATTTGGATTGGATTTTAAATTGTGTCACTGCCATAAGGGCAGATGTCTTTAAAGAAACAAGAAAAGCATCAGTTCTGAAAGAGATTACATTGTTCAGTTCTCCACTTGTAAGGATGTAATTTTTAAAGGAAATATATTTTTCTTTTTTCTTCAGTGCTACTGAGGACTGTATTTTGGAATAAAATTTAGTTAACTCCTAGGGGGAAAAAAACTTTTTTTTTTTTATATTAAGACTTTTCTAGTTCGCTGTATTACCAATGGTTCTTCTTTTTAAATTCAATAAATTCCATTCATCTAAAGTATTGGTTTTCATCCTGGATAATATTACTCCCAGGAGGCATTTGGCCATGCCTAAAGACTATTTAGCTTGTCACAACACGAGAAGGTTTCTGATGCCAGTGAGTGGATGTCAGGGATGCTGCTAAATATCCTATAATGTGCAGAATAACCACCACAACAAAAGTTACCTGTCCTAAAATGTCAGTGGTTGAGAACCCTTGCTCAAAAATGTATCTTTTTTTTTGTTGCTGCTGTTATAGTTTAAGTTCTAGGGTACATGTGCACAATGTGCAGGTTTGTTACATATGTATACATGTGACATGCTGGTGTGCTGCACCAATTAACTCCTCATTTATTAGGTATATCTCCTAATGCTGTCCATTCCCCCATCCCCACCGCATGACAGGCCTAGGTGTGTGATGTTCCCCTTTCTGTGTCCAGGTGTTCTCATTGTTCAATTCCCATCTATGACTGAAAATATGCGGTGTTTGGTTTTTTTGTCCTTGTGATAGTTTGCTGAGAATGATGGTTTCCAGCTTCATCCATGTCCCTACAAAGGACATGAACTCATCCTTTTTTATGACTGCATAGTATTCCATGGTGTATATGTGCCACATTTTCTTAATCCAGTCTATCATGATGGACATTTGGGTTGGTTCCAAGTCTTTGCTATTGTGAATAGTGCCACAATAAACATACATGTGCATGTGTCTTTATTGCAGCATGATTTATAATCCTTTGGGTATATACCCAGTAATGAGATGGCTGGGTCAAATGGTATTTCTAGTTCTAGATCCTTGAGGAATTGCCATATTGTCTTCCACAATGGTTGAACTAGTTTACGGTCCCAGCAACACTGTAACAGTGTTCCTATTTCTCCACATCCTCTCCAGCACCTGTTGTTTCCTGACATTTTAATGATCGTCATTCTGACTGGTGTGAGATGGTATCTCATTGTGGTTTTGATTTGCATTTCTCTGATGGCGAGTGATGATTAGCATTTTTTCATGTGTCTGTTGGCTGCATAAATGTCTTCTTTTGAGAAGTGCCTGTTCATATCCTTTGCCCACTTTTTGATGGGGTTGTTTTTTTCTTGTAAATTTGATTGAGTTCTTTGTAGATTTTGGATATTCACCCTTTGTCAGATGAGTAGATTGCAAAAATTTTCTCCCATTCTGTAGGTTGCCTGTTCACTCTGATAGTAGTTTCTTTTGTTGTGAAGAACCTCTTTAGTTTAATTAGATCCCGTTTGTCCATTTTGGCTTTTGTTGCCATTTCTTTTGTTGTTTTAGACATGAAGTCCTTGCCCATGCCTATGTCCTGATCAAGCCACCAATGACTTTCTTCGCAGAATTGGAAAAAGCTACTTTAAAGTTCATATGGAACCAAAAAAGAGCCCACATTGCCGAGACAATCGTAAACCAAAAGAACAAAGCTGGAGGCATCATGCTACCTGACTTCAAATTATACTACAATGCTACAGTAACCAAAACAGCATGTTACTGGTACCAAAGCAGACATGTAGACGAATGGAACAGAACAGAGCCCTCAGAAATAATACTACACATCTACAACCATCTGATCTTTGACAAACCTGACAAAAACAAGAAATGGGGAAAGAATTCCCTATTTAATAAATGATTCTGGGAAAACTGGCTAGCCATATGTAGAAAGCTGAAATTGGATCCCTTGCTTACACCTTATACAAAAATTAATTCAAGGTGGATTAAAGACTTAAGTTTTAGACCTAAAACCATAAAAACCCTAGAAGAAAACCTAGGCAATACCATTGAGGAAAAATGTATCTTTTAATTTCAGTAAGTGGAAGAAAAGGTATCATCAAGTAAAATGAATAACCTGATTTTAAGATTTTGATAGTCAGGGCTGCTTTAGGCGGATATAGATGCAATGTTCTGTAAGTTAAAACTCCTGCAGGATGGCTGAAATGTGTGAACTGGGTTCTTAAGTCTGTAAACATGGTTTTATCCTCTGTACCCATAGTGATCTTTCTCTTGGATTGCCAGTTCCAGTGTAAACTTTAATATTATGGTGCTGAATACCTGTTTTTCTTGTTTGAGGTAAAGTGAAAAGTGCGTAAAGTCATTTGATACAGACTACAAGTAGAAGTTTTCAGTTGTCATGTCAAAAATCTGTAAGTTAGGACAGTCTAAACTTCCTGATGTTGAAATTCTACAAGTTGACACTTGGGAGATCTTTCCTGACTGACTTCCAAAAAAAGAACACCACTCCTGGAGAACAGAAGACCAATACAGCAAAACATTATTTTCAGAGCCAGACTATATGCATATGTATAATACCTATTTGCCCTTCTACTGTACTTGGCTCACAAATCTTGAATCCTGGATAATTATGATAATTATTGCTAACATTTTTTGAGCAATAACTATGTCCCAGGCATCATGCCAACTGCTTTATTATCCCTGTGTTCAAATAAAAACTTAGACATAAAGTATTTCCGTAATTTATTCAAAGTTACTCTTTTAGTTAATGGTGGAACCGAGAGTCAAACCATCTGGTTCTAGACCTGAACTCTTATCCACAATGGTGTGCTATGCCGTCAACACACTTATCCAGGATAACTGAGCATTGCTGGGAAGAAAAATCACATAAAACTATGTGGAATAGTGCAGGTGTAAATGTATTTTTTAACCTCAGCTGGTTTTCTTAGTAATCAATTAATTTTGTTATTTTCTGCTATTTAAATGAACTTTTTAGTGTTTCATCACTTTCTTCAATTTATCTTGGGAGTCTTACTTCAAGTTAATAACCTTGTATCTTTTATCATAGAAAAAAAGAAGAGTAAAAAGACAGTTATTGGTGTTTTTAAAGTTAATTCTTTCAGAGAACCTTATTCTGCATTCTTATATGATGTGTAGTTTCACTGTCTTTACAGTTTTTCCTCACTAGGTTACCACAAATATACTAAGGAGCTAATAAAGCTTAAGGTTCAGAGTCTCTTTTGCATGCTTTCATCAGAGACACTAGGAGAGCCCCTAGCGATGTGTTTGCACAGTTTTATAATTTTATAAATTTTTCAAAATATGTTTTACTTTATTCTTTCCACACTTAAAAATTTTTGAAACACTTCAAACTGACAAAGAGGTAATAACAAAACACGCATATAAAGGGAAGAGGTGCTGATCTAATTACCTTTGGAAATGAGTGCAGTCTGTAAGATTAAAGGCAAAAGGAACTGCACATAAATATTGTTCTCTATTGATAGAGTTGTGTCCTATGGAGATATGGGTCAACAGTTATGAGACCACTCTATATGTACACTGAAGTTGAAAAACGAATGATATCTATGATGGATGACAGACTTGGAAAGAGAAGTTACAGACAAAAAAGGGGAGAAGACTAGAATAATTTCCAGCCTAAAGGTTTTGAGTTAAATACATTAGTATGAACTCATGTTTAGCTATACACACACACACACACACACACACACGTGCATATGTGTATATGTAGATGTATGTGTATGTATTATGTATATATGTGTATGTATTATGTATATATGTATATGTATATGTAGTCACATATTTATAAATATTATACATCCAATTTTATGTATGAAGTTAGTGTATACCTACTTATTTCCTTGTTCTTTCAGCTCAACTAGCCTGCAAGCAATGACACCTCAAGAGCAACAAACATACCCAGTACCCAGATCTTAATTTTTGCTAAACTTTTCTAGTAAAGGAAACCAGGGTCTTTGGAGAACTGGCTGATGGTAGGACTGGGTAGAATGTATACAAGATGAGCCTAAACATGTTTTAGTACTAGAAAGTAAAGAATTTCTCAAAACAAAACACCTACAGTGATGGGGATATGTTAGAAGCACATAGGAGCCTACTGAGAGAACTCCCAGTGGCAAATTTGGAGCAACTTGAGTAAACAGATAAATAAACCAATATTAGATTATAACCCAAAGTATAATGTATCAGTGGTGGTTCATTAATTGTGACAAATGTACCATACTAATGTTAGATGTTAATAATAGGAGCAACTGGTATGTGATATATGGGAACTCTCTGTACCATCTTCGCAGCTTTTCTGTACTCTGTACTGTGTATTCTGAAATAAAATATTTTTTAAAAAGTTTAAGGCCTGGCATGGTGGCTCATGCCTGTAATCCCAGCACTTTGGGAGGCCAAGGTGGGAGGACCATCTGAAGTCAGGAGTTCGAGACCTGCCTGGCCAACATGGTGAAACTTACCTCTACTAAAAATACAAAAATTGGTCGGGTGTGGTGGCGGGCATCTGTAATCCCAGCTACTCAGGAGGCTGAGACAGGAGAATTGCTTGAACCCAGGAGGTGGAGGTTGCAGTGAGCCTAGATCCCGCCACTGTACTCCAACCTAGGTGACAGAGCAAGACTCCATCTCAAAAATAAATAAATAAATAAATAGTTTAAGAAACATACACTGGTCATCTAAATTGACAGTATGCCACTTTTTTCCCCCAAAAGCACACTTGTGCTTTATTTATTTATTTATTTATTTATTTATTTATTTAAGATGGGGTCTAGCTCTGTCACGCCAGCTGGAGTGCAGCAGCATGATCTTGGCTCATGGCAACCTTCGCCTCCAGGGTTCAGAAGATTCTCCTGCCTCAGCCTCCCAAGTAGCTGGATTACAGGTGTGTGCCACCACTCCCAGATAATTTTTGTGTTTTTAGCAGAGACGGGGTTTCACCATGTTGGCAAGGCTGGTCTTGGACTCCTGACCTCAAGTGATCTGCCTTCCTCGACCTCCCAAATTGCTGCGATTACATGAGTCAGTCACCGTGCTCGGCCACACTTGTGCTTTCAATGTGTGTAAATGTTTTTGCAAACCACTTGAAAGTAAGTTACAGACATCAAGACAGTTTCACCCCTACCCTAAGCATTTCAGCATGTATTCCTGAGAACAAAGACATTCTCGTATACAACAATACCACTGTGATACCCAAGAAATTCAACATTGATTCAATAATACTTAATTTACATAGTCCATTTTAAAAAATCGGGTTTGAAGCAAGATTCACATATTACATTGGGTTGTCATGTCTCTTTAATCCCTAACATTTTTGTCTTTCATAACATTGAATTCTTTTCTTTTTAACAGTTCCATCTAGTTATATCATAGCATCATTACATTGTTTATATTATTTTCTCATTATTAGATCCAGGTTAAACATTTTTGGGTAAAGTATTATAGATGAGTCATAAATCTCCATATCACATGAGAAGGCATGTTATTGCTCCTGCTTAGTTTGTTTACTTGATTAAGGTGGTTCAGATATATCAATTTAAAAAAATTAAAAATTTTTCCACTGTGATAAATAATCTGTGGGCTATTAGTTTGAGTCTGTACTCAAATACGTGTGTGTGTGTGTGTGTGTGTGTATATATATATATATATAACTTAAAAGCCTTTCACCCAATCGTTTTAGCATCCATCAATGGTGATCGCCTGAATTATTTATTATTTTAAGGGTTGAATATGGTAATTTAATAATTACATGTTTTCACATTTAGAAACTTGAATTCTTCTGTAAATAAGAGTTTTTCCTTCCCTCCAGAACTAATTTTAGATGTTATGTATTTTCTCAGAAAACATAGTTTTATTTTATAAATAGGTATCTTTTTAAATATAGCATGTTTATGTCATCCCCTAAGAAAGATAAAAGGGAATAAGGTGTTTGAATTACAAAAAAAAAGTTTTCTGGAAACAGTTTGGGAGTTTCTTATAAAGTTAAAAATAAATAAGACACAGTCGTTAAACTCAAATCCCACTCTGTCTCCTTTCCAGGCTTCTTGTGGGAGAATAATAATGGGAAGCACTAAATAACAACCCTGTACACAAAGATGCATATGTTTTCATACATAGTATTAATAAACTACTGTGCAAAATAATGTATGCTTGACCATGTGGATGTATAAATTAAAATATACCAAGTGAAACTTACATCTAATTAATTTGACAATTTTTAAGCGATATCTTTGCTCTTACCGAGAAACTATATCAATTTTTTTTTTTTTTTTTTTTTTTTGAGACGGAGTCTTGCCCTGTTGCCTAGGCTGGAGTGCAGTGGTGGGATCACTGCTCACTGCAACCTCCATCTCCCAGGTTCAAGTGATTCTCCTGCCTTAGCCTCCCAAGTAACTAAGATTATAGGCACGCACCACCATGCCCAGCTAATTTTTTGAATCTTTAGTAAAGGCAGGCTTTCACGATATTGGCCAAGCTGGGTTGAAACTCCTGACCTTGTGATCTGCCTACCTCAGCCTCCCAAAGTTCTGGGATTGCAAGTGTGAGCCACTGCACCGGGCCTCAATATTTTTCTTCATGTGAGCAATAATGGAACAAGCTTGATTTCCAGATGTGTTGTATATTTTCCCTCTAGTGGGAATGACTGGTATATTTTCTCATGCCTTTTCATTGCCTTGTGCATATTATAAAATACTTTTATAATCTTCTCAGGCTAATACTTTTATTCTTAGGCAAAACACCTGACTTCTAAAGTGTTCAGACATTTATTCTCTTTTTCACCCATCATGTTTCTGCTTTTTGATACCATTATGCAAACAAAAAATCCAAACCAGAACTCTTTTAGACACCTCTATATCCAGTTATGCATATGGGTAAGGATTAGGACCTTGAGTAAGTGATTTATTAAAAATTAATTATTTTTGAGATTAGAGAGTAGTTGTTGGACTTATTTTTTCCCTGACTTGTCTAAAACTATGCAAAATAATAGACCACTTATAGCATACTTATATTTACATAACACAACCTGTAACTGTTATGTAGTAAGTCCACTGCACAGCCATTATGAATTTTTTTATTAGGTACAGATTGGGAAATTCAAAGAAATACAAGTTTTAGAGCCTCTATCTTCTTAATATGTTATTAAAAAGAATTATGCTTATGTGATTTTAGAGTTTCTTCCATATAAAACAGCATGTGTAATGCAATGGCAATCTGGAAAACAAACAAAGTAAGCCACCTTGCGTCATTTAGTGAGGAAGTAAGCCATCATATGCAAGTCATAGGCTCCAAGTATAATGCTGTAATTCAGGACAAGATAGTTATTGAAGCTCAAGAATAGATCCTGAGTCATCAAATAATCTCTTTTGATACTGTGAAACTTCTAAAATTGTTCTTTTATATGAAACAAATGAAAATAATTCCAAATGATGAATTTATTGAGGATTTACCAATAAGTTATTGGTTAATTTACATTCCTATAAATCTTTTACCACTGTAAGTTACACCAAGCACATATTTAGCATCATGCCATGTTATCAATATATAATATACCTAACAGTTTATTGGATACTCTTTCTGTGACAATTTTTAAGTATTTTACATGTATTTTTAAAAATTATTAGAATAAACATTTGAAAAAATGGACTATTACCCTTCCCATAATATTGATGAGGAAATGGAGTCACAGAGAAAAAAAGCTTATGTGATAAGGCTAATGTTAGAACTCATATTTACAGTATTTTTGTATGAAATTGCCTTATCATTTTAAATACTTGTTGGTGAGGTTCCATGGAGGTCTTGATGCTCCCCATTCTCAAAAATATATAAAATTATTCTGATAATAGATTATTTTTAATATTTTAATATTATATGTATATATACCTAAAGCCCTCTAATTCTCTGGTAGAATTATGTTGTAAATCCTGAAAACCAGAAATAGAGAACTTTTTCATTAATTCTTTTAATTTATCTTATTTTACTATACTGCTAGATAACACTTTGAGATTAAACTATTAATGGTTATTGATTAATCTGAAGAGTTTTTCTCCACTAAAGCTATGTGCATAGAACATGATATCAATGAAACTTTCAAAAGAAAAAAATCCCTCTTTTATTATTAAGGTATAGAGGGTGCTAAATAATAAGCAGTTTACAAAGAACTCTAATATATTATTTTATGTGGTATATTTATGGTGTGTGAAATATAATTAGCAATCAAGAAAATTATTTTGAAAATGAATTAGTGGCCTGTGCCAAGACCTCGAACAATTTTGACTTTTACTTTCATCAAGCAAATTCTATAAACAGAAATAGACTATTGAAAGACATTAAAGTTGATCTAATTTTCCTCCTCCAGAATAAAAAATGGTATTTGAGACAGATAATGTGATTTACCTGAGATTATAATGCTAGTTAATGTTAAATAAAAATGTTTAATCTGTCACTTCTGTAGGTTCATAAATTATTTTCAATGCAATTAACATGGTCTTTATATTTTAGAAATATTGAGATTGTATCCTGGAAGAGTTGTGATATGTTGTTTATTTTGGAGAAGTTAAATGGTAGTGAGGAAGGGAAAAACTTGGCTGATATCACCATTTATTTTATTAAATTTTAAATGGACTCAGAATTCTATTTTCATCTTTTAGATAGGTGTCACTGAAAATATTGTATTATTACATCAAGTTGTCAGGAGAAATTTTGATTTTCCACTGCCTTCCTGGGACAGACTTTAAAAATATTCAATGAGAAAGCACAAGATAAAGGTACATAATATCTGATCCCAGAGGAAATAAATAAAATTCTGGGTCCAGAAGATAAAATTAAGAGGAAACAAAATTCTCAGTAATAATTAAACTCAGAAAGATATGAGAAGATAATATGACTTTCAGTTTCAAGTTTGCTAAAATAGATACAGAATGCAGACTGGTAAATAGGTGGGTTACAAAACTAACACGTGGCAGAAGAAAGTATCTATCTACGAGCATTTAGAAGGTTGTGGTACCAGTCAATTGAAGATTAAGATCTGACAGTATAAGAATCTCTAGAGGAAATGGAGAGATAAATATAAAACAGAGTTCAGAGTATAAATAAAACAGCATTTCTTGAACATTTCTTGATACAATCCTGTGTATCAAGTGTTTGGTCAACTTTAAACTGAAATCCTAAAATAGAAATGGATCACGTAAGCATTAGTCCAGTGTTTCCTTATTTTGAGGAAAAAAAAAAGCCTAAAGTAAATGGAAACATCTCAGTTTGTAAAATAATGTGTTCTATCATTTCATAGAATAAATTTTGGGAATTTTTATTCGTTTGTTATCATTATGAACAAAACCACTTAAAATTAGATATACTAACATTTTAAATATTACAATTTTGGTGGTTCAAAATTTTGTTTTATTTTGAGTTTTGGTGCAGAAAGGGAATCTCGTGGGACTTACTCTGACCTAGAAGCTCAGTTTTAATCTTTGTCAAATCTACTTTAGCCATTACAGATAGCACTGTAATATTATAGATAATGATTGTGTGGTGGTGTCAGAAATTCTTCTGGATGGTTTCTTTTCAAGTACTCTTGTGGTCATCATTCACTTCCTAAGTCAAGTAATGAGGTAGTCAGTGTTAAAGGACATTAGGTATTTGATGAAATTAAGGCCTATTCTCTCTGTCAAACTTGCTGAGACTACTCTGAGGCTATTGAGTTAGAAACTTTTCAAACTAGCATTCTTCACTTTATTACAACATTTTTGTATTTTCAAAACAGTATTTTTAAACCCATTGTTTATTTTTTTAAGCTCCAGGTTGAGGTATGATGAAGAATATTAGATATTATGAAATGATATTTGTCATTTTCATCATTGTGTATGTAATACCTGGCATATAAACAGTTCTCATTAAATATTTCTGGCTGATTGAATAAGTTACTTTCATTTGAATTGACCTTTCATATGCAGATTGCTTAATCTTTATAACAACATTGTGCTATAATTAGTAATAAACATACGTTGCACAAAGGGAGAGAAAGATCAGATTACTTTTCCAAGGTCACCTAACTAGCATGTAGTAAACTAGAACTCAAATCTATTTTTCTTCCAACCATAGGTGCTAGTTTGGGAGATGTTTTTACCTTAATCATTCCAAAGCATAGAAGGGTGCTATTTTTTGAGGATCCTGGATAGATCCCAAAAGGATTTTATTTCATGATTATTATAGGCAGTTATCAATCTGGAATTTAGTTTTCTGAACATACTGCTTTTATTGACCAGTTTTTTTTTTTTTTTCACAGAAATACCATTTGACACAGGAACCGCATTACTAGGTATACACTCAAAAAAATATAAATCATTGTATCACCAAGACACATGCGCACATATGTTCCTTGTAGCACTAATCACAATAGCAAAGACATGGAATCAACCTAAATCCCCATCAATGGTAGACTGGATAAAGAAAATACACTGTGGAATACTATGCAGCCATAAAGAATGAGATCATGTTCCTTGCAGGAACATTGATGGAGCTAGAGGCCATTATGCTTAGAGAACTAACTCAGGAACAGAAAACCAAATACCACGTGTTTTCACTTATATGTGGGTGCTAAATGATGAGAACACATGAACACATAGAAGGGAACAACATACATTGGGCCTATCAGAGGGTGGAGGGTGGGTGGAGGGAGACGATCAGGAAAAAATAACTAATGTGTCCCAGGCTGAATATATGGGTGATGAAATAATCTGTACAACATACCCCTATGACACAGGTTTAGCAATGTAGCCAACCTGCACATGTATCCTGAACTCAAAAGTTAAATTTTGAAAAGACCAGTTTTTGTTAACTATGCTATTCCTAAAGACAACTTAGATTAAATCTCCTTTAAATGTTAAAAGCTTAACATTTAAGTGTATTAGTTAGATATGAGAAGTTAAATATTTGGTGTCTTTGAAGTGAATGTGATATTGACAGCTTTTAATGAGAACCATTAAATTTCCATTTTACACCTTCAAGAGTTAGAAACATTGAGACAATCATGGTGTGGGGTGGAGGAGAAGAAGATTATTGTTGGATGTGTATTTTACCCACTTACTCATTATGCCTTCATTCTTTCCGATGGAAGCCAGATCTTCCTGTGGCATCTGAACCTCCTTCACACAGCTCTGTGGTTCTGAGGAAGCTACCCTCTTCCTCGCTTCAAGGGTGAATCCCAATTAGTCTAAGTTAATCTTCATATGACATTTTCCAAGCAACTGTGGGAAACTTAATATCATCCAGTGAAAGTAAATGAAAGGACTTATGGCTATGGTTCAAAGATGGATTTATTTCTCGTTGTGTAAGATGTGACAAAGAGCTACTCTTTGGTTGGACATCAGAGCAAAAAGAATCAGGTCTCTTTGACCTTGTTGTACTTTGTTGGTGACTTCTAGTTCCGTGGTGGCTTACGTTAATTCTTGGCTTCTTAAAATGTCAAATAATTACCATTTTGAAGCCATTTTGAGCTTTTCTTGTTGTTACTTGCAGTTAAAACCAACTTAACTGACCTCTTTGAAGACATTTTGGAGAGTTTCACATAAGAAAAACTGGGCAAAAGAAGATAATAATCGGTTTACCTGGCTATATATAGGGATATGTTTAATAAAGTATTAGGCACAACATAGTCATAGGGTTTCAGGTGTGTGTATTTCAGGTACATTTGCATATTTTAAATAAGTATGTGTGTGTATTTCTGGTGTGTAGGTGTGCATTTCAGGTGTATGTTTTGTTGTTGTTGTTGTTGTTGTTTTTCCATTTGGGAAGTGACTGGTACCTTTCCTGTTTTGAACTTACTTCCTTAGAATTATTCCATAATTGAGCAATGATCTGGTCAAAAATATAATCTCCATTCTATATACAATGGGATCAGGTAGGATAAAAATCATTCTCAATTACATGAGGAGAGGACAATTAGACTTATTTTCTGATGTTTATTCATTCAATAATTATTTATTAAGTGATTATTATTTACCAGGCAATATTTTGAGCAATGAGAATACAGATCTCAGGAAAACAGAGGTCTTTCCTTCATGGGGCTTATATAAGTCTAGATACCTAACATAATGTCATATTACAGTGTTATTTTATCTGTTTTGTTCATGTAAGTTTGAAAGTTGGTGTAAATAAAAAGCAAAAAGGTCTCTCCTTTTTAAGAATATTATTTTTCCCAGTAACTTATTTTTTCATGACTAAAAATGGCAGTGTAACTCAGGTTTCATACTGCCCTCAAAGAATACAGTAAATGAATAACATTAGATAGGCAAATTATTTCAAAACATATTAAACCAGGAAACCCTGTTTAGATTCATTTCAATGAAATATGGCAAATTAATGTTTATAAGAAGTATTTTAATGTGCTTCGTAAGAATTCATCAGGAGGCAATCAAGACAGATTGCTGTCTTGAGTACTGCATCATAAATAGTTAGAGTATTTATTCTACTTTATCTCAAATAAGTACTGAGAGTAAATGTTCCAGAGAAAGAAAATTCTTCACGAAGAATAAACAAAGGGAAAAAAATGAAAGGTATTAAAGATATTCTTTGGAAATTAAACCGTAGTACAAACGATATTTTATAAATTTTACCAATTTCTTTTCAGCTGTACCTGACATGCATAATTTATTAGGCTTGATGTAAAGTACTCTTGATGATTTTTTTGTTTTCTCTGTTGAATAATCTTGGCATGTTTTATATTGCGGGGTAATATGGTTTGGCTCTTGTGTGTCCCCACCCAAATCTCATCTCAAATTGTAATCCCATGTGTCAAGGGAAGGACCTCTAATCCCCAAGTGTAGAGGGAGGAAGGTGATTGGGTTATGGGAGTGGTTTCTTCATACTGTTCTCATGATAGTGAGTAAGTTCTCATGAGATCTGATGATTTTATAAGTGTCTGACGTTTCCTCTGCTTGAACTACTCTCACCTGCTGCCATGTGAAGAAGGTCCTTGCTTCTCCTTTGCCTTCTGCCATGATTGTAAGTCTCCCCAACCATGCAGAACTGTTAGTCAATCAAACCTCTTCTTTCTAGAAATTACCCAGCCTTGGGTCTTTCTTTATAGAAGTGTAAAAACGGACTAATACACTGGGACAATTTACATTTGTGTGTACATTTAGATCTCTCAAAAAGTGATTGGCTATGAGACAGTTACAAATAAAAACAAGGCATTTCTAATATTATATTAAATGAAAATCTGCCTTCTTGTTAATCTTCCCTAAATGAGCTTAAAGCACGTTTGAAGGTATAACAACTCATGTGTTTAAAAACTCAAATGTGTACTTAATTAAAATTCAAACTTAGTACTTAACCAAATAAATATAGCCCTTACACATATAGTGTTATAATATTTTTCAAATTACCTAGGATAGCATTTTGAATTTGTTTTGATATAACTCTTAGTCAGTTCTGATCATGGGGTCATCATAGATTATTAAGTAAAAAATAAAGTAATAAAGCTTCTAACACTTATGATTGCTAAATTCCTGATAGTAGCAGCATAGTCTGATTTAATCAAGCTGAAATATCATAGTTGGGATTTTTAAATGCCCTCTGAATCATAATTGATCATTCCCCCTAACTTTCAAAAGGTTTTAGAGGGTAGTAAATTGGAGATAGTAATAATTAAACATTAAGTAAAATATATAATATAATTAGAAATTTGCTTCTAAGTGCTAGGAGCTGTTGTAATCACTTTCCTCAACTTCCTCTAAAGAAGCAAAGCCAGAAATTGATCAATGGGAATGGGGCTCTAAATTCTGGGATAGGCACCATTATTTATATTGCTCTGGTCTGTTCAAAACAATGTTTAAAAAGATGAAAGGTCACTGCCCTATTATAAAATGGATGTCCAAGATGAATATTGGAGTTTTAATTTTTTGACAATTTACTTACGTTTAAATTCTACCAATTTTCTATCAATTTAGAGAACCTATGAGTCACTTAATGGTAGAAGAACACTGCAGAAAATTCATGTTTTAGCTACTTCTGTCATATTTGTCATTTAATTTCCTGCTGAATATAACTCAAAATTAACCCAAAACTATTTTGTAACATTTTATGAAACATTTCTTGCTTTAGTGTTTTATAAACATAAAGTAATAAAGAAGAAAAGGAGTTGAAATACATTATATACAAGAAGCCTTTTTCAGGTGTGTGTACTACATATTAAAGGACATACTACATTCAAATTTTCAGCAAGGAAGGTGTTTGCTCACCACCGCTAGAGCAATTTCAGAATTGTGATCTCTAGACACATAAAGACAATGTCCAGGTTTCAGGAGGACCATTATGTTTCTAATGCCAATGTATAAAATATAAATAAACTGGAAGCTAGGGCCAAGATGGCCCATTAGAAGCAGCAGAGATTGGAGGCTCCCATCAAAAAGAACCATCACAGCGTGTGAATCCTGCACCAGCAACCGAGGTCTCCAGGTTCTGTCATCAGGACTGTCTAGGCGGCTGGTGTAACCCAGGAGAAGGAAGGAAGAGCAGTGTGGTGTGGCGGCCCACCTGAGAGCCACAAGGGGCAGGGGAGCCCCTACCCCCGAGCCAAGTGAGATGGTGAGTGAGCGTGCTACTCAGCTTGAGAAAACATGCTTTTTCCATGGAATTGTGAAACCCATGGATTGGAAGATCCCACTTGTGAGCCCACGATACTGGGGCCTAGGGTCCCAACCATGGAGCTGCACAGATTCTCAACAGCCACTAAGCTAGAATCTGCATAATCCTGCCTAGCTTCAGCATTGAGGGGCAACAAGCACCACAGCTGCAGACGCCTGCTGTCTAAGCCATCTGAGCCACTTGGGGGAGGGGCGATGTCCACCACTCGGACTGACAGCTGCCTAACACACTAATCTCCCAGGGCAGGGGAAGGGCAGCAGCCATCTCTATAGCTCCAGGCCGCACTTTTCCCCTATTGGAGCATTTTCCCCTATGGGAGGCTAGGGGGAAATGCCCTTTTCCCTTATTCCTCTTTTCCCCTATGGGAGGCTAGATGGCTTGGTCCCAAGAGGTATCTGTCCCCCACAGCTCAACACAGGAGCTGTAGCAGACTGTGGACAGAGTGCCTCTTCAGGCCTGACCTTGGCCCACCCCTCCTCATTGGGCAGGGTCTCTCTGCAGGAACTCTGACAGCTCCATCCAGGGGCTTAGGGACCCATCTCTGATCTCCCTGGGCATAAGCCACTAGGGAAGGGGATGACCACAGTCTCCACAGACCAGCAGATTTAGCCTTTCCTCCTGCTAGTTCTGAGGAATGAGGGCAGCTCAGATTATTGGGTTTCCCCCCACACCCCCTCCACTAAGGGACAAGCTTTGTTAAACAGATCCTGCGCCCCTTGCCACCCAACTGGGTAAGATCCTCCAACAGGGTTGTCAGACACCCTATACAGGAACATTCCTACTGGCAATCAGTTAGGTGCCCCTTGAGGTCAGAGATCCCAGAGGAAGGAGGAGGCACACCTCTTTGCTGTTCTCCAGCTTCCTCGAGTGACATCTCCAGGCATGGAGCAAATCAACTTCTGAATGACTCCTAAGTAAGTAATGGAATTAAGACAGAAATCAAGAAATTCTTTGAAACCAATGAGAACAAAGAGACAACATACCAGAATCTTTGGGACACAGCTAACGCAGTGTTAAGAGGGAAATTTATGGCAGGAAATGCCCACTTAAGAAAGTTAGAAAGACCTCAAACCAACACCCTAATATCAAAATTAAAAGAGCTAAAGAAGCAAGAGCAAACAAATCCAAAAGCTAGCAGAAGAAGCAAGACCAAACAAATCCAAAAGCTAGCAGAAGATGAGAAATAACTAATATCATAGCAGAGCAGAACTGAAGGAGACAGAGACACGAAAAACCCTCCAAAAAAATCAATGAATCCAGGAGCTGGCTTTTTGAAAAAATAAAGTAAAATAACAAAACAGATAGACTCCTAGCTAGACTAATAAAGAAGAAAAGAGAAAAGGATCAAATAGACACAATAAAAAAATGATAAAGGGGATATCACCACTAACCCCACAGCAATACAAACTACCATCAGAGAATACTATAAACACCTCTAGCAAATCAACTAGAAAGTCAGGAAGAAATAGATAAATTCCTGGACACATATACCCTCCCAAGACTAAATTAGGAATAAGTTGAATCCCTGAATAGACCAATGAGAAGTTCTGAAATCGAGGCAGTAATTCATAGCCTACCAACCGAATAAAGCCCAGGACCAGAGGGGTTCACAGCCAGATTTTACCACAGGTACAAAGAGGAGCTGGTACCATTTTTTTCTGAAATTATTACAAATAATAGAAAAGGAGGGACTCCTCCCTGGTTCATTTTATGAGGCCAGCATTATTCCGATACCAAAACCTGGCAGAGACACAACAAAAAAAGAAAATTTCAGGCCAATATCCACGATGAACATCAATGCAAATATCCTCAGCAAAATACTGGGAAAACAAATCCAGCAGCACATCAAAAAGCTTATCCACCCTGATCAAATTGGCTTCATCCCTAGGCTCAATGCTGATTCAACATATGAAAATCAATAAATGTAATCCATCACATAAACAAAACCAATGACAAAAACCACATGATCATCTCAACAGATGCAGAAAAGGCCTTCAATACAATTCAACATTCTTTCTTGTTAAAAACTCTCAATAAACTAGGTATTGATAGAACAAATCTCAAAATAATAACAACTATTTATGACAGACACACAGCCAATATCATACTCAATGGGCAAAAGCTGGAAGCATTCCCTTTGGAAACTGGCACAAGACAAGGGTGCCCTTTCTTACCACTCTTATTCAATATAGTATTGGAAGTTCTGACCAGGGCAGTTAGGCAAGAGAAAGATATAAATGGTATTCAAATGGGAAGAGAAGAAGTCAAATTGTCTCTGTTTGCGGATGACATGATTGCATATTAAAAAAAAAAAAAAAAAAAAACCCATCGTCTCAGCCCCAAAACTCCTTAAGCTGCTAAGCAACTTCAGCAGAGTCTCAGGATAAAAAATCAATGTACAAAAATCACAAGCATTCCTATATACCAACAGAAGATAAGCAGAGAACCAAATCATGAATCAACTCCCATTCACAATTACTACAAAGAGAATAGAATACCTAGGAATGCAGTTAACCAGGGATGTGAAGGACCTGTTCAAAGAGAACGACAAACTACTTCTCAAGGAAATAAGAGATGACACAAACAAATGGGAGAACATTCCATCCTTATGGATAGGAAGAATCAATATCGTGAAAATGGCTTTACTGCAGAAAGTAATTTATAAATCCAATACTATTCCCATCAAATTAACGTTGACATTTTTCACAGAATTAGAAAAAAGAAAAAACTTTAAATTTCATATGAAACCAAAAAGAGCCCATAAAGCCAAGACAATCCTAAGCAAAAAGAACAAAGCTGGAGGCATCATGCTATCTGATTTCAAAGTACACTACAATGGTACAGTAATCAAAACTGCATGGTCCTGGAACCAAAACTGACATACAGACCAATTGAACAGAACGGAGACCTCAAAAGTAACACCACACATCTACAACCATCTGATCTTTGACAAACTGGAGAAAAACAAGCAATGGGGAAGGGATCTCCTATTCAATAGATGGTGCTGGGAAAACTGGCTAGCCATACGCAGAAAACTGAAACTGGACCCCTTCCTTACGTTGTATCTAAAAATTATCTGAAGATGGATTAAAGACTTAATAGTAAAATCAAAAACCTAGAAGAAAGCTTAAGCAATACCATTGAGACATAGGCATGGGCAAAGCCTTCATGAGGAAAACACCAAAAGTAATAGTAACAAAAGCCAAAATTGATAAATGGGATCTAATTAAACTAAAGATTTTCTGCACAACAAAATAAAGTATCACCAGAGTGAACAGGCAGCCTACAGAATGGGAGAAAATTTTTATAATCTACCTATCTGACAAAAGTCTAATATCTAGAATCTACAAGGATCTTAAACAAATTTACAAGAAAAAAACAACCCCATCAAAAAGTGAGCAAAGGATATGAACAGACACTTCTCAAAAGAAGACATTCATGTGGCCAACAAACATATGAAAAAAAGCTCAACATCACTGATAATTAGAGAAATGCGAATCAAAATTACAATGAGATACCATCTCATGCCAGTCAGAATGGCGATTATTAAAAAGTCAAGAAACTGTAGATGCTGGTGAGGCTGTGGAGAAATAAGAATGCTTTTACACTATTGGTGGGAATGTAAATTAGTTCAACCATTGTGGAAGACATTGTGGCAATTCCTCAAGGATCTAGAACCAGAAGTACCATTTGACCAAGCAATCCCATTACTGGGTATATACCCAAAGGATTATAAGTCATTCTACTATAAAGACACATGCACATGTATGTTTATTGCAACACCATTTACAGTAGCAAAGACATGGAATGAACCCAAATGCCCTTCAATGATAGACTGAATAAAGAAAGTGTTGTACATATACACCATGGAGTATTATGCAACCATGAAAAGGAATGAGATCATGGTTTTTGCAGGGACATGGATGAAACAGGAAGCCATCATCCTAAGTAAACGAACACAGGAACAGAAAACCAAACACTGCATGTTCTCACTCATAAGTGGCAGTTGAACAATGAGAACACATGGACACAGGGAGAGGAACAACACACATGGGGACCAGTTGGAGGTAGGGGCCAAGGGTAAGGAAAACATTACAACAAATAGCTAATGCATGCAGGGCTTAAAACCTACATGATGAGTTGATAGGTGCAGCAAGCCACCATGGCACACGTATACCTGTGTAACAAACCTACATGTTCTGCACTTGTCTCCTCCTGGGACTTAAAGTAAAATAAAATATATAAATTAATTTTAAGTTTAGATTCTTGTTTAAACAAACATCCCAAATTGATATTGTAATCATGTTTCTTCCACTTATCAGATTAATAATTTAAAAAGTCTTTTCAGGAAATCTGAATAGTTGATTAATAGATTAAGTCCACAATTGATGATAATAAGTATATCCTAATTTTATACCTTAAGGTTTTGACTATCTTTAATTTTTTATTTTTGTTTTAAAGATAGTCTTCATCTAATCTAGAAAACCTGACAGAAAATGATGCAACATTACTGTCTCGCAAAGATCAGTGGGATAAGAAAACCCTCCTGGATTGTTCAGATTAGACCAGAGTTTCTCAGTGCGACACTCTTGAAATGTTGAGCTAGATCATTTATTTATATGGGGAGCTGTTCTGTGCACTGTAGGGTGTTTAGAAGCATGCATAGCTTCTACCCACTAGATCCTGATAGAATCTTCCTCAGTTATGAAAAATAAAAACGTATTAAGATAGTACCAAGTCTCCCTAGGGGTAAAATCTCCTTCAATCAAGAGTCACTGAGTATTACAGGGAATGTCAAAACCAAGACTAGTCCAACTTGGGGATCATGGTTAAGCCCCAGGAAGTATGTTTTTATATGATATGTCAGGTAAGGATATCTTTGAGCATGAAACTTTTCTTTGTACTAATATTTGGATAGTGAGTTATCATTTTATTCTATGGTAGTATAACTCAGATATTCACCAATTAGCATATAAAAGACTTTTGCTTAGCTAATTTTTAGTCAGTATTGGTGGAAACTTAAGCCATGTTTCCACTCTTAAACCCTGTACGCTTTAACACTTCATATAAAATTTCTGAGATAGATTGGACTGATACTTTTTAAAAATATTACACAGGATAAATTCTAAAGTATATAGGGAGAAAATTGTGTATGCCAAAATAATTTCTGAAATCTGTAGGATGGTGCCAATGTGAAAAATGATGTAAATTTCTCAGTTAGTTCCTACATAACCAGTGTTTCCAACAATATTATGAAAGTTTAACCATTTCTTCATCTTAATATCAGACAAAAGAGTTGTGTTTAGGAAGTCATATTCCCCTACAAACCTACGCTTCACACCCCCCCCCCCACTGATATGGTTTGGCTGTGTCCCCACCCAAATCTCACCTTGAATTGTACTCTCATAACTCCCACATGTTTTGGGAGGGACCCGGTGGGAGATAATTTGAATCATTGGGGCAGTTTCCCCTGTACTGTTCTTATAGTAGTGAATAAGTCTCACAAGATCTGAAGATTTTATCAGGGGTTTCTGCTTTATGAGAAGTTGCATCTCTGTTCATGAGGGGTTGCATCTCTCTCATTTTCTCTTCTTGCTGCCATATAAGAAGTGCCTTTCACCTCCTGCCATGATTCTGAGGTCTCCCCAGCCATATGGAACTGAAGTCAAAATAAATCTGTTTTTCTTCCCAGTGTCGGGTATGCCTTTATCAGCAGCATGAAAATAGGCTAATACAGTAAATTGGTACTGAGAATGGGGAGTTGCTGAAAATATACCCAAAAATGTGGAAGCAGCTTTGGAACTGGGTAACAGACAGAGGTTTGAACAGTTTGGAGGGTTCAGAAGACAGGAAAATGTGGGAAAGTTTGGAACTTCCGAGAGATTTGTTGAATGGCTTTGACCAAAAGCCCGAAAGTGATATGGACAATAAGGTCCAGGCTGAGGTGGTCTCAGATGGAGATGGAACAAAGGTGACTCTTGTTAGGTTTTAGCAAAGAGATTGGTGGCATTTCCCCCTTGCCCTAGAGATTTGTGGAACTTTGAACTTGAGAGAGATGATTTAGGGTATCTGGTGGAAGAAACTTCTAAGCAACAAAGCATTCAAGACGTGACTTGGGTGCTTAAAAGTATTAATTTTATAAGGGAAGCAGAGCATAAAAGTTCAGAAAATTTGCATCCTGACAATGTGATAGAAAAGTAAAACCCATTTTCTAAGGGGAAATTCAAGCTGGCTGCAGAAATTTGCATAAGTAACAAGGAGACATGTGAATTCCCAAGACAATGGGGAAAATGTCATTAGGGCAAGTCTAGGTCTTCACGGCAGCCCTTCCCATCACAGGCCCAGAGGCCCAGGAGAAAATGGTTTCGTTGGCCTGGCCCAGGGTCCCCAACTTGTGTGCAGCCTAGGTACTTAGTGTCCTGCTTCCCAGCCACTCCAGCTGTCGCTGAAAGGGGGTAATGTAGAGCTTGCACCATAGCTTCAGAGGACACAAGCCCCAAGTGTTGGCAGCCTCCACATGGTGTTGAGCCTGTGAGTGCACAGAAGTCTAGAATTGAGGTTTGGGAAACTCTACCTAAATTTCAGAGGATGTATAGAAACACCTGGATGTCCAGGCAGAAGTTTGCTGCAGGGGTGGGGCTCTCATGGAGAACCTCTGCTAGGACTGTGCAGAAGGGAAATGTGGGGTTGGAACTCCCACTCAGAGTCCCTACTGGGGCACCACCTACTGGAGCTGTGAGAAAAGGGTCACTGTCCTCCAGACCCCAGAATTATAGATCCACTGACAGCTTGCACCATGTGCCTGGAAAAGCCACAGACACTCAATGCCAGCCCATGAAAGCAACCGGGAGGGAGGCTGTACCCTGCAAAGCCACAGGGGTAGAGTTGCCTAAGACCATAGGAACTCACCTCTTGCTTCAGTGTGATGACCTGGATGTGAGACATAGAGTCAAAGGAGATTATTTTGGAGCTTTAAGATTTGACTGCCCCACTGTATTTCAGACTTGCATGGGGCCCGTAACCCCTGTGTTTTGGCTAATTTCTCTCATTTAGAACAACTATATTTACCCAAGGCCAATTTTGAAATGTAAGGATATGAGATTTGGGAGGGGCCAGGGAAGGAATGATATGGTTTGGCTGTGTCCCCATTCAGATTTCATCTTGAATTCTACTCCCATAATTGTTGGAGGGACCTGGTGGGAGATGATTTGAATCATAAGGGCGGTTCCCCTCATACTGTTCTCATGGCAGTGAATGAGTCTTATGAGATTTGATGGTTTTATCAGGGGTTTCTGCTTTTGCATCTCTCTCATTTTCTCTTGCCACTGCCATGTAAGAAGTGCTTTTCACCTCCCGCCATCATTTTGAGGCCTCCCCAGCCATGTGGAACTGCAAGTCCAATTAAACCTGTTTTTCTCCCCATTCTTGGGTATGTCTTTATCAGCAGCATGAAAATGGAGTAATACACTCCCCCCAAGCCCCCCACTCTCTCTCTCATTCTCTGTCTCTCTCTCCCTCCCTCACTCTCTTTTTCCATCTCATGCAGTATTCATGCAAAATACTAAGGCATGAGAGGCACACCTAATCCATTTCCACTGTACATCACACAATTAGAAGTGTTACCTTTTTTATTATTCAGCTTAAAATATTTTCTAATTTTGAATATCATATCTCTGGTCAATGACGTATGGAGAATTACATGTCTTAACTTCGAAATATGAAGAGATTTACAGTGATTCGATTTATTTTTGCTACTTGTTTAGAACTTAATTATATTATAGTAACATATTGCATGCTGTGGATTATTTGTATGATTTTTAGTTACTACAATTTGTAAAATTAGTTTTTAGTTTAGGGTCAGTTTTTTTTAAATTTGTGAATCCTCAGGGTGTGCTTATATAGAGTGTTGATGGCAATATCATTAAAAATCAATGGTTGATATGTCCATGAAGTCAAGTTTGTAATAGTTTTCTCAAAGTATTGAGTCATTTTTTTCCTGATTGACTTATCAGTTATTGAGAGGATGAAATTTGACTCCAACAGTGATGGTGGATTTTTCTATTTTACTTTACATGTAGCACCAACAGTTTTTGCCTCATGTATGATGAGGCCATGTGATTGTTTATTAATTTATTTTTACAGTTTTATATTCTTTCTAAAATAATTTTTTGTATATATGTTGGTGTTATCAGATACATGTAGATAACAAAATGGTTAATAGAATGAAGCAAATGAACATATCCAGTATCTCTCATAGTTACCCATTTTTTCTCCTTTATGGCAAGAGTAGCTAATATCTACTCAATTAGCAAAAATCTTGAATACAATATTAGTAACTATAGTCCTAATGTGGTACATTATATTTCTAAGTTTGTTTAGCCTGCCTTTCTGCTGCTTTATATCCTTTGACATACATCTCCCCATACCCTCTACCTTAATCCTAGTAACCACTGTTTCATTCTCTATCTTTGTATATTCAACCTTTTAATTTTTAGATTCCTCATATAAGTGACATATGCAATACTTTTATTTTTATGTCTGGCTTATGTCACATAGCATAATGTCCTCTAGTTTCATTCATGTTGTGGCAAATGGCACAATCTTTTTTATTTTTTTGTATGGCTGGATAATGTTTCATTGTATATATGTATCACAGTCCCTTTATCTGTCAGTGGACACATATTGTTTTCATATCTTGGGAATTGTGAATAATGTGCAATGAACATGGAAATGCAGATATCTTTACAAGGTGGTGATTTAATTTCTTTGGGGTATATACTCAGAATAGAGATTTCTGGGTCATATGATTAATTTATGTCTTTTATAAACAGTAAATAAGCATTTCTTTGTAATCTAACAATTTTTTTCTTTAAATTGGAGCTTTAATTTCATTTCCATTGAAATAGTCACTGACATACTTGCTTTTAAATCTATCATATTCTAAGTACTTTTTATTTGTCTTATTTGTTTGATGTTACCATATTTTTTCTTGGATTCTTTTCTGTTGATTATTTTAGTATTCCATTTTTATCTGTTATAAATCTCTGTGTTCTTATGTTATTCTTTCATTCATTGCCCTAGAATTACAATATGTAATTTCTAATGTTGAATGATAATAGTCTAATGTTAATTGCTAATTCTACCCTCCTCCTGATCAATAGAAGTACCTTAGAACACTCTATTTCCATTTACTCTTATTTACCCTCTAAGATTATATGCCACTTTTACTGTATATTTTAACTGTGTACTTGTGTGTGCATTTGCTGTACATAATTGCATATTTATACACACTTATGCATATTCATATATAATGCATAATTTTCCCTCAAAATTATTATTTTACTAAAGAAAATTGTTATTTAGGTTCCTTGTGTAGCTACTATTTCATTGCTCTGCTTTTTCCTTTCATTTATGCACTCTCATCTGAGATCATTTATTGCTTAAGAAGAAATATGTTACTATTTAAATTGTACAAGTTTGTTGGTGTAAAATTATTTGGTTTGACTGATTGGTCTTTAGTTCACCTTCATTTTTGAAAGATTTTTACTTTGTATAGAATTCTAGGTTGTACTTTTTTTTTCAGAATATTTGAGAACATCATTCAATTGCTTCTGGCTTACATTGCTGTTACTGAGAAATTATGTCAGTCCATCTCATGCGCCTCCTTAGAAATTTCTTTTTTCCCTACTTATAATATGTTCTTTGTCTTTTTTATTTCCAACATTTTATTTTCAAAAGTTTCAAACATACAGAATATATACAAATGTACTGTATATCCAGATAGTATATATAGTTATATATGTACTCTCAAGATATATGTATAATTTCAAGTACAGATATATCGATACAAAATGATAGTATATATAGTTTTATATATATATATAACTGTACACATAATTTCAAGTTATATATGTACAGCTATATATACTGTCATATATAGTAACTATATATCATATAGTAAATATATATACATATATAACTTGAAAATAAATTAAAGATACACAACTTCAACCCTAGATACTTCAGTGTGTGTCTCCTAAGAATAAGGACATTGTCTTATGTAACTATAGTGCATTATTACTTTTAAGAAAATTAAAAATAAACCTGTATTATCTAATATCCATTCCATATTTTAAAATCCCTAATTATTTCAAAAAATATTTTCTATAGTGAATTTTCTTCTAATATGCATCTTTTAGGTTGCTAATGGGTTTTTCAGTTTTATTTTATTATTTATCTTGGTATTTATTTTTGCTCTTTCATGTTGATATAATCACACATGAGAATTTGTTTTTTTTATCATTTTTAGGATTGATTGTAATATTGAATTTGTGGATTGACGTCTTTAATCAGTTTTGGAAACTCTAAGCTATTATTTCTTTATGTTTATTTTTCCATTTATTTTCTCTATTCTGTTCTTCTGGCACTCCAATTTAATTTATGTTAGTTCCTTTCACTCTACTTTCTGTATCTCTTATAATCATATATATTTTTTCCTTTTTGATCTTTACCCTTCCTTCTACAAAATCACCAAGTTCATTAATTCTCAAGTTAGCTGTGTTTCATCTGCAGTTGAATCTGCCTATTTAGTTTTTTGTTTGTATTAATTTAAGGAATACAAGTGTACTTTTGTTACATCCTTATACTGCATAGTGGTGAAGTCTTGGCTCTTAGTGTGTTCATCAGCCAAATAATACACATTGAACCTATTAAGTAATTTCTCATCACCCTGCCCATTTCTTCCCCCCCAATACTTCTGAGTCTCTGGTGTCTATAGAGCCACACTCTATGTCCACGTACATATTATTTGGCTCCTGATTATACACAGTGTGTAACTTTCCGTTTTGAATTGTTTCACTTAAGATAATGGCATCCAGTTCCATTTATGTTACTGCAAAAGACATTATTTTATTTTCTTATAGCTTAACAGTATTTCACTGTGGATATATACTTCATTTTCTTTATCCAGTTATCTGTTGATGAATACTTAAGTTGATTCTATGTCTTTGCTACTGTGAACAGGGTTGTGATAAACATCTGAGTAAAGGTATCTATTCTGATAAAATGACTTCCCTCAGGTAGATACCCCATGTTGAGATTGCTAGTTTTTACTATTATTTATTAAATGTTTATGTTCTGAAAATTCTGTTTGATTCTATTTTAAATTTATAACATACCTCTTTAAAGGTTACCAATTTCTGGCTAAATTTTTTAGTTTCAAATTTTAACTTTATACATATTTGACGTCTGTCTTTTTCTGAATAATTTTCATTTCCGTACTCTCTCTGGGCCTTTACCCATTTTCTTTGTTTGTGTTGGTTCTGTTCATGTCATGTTATCTTTGCTTGAATACCTGCAATTGTGTGCTGCACATTGTTATTAAAAATGCTTGAAGAAATAATTATATGTCTAAGATGATGATATCTGATTCCAAAGGGGATATTCTTTTGCTCTTTTAGATACCCAGAACATTGCAGATTTTAAAAATCACTTTAATCCTACTTCAAAACTTGAGATTGTTCTCATCTACTCAGATGAGTAGCAGCCTGGCTGCCATCCATTGAGGGCTGCTTTCTTTTGGTATATCCTTACTCTTTTTCCATTTGACTACTCTTAACTCCACATTTCATCCCTGTAGCATGAGAGGTAATGAACATGCTGTGCGGTCCCTTTGTTGTCTCTTCTATGTTGGCAAGATGCCCTGAGGGTGAAAGCAAACCCAAATGCCAGTCTTACCTCTCCAGAGTCACTCTTCTCTGGGACCTTGGCCCAGTGATTCCTCCTCTTCATTAGTCTTTTGTTGCTTTTAATAAGATTTTTAAAGTATTAAATCAATTTGAAGGATTGGTTCAAATTTTCCAGTTGGACAGTTTTGAAAACAGAATCTTTGTCCTAGTTGCAATCAATAAATAATTAATTTAAAAACTTAACTTATATAAACTTTCAGGACTCTATATTTTGATGCTTTATGGATTCCATGATACTATAGTTTTATCTTTGGCTTCTTCAACATAAGTCCTCATGATTATAAAAGCAACTTATGTTTTATTGTTACATATGTAAGACAATTTGACCCTTTTATTAGACTCAGACTGTTCTAATCAAGACATCAGTTGGTCATTTTTCTAGAAAATGTAACCTAAATGTCATTTTTGTAAGTCCATCTCCAAGAACTCTACCTAATTATTTTTCAATCTCTGCTGCTTCCTTCGTATCTTGCTAATTTATAAATCATATTTACCATATTGTATTACCAACTATGTGTTTGAAAAACAACTCTTCAATAATAAAGATTGAGTCTAAGACAGCATTTGGAATTTTGTAAGTCCACAGTAATTGCTAAATAAATTATATATGTTTATTTCTAAGTCAGAAATATTGACTGAGAACAATCAGTGACATGATATTGAAGATATACTCCTTAAATAAAAAAGTCACAACCCAGTTGTGAAAGGTTTCTATATATGAATTTAGCTTTATTTCTGGTCATTTGAATATAGGATTGATTGATTGATTGATTGTTAAAGATCTGGATTAATGACAGTGTGATTTTAGGTTCATGAGAAAGACTCAGCTGTTATTGAAAATGGCAAAGAGACATTGCTACTTCTGCATTAAGTACATGCATTATTCTCTTTGAATTGATTTAGTGTTTGAAATAAATAATAATATAACACAGATGTTGTAGATGAAAATAACATAGTGTCAAGGTTTGTTCTTTGGCAGCTTTTTTTTCTTCTTCTTCTTCTTTTTTTTAATCAGATCATCTCTTTCTGAGAAGATATAAAGACTCTTAGGCCAGGAAATTTCTATAGTCTGTTAGTTCACATCATTCTGATACCAAACCCAGTAGCCACTGCTAAAGGTTTTGAGTCCCTGATTTTAATAATAGTATTTGGCTCCCCAGAGGCCTAAAGATGAGTAGATATAGTGTAATTTTACCAGGTGCAAACTTCAGTTTTCTTATATCTCACCAAAGTGATCTAGGCTTTTAGTCATCTAAAGTCTACCCTGGTCTACTTGAAACTTGTTCTTCTCCCATTGGGAGAAAAACTTCAAGTGCTTAATAAAAAAAAAAAAAAAAAAAAAAAAAAAGAGGAGAAAGAATATGTTTAGATTCTTTTTTTTTTTTTGATTTTTTTTTAAAATTTATTTATTATTATTATACTTTAAGTTGTAGGGTACATGTGCATAACGTGCAGGTTTGTTACATATGTATACTTGTGCCATGTTGCTGTGCTGCACCCATTCATACAGCCAACAGACACATGAAAAAATGCTCATCATCACTGGCCATCAGAGAAATGCAAATCAAAACCACAATGAGATACCATCTCACACCAGTTAGAATGGCGATCATTAAAAAGTCAGGAAACAACAGGTGCTGGAGAGGATGTGGAGAAATAGGAACACTTTTACACTGTTGGTGGGATTGTAAACTAGTTCAACCATTATGGAAAACAGTATGGCGATTCCTCAAGGATCTAGAACTAGATGTACCATATGACCCAGCCATCCCATTACTGGGTATATACCCAAAGGATTATAAATTATGCTGCTATAAAGACACATGCACATGTATGTTTATTGCAGCACTATTCACAATAGCAAAGACTTGGAATCAACCCAAATGTCCATCAGTGACAGATTGGATTAAGAAAATATGTTTAGATTCTTTGAAGCAGGTGGATCAAACCTTGGTCATGTGGCTTTCTTTTCTTTACTTTCCAAGACCACCACCATCTCAGTGCATCATTATAAAGACTCCTGTGGAACTTCACTTTCACAGAGACATTTAGAATGAATATATATTAAATACTGATGATGTCTTATTTTGCCCTTTTAGTTCCCTAACCTTTAGGTGGCTGTTGGTGTTATGGCATAGTAAACATTTCTGTGTGTTGCATAAGAACTTTTAGATTCCATGTTTAAAACAAACATATTAGATATGCTCTGCTGAGAGCTTTTAGAGGTCCACAAAAGAAATCATTGTACTATGAGTTTTATTTAAAAGTGTCACTCAACCTATTCTTGATCATATTATTCAAACTTGTGTCGAATGATTCCAAATTGTCATTGAATATCTTCTGTGGCAATGTAAATTTTTTCATACAGTGATTCTAATCCTTGAAAGGGAGTTTTATTGGATTTATTGGGAATTTAAATGTAAAATCTAAAAGGGGTCAAATCAAAATTTTTACAAGTCAGGCACAAGTCATGTGCCTTTTGGCTAAATAAAGATGAAAATGTTGAATCTAGTTGGGTTATGATCAATCCAATATGCATGAACATCTTTATAAAGTACAAAATCTTTAACATTAAAAACTACATATTATGGGAAATATTTCTTTTTATAAGTGTATTTCTCAATGTGATACCAACTTCTTGGAAACATAGTTTATGGCATATAAACAATCATAGAGTATCATGTTTATCTTTTCATGTCCTGTATTAACATTTACATTGATTCTTTCTGGTTTAAGTAAGATCTCAATTTAATGAAGGTAATACCTGTTTGCAACTTTGGCTTCTTCAACATAAGTCCTCATGATTATAAAACCTATGATTCTGAAAACCTATGATTTATTAAAGATTGTGTTTCATAATCGAGCTGATCACTGATATTCTGGAGTTATGAAACCAAAATTGTGAAAACATTGTTTATTCTGGTGGATTGAGAAGATTATGGTAAGATATGTAAACTCAGAATAATTTAAATAACCTAAGGAAATAATTATTTTCTAATTTAAATATTATATGTATTATTTTTAAAAGGGGTAATTTTTTATTGTGGTTGGGGCTGGCATCTTCACAATGTCTTCTCTTTCTTTATCATGTGAAAGATCCTCCAATGACTTAAAGTTCCCGAATGCTCTCCAGTTCCTCAGTTCCTTCTATCTGCAGGGACGAGTGGCTTATATGGTTGAGTTGGAGGAAGGAGCTGAGTAATCATAACCAGTCTCTCTCTCCTTCCTTCTACAGTAAGCTACTCTGCCATAGGAAAGGTGTATTTTGCTCTGCACCTTCATACTCTGGATTGTAACGGGCAACACTCCATGCAAGTGAGGATATATAGCACTGCATGTGGGTAGGTGACGGGGGACATATGTCGAATTCTAGAGTTCAGAATTGGAAAAATCTCTTGTGTATATACGTTATATTTTTGAGTTTCTTTTACAGTAATAATGTGATATTTTGGTCTTTCTGCTGCTTCACTGTTATTTTTCAACTAGTTCTGACTTCCCATAGGGTTTAAAAGGTAGGTTACCTGTTAGACCTCTGTAGGCTTTCTAAGGAAACAATGGAAAATTCAACAAAACTGTTGAGATTTTGGATGGATTTTTAAAATTTTTTTATCTTATGTCTTGATATGTATGTATACTTCTGTCCTTAATTAACTGAATGAATAAAAAATGCAAATATCAAATGAAAAACATATGGTTGGAACTGTTGATAGAAGAGACAAAAGCTTTCAGCTCTTCAACTTTAGAAGAAATAGGGGGAAACTGATTATTGTGATATGTTACAGAAAGAAGAAAAGTATATGTGAGATGTACTTAGCTTCCAGCTAGCTTTGCTGCTCTGGGTAAAATCTGTATGTGACAGAGACTTGCTGGATGATACTCAGCCAGTTTCCTCTTTTGAGCACTCAGAAAAATCTACCTTTCTAGGTCTCCCTTTCAGATAAGTTGCAGTCATGTGAATGAGTTCTGGTCAGAGAGATGTGAGTAAACATATTGTTTGACCACTTCCAGTCCTGCTTCTGTTTCTTTTTCAGTGTCCTCAAGTGGCTGTTTCTGTTTCAGTGCCCTCAAGTGTCTTGGTTATGTCTTGGGCTTACTTCTGTTATCCGTGGAAGGATGGTCTGGTGAGGTCTTAGCCATTAAAAACAGTCAACTTTTAAATGGGTGTATAATTTTGTAAGTTACTATTTCTAGGAAATTTTATCCTCTGAAATTTCCTATTATTACAGTTTCCTAGGGTCGTGATTCTTAATATTTAAAAAACTAATAATGCATTAATTTCATACTTACCTGCGTTGTTATAATCACTAATGGCTGTTCTAATTTGATATATAATCCTTTCCTGCATATAGAAGAATGATATAAAATGTCTACACTGTGGTTGAAAAAGTAAAGGGTATATCAGCAGTCACAACATCAGTATACTTTACACAAAGAAATTTTTCCATGGATGCATTTCAGAAATATAAATCGGCCGGGCGCGGTGGCTCAAGCCTGTAATCCCAGCACTTTGGGAGGCCGAGACGGGTGGATCACGAGGTCAGGAGATCGAGACCATCCTGGTGAACACAGTGAAACCCCGTCTCTACTAAAACTACAAAAAACTAGCCGGGCGAGGTGGCGGGCGCCTGTAGTCCCAGCTACTCGGGAGGCTGAGGCAGGAGAGTGGCGTGAACCCGGGAGGCGGAGCTTGCAGTGAGCTGAGATCAGGCCACTGCACTCCAGCCTGGGCAACAGAGCGAGACTCCGTCTCAAAAAAAAAAAAAAAAAAAAAAAAAAAGAAATATAAATCAAATCTCAAAATTAAGTGAAGCATCAAAAAGATTTGAACATACAGAGAGACCTGCAAGAGATAGAAGATAAAGCTGTTCAATTTCTCGTGGACAAAATAGTACAGTTTGTTAGCTATTTTCTAAATACATTTTATAGTTAAATGGCTAAATATTTTATCGTTTATTTCTCTTGCTAGAAAATCTATTTGAGAAAACAAACACACATGTATTAGAAGTTGTCTAGGATACATCTTTTTTTTTTTTTTTTTTTTTTTTTTTGAGATGGAGTCTGGCTTTGTCGCCCAGGATGGAGTGCAGTGGCACAATCTCAGCTCACTGCAAGCTCCGCCTCCCGAGTTCACGCCATTCTCCTGCCTCAGCCTCTCAAGTAGCTGGGACTACAGGCGCCCGCCACCACGCCTGGCTAATTTTTTGTATTTTTGGTAGAGATGGGGTTTCACTGTGTTAGCCAGGATGGCCTCGATCTCCTGACCTCATAATCTTACCTCCTCAGCCTCCCAAAGTGCTGGGATTACAGGCGTGAGCTACCATGCCTGGCCAAAGCTAAGCATCTTTAACTGACTTTTCCACTGGGCTTCTCCTGACCTCATAATCCGCCCGCCTCTGCTACCCATTCTTTATTTTAATAAGGATACCATGCCCCAGACTTGATTCATCCCCGAAACATGGCTACAGTTTGGTTTCTTCTTTCCCCATGATTCTGCTAAGTATTTTCTATCAAGGTCAGCTCTTCCAACATTCTATCCCTGCTGAAAGCCTTTCTTACCTTCACTTTTCTGATTTTCCTTTGATTTCTAAGACTTTTATCTTTTCATTACCCTTCATGATCCCTCTTCCTCTGCTGGCTCCCTAAAAGAGGTGGGGATCCACAGACCCCTATTCTCAGATAATTTTTTTTTTTCATATTCTGCTCTATGCAACTGCAACCTCAATCTCGGGACATAAAAAACACTTTGGCATCTTCTCCCCCAAACTTGCTTCTACAATTGAGTTTTCTCTCTCAAATAAACATCTCACTGAAAGGAAAAAAATATATATTGAAACAGAAGGTGAGAGCTATTATGAAAGGATTAAAATTTCCCTTTCTGCTTATCTCTGGAATCCTGCACTTGCTAATTCTGCTGCCTTGGATAAGCCAGGTAGCAATATTTGTTTATTCTGAACTAATCTCTGAATAGCTTTTTTTTTTAACACTCTCCCGTGTCTTTAAGTCTTCCATATTCTACTGAAATATTTAATCACTTTATTCATATATCTAAATCTTTTAGTAAGTGATTTTCTAGCACAGATCCTCGTACATATTATGCACCCGCTTCCCTCTCTCCCCCATCCTGTCTTCCTGTATTAGTTTGCTAGGGCTGCCTTAACTAACTATGCCCCCTTCTGAATATATACCCAAAGGAGGTGAAATCACCACCTCATAAAGGTATCTGCATTCCCATGTTAATTGCAGCATTATTCACAATAGACTAGATACTGAAACAACCTAAGTGTCCATCAGTGCACAAATAGATAAAGAAAATGTGGTAATACATATACAATAATATTTTACTGTTGTTTTTTCACCTTTAAAAAGGAGATCCTATCTGACAAGGTGGTGTGCCCTGTAGTTCCAGCTACATGGGAGGCTGAAGCATGAGGATCATTTGAGGCCAGGAGGTCAGGACTCTAGTGCACTATGATTGTGCTTGTGAATAGCATTGCACTCAAGCCTGTGCAACAAAGGGAGACCTTGTCTATAAAAAAAGAAAAAAAAATTGTAGATCTTGCCATTTATTGCAACATGGATGAACATGGAGGACATCATGCTAAGTGAAATAAGCCAGATACAGAAATAAAAATATTACCTGATCTCACTTTTGTATAGAATATAATTCAACTATACAGAAATAGAGAACAAAGCAGCATTTACCATGGGTGAGAGGGAGCAGACGAAACGAGGAGATATGGGTCAAAGGATATAAAATAGCAGATGTGTAGGATGAACACATTTAGAGATCTAATGTACAACAAAGGACTAATAAAATTGTATTGGAGATTTTTGTCAAATAAGATTTTAGTTGCTCTTGTCAAAAAAGTAAGTAACTATGTGAGATGATTTGTATGTTATTTTGCCTCACTACAGGAACCGTCTTAGTATCTGTATGTATTTCATAACATCATCTTGTAAACATCAAATATGGATAATATAATTATTTTAAAACATACAATATCATTTTCATCTTTGTATGGAGTGCTCCTCAAAATACAGAAATGACATTAGGTTTAGCTATATGACAATCAATGGGGTTGACAGATGTCAAAGGCAGCTTATCCTGTTGTAATGTCACTTAGTTAATGGTAAAGAGCTTTGTGGATTCCTATTAAATGTTTTATCATGTGTATCTTTTATTAGTTGCAAGTTATTCGAACTTAAAATTCACGTGGATTTTTACTTTGGCTTTAGGCAGTTTGTAAGATAAATTGGTACAGGTTTTACATACTCACCTTCAGGGCTAAGTAGGTATCAGGTTTTGTAATGTAATGGCTCTGATTTCTTTTATAGTTTATATGTAAAGCTTAAACTGATAGGTCTAGGAGTCTTGTTTGTCATATAAACTACATTAGCCTTTGCATTTGTGGATAAAGCAGACATTGATGATAATACATACTGAAGTATATTTTTGGATAGCAAAGTAGACCCTTTAAAATAATTAATTTTGATATTATTAGTGTATTTATATGTACATATGTGATTTTCTAATTTTTGTATAATGCCTTATAATTTACAGAATCTTTATACTTTTTTCCTCTGATTTGCATAACATAGACATAGTTCTGTTTTATAGTTTAGAAAATTGGATGTTGAACAAATTTAAAAGAAAAATGCAGCTCACAAATAGGAAGTATCACAGCTAGGATAACTACTTAACCCTACAAAATTAAAGTCTTACAGAATTAAAGTCCATTGCTTTTTTCACACATTATATTGTGATGTGTTTATGCACACACACATCTGCAAGCATGTGTATGTACCTGTACATGTAAGTTTGAAGAGAGAAGATATGGACTTTTTTTATTCTTGGGAATGAATCATAGGATTGAAATTTCAAATTAAACCAAATTAAGGGATTTTTATTGAAGTCAAACTTTATTCTTCATCACAAGCACTGGAAAACAAAATATTCTTTAGCTTCTGTCCCCAGTTCTAGTCCTCATATACTGTCCAGGTAAGGGTTATTATTGTCACACATATATATGACTTATAAAGGAACAAACTAAAGCAGAAATTTGGGACAGAAAAACAGAAAAATAATCATAAAGAATTGAAACTTACTGGGAAGAATAATTAATTATGTAAGTATTATCAAAATTATTCCTGACTTGAAAATCTTATTATAGTTTTATTTCTGTATTTATAAGGAATATCCAAAAGCATTACTGTTTCGATTTTATTGAAGGTATTTAAATATTTAAGCAAATGAATGAATAGTGAAATATATTAGAATATTCAGCAAAAAATAGAACTTAATGTAACATTAGTGTTTAGAATTTTCTAAACACAAGTGGCCTTGTTAATAACAAGGCATCTGAGAATGCCATTTATTTACAATCAATGGATTCAATCAATGTATGTTTCAGTTTCTTTTTACCAAAGAACATTGTGAGAAAAGCTACATGGGTAGAGATGTCCTTTGTGGCCATTTGCTAGATTTACTATGACATGTTTGTGCATAAATATTTAGGTTGAAAAATGAAACCTAAGCAGACTTGCTCAATGAACTCTACTTATCTTGTTAATGATTTTCTAAGTTTTTGCATAGTTTTGAAAATTAAATGGATGTTCTATTGAACGTACTTTTAGTTAGGGTCTCTGTCACATGTGGCCTCTTTAGTCCCCAACAAGTATTTTAAATAGCATGAATGGATGTTTGTTTCTAATACGTAAACCATACTATTATTCACCATTAAGCATTTGACCATTTCTTCTTAAGCTCCTTCAGCAAGTCGGCTTCTCTTCTTTTTAACTAAAATTCATCATTTTGCAATTTTTTGCTATTGATCATTTTTTGCTTTTGCCATACTTCTTGGATGCTCAAGGTCCCAAAGCCAAATTTCCCATCCCACCAAACCTGCTCTTTCGCTTTCATTTCCTGTCACAGTTAATATAATCACAAGTATTCAGTAATCCGTAGTAGACAGTTTGATATGATCCTACACACAATCTTGTCTGCCATTCCCTATATTCTAAGATGTGCAGATTTTATTTGAGGCATGAGAGGAGGAAACTTGCTGAGAAAGGAAACCTGTCTTCATCCTGTCTTCTTTATTTTTCATTAATTTTTGCCTCACCCTGCATCTCTACTCTTTTCTTTTCTCTGTAATGCACAGATTCTATCTTTCCTGTTTCCTGACCCTCTTGAAGTCAACTGGTCCTGAAATGAAATCTGGGCTTATCCGAAGGGAAGGAGACCCGTAGTAGGTTTTAACCTGTGATTTCTGCCTAGTTCGGCAGAATGCGTTATTGTTATTTGGGGCACAAACACAGCCAATAATAAAGAAGACCTTACTTTGTGTTGTCCTTGCATCTTATAAATTTGGGGATCTAATAGGAAACAAATGGTGACTGAGTAATGCTAGATTCAAATATTTCTGGGTCCCTTAACCATAGTACTGTCAAGAACTATAAATATCTTAGATGTTGCCCCACTTGTGTACTAACAAGTTAGCCTGCCACATTTGTATGGACGTTGTCAGAATACATAAAGCTCCTGGGTCATTAACGAAGGACTTTATTACTCATAGTAGTAGCAGTAGCCAGAGTATTAGCATTTGTGCCAATTCACTAAATTCCAGGTCCCACAGGTGTTTTGAAATGGACTACATGATTTCTGACCATGCAGTGGGTTATGTTACAAAAGATGAACCTTAAGTTTAGGCAACCTGAATGTTTTAAAATTGGCAGCAAGCTGATTGACTCTGTCCCAAGAGAAGATATGATATTTGTTACATTAATTAATTAACAAACATTCCCTTTGCTTCAGAACGAGACTATTTCTGTCCTCTGAGGCTGTTTCCTACATACTGTTGACCCTTGAATAACATGGGCTTGAACTACATAGGCCCATTTATACATTTTTTAAACAAAATACACATGGAAAACACAGTACACACAGGATGTGAAACATGCTTATAGTGAGGACCAAATTTTTGTATATGCAAATTCCTCACAGTCATGGGTTGAGTATACATAGGAGTCTGGTACCAACCTGTAATTTATACCAAAAGACCACAGTCAACATCTTCAAAAAATTAGTCTGGAATAAAAGCAGTCAATACCTTTTCTCCTAAGAAGTACAGAAACATGAGAGGATATCTAGCATTCTAATACAGGTTGAGCATCCCAGATCTGAAAATCCAAAATCGAAATGCTCCAAAATAGGTTACTTTTTGAGTGCTGACATGGTGCTTAAAGAAAACGCTCACTGAAATGTTTTGCAGATTTTTAGGTTTGGGATTCTCATCTGTTAAGTATAATGCAAATATTTCTAAACCAAAAAAGGCCCAAATCCAAAACTCTTCTGGTCCCAACCAGTTTTGGACACAGGATACTTGACTTGTAATATCCAGTTTACCTCATTGCATAAAGCTACTTTCCAAGGATTTCATAAATCAGTTCTTTGCTAAGCAAAATCATTGTTGCAGTCTTAGTTTTAGCACTGACATATTACAGTGCCTTCCAACTGACCTTTGATATCACTTCATCCTATTTTAGTAAGTTTCCAATAATTTTATACTGTTTCGTGTCATAATCCATTTGTGTTGTTACAAAGGAATGCCTGAGGCATGATCATTTATAAACAAAAGAGGTTTATTTGACTCACAGGTCTGCAGGCTGTGCAAGGAACATGGCACCAGCAACTGCATCTGGTGAGGGCCTCAAGCTGCTTCCACTCATAGTGTAAGGGAATGGGGACCTGAGGTGTGCGGATCACGTGAGAGAAGCAAGCAGAGCAGAGGGGAAGGCAGGCACTTTTTAACAACCAGCTGTCATGTGAATTAATAGAGTGAGAACTTATTTGTTACCACAAGGAAGGCACCAAGTCATTCTTGGGACAAGTGCCCCCATCATCCAAACACCTGCCATTAGGCCCTCCAAAATTTGGGACTGAATTTCAGCATAATGTTTGTGGGGACAAACATCAAAAGTATAGCACTTGGTATGTAGGAAGTACCAAATAAATGCTAGTTATAGCTGTTTCTCAGTTAAAAATCTGATCTTGCCAGTTCCCTCCAGTATTCCATCTTAAACTTACTTTTATATAAAGTCTTTTATGGTTCAGCTATGGCTACCTCTTCTGCACTCCTGACCTGCATTGGATAGCCTCATGTGGATGCTTCAAACATCTCAAGCTCATAACATCTTATACAAATCTGGTTCTCCTCCCTCCTTTCCCCCATCCACAACATGCACACTCATTCTCTCACAGTGCTACTGTTGTGAGTGAATTTTATGCAACTACCAGTGGTGCAAATCAAAACATAGAAGTCTTTTATTATATGTTCCTCTTTTTTGCCCATTCGTGTTTTGAAGTTTATCTTCTAAAATATATCAACTTATTTCACTTCTCTCCATTACCACCCTAGTCCAAACCATCATTAGCTCCTCTCTTTCCTGAAACATTGCACTGGCCTCCTCTCTGTATTATCCCTGCCCTCCCACTGCCCCCATATGTATTTCAGTTTTTCTAGGTAAATACGCTTGTGTTAACTTATAACAACCCCATCAAAAAGTGGGCAAAGGATATGAACAGACATTTCTCAAAAGAAGACATTCATACAGCCAACAGACACATGAAAAAATGCTCTTCATCACTGGCCATCAGAGAAACGCAAATCAAAACCACAATGAGATACCATCTCACACCAGTTAGAATGGCAATCGTTAAAAAATCAGGAAACAACAGGTGCTGGAGAGGATGTGGAGAAATAGGAACACTTTTACACTGTTGGTGGGACTGTAAACTAGTTCAACCATTATGGAAAACAGTATGGCGATTCCTCAAGGATCTAGAACTAGATGTACCATATGACCCAGCCATCCCATTACTGGGTATATACCCAAAGGATTATAAATCATGCTGCTATAAAGACACATGCACACGTATGTTTATTGCGGCACTATTCACAATAGCAAAGACTTGGAATCAACCCAAATGTCCATCAGTGACAGACTGGATGAAGAAAATGTGGCACATATACACCATGGAATACTATGCAGCCATAAAAAAGGATGAGTTTGTGTCCTTTGTAGGGACATGGATGCAGCTGGAAACCATCATTCTTAGCAAACTATCACAAGAACAGAAAACCAAACACCTCATGTTCTCACTCATAGGTGGGAACTGAACAATGAGATCACTTGGACTCAGGAAGGGGAACATCACACACCGGGGCCTATCATGGGGAGGGGGGAGGAGGGAGGGATTGCATTGGGAGTTATACCTGATGTAAATGAGGAGTTGATGGGTGCTGACGAGTTGATGGGTGCAGCACACCAACATGGCACAAGTATACATATGTAACAAACGTGCACGTGATGCACATGTACCCTAGAACTTAAAGTATAATAATAAAAAATAAATAAATAAAAATAAAAAAAACAAACAAAGATTCCAAAGCAATTGAACAGGGAACATGAAGTCAACAAAGGATACTGGATCAGCTGGATAGGCGTAAGAAAAGACGCCCACTTCAGGTTTTAACTCACACCAGAGAGAAACATTGATTCAAAATGCATCATTGACCTAAATAAAAAACAAAACTATAAAGTTTTTAGATGAAGTTGGAGAAAATCTTTTCTACCTTGGGATACATTAAGATTTCTTAGAAGATAAAATGCACAAACCATAATACAAAACAAAATGATAAAATGAACTTCATCAAAATTAAAGTTTTGCTTTTTTCCTTAAAAAAATAAAATAAAATAAAATAAAATACTCCCTAACATTCCATTGCCATGAGGATGAAGACAAAACTCCTTACCACATCCTAAAAATACCTGTAAGATGTTTTTCCTGGATACTTCTCTACTATCATCCTACTCTTGCTTCCCCTGGCTCCTTCTACTGCAGATTCACTTCACTGGTCCTTCAACAGATATTGCTGAACAATAATTGTATTCCATGAGCTGTGGTTATAGCAGTAAACAAAGACAGAAAACATTCATGTCCTCAGAGATTGCATTCTTTTGAGGAAAGACAGACAATAAATAATAAAATACAATCAATTATAGTTGCTGTGACCTTTTCTGCCATAAGCTGATAACACATGTTGTTTTCACTTCCTGGAATGAATTTTCATACCCTTTTCACACAGTTATCTCATCCCTCATTTCTCAGATCAGGGATCCCTTGCTTGAGATAGCCTCTTCTGAAATCATAGACTGAACCCATTCACTCTAAACTCTCACAGAACCACATACTTTTCTTTAGTGGCACTTATCATGATCATGACTTTATATTGAGTTATGTATTAATAGATTTATATTTGTCTTACCCAGCAGACCATAAAGAATTACTTTGGTTTTCCTTTTCCATAACATATCTTGGGCCTAGGATGAATGCCACATAGCCGTAAACTACTCGATGCTGGAGACTTTGTTCTGTTTTTGATTCACTGATGTGTTCCAATCAGCTAGTCAGTAGGGAGAAAAAACAATCTCTCTCCCTGTTTCTCTCTTTCTGTATTATATAGCATAATACTTTTGTCTTATGATTGCATATGATGTATTGTGTGAGTATACTGAAAATATTTTAAAAGGAAACTGGGAAAATTGAGCAATGTCTTAGATATATAAAGATAACAACTTTTGAGGTTAAGGATGTTACACAGTTTCTTTGTTTTTATGTTACCAACAGATGATGAGTTGGATTGGAAGGTCAATTATTAGTCACAGTTGGTGTGGGAGTCTCTAAGAACACAGTTGCTAAAGAATTCATTTCAAAATTCTTATTTACTGATTACACATATTTGAGAATGGTATAACGTGTTTTAAACTACTATTTTCAATTAAAATAGAATTTGTATACTTGTTTGAAATGCATAGTCAGAATAAATACAAGTCCTATACCCAATTCCAATTTCTCTGTAAGATTATTTTCACATATTGCTTGAAAACTACTTTTTAAAAAATGAATATTTATTGGTTCTTCATTTAAATAATTACATACAGTTTTTAACCCTAAAGGTTATTTAAAGATAATTTTTACATATCTATAAAAATAAATATTTCTGAAATCCAGGAGATATATTTCATATGCTCTAAATATTTATGTCTTAAATCTTATGAATGTGTATAACTTTAAATTCTGTAAACATTGACGTGTCTATTGTCATGTCAATAGTCTACTGATGATGATCTATTTTCAATAAAAATGAATATTATCTATCTTTAATAAAAATGATTTATTTGCCCCATTAGCTTAAGGTATTAGGCACAAATTACTTTATAATAGTGTCTGGTGTTTTAAAGTCATGGAACAAATTATTTTATTCTTCTAACCAATTTTTTTCCAAAGCAAAAGTGAAACTTTGAATTTGCAAATTAGTTTTGTAAGAAGCATGTGTTTTTCTACGTGTAGCTCACTGTCTTCTATTACTTATATACTTGGTAGATTTCATTTATGAAATTTGTTAGAAGTATGTATTTTCTATGTGTACCTCATTGTCTCCTATTTATACACTAGGTAAATTTCATTTATGTACAGTCTTAAAATACTTTGGGTATTTTAATAAAAACTACACACTAATGTTCTAAGCATGTTAAATGATTCACAAACCCTTCTTACAACTTTCAAAATGCCTTTCAAATGTCTGCCACATCTGCTACATTTTAATTATAGCTGTTCTGTTCTATTTTTGTATAAGTTTTCTTTCTTCTGTTTATATTAGCATTAGAATTCTTGTCCCTACTCTAAAATCTGTATTTATAAATTCATGGACTTTGTCTCCACTAGACACACTGGAGGGATTTCATGTTTATTAGTCTGAAAAACTGGGCTCAGGAAAGCTCATTTTAATGCTTAGCGTGATAAATAGTTGAATTGGCAAATAGCATGTCTTACAAGAAGGGTAAACTCCTTCAAGACCCATTATCGCTAGAAGCAGTGTTCTTAGAGTAATTTTAAGGAACAGTTTCTGTAGATGATTGGTGATGTATTGTATATAATACCAGTTAAAATTCATGCTGATTTGAATGTAACCATAGGTTTTCCTCAGTAAAATACAGGTTTTCACAAATATTGTTTGATCTGTGTTCAAAATTGAGTTTGCAAGTTTTAACTTCATACCACAGTAGATATCTTTATCCCATTTGTGTCAGCTTGTGATGGAATATTAGGGACTACATAAGACTGTTAAATTTACTATATATGACAAATTCATTTACTATAATTTAATACCCATTTTTGAAGGGAAATCTTCATGTTCTATATCTTGTTCTGAAATTTTCCAGAAGATTTAAAGGTTAGTTGCCCTACTTACTGTGCAACTTCTTTTGTCAGTGTGATTTTTATACTGCATGATATACTCATTTTTATACTGCCCTGTGATTTTTATACTGCAGTGCTAGAGAGCAAAGTAGATTATAGAATGCACAACATAGTACTGGTCCTATTAGACCTGGGCTAGAGGGGACATTTATGCTTTATGGGAGCTTCCTATGGTTCTGTTCTGGCTGTACCCACACCATAAGGCAAGGAGTTTCATAGGGCCCAGGTGTGAGCATGTGGAGCCAGCATTCCCCTCGTCATTCTCTAGTACATATTCTGAGCACCTGAGGTCCCCCAAGTCCTTGCCTATTTGGCCCCCAAACCACCTCCAGGACCTATTTAAGTTTGTTCCTCAAGCTCATCTACCTGAGAGCAGACCTCATTGCTAGTGAATGAACATCTAAGTCTGCAGAGTTCCCAAGAAGTGGATATATGCAGGGGATGTGTGACTGAAGCTGGCAATGTGGGTTTAGTGTCCATCTTCCCAAGGATAGACCATACCACAGATGTACATACCTCAGACCTAAAGAATTCCAGGACATGAGTCTGTACGGGGAGCTTGGTGGTTTGGGAATGGATGCCCACAAAAATGTGAGCATAACCTTTTGTAGTGCTGTACAGAACTGAGAGTGAGTCTAGGTCTTCCCATACCAATCTGTTCTGGCACAGGTGGAGTTCTAGAAATCTGAATTCTATAAGGCACTTTGCCTAATTGGAAGTATACTTATTGGGAAGTAATGAATGTAAAGCCAATATGAATAAGAAGGTCTATTGTCGTGATAGAAGTATGGAATTTATTTTATTTGATAGTTTGTTAACTTGGCTTATAACTCTAAATATTTCAACTTATTCTATAGGAGATTCCATTTGCACTACTACTCTAGGCTCTAAAAACGTTAGAAGTTAGCCTATACAGGGGTTTCAAATTCTGTTTTCTAAAATCAGTATTAACTATTTATTAGAAAATTTGACTCTTTTCATAAAGTTATTGATCCTAAAGGGAACCTTGAGGTCGTTGGCTCCACTCACTCACCCAGAATGGGAAATCACTTTCTAGAATCCATAACAGATGCTTATTCTGTCTCTGTTTTAATATTTTTAGAAACAGGCAGCTCAACAACATTAAAAGCAATGTTTCTAATTGTTTAATTAATTTAATTTTAAAACATTATTTCTAATGTTTAGTTCTATTCTTTCTTTCTTCATTTATTCATGTGAAACAGGGCTCAGTGCTCTCACTGGACAGCCTAAGCCAAAAATTAGTGGCAGGCTGTTTTTCCACACTGACACCTTTATTTGGGGATGAGAATTCACTGACTTTTTTAGCTGGACTGTGCATACTTTCTGTATTGTTATCTATGTCATTCACTTTTATATTCATTCACCCAAGGTTTATCAGGTACCCAATGCCCAAAGGCTTTTTATTCATTCCTTAGTTCAGAAAAGAGTCTCTGAGCATTGTCATTATTTCACCAGATTAATTTTAATTTTACTAGAATAAAAAAATTGTAAGCCATGCTTTATAACAAATGTGTTTATTTCTCTAAGGGAGAACTTTTGTTTGATGACTAAGAAATTTCTCATTCAGCCATTGCTTCTTCCTTGAGTTTATTTTATTAAAAATTTTTGCTGATTTGGAAGAAAAATGCAATAACACTTCTTTCAAAAATATGTTGTGGGAAACAAGGAATATAGAATGCTAAGATAATATAAATCAAAATATAATTGATGTGGAAAATCCTTTAGTATCCACATAAAAATGTTAGAACTAATAAGTGAGTTTAGCAAGGTTGCAGGACACAAGCGCATACAGAAGTAAATTGTTTTTCTATACATCAACAAAAAAAGGGTTTGAAAATGAATTTTTAAAATTCCATTTATAATAGCATCAAAGGAGAAAATACTTAGGAATGAATTTAACAAATAAGTGCATGGCTTGTATGCTGAAAATTATAAAACCTTATTGAAAGGCATTAATGGAGGCCTAATTAAATGTAAATGCATCCTATGTTCATCATTTGAAAGACTAAATATTGTTAAGATGATAATATCCCGTATTCATCTACAGATTCAGTGAAATCCCTATAAATATTTCAGGTACTTTCTTATATAACTGACAAAATAATCTACAAATTCATGTGGAAATCCAAGAGACCTAAAATCACAAAAACAATTGTGAAAAGAATGAACACATTTGGAATACTCATACTTTGTGATTTAAAAATTTACTACAAAAATACAATAATAAAGAAATTGTAGGCTGGTTGCAGTCACTCACGCCTGTAATCCCGGCACTTTGGGAGGCCACCATGGGAGTGAATCACTTGAGGTCAGGAGTTCAAGAGCATCCTGGGTAACATGGTGAAATCCCGTCTCTACTAAAAATACAAAAATTAGCTGGGTGTGGTGTGTTGGCAGGCGCACCTGTAATCCCAGCTTCTTGGGAGCCTGAGGTAGGAGAATCACTTGAAATGGGAGGCAGAGGTTGCAGTGAGCTGAGATTGTGCCTCTGTACTCCAGCCTGGACAACAGTGAGAGACTTCATCTCAAAAAAAAAAAAAAAAAAAAAAAGGAAAAAAGAAAAGAAAGTGTAGTGTGGACGTAAGGACAGACATGTAGATCAATAGAACTGCTTCGAAAGTCCAGAAATAGACTCTCACACATTTATGGTTAATTGATTTTTTTACAAGGGTGTCAAGAGAATTCAGTGTGAAAAAAAATAGTCATTTCAACAAGTGATGGTAGGACAGCTGATTATCCACATGCAAAAAAATGAAGTTAGACTCTTATCTTGTTTATAAAAATTTTGCTCAATATGGATGGAAATTATAAAACTCCTGGAAAAAAACGTAGAAGTATGTTTACCACTATGGGTTAGGGAGTGGCTTCTAAGATTCTAAGATATGACCCCAAAGTTAAATGGCAAAGAAAAAAACTTAATAAATTGAACTACATCAAAATTGTAATTTTGTGGGTGCAAATGATATCAAGGAAGTGAAAAGAAAACATGCAGAATAGGAAAAAATATTTGCAAATTATTTTTCTGATAAGGGGCTTGTATCCAAGAGTGTAAAGAACTTTTATGACTCAGTAATAAAATTACAAATAATTCACTTAAAAATTGACAGCTGACTTGAGTATATTTTTTTATAGAAAGTAGCAAATTTACAATGATCATGTTAATATATGCTCAACTTCATTCTCATTCTTTATTAAAGAAATGCAAATGAAATCCTCAATGAAATACCATTGCGTACATGCTAGGATGGCTAAAATAAAGACAGACAATAGCAGTAGCAAGTGCCAGTGAATATGCAGAGATCCTGGAATCCTCATACATTACTGATGTGATTGTAGAATGATACAGTAACATTGGAAAACATTTTGCAGTTTTTCAAAATGTTAAGCATATTGCTGCGGTATGACTTACTCCACTTCCAGGAATCTACCCAAGATAATGCATTAGAGGAGCTTTCTCCTTTCGAGTTGGGTGAAGGGGATATGTTTAAAGGGAAAGGATGTATAATCTTTTCCTAGAGATTAAAAATCACCACAAACATCAAGCCCTTAAATTATATATATTAGGCCTAGTTTTCAAAAACCACCCAACAAGTTAGGAAGTGGTTTCATCATTTTATATGAGTTCTTTTTACATTTCTGAGGCCCATAAAAATTAGAACACATATTTGATTAGTCTGACTTCAAAAATTGTGGCTGTTTTATCCTACATTTACTGTCTCCAAGCACAGAATCAGTTACAAAATGGGGCCTATATACCTAAAACAAAGGGATGATATAAGATTTCAGGTACACCTTAAATTTAACAGAGGAACAATTTTTGGTGAAGTGTTCATCCCCTGGAAAACATATACAAATATATATGTATATAGGTATGTATATATCTATATATGTATAGATATACACAGTAAATACATATATATTCATTTTAAATATATTTTAAGGGAACCGCTTAATTTCTTCAATTTGATAGCATTAGTATTTATTATATTCAGTGAAAATATTGATGCTAAGGGAGATGGCCTTCCAATGTATATTTAAGCCATTCATAAATACTAGAAATGTATTTAATAAACTTCTCAATTTGCCTTATGTAAGTTTGGCCTCTTGAAATATACAGGCAAGAAATTAGGAGTAGTATGTGCAACAAACGTAATGACTGTTTCATTGTGACACTTGCCATGAATGGTCACTGGATAACCAGCAGTTTAAAACAGTGTCGCATCACCTACTTCCCAATAATTTATACACAGTAAGATGCTTTCTATAACATGTGCTGAGTGAATGAAATTATTTCATGACAAAACTGTGCCCTGGGGCAAGATGTATGTGAAGCAGGTCACATTCAGTTCTATTTAAATACCTCCTGCTATTGACATAGTTGGAATTTTTACCTCTAATGAATAATGGCCTGCCTCTATACATTCAGAAAAATTGAGTTTTAAACACAAGGAATGCCTGATGTAATTAGATTTCTGAACATCTTGAAAATAAATTAATACAAATTCAAGCACATCTGCTTGTAACATTTCTGTAAATTGAGTCTAAATGGTGAATGTCATTTTATATAATTATCACAGTAAAAGTAGGATCAGGAAAAAAGTCTTTTCGTTTGAACCAAACCAATGCAGCTTGAATTGCTGATTTTAAATATGTTGTTTTCTTTTCGTTAAGATAGTAGATCTCAAGATACCTTTGGCAACAGTAAAGCCTCTTATTTTTTTGCACACACATAGAACATATATTCTACTCATGCTCTGGAAATAAATGCAATTGAATTTGAATGTGATGTGAGAAAATCAGAAATAACCTAGTATTGAATACAGGTTGTTCCCAATTAATAATTCATTTAAAAAATCAGATTTATTGCTTTTTTATATCAATATCAGATCTACTGATTGATCAGATCTATTGAATAAAATAAGCTCTCTGAGAGCTTATTTTCTAATATTTTACATGAAAAAATTAGAATGCATTGCGTGTCAACCCAAAACTTTCAAACAGTTTTCTAAAATATAACCCAAATTATACTTAACCATTAACATATAAGTAACAAGAGATTATGCTAGGTTTTAAAATGCGTAAAATGTCACTTTCTGATTACTGATCAATAAGGTTGCTAAAAAAAGTTTTTTTTAATTTATGTCACCTCTCTTAGATGTCACTCTTTTGTTATGATTTCCAAGATGCATACATGATATTAAAATCAATCCAGATTTTAAAAATGTATTGCATTTTGTGGATATAAATATGAATTTTAAAGTTTAGTACCATGTTTTGTGGAAATAAATGTAAGTTTTCTTGTGTAAACAGCAGTCTAAAAATCATTGTATTGAGAGCTGCATATGTTTTATGAAGTTTTCATGTTAAAAACCAGTGATATTCTTCTAGAAAGATTTATTCAGAGGGAAGGCTGATGGGTGGACCTGAGTTTAAATTTAAATTATCTATTGTAATGGGTGCCGGGAGTGAAAAATAATAGATGTGATATGGTCCTTGGCTTCAAGGAAGTCATAGTCTAATGAGGAAAACACTTGCAAATAGCACATTAAAAAGTGACGAAAGTGTTGCATGTAGAGTAGAAAGTGCTAAAGGAAACCTGGGATGGAGCAATCATGTGAAATGAGTATTAAAGCTGGGCCTGCCTTAGAGATGAAGTAATCCTTCACTCATTAGAGGAAGGAGGGAAGGTCATCAGCAAAAGCCTAAGAACTTTGAGAGTATTGTTTGCTCACAGTATGTACGAGGATAGACTGTGCCTGTTTCAGGATGGCAAGAAAGAAGACTAGAAAGTGGTGAGAGACACAACTAGAATGGTTGATCAATTTTTAGTGACCGGATAAAAATTAGAATTTAACTTTCAACAGTGAGAAGCAGGTACATGTCAGGGTAGTGACACTCATTCATTCAACAAAGATTTGAATACTTAGTATAGCTAGGGAATAAACACAGTTCAGATACCATATTCCAACAGAAGAGAGAAATGTGGAATGCTCAGATCTGTGTTTTAGAAAGACAGCTTGGATGTGGAAGACAAGTTTTACATGGATTTTCAGGGAAACTGGTTGAAGGGGTCCTGCCTATTCAGGTGAGAATGATGGGAAAGTGAATTGAGGCAGTGAGAGAGCATCTGAGTGGAGAAGCTCCATGTGAGAGAAGCTCCAGAGATGGAATCAACAGGATTCCTTGACTACTGCATATAGAATGGGGAGTACCAGGGAGTAACTCTTGTTCATATGGCTGAGATTTCTGGTTTTGTTGTTCTTGGGTGACTTAGGAAGCTTGTGGTAAAAGAGAAGATAGTGAAATAACAGGTTTTCGAGCTAATAGGTTTTAGAATACAGTTTGAGATGCACTGAGTTTTATTTGTATTAAACATTTTAGAGTAGAAATATAGAGTAAAATTTGAAAAAAGTATAAAACCCAGGAAGGTAGTTTGGGCTTATTGTCTAAAAAGATGAAAGATGGTAGATGTGTATTATGAAAGTGGATGAAATCAACGGGAAGTGTGCTTTGCGCAGATGACCTCAACAAAAGGATTTAGTTCCAATGTAAAAGGAAATGGGAAAATGTTATCTGGTTGAAGGAACTGCAGTACTGATGGTCTCAAGAATTTAGAAAAAGGTTCAGGAAGGCAATGAACCAGAGTAGCCCTACTGAGGTGTAGGGGGAAACTTCATACTGTGGCCACATCTTCTTCACCTGTTCTCTCATAAATCCACTCTAATGAGTGTCTAAAATTATTCTTATAAAGATACGTGGCATCTTTCACCTTGCCAACGCCAATAGTCAAAACTCAGCTTTCATTTAACTATACTTCTCAATAGGATGAGTCAGTTGATTTCTTTCTTTTTCTTAAGATACTTTCTGCACTTGAATCTTGTGATCTACATTTTCCTGATTTTCTTCCTCTTGCACTCATTGCCCCTTCTTACTTCATTTGCTGGATTCTCATTCTCTTTCTGAGCTTTACATATTACAGTATCACTGGCCTCGGTCCTTGGCGATCTTCCTTCCTCTATTCCACTCCTATAAATTTGAGCATCAATCATATGCTAATGACACAAACATTTATGTAAACCCCAATCTTTTCCTTAGTCTCCAGAATTCCTTATCCAACTCCTGATTCTACATCTCTGATTAGGTCTCACCTGAATGTAGCCAAAGTACAACTTATATTTTTCCCAGCCAAGCCTGTTCTTCTGCTAGTCATTTTTAGATCTATAAATGTTGCTACTCCTCACCTACTTACTCAAGCCAGAAACCTGAGAGTCACTGCTGATTTCCCCCCTTTTTCTTAGACTTCCATTCTATCTACAGCAAACCTCTACCTTCAAAACAATCCAACCAATTTGTAGACCTTTACCTCTAACACTATATCCTTCAGCATATCTCACCTGGTCTAGTGCAACTGCCTCACAACTGGTCTTCCTGCCTCCACTCAAATCAGATGAAAACTGTGCTAAAATTATTCAAAATTTTACCATTGTACTTAAAAGAAAATAAAATTTCTGTCTTATGATGTTAGTTATTGTTGCACAATAAATTACCTCAAAACCTAAGAGCTAAAAATGGCAAATGCTTACTATCTGGCTGTTTCCATAGGTAAGGAATTTTTGAAAAGCCTGGATGCACAGTTCTGGCTCAGGGTCTCTTAAGAAGTGGTGGTCATTGAAAAACCTTAATGTTGAGAGAGGACTTATGTCTAAGGTGTCTCCCTCACATTCTTGTTAGCAAAAGGCTTCAGTTTCTCACAACATGGACCTCTACATAGGGCTGGTTGAATGTTCTCAAGACATGGTACCTGCCTTCCCTCTGACACATGTTCTGTTTCTTTCTTGTTCCTTTTTTTTATTTTTGTTTTTTTGTTTGTTTGTTTTTTGAAGACAGTCTTGTTCTGTCACCCAGGCTGGAGTGGTCAGTGGCACAATCTTGGCTCACTGCAACCTCTGCCTCCCGTGTTCAAGCAATTCTCCTGCCTCAGCCCCCTGAGTAGATGGGATTACAGGCACTTGCCACCATACGTGGCTAATCTTTTGTATTTTCAGTAGAGACAGGGTTTCACCATGTTGGTCACACTGGTTTTGAACTCCTGACCTCAAGTGATCCACCTTCCCCAGCCTCTCAAAGTGCTAGGATTACAGGTGTGAGCCACCTCACCCAGCTTACAGACATGTGTTCTAAGAGAAAGAGTGAAAAGGGAACCACAGTGTTTCTAATGACCTATTCTCAGAAATGGTAGATTTTCTATCCCTTTCTCCCACATTCATGCCACACTAAACACATCACCCTTCTAGCAATTTCTTAAATGTACCAAATTCTTTCCAGCCTGAGATGTCTTGCACTTTCTGTTTCATTTACCTTGAAAATTCTACCCCAGATCTTCATGTAGTTATTTCCCATACTTAATTCATGTCTCTGGTCAAGGATGACTTTCTTAAACAGGCAATTTTTAATCATTCTTATCTAAACATCACTCACTTCTCACCATTTTATATGCCATTACCCCCTTTCATGTTTTTCAAAACATTTATTTTCATTTGTGACAACATGGATGGACCTGGAGGACATTATGCTACGTGTCACAGAAGGACAATCACTACATGATTCCACTTACATCTGATATGTAAAGTAGTCAAATACATGGAAGCAGAGAATAGAATTGTGATTACCAGGGGCTGGAGCAAGGGAGAAATCAGTAATTGTTGCTCAATGGATATAGTGTTTATTATACAAGATGGTAAGTTCTAGAGACCTGCTTGATATGATTTGGATATTTGTGCTCTCCCAGTCTCATTTCGAAATAGAATCCCCAGTGTTGAAAGTGGAGCCATGGAGCCTAGTGGGAGGTGTTTGGGTCATGAGGGCAGATCCCTCATGAATGGATTCGTGCTATCTCCATGGTAATGAGTGAGTTCTTGGTCTGGTAGTTCACCTGAGGGCTGGTTGTTTAAAGAGGCCTGGTCCCTCCTCCTCTCTCTCTTGCTCCTTGTCTCACCATGTGACATTCTGGCTCCCCTTCCTTTTCTCCATGACCACAAGCTTTCTGGGTCTCGCCAAAAGCCAAGCAGATGCTGGCACCGTGTTTCTACCATGTGCAATCATGAGCCAAGTAAACCTCTTTTCTTTATAAATTACCCAGCCTCAGGTATTCTTTTACAGCAATGCAAATAGACAAATATACTGCTGTGCAACATAGTACTTATAGTTAACAATACAGTATTGTGTACTTTAAAATATGTTAAGAGGATAGATTTCACCTTAAGTATTCTTAACACAAAGAGCCAACAACCCCCCTTCCCCCCCCAAAATTAAAACAAACCGAAGCATACACACAAAAGAACACAGGGAAATTTTTAGAAATGATGAATATATTTAGTATACTAGTTGCAGTGACGGTGTCATGGCTGTATGCATATGTTAAAAGTCATCAAAATATAATAAAAATATGTTCAGTATTTTGTATACAAACTTACATAGTAAAACTTTAAAAAAAATCCTTCTCTGAATTACATTATAATTTACCTATTCATTTACTTTCTACCTCACTAGACTATAAGATTGAATAAGGCACAGATTTTGCTTCACCACATTTTTCAGTTTCTGGGATGGTGCCTGGGACATAGTAGGCTTTCAGTAAATAATTATTGAATGAAAGAGTACATAAGTAAGAATATGAATCATTGATATAATGGTTCAGAACCTGTGCTTTATAATTCAGATCTCTTACTTTCCTTGCTGTACAATTGGGGAAATTAATATGCAGGTTTTCCTTTTGTATAATGTACGTAATATTTGTGTGTATTGTCGTGGGTTAATATGAAGATGGAATGATATAATGCATACAAATCACTTGAGCAATTCGTTGCACCAGGTGCAAGTTTAAGGCAACTTGATGTTGTCTTTGTCAGCATGATGGACTGTGGAACTCTGACACACAAAGTGGAATATCAATGTAAGATCTGCTGCTTTTCTTTTGTAATGTGATTATGGTTGCTTAGCAAGGAGAAATATGTGTCCTGAATTTTTTTTTTGTTGTGTTGAGATCTATGTGTATTTCACTTAGCAAGATCTAATTGAAAACACTGAATACATTCAGAGAAAGGGACCCTAATGGGACAACTACATGTAGATATATATGGAATGAGTATCAATAAAATATTTTATTCTTTTAAAAAAACCCATTAAAGTTCTTAACGTTAAAATTTAAGAATTTATGTCTGAGTCTCAACACAGTTAAAAATAAATAAATCTTACCTCTTGCCTTTTGTGAAGTAGCACTGCTTAATGTTAGACGACAATACTATCCAAAAGATTCCAACATTTTTTTGATGATGGTTTCAGAAAATTTATACCACACCCTATTCTTATCATCACCATAGCTGCATTTTTCTCCTTCATTTTGTCCTATTTCTTATTTAAATGAATATGTATGATATTCTTGGCATTTATATAATGATATTAGTCTGATAAAGGACACATTCAAATGTAAATCATGGGTATACCGTCATTTATTAACAGTCTACTTAAAGACAAGGTATAAGCTTGTGAAATACATGACATTGATTGTCATGATGTTTGGTTTTAATGATACAAAAATTCAGTAAAGTCTAGTGTCCAGCCCCCAAATGCAAGTAAATAAAATGATAATAGCTAGTATATGTCATGCTCTTATTGTGTACCAAAGGCTATTCTAAGTACTTTTGAAAATTTGACTCACTTAATCCTTACAACAGTTTTATGAGGCTATTATTTCCATTTTAAACTAAGCAATGTGATGCAGAAAACTTAAGTAAACTAAGTAAATGAACTAGAATATGTGCAGGAGTTGATCATTGCCTAATACATAGAAAATCCTTAGAAAGCAATAACTGTCATCATCTTGTTGGCAAGTGTCACACAGTTAACAAGTGGCAGATACAATACTGTATCCGGAAGCCTGCATTCTTAAGAAGATACTAGGATGCCCCTCATAAGATTTGATTCCCATATTAAGGTGAATGGGTGGGAAAGAACAACAGAAGCCCAGAAAACTTAAGTGACTTGTTCAAGGCCACTGTGTTAGATTGTGGTCTTATCTTAAAAGCAAAACAGTACATCCTGAATATTTAACATATGAATTAGGTGATAAGAGTTTATAGAGAGTGAAATTTCTGAGTTACTCTGTACAACTCCATGAGAGAGAGGAACTGTAAGCCAAACCTTGAAGTGGTTATAATTTGGATAAGCAGACAGGAAATGGGGATCGGGGTATCAGATGGTTTCAGAATTTTAGTAAGTTCAACGCATTAAAATAAATGGGTAGTGATTAAAACAGTTAACTATCTTATGATTAATATCATTGAAAATAAATGCTTGGATCATATTTAAATTGTCTAGCAGTTAATGTCTCTATTTCTACTTCAATAATCAAAAATAATTACTTGTGAAGATACTTAAAATTATTTAGCACTGATTTGTCATTAATGGATCTGACAGTCTCTTATGCCTTCAATAAAAAGGAAAATATGATTCAATATTCAAGAACAACTTTCCGTCCCTTAAATGGTTGTGGAATTAGACCAGTATTCACTAAACTTTATGACCTGCTGACTGTTGGTCTGGGAGATCCATAACTTAGGACATCTGTTTTGCTAGCAACGTAGTTCAGATTTAAGGTTAACATGTTATCATTTAAGGTTTGTTCTGTGAGAAATTACCCATTTTATTTTTGTATGATGTAAAACACAGGTTTAGGGTATAATTTCCTATTCTGCTTTGGCCTAAGAACCAACGCTATAAAGATGGGTAAAATAAACTTCCTGCTGAGAGATTACAAAATACAGGGAGACAGATGTGATCATATCAAAACAATGCAATAATTATTGCCAGAGAGCAGTGCACAAAATGCTAATTGTTATAATAACATCATTTGAAAGATTTACTTTCTTTTAAAAAGATAAGTAAACAGAGGCTAACTAACTGGCTTAAGATCATGTAGCTAGCAGGTGACAAAGATATTTTAGTACCCAGATTGAACTCCAAAAACCACAAAGGGAGGTCAAAGAAATTTTGCATTAGTAAGGCCTGTTGGATTAATATTATTAATGCAGCATAATAATTTTAAAGTGGCATTTAATCACTTACCTATTTCTGAGGTGGATTTGAGGCACCTTACATAAAAGCAAGTACAAGATAAAAATAAAATATTCCTGCAGAATAAAACAAATAAGAAGTTGTAAATTTGATGAAAGGAAAAAGAATTATGCAATAAATCCTTATCTGAGGAAAGTTAGAGCTATTTGAAGACAGACTTAGCTTTGAGCTTCCTAGAAGGAGTTATGGCAAAACATGAACCTTAATTGCCCACTCCCTGGAAAAATGTTTTATATGAAGACAAATTTCTAAATGGTATTTTTAAGCAAAGATTGGCTTCTTTTTAATCACTTTTGTTCACATTATTAAATGTAAAACTACATTGAGGACTCTTCAATTTTTACATTCTTTTTCTCTCTTTTATGTATTTATAATATGTATTATATATGCTCTTTGAACTCCTATTTCTTTATTTGGAAAGTGGGATAATTGTTACTGATTCTACAGGATTATAATGCAGATATTCATGGCAAAGTACCATTGATGTTTCTTCACCCATTTTTTGATACTGAAATTTCAAAATTTCTGTCTTTCTCGTGAGTATCAAAGAGATAAAATTTGTGCAAAGTCGTTTCCCTGTATTCTGTGATTAATGTTAGGTTTTTATTTCATGACAATTGTAGTCTATTTGCCCTTTTATTCTGGACTTAGATTTTGAAGTGATGGAAGCTTGTAGTATACATAATCTCTAAATTTTCATGTGAAAATTTCTAAAAGGAAGACGAAAATTATACTTCTGTGCTGCATTATTCTATTCTATTAACACTAATTATTAAAGGTTTAGTTCTGTATTCAAATACAAAAAGCAAAATGTATTTTTACTTGGAAACTAAAAAAGTATAATTTCAGAGTGGAAAAAAGTATAAACTTTACTTGGTGATATTATTTTAATATAAGTTGTCCGTGTTCCGTTTATAATGAGTTTTAATTACCAGGTAGTTAAGTATAATTTGTAAAATAGTTAAAGTTCCTTCTGAAAATATTCGTAAAGAAAAGTTAGGTGTTTTACAACTTCTCATTGAATTTTGATTATAGATGACCAAAAATTCGAAAACATTGAATACTGGCATTCCACCCTATTGTTATATTTCAAGGTCATTTTCATTTCATTAACAAAAAATATTTTCTTCGCCGACAAATTCCATGTTCTTCATTTAAATACATTCTAAAATTATATCTTGCATGCAAATGTTCTTTTATGTAGCATTGAAAGATTATTTTTGAAGCCTTCTCAATAATTAAATGTATCTGGATTCTGAAAATTTCCATAGAACTAGAAACTTCTAGTTTGCACATATTGTAAATTTGTCTCTTCTCTTTATTTTTAATTTCAGAAATATAAATATCTGGAAGACCATGTAATTCACCCTCTATAAAGCAATTAGGCATAAACAGTTCTACATAATTGGTCCTTGAAGTACATATTTAGTATCATTTAATATTTAGTTTTATATAGCTCTATGTTGTGTTTGAAATGACTGGAAAACAAGTAATTTATTTAAATTTACATAAATTTTGACTTTAGGGGAAAATATTATATAATTTTAAAATCCATCTTGAATAACCAACTTAAAATATAAACAGATAATTGTGATTTCTGTGTTTTTGCATATGTAATTATATCATATATATTTAAAAATATGAGCCTCAACAACGTGCCAATTGTAAAAAGAAATATAATCACAACAAAATAACTTGTGTTAAGCATCAAAATACAGACACAGTCCTAGCACATTAATTTTATAGCTATTAAGGATTCTAATATCTTAAGCAAATTCTATTTTGAGGTCAGATAAATACTAGAAGTGTGTGGGAAGCCAGTGTTAAATACTTAGTATACCTGGTTCAGGAAGTATGAATTTTGTTGCAGGAAAGAAATCATGTGGGTTAAGAAAGTAACTTGACAAGGTAGAGATTCACATATTCAAATCGTTCCTTTCACTGAAATATTACTCATATTTTCAGAATGAATATAAAATAATCTTTACATTGACACTGAGTTTTGAAGTCATAGACTATACTAAACTATACATATAGGAGAGGTATTAAAAATATTTTTTAAAAAGCTTCAGCAAAATGAAGAACCATTCTTAATATAAAAGAATTACATAGTACGACTTGCCAGTCCAGGCAATTGCATCTCCTATTTTTCTATAATCCTTTGTTGTAAAACAAAACAAAATAACAAAAAACAAAACCTTCAAAAATTTCCTCCACTTTATTGAGATATGGCTGACATACAAAAAGCTGTACATATATAATGTATACAGCTTGATGAATTTGGAGAGAAGTATACCCCTATGAAACCATTAACACAACCAATACCATAGTCATACCTATCACCTCAAAAAGTTTACTCCCACTACATTTATTTATTTTTGTGATAAAAACACTTAATACAAGATATACCCTCTTAGCAAATTTTTAAGCCAACAATACAGTAATGTTAACTATAGGCACTATGTTGTACAATAGGTCTCTAGGACATGTTCACTGTTTATAGCTAAAACTTTGTATCTCTTAACCAACACTTCCCTGTTTCCTCCTTCTCTCAGTCCCTGTCATCACCATACTTCTTGCTTCTATGAGTTCGACTATTTTAGATTCCTCATGTATAAATTTATGGTCTCTTAGTCTATTAGGGCTGCTATAATAAAATACCATAAATGGAGTGCCTTATAAACAATAAACATTTATTTCTCACAATTCTAGAGGCTGGAAAATCCAAGAAAATCCAAAATCTTGGAAAATTCCAAGATCCGGTAGGTTTGGTTTCTGGTGGGGGCTTATTTCCTGCTTCATAGATGATGCTTTCTTCTTGTGTCTTCACATGGTTGAAGGGGTGAATGAGCTCCCTTAACTTACTCATTTATGTGTCATAGCTCTGAAGTTTAGGAAGTCCAAGATCTTGGTGCTGGCAGATTCAGTATCTGGGTAGGGGCCCAATTTCTGTTTTGTGGATGCTGCCGTGTAGTTGTCTCCTTACCTTCCAGCTGTGTTCCCATGGTAGAAGTTGTGTTGGGAGCTCTCCCTCAGGCCTCTTTTTTAGGAGCATGAATTTCATTCATGAGGGTTCCATTCTTATGAAATAATCACTTCCCAAAGGCCTAACCTTTTAATACTGTCATCTTAGAGTCAGGATTTGAACAAGTGAATTTTGGGGGGGCACAAACTTTCAGACCATAACAACTAGGTCATATGGTCAGGAATCTCTATACTGTTTTTTCATAGTTACTGGATTCACCAGTTTGCATTTTCATCAACAATGTACAAGGATTCCCTTTTATCCACATCCTTGCCAACGTTTGTTTTTTCAATAATAACCATACTAACGGGTGTGAAGTAATAATTCATTGTTGCTTTGATTTCCATTTCTCTGATGATTAGTGATGTCCAGCATCTCTTCATATTGCTATTGTCCATTTGTATATCATCTTTGGAGAAATGCCTATTCAGGTTCTTTGCCCATTTTGAATTCATTATTGGTTTCTTGCTATTAAGTTGTGGGAGTTCCTTATATATTTTGGATATCATTCTATTATCAGATATATGGTTTTCAAATATTTTGTTCCATTCTGTAGGTCACATTTTCATTTTGTTGACTGTTTCTTTTGCTATTTAGAAACTTTTTGTTTGATATAATCCCACTTGTCTATTTTTGCTTTTGTTGCTTATGCTTTTGTGGTCATAGCTAAGAAATTAGTCCCCACACCAATGTCAAGAAGCATTTACCTCTTTTTCTTCTAGGAGTTTTACAATTTCTGGTCTTATGTTTAAGTCTTTAATTCACTGAATTCACTTTGAGTTGATTTTTTTGTGCAGTGTAAGAGAATGGTTCAGTTTTATTGTTGGGCATGTGAACATCCAGTTTTCTCAACACTCTTTATTGAAGAGACTTCTTTTCTCCCTTGTACATTCTTGGAACCTTAGTGAAAGAACAACTGAACATACATGTATAGATTTATTTCTAGGCTCCCTATTATGTTCCACTAGCCTATATTTCTGTTTTTATGCCAGTATAATACTGTTTTGATTACTATGACTTTATAATGTATTTTGAAATTGGGAAGTGTGATGCCTCCACTTGTGTATTTTCTCAAAATTACTTTGGCCATTTGAAGTTCTTTTATCATGTTATATAAATTTGGAGATTTTTTCTTCTATTTTTATAAAAAATGCCATTGGGATTTTGACAGAGATTGAACTGAATCTTTAGGTTATTGGGGTATTATGGACATTTTAACAATATTAATTCTTCCAATCTATAAAGTGTCTTTTCATTTATTTTTGTCTTTGATTTATTTCATCAATGCTTTTGGTTTTCAGTGTACAGGTCTTGAACCAGCTTAACTAAGTTTATTCCCAAGTGTTTTATTATTTCTGATACTCTTATAAATAGGATTGTTTTCTTAATTTCTTTTTTGGATAGTTTGTTGCTAGTGTATAGAAATGCAGCTGATTTTTGGATGTTGATTTTATATTTTGCAACTTTATTGAATTCACTTAGTAGTTCCAGTGGTTTTTACGTGAAGTCTTTAGGGGTTTCCTACATATCAGATCATGTCAACTGCAAACAAATAGCTTTATTTTTTATTTTCTTATTTGGATGCCTTTTTTTTCCCCTTGCTCAGTTGCTCTGGTTAGGTCTTCCAGTAGTACGTTGAATAGAAGTTGTAAGACAGGGCATCCCCACATTGTTCTGGATCTCTGGAACATGCGGTGTTTGGTTTTATGTTCTTACGTTAGTTGCTGAGAATGATGGTTTACTACGCAGTCATAAAAAATGATGAGTTCATGTCCTTTTGCAGAGACATGGATGAAGCTTTCTTTGGTTTTAAACCCGGGCAAGTTTGGCATATACCATTTTGTTACTATGCATTTGACAAATGCAAGTATTGAGCTATTAGTCATGGAGATATGCCAAAGAAGACAAGATAACTTCCTTTAAGTATTAGGAGGGTAAAATAATACCAAAAAATTTCAAAAGAAAATTGTAGAATTGAATAGAAATAGCAGTGGAAATGCTATTTCACTTAACTCTGTTTCTTGATGGAAAGGTTATTAGAATTAATCCTGGCCTGATCAAATTGCAAATGTCTAAAAGAGCCTAAGGTAGTAGTTTTGTGGATAGCAAATAATGTCAGACAAATTCAATTTATTTTTATGAAAAAGTACCAAGGGAGAAGCCATATGTATTATAGATCAGGAATTGAGTCAGCTTCTTCAATGTGTTCTACATTACAATTAACCTCAGCAAGCTATGGTATGTAGGTGCATGTACCCACAGGGCAGTGATCAAAAGTTTATTCTTACTATCAGAGGACATGATGAATGGATTTTCTTTGCAGTTATCATAGTTCTGGTTGTAATAATTATATAAGGGATTGAAAAGTTGGAATAAAGTGATTTTCAGTTTAAAGAGTCAGTTAAAGTGACTTGTTAGTACTTCCATGTAGAACATAGGAATATGATGTTATCATACTAAGTAGAAATTATAGACATATAACTTATTTTCAAAAAATTCAGTTTAGTTCAAGATACTTGTCTTTAGGGAAATTGTACCATATAACTGATAAGATGATTATAAATGACTTTTTAAAAATTATGCAGTGTAGATTTCACTCAGGCACTACCTGGGTAAGTAATGTAATATTACTCCAAAATAATTGTTTCAAATTCCACACAGCCCAAATAAATAGTATGCAAAAATATTACTAATTGGAATGTTTTAGGAAGTTTTCTTTAAGCCATTTGAAAACATTTGGGGGAAAAATGTTAGTTAAAGCTAGAATAACAAAGAAGAAAACCATTAGATAAAATATATATTCCCCTTACCTTTGGAAGTAGTCAGACCTTTAAAAGATAATTGTTTTAAAATGCAATATAAATAAATTTATATGAAACATGTTCATACTTAATAACTATCATCACCTTTTCTCTACTCCAAAATAACAAAAATAGAATGTTTTGTTCTATCCATAGCAAAAGTAAAACACTGTCACATTCATATCTTTAGTTAGTATTTTAGTACACTGACCAACAGCAAAGAACAAAAAAAAGTATTTACTGATTATGTCATGGTCATAATAATAACTATATAAAAAAGGAAATTTTTAAAATGAATTTTTAATAATTCTCCAAAACATTTATTTTACATAGTGCATTGCATGAGATGACTCTAGTTGTAACTACACAGTCTTTTAACATCTCATTCCTACCTTGTCAGCCTCGTTTCTCAACTAGACAAATGTAAGTTGGTTTTCTTGTTTGCTTGCCTTCTGCTGTGATTGATTTTGCATATTACATACTATGTTATCCTTAAAAATAAAAATACAATGTGACTGCCTTCCTTTATTCTTCAATGTGGTCCAGAGGCTTACCATTGTAGTCACAATATAAAGTAGAAAACATCATGTATCCTAGAAGTGCTTACATGATTTTTCCTATAATCACCTATCAAGCCTTTTTTTCTACATTCACTGTTCTTCTGCCACACAGGATTTCTTGCTTCTTACTATTCCAAGAGCAAGTAAAGCTTGTTTTTCATCAGACTGTTAAGCTCTTCTCGGTCTTCTCATGGCTTATTCTTCTCTGTTATTCAGGACTTTGATCAAATATCACCCTCCAAATCTGAAGTAATAGCCACTGCTTGACTCTCCTTTGTATTCATAACAGCATATTGTGTTTATTATTTGCCTCCAGCCATAACTGTATGTGTGCCCATATATTCATTTTCTCGCTGTTCATTTTCCACGTTAGAATATAGAATCTATAAAAGCAGACATTTTATTGTTTTCTGTTGTATTTCTGGTACCTAGTAGAGATTTAACATTTTTTATGGAATAAATTAATTCAAAAATGAAGGAGTGGATAAGTATGCTCCAAAATATCAAATTTGGTAATATTCTAATGTTTTTCTTAAACACTTATATAGATAATGTCTTGTTGATGAATACGAATGTTAACATTTATAGATTTAATCATTTATATGACTTTTCCATAACCCCTTGTAAAATATCATGCAATTTCTCTTTATTACCTATTTTAGCTAATTAAATAATTACCATTTTAATTATTTTTATTTTCTTAGGAATAATTCTGAGTAAAAATAAAACATATATCCTTAAAATGTATTTTGTTCTATTTATTGCTCCTAGAAAAAATTAAGTTTGCTAAAATAGTTTAAATATTCAAAGGACATATATAACCTTTTTAATTTTGTTTGAAAATATTAAAATTAATTAAATTCATCAATTTTTTCACAGAAGACACAGTCACATCTTCAATTATCACTTTTTAGTTTGAGTTGATAGAGCTTCTCTTACATACAGTAGCAGCATTCACATAACTGTTAGCGAGATGCTGTTTCAGGCCTTTTATCGATATTCATCAAAATCTTATCTGAGAAGAGGAGTAGTATTAATATTATTTATGATAGCATTTTTCAGCATATTTATAACATTTTTCCTCATTTCACTTGTTTTCTTCTTGTGATTTTCTTCCAGAAATTGAAAAATTTCAAGGTTCTGATGGAAAAAAGGAAGACGAAGAAAAGAAGTATCTTGATGTCATCAGCAACAAAAACATAAAGCTCTCAGAAAGAGTACTGATTCCTGTCAAGCAGTATCCAAAGGTACTACCATATATACTTTTTTCTCATAGAATTGATTTAAAAAATGATAAAATATTTTATTTATTGACTTCTATAAAATAAATATTTGAAGCTTCATAATGTAGGTATATGCAAGCACGTGATATTGACAGAGGGGAAGGAAAACTTTTGAAAGTGCAATGATGAGGGTAATTTTAAACTGAAGGCTACAGCATTTTTGTTCTGTGAATGTAGGAGGCATAATCAGATATTTTAATCATGTATTCAAAATATAAATGATATATCAATTTGTCCAAATATGTACACCCACGTGATTATCTTTGATTCATGTTAAAATGTATCTCCTTATTATAAAACGGAGTAGAGTTAATGATACTAAATATATAACATTAGAAAATCAGAAGGGAATTATTATTAATATATCTAAGAAAATCAATTAGGTTATTAGACTCTTAGATTATAACCTATAGTCTTCTATAATCAAAGTTTATTCATAAAATAATTACAATATCATCCTTAATGTTACATCTTTCTTTAAACTAATTTTTCACTAGTAGATCATTGATTATAAAAGATAGCATTCAGTGGCATGGTTTTATCAATTATATTCATACATTTCAATGGGTAAAAAGAGGGATTTTTTGTTTTGGTCAAATGAATGGAGGAAACTAAAATGTAAACTCAAAGATTCAAGCTGATAATTAACTTTCTGAAGAGTGAATGTGAAGCAAGGACCATGTAATTATCCTAACAGTAACGATTACAGAAATAAATGCTCTGGTTTACCAATTGTCTTCTACTATGATAAACTTTAGTAAATATAATTAACTAGATGCTTTGTCTATAATTATTTCAAACAGGGATAAAATTGTTAAAGCCCAGCAAACCATAAAATTTATCTTTGAGATAAAATGTTTTGGGCATGGAATTTGTTTTTGAGCTTGACTATTGCAAGAAAGCTGTTTAAAATGGGTATATGTTTTTAAAATAAACTTTATTAGATTTGCTTTATAATCATGTTCTCTTGAATATTAAATTGGGCAGGCTTAGAAATGTACATGAAAAATTTGCATAGTAGTGAAATGAGGTAGGAATATGTTAGAGTATAAAGAATAATATGTCCTTTTTCACTTGATCAATTAACCAGTTATAGTCTTGAATAGAAGGTTCTTTTCTTAAATCATACATTTAAATATGGTATAACTTGATGATGTTTCTTGGAATAACATATTTGTATCTCTGGATATGGGAAAGTCAATGACAGACTCAATACCTGCCTCTAAATTAAAATGTAGTTCTATAGTCTCTGATCAAATTACACTGACAAGGTATGTAATGCATTTAAAGTCTTGATGGCTCTTCAAGTTCCTATATGAGTGGTTTTATGCTGATTATTACTGGATCTGTGTTTGATTCAGAATGATGAATACCGAAATAAGAATATTCTATGATGTCAAATTTTTGTCTGAAGTTTAATTTTGTAATGTATAACAAAATGCTCTAACAATAAAACTGTTTATTCTTAACTGCCGTGGACCACAGATCACCAGCAAACTATTGTGTCTCTTATAATTTTTAAAATTATGGAATGTTTAGGCTGGGACTAATCTTGGAAATCACAGAATATATAAAACTTTTATTTTATAGATGAGGTAACTGAAAAATCATGAATTGTTCAAGGTCATGCTTCTGTTAGAGATGGAAATCTTTAGTGCAGTTACTATAATTTCAGGCTCTTCATTTTTGGTGCACCGTTACATTTTTAACTTGACCGATCATGCCCACATATTTGCATCACTTTTTCATGTTAAATGTGGAAGAATGTGAAAAATGATAACACCTAATAGTTTTATGGAATAGTCTCAAATAACAATTCATGCTTGAGAAAATTTGCCATTTCTTTAAATTATGAATAGCCTGCCAAACTCCTTTAATTTATTTTTAAAGGAATATTCATTTCATCTAATTGTCACACAAAAGAGAACTTTAGAGCTTTTCTACAGAAAAAGAGTGAAATTCTGAGGAGGAGACTATACTCACTTATCAAAGTTGACCTACCTTGTTCTTGTTTTTATAGTACAATAAATCATAATATTTTGAAAACAAACTATATCTTACTGTATTTAATAATCTTTGGAAAACACGCCATATTTTATTATAAAAGTTGTGATTTTTTTCCTGCTGTTCATTGTCCATTTCTTAGAAAAATATCAATGAGATAGAGTTAAATGATCACTAAACTTGAGCTGTATTCAATGTACATTTATGGGCTGTAAAATGTGTGATGTGGTGTAATACTATGAGCTGTTGAGCAGAACACAACAGTATTTATTGGTTTAAAGTTGAATCTTTTGTAATAGAAAAGTGATTTATCCTTCAGGGGACCACACTGGTGAAAGAATTCCTTTACACAGCTTTCTCTCAGAACGATTTCTCCCCTTGACAACTGCTGTCTGTTTGTATCAATAATTAATGTGTTGGTGACACAGTCCTCTCAAAGAGCAATAAATGACTATGGGAATTCTTGGGGAAATGGTCCTCTCAAGACTTTACTACATGACTTTTTTTGGATAGATTGTGTTTCAATTACTCTCCAATTTCAAGTGAATTTGTTGACGTAGTTGAATACTACAAGAAATTGAATGAAGTTTAAAATTTAATTTATAAAAATTATAAAAATGCTCTTTAAGATTGATTTATCTAGCCTTGGCGCTTTACATTTAATAATTTGACTTGGGGAAATATGTCATATTATAATATTAAATTATTTTAATGAGTAGTTTTTCTTATTTGGCTATATACACACACACACACACACACATATATATATATATATATATATATTTTTTTTAGATAAGCCGGCATAAAGCACTTTTATTGCAATAATAAAACTTGAGACTCATATATAGTGCGGAGGGGGAAGGGGCAGCAATGATTTCTCTCACCAAATCACTACACAGGACAGCAAAGGGGTGAGAAGGCACTGAGGGAGGAAAAGCCAGGAAACTCGAGATCAGCAGAGGGAGCCAAGCTCAAAAAACAGGAGAGCTGAAGCTGTGATAACCAGCATCATTTTCTTAAGAGAAGATTCAAGGATTTGTCATGATGGCTGGGCTTTCACTGGGTGTTAAGTCTATAAACAGCACTTTCAATTGAAACTGTCAATTAAAGTTCTTAAGATTTAGGAAGTGGTGGAGCTTGGAAAGTTATAAGATTACAAAATTCCTGAAAGTCCATTAGAAAAACCACAGGATGAAAAAAAATAAAAAGTAAAAAAATAAGCCAGGCCACGAGGAAGGCTTCAGAGGTCCCTGCCGGCCCAGGGACTGATGCCTATATTGTCCAGCATTGCAGTGAACATGATCTGCTTTCAAAGGCAGAGGGTTTAAGGGGAGGGTGGGGTGGGAATGGTGGAGGCAAAGGCTGTCCCCATCCCCACCTCAGTTTTAGGTAGGGCTTGTAATTTAACCCAAGGACATCTCTCAACTTGGAGAATAATTCAGTCCTCAACAGCGCCTCAAATCTGCTATGGCTTTGCAGCGCAGCAACAAGAATGTTTCATATATAGTAGATAAAAATTTCATCTAAAAAATTAAAATAAAATATTCTTGCAACCCCTGGCCCCCAACACCAATTCCTGTTCTAACGTTAACCTATCACTTGTGCTGTTAATACCTGACCGTGTACTTAACTGGAAACCTATATCCAAAGACTGAAACTGAATCTTCATCCCAAAATGAAAACAAAATAAAATGAATAACTTGAGGTTTATGGCATATGGTTTAGGTAAACACACATATGAGGAGAAAGGGGAAGAGGAAATGGAGGTGTCAGAAGCAAAGCTGAGTGACAGAACACATTCAGTCAGGGCAGATGTCTATACAGAGTGGAGTGGAACATCAGGATAAGCTCCATGTGGATTCATGTGCACACGTCTGGAGGCACCAGATCCCTCTATGGCAGATCCAAGAGCAGGGAGCTAAGGGAGGAGGCTATTCCTGCCATTCCAGTTTTAGAAGCTCCGCATCGAAGACGAGAGTGGCATGGGGTGGGATGATGCCTCGGTGCCCAGTGGCACTATAGGTATAATCTGGAGATATAGTCATTTTGGCTCTCTGACCCACACTCATCTGGGCAACCCCTTCTTCCCAGCCTCGGATCACCTCCTGCTTGCCTAGTATAAACTTAAAGGGCTTGTTTCTGTCCCGGGGGTAATCAAATTTCTTTCCATCTTCAAGCATCCCGGTGTAGTGCAACACCCAGGTCTGGCCACGCTTCGGGAAGGTGCGCCCATCTCCTGGGGAGATGGTTTCCACCTGACTCCCATGGCGGCGGCGGACGCTGAGCGCGCTGGCAGCGCTACGTGGACCGACAGCGACCTGGCAGTGGTTCCACGGCTCTGCCTAGTCCCTCTTGGCTTGTATTTTTATAATAAAATTAATAGACATGTATTTGTGATTCGTGCTAAATGAGTAGAATTTAACTGCTTTTGCCTACAAAAGCAAATAAAACAATGGGCAAGTATTCGGAAGATGAGTATGTTAATTTGCTTCACTTTAGTAACTTTTTTTTTACTTTGTATATGTATCCCATAATATAATTTTGTGTACCTTGAAAATACACAACAAAATTTATTTCAAAAGAGATTAATAGAGAAATAGATGTTGTGCATCTATTGTTTGCATTTGCAAATATTTCGGAATCACAGCAATTACTTATTTTTAATATTCAATTTAGTTTCATGGTTACATGCACAGGTTTATTACACAGGTAAATTGTGTGTCGTGGGGATTTGATGTACAGATTATTTCCTCACCCAGGTAATAAGCATAGTACCTGATGGGTAGTTTTTCCATTCTCACCCTATTCCCACCCTCAACCCTGAAGTAGACGCCAGTGTCTATTGTTCCTTTCTTTGTGTCCATGTGTACTGAATGTTTAACTCCCACTTGCAAGTGAGAACATGCAGTATTTGGTTTTCTGTTCCTGCATTAGCTCATTTAAGATAATGTCCTCCCGCTCCATCTGTATTGCTGCAAAGGACATGGTAACTTCTTTTATGGCCACGTAATATTCCATGGTGTATACATACCACATTTTTAAAAAATCCAGTCTACCATTGAAGGGCATCTAAGTTGATTCTGTGTCTTTGCTGTTATGAATAGTGCTGTTATGAACATATGTGTGCATGTGTCTTTATGGTAGCATGATTTATATTCCTTTGAGTATATACCCTATAATGGGATTGCTGAGTCAGATAATAGTTCTATTTTAAAATCTTTGAGAATTTGCAAAACTGCTTCCCACAGTGGCTGATAAAATTTACATTCTCACCAGCAGTGTATAAGCATTTCCTTTTCTTGGCAACCTCACCAGCATGTGCTATTTTTGGACTTCTTAATAATAGCCATTCTGACTGG